>NC_089270.1:0-600000 GCF_963930625.1 Muntiacus reevesi | reverse complement strand
GCGAGGAAGTCTCCTGTGGTTGTCCAGCCAGGACTCACCAATCCAGCCCTTGACTCGCCGCCCTCCCTACAGAGGGAGCCGCGTTCTGGTGCTGCTTCCCTGGCCATCTCACCACAGTATTCTTTTTCCTGAATGTTCCCCGCTAGGCCAAGGCTAGGCTCCCAGATGACACGCTGTCTTCCTTCTCTTGTGTCCCATCCTTTCCAGGCCTTTTCTAACTTGCAAGCGGTGGCCTCTCCCGCCCACACCCCCAGAGTCTGGCCTTTCCAAGTCTCTCCCTTTCCTGTGGACAGTCCTCTGATGACCATGGACCCTGGACTATGGGAGCCCCAGTAAAGATGTTAAACCAGCTGGCCAGAGGCGAGCCACAGCGAGCAAGCACCACCCACAGCCCCCTCCCAGGAGGCGCCACCACGGAGGCGGCTAACACGGGGCCACGGCTGACTCCACCAGGCCTTCCGCCCACCACAGCCGCCGCCGTGGCCCGCGCTCCCCTCCCTCTTCGTGGTGTCTTTGGATGAGAAGGAGCCCCAGCGCTGCAGCCTCTTCCTGGGAGGCCTCACCCACCCCAAGGCCAGGACAATGCCGTCCTGTCTCTGCTTCAGAAAGAGCTGAGTTTCTGTGCTCAGTGTGAGGCTGGGGGCTCCACGGGGAAACACCTTCTGGGACTGGCTCCTAGACAAGGTTCACGCCAACTGACCTTCTTCTGAGGACCACCGGCCCCCGCCCGCCCCCCACTGCCCCTCTGCAGACAGGTGACCACTGGCCCCTGCCTGCCGCCCGATGCCCCTCTGCGCCTCTGCAGACAGCTCACCTTCACCACATCTGGTCTGGCTTCACACTTCTCCCCCCACGGAGCACACCTGGGGGCCAGGAGGAACAGGGAGCTTGGGCCTCACCAGCCAGTGCGGGTGGGTGAGCCTGGCCACGCCCTCGCAGGTGCAGGGGAGGGCACAGGAGTGAAGCCTGACAGACGGGCAGGCTATGCTGGGAAGGTGAGGCAGGGAGAGCCTGTGGTGAGGTGGACGCTGGCGTGCCTGGTGAGGGATCGGGCGCCAGGGACCACCGGGCACCAAGCTGAGACTGGCAGCTCCGTCACCCACAGCAGGAGCCTGGGGCCGGGCACACCCAGCTCAAGGGGCTGCCCAGGGCTGGCGTGCAAGTGGGAGGATGCACACCCCTGACCCCCCCCCCCCCGCCAAGTGTATCAGCCACGTCGGAGGAAAGGCCTGGAGCTGTAACTAGGCGAGGACACGGAGCCCGTGGGAAGCAGCTGGGCCGGGCACGCTGCTGGGGACCCCAGGCACCTCCTGGGATGGGAGCAGGGGCACACACTGGGATTCAGAGCCACCAGAGCTGAGCCCCGTCGGCCCAGGGCGGGAGCCACGCATCCTGGGTGGGGATGGGATTGTGCTGGGGGCCAGGGGGCCTGAGGACACGAGGGTGAGGAGGCTCAGGCCTGGGGGTCCCCAGTGCAGCAGAGGAGCAGGCTGGGGCGGGACGCGGGAAGGAGAGACGAGAAGGACATCGCCCTCGACAGAGGTGCTCCCACCAGAAGGTCCGCCCATGGGAAGCGGGCACACGAGGGCAGCCACCTGCCGGGCACCCGACTGCTGGGCCCGCTGCAGCGAAGGCCGCCTCGGGACGTCGGCAGCGCCGCGCCCAGCCAGCAGCATGAGGGGTGCAGCACGGTGCGGGTGGGCCCGCAGGGGCCCGCGGAGGGCAGGGGCGGCCCGGTCACCACTGCACCCAGCCCGGGGCATCGAGCGCTCCCACAGCTGCACCCCGGGGCCCCCACAGAGGGGTGACGGAAGGCACGCCCGGGCCCAGGGAGAGGCGGGCAGCCCCGCCCACACCCCTGCTCCTCCGAGCCATCATGCGAGGGAGCAGCTGCCCGGCTCAGGACTCGGCGGGGCCCGTGGCCGCCCACCTCAATGCCGCTCTGGCGCGCCAGCTTCACGGCCGTGCTGTAGTAGCCGCAGCGCAGCAGGTGCTCCACCATCATGCGGTCCATGCGCTTCCTCTTCCACACGCCGGCCGCCGCCGGCTGGCCGCTGCTGTGCTCCTTGAGGTGCTCGATGCGGCGCTTGCACAGCTTGGCGCTCTCGTCCTCCGCCTGGATGGACTCCACCGCCTGCAACACACTCAGGCGCTCAGGACCCGCGGCCGCCCACCGGACTCCCACCCGGACCGCCCACCCGGGCCGCCCACTGGAATCCCACCTGGACCTCCCACCAGAACCCCACCAGACTCCCACCCGGACCGCCCAGTGGACCAATCACCGGACTCCCACCCGGGCCGCCCACCTAGAGCACGGAAGACTGGGTGGCAGGGAGGTCAGAGGGGGAAGCAGGCCCCTGGGCCGCACAAGAGGAGAGGGGAGGAGAGGAGCTACCGTTTCCAAGGCGACGGCAGGGTCTGTCCTCTCCCCACAGGGATACTGCTTTCTGTTTTACCTACTCAAGCTGCACTGCCCGAGGCAGAGAACTTTACATTTGTCCAGCTTCCGGGTTAATGAATCCACCTGTCGTTATAACCTGACAGTTCATCTTTTATACCACTTTCTCTAAAGGCTGTTTAGTTCAGAATTAAGATGGCCAACTGGCAGTGTCCTACACCTGCTCATCACGCAGCAGCCACTGGCGACCACCTGAAGTGTGCGTCCGTGACCTTCCCGTGGGAGTGTCAGTGGCAAGTCAGCCCCTGACGGCTCCCAGCCCATCCCACCGTCAGAAGTCAGCTGTCAGGGTATCTGCTGCTCCTTGACAAGGGGACTCTCTTCTACCTGCTTTTTTGACGTCTTCAGTCCCACTGAGTGAAAATCCCATGCACACTTGTTTCTGTTTATCGTGGTGAGGTCTCTGCGCTGCGGACCAGCGGTGAAAACCTCCCGGTCACTCTGCCTGCACTCGGGGCTCCCGCCTGCCCCTCCGTGCGCTCTGGCCCACTCGCCAGAGTGCTGTATTCCAGGTAATTTCCTCAGACCCACCTTCCAGCTCTTTAACTCTCTTTTTAGCTGGATCTGATTGTTAAATGCTAAAATACTTATTGTAAGTAAAATTTGAGTTTTTCATTTGCTATCTTTCTTTTCTTGAATTTTTACTTGTTTTTTTTTAAACTTCAAATCACTTACGCTGTCTACTCCCTGCAGTTATCTCCAAGCTGTTATCACCCTTTAAACACAGTGAAGTGCCCTATCTGCTAGCTTCTACCTCTGAAGTCTGTGTGGATCTCCCATTCCTGCCGAGTCTCAGTCACGGTGTCCTGTGTCCCTGTCCCCTCCCACTGTGGTGGCTACAGTCGCGGAACAACCTGATGCTCAGGCGGAAAGCAGCCTCCACGGGGAGAACCCGTTCACTCCACCGGAGCCCTGACGTGACCAGATGGGGGGCTGGTCACCATGGCGCACAGCTCACGTGGCTGTAGACCGCCGCTTCTGGGCTCTCTCACCCGAGGTACAGCGCTCCTGCCATCAGACCCCCACTCTTAACGGCCAACGCCAGGCCAGGGAGGCCCTTGGTAGAGGGCTGTCCTGAGGCAGCAGGGGTCCCTCGCTTTCGGCCCCAACCTACCCCGGACCGCATGCTCTCCAAACCTGATGTTCCTGTCTCATGAGCTCGCGGTACTTTCGACAAAATGTTTTCAAATATCTTATTTCACTTTGGGGGTATATCTACCATCCTCAGAAACAAGAAAGCCAATGTGCTGTTTTGAGGTGAAATGGTGGAAATAATAAACCTGCTCCTATCCTGGGCACAGGACAGGTGGAGACAGGAACTGGTAGGGGGGTCAGGAAGGCTGCCTCCCGCGGCAGAGTAGGACAGGGCGGGGGCCGCCCTCCGCCACAGCTCCCCCAGGGGCCGGCAGGGAGGGGGGCGCCCGCGGGTGCCCGCAGCTTGGGGCAGGGCAGGCGGCACGGCCCGGGAGAGCACTGACCTTCCTCTTGAGGACGCTGAGCTTCTCCACCACACCATCCAGGAGGCTGACCACAGAGTCCACAGCCGGACAGCCGCTCAGGGTCTTCTCCAGCTCGGCCACCACCATGGTGACGTGGCTCGTCTCGCGGTCGATGTTCTTCTGTGCGGCGCGGAAGCGCTTGTTCAGCGTCTCGTAGGGCACCTGCGGGAGACGGAAGACCGCTGCGCCCGTGCCCTCGGCGGGTGGGGCCGCTTGTCCTCCACGAGAACGGTGGCCTCCTTCGTGGCACTTCTGGAAGCAAGAGGCTTCGGCTTCTCATTCGCTAAACATGTGTCTCCTCTAAAACCTGCCTGAGCCCCACAAAAGGCCCATGTGAGCGAGGGTCACCTGGGTTCCTGGACAAGGACACAAGGCTGAGCTGCGCCCGGCCCACGAGACGCAGGGCAGCCCCCGCTGTCCCCAAAACCTCCACCTGTCAGTGGCCAGAGAGCCCCCGTGTTCATCTGGGACAACACAGAGTGAAGGAGAGCAAAACGGCGAGCCGTGCTGGGGGCGGCCCTGTGACGATGGCCCTGTGATGGCCCTGGTGGGAGTGGCCGGGACGCTGCTGCGGCCCGGAGCACAGACAGGAAGCAGCCCCTGGACACGTCGGTCAGGGAAGCGGAGGCGGGAGCGCTCACAAGAGAGGACAGGCCGGGGCTCTCAGTCAGAGGATGCCTGTTCCCCAGAACACAGGGCGGCACGCAACCCGTGAAGCCTCCCTGAAGTCAGGAGCCCTGGGAACTCTGAGGGACTCCCCCCACGAGGGGGGCCCCCCGCCAGCACATGGTGCTCACAGGCGGGTCTCCACGGAGCAGTGCAGCGGCTGCCCCAAACCCGCCCTGCCCGGGGCAGCACTGCTCGCGGGGGCCCCGCCAGCCGCCCCGACACTCAGGGGGAACCACCCCGTGCCAGGCGCTGTGCTGGGCAGGGAGGACACGGGCCCTGACCCAGAGCCTGGGCTTCCCAGGAGCAGAGACCCCCGGGCGACGTCGGGGCCGGGGCGGGGGCTGGCCAGGAGACCCGGCAAGGCCACCACCTGTCCCCCCGGCTGCCACGGCCCTCAGCGTGGGAGCACGCCTGCCCCCACCTCGGCTCTCGCGGTGGGAGGCCGAGCCCCGGGCTCCCTGACGACCACGGGCGGGGAGTGGCGGCTCTCAAATCACAACTGAGCTACGAGAGGGGCCCAGTGGACACGGGCGAAGGCCTGACAGGGCATTCAGGCCCCTCCAGTGGTGGACGGCACGGGCTCCCCACACAGACCATGGACTGGTCCCCTGGTCCACCCCCCACACGGTCGCCTCCTCTGGACCCAGTACTCCTGTAAGAAAAGCGGAGGCTCCTGAGGGGTCCACTGCTCAGGAAGCGGCCACTGCACACGGCACTGCGCCAGCGCCCAGCACAGAACCAGGCTCGAGGCAGGCGACCCACCAGTGACTCCCACAGACACGCCCTCAGCGGTTTCTGGGGGGACGAGGCACACCCAGCCTCCAACCACGGCCGGTGGGAGAGCGGACTGGGGCGGGGGGCGTCTCTGCAAGGAGACGAGCGGCAGGCAGAGCTCCCAAGACCACAGCACGGCCACCCTGGGGAAGATGCCTCAGGGCCGACCCGGCCCCCACGCTGACCCAGCAGGCCGCTGAGCAGCCTGCGGGGTGAGAGCGCCAGAGGCGCTGTGGGGTGGACCGTTTGCTGATGACAGCGAACCCCTTTGAGAACCTGGGCAGTCTGTTAAACCCAAGTGGCACTGCTGGTTCCACTGCTTGACCGAGTGAGCGGGACCCCCGTCCCCGCCCCGCTGGCTGGCTGCGTGGACACGCTGTGTATTTCCAACCTGAGCTGAACTGACTCGTCCGTGAAACGAGTGGACTCACGAGAGGACACACGGAGCACACCCCCTCTCACACACCGCCGTGAGCACGGCACGCGTGCGGCCATGGGCCTGCACACCGCCACGGTCACCCCAGGCTGCGGACCCGGCTTTTCACTTTTATCCAAGAGGACGCCTGTGATGGACTCACGTTCACAGCTCACACCGTGCAGTAACTAAGCTGACTGGGGCCCTTCTGTGGAAAGAAGCCGACTCAAGATCCGGCAGAGCCCGGCCCCATTCGGCCCACACCTGCGCCCAGAGGCTCCAGACTCCCCCCTCCTTCCCTCCCCCCAAGTGTGCCCCAGCCCAGCCGTCCCACCACACCGCAGACCCTGGCCGCACTCAGAGGCCACGTGCCTGGGGCCGAGCGCTCCAGTCCCTCTTCTGCCAGTCCCGGGACCCCGCGGACCCGGCCTCCCCCCCACCCCTTCACGAGCTCCTGGGACCCATGTCCTTCCCGGGACACCAGGCCACCCAGGCCTTGCCTCTCCCACTGTCCCCAACTGTCCTGTC
This sequence comes from Muntiacus reevesi, assembly GCF_963930625.1. Taxonomy (NCBI): domain Eukaryota; kingdom Metazoa; phylum Chordata; class Mammalia; order Artiodactyla; family Cervidae; genus Muntiacus; species Muntiacus reevesi. The sequence goes on along the minus strand of NC_089270.1, from coordinate 593,657 downwards.
ACCAACATGTCCACAGGCGCCTTCCTGAAGGGCTTTTGCCAAAAGAAGGGATGGAATTTCAGAAATGCTACAGACTAAACCACTCTGAAGTATCACTGAGAACAAGGCAAAACTGAGATGCTTTCAGATTGGCGAGGCTCCTGGCTCAGCTGCCAAATCCTCTGGAAGGAGAATTACTCAGAGACAGTCCTGGTGGAGACAAGAAAACCACGGAGACGCAAGACACGGCAGTGAGAGTGGACACCAGGGAAGAGAGAGAATGCGTCACTCCTCAACACACTCCTGACAGGCAGCAGGAACGGGGTGAGCAACATTCAACCTTAGAACTTCCGTGAAACCAAAGAAACCACCATCAGAGGGAAAAGGCAGCCCAGGAACAGGAGGAGATGTGTGTGAGCCACGTGACCAGGGCAGGGTGGCCCCCAGGCTGCGTGAGGAGCCTGACGGCCCCCATGACAGACAGACGAGAACCGGCTGAGAAACAGGCGGAGGACCGGAACCGACACTTCTCTGAAGCAGACAGACCCCCCCGACACGTGAGAGCGGGCGCTCAGCCCCCAAGGCTCCCAGAGCGCGCGCACTGGCCGCGCGGCAGGGACGGGGGCAGCCGTGCTGGGGGCGTGCGGGTCCCCCTGCCCTGGGACGCTCCGCCAGGAGCACGAGGAACAGCGCATGCCATCGGTTCATCGGAAGCTGAGCGAGAGGGGCACGGAGCTCGTGCAGGACACGGCTCTGCCGGATGCTCAGAAACAAAGAACATGCATGGTCAACTGGCTTTTGGCACAGTAACGAGACCCTGAACTATTCTGTTACCATTCGGACAACGCCGCCTGATTCAAAGCACTGGTTCAGGCAGGCCCAGGGACCAAGGAGGGGGCGGACCCGGTGGGAACCCACTGCACAGTCTGTGTGGGCAACCGAGGAGGCAGGGCGATTCAGGGCACAGGGCCAGCCACGCCCACAGCAGAGGCGCCGGGACGGACCCCCACGTGGGCAGAGGGCCAGCCACGCCCAGGAGGCGCCGGACGGACCCCCACGTGGGCAGAGGGCCAGCCACGCCCACAGCGGAGGTGCGGACGGACCCCGCGTGGGCAGAGGACCAGCCACGCCCATTGCAGAGGCGCAGAGACGACCCCCACGTGGGCAGAGGGCCAGCCACGCCCACAGCAGAGGTGCGGACGGACCCCGCGTGGGCAGAGGGCCAGCCACGCCCACAGCAGAGGTGCGGACGGACCCCGCGTGGGCAGAGGACCAGCCACGCCCACAGTAGAGGTGCGGACGGACCCCGCGTGGGCAGAGGACCAGCCACGCCCACAGCAGAGGTGCGGACGAACCCCGGGTGGGCAGAGGGCCAGCCACGCCCACAGCAGAGGTGCGGGATGGACCCCGCGTGGGCAGAGGGCCAACCTGCTCCCCATACAATCTGCACAGATTCCCTTGAAACGGACCACAGACCTAAACGTAGAAGCTAAAACTGTAAAACTCCCAGCTGGAAAACACAGGGGGAAACCTTCCTGGCCCTCAGAGAAAGGTCTCCCGCAGGATACAGAAAGCACCACGGGAAGAGAGAAATCAGTCTTTATCCAAACCAGAATGTCTGCCTTTCGAAAGGCAATCTAAGAATAAGGACAATGTACAATAAGCTGCATTGCTATTTTACAAATTTCTGACATATAATTCAGACACCATAAAATTTACCCTTTTAACTCAAGTATACAATCCAGTGGTGTTTACTATGATCGCAAGGCCGTGCAACCATCAACACCATCTATCTTCAGAACATTCTCATCACCCCAAAATAGAAACTCCTGCCTACAGAATTCTTGCCCCCAGTCAAGGAACCAGCCAGGGATCTCCTGTCCACCTGACCGGATCTGCCTGTGCTGGACACTTCGTATAGACCTAACACATAATGTACTCTGTCGCCCTTCACGTCTGGCCTTTTAACTGAGCGACATGTTCCCACGGCTCAGTCTATGACGCAGCACACGCTTCACTCCTCTCCATGGCAAGCGGCATCCCCTTACGGGACCCACATTCGTTTCTGTACCAGTAGTGAGATGGACACCGAGGCTGCTTCCACTTCAGAGATGCCCGCATGGGTTCTGTACGGGCATGTTCGCATTTCTCTCGGAGGGAACTGCTGGGTCGTATGGAAACTGTTTAACCAGACGGCTTTCCTCAGCGGTCGCGCCATGTTACATTCATTAGCAAGCACAAGGATTTTGGTTTCTCCACATCCTCATCCAACATGAGTACTGTCCATCTTTCTGATCAGTCACTCCTGTGGGTGTAAAGTGGGGCCTCGCTGCGGTCTCGCTGTTTCACTGACAATGATGCCTGCGTCTCCTCTGTGCCTATCAGCATTTGTATCTCTCTTCAGAAGTGTCTCCTCATAACCATCTGCTCGTTTTTACGGCTTGTTTTTATGTTCTTGAACTTTAAGAGTTGTTTATACATTCTGGATACTAGATCCTTAGAAATTATTTGCAAATATTTTCCTTCTGAGAATAGTCTTTTTACTTCCTTAAACAGCATCCTTTGAAGTACAAGGTTTTTTGGTTTAATGAAATCCAATTTATCATTTAACTGTAAACAAAACTGTTTCCTCCATTTCCCTTTTCACTGTTCATTTCTAGGGTGAAGAAATAAAAATTACTTTTATTTACTGATCTTGTACCCTGAAACTGTTTTGTCCCAGACTATCAGTTCCAAGATGTGTGCGCGCTGTGCACACGTGTATCCCGTGGGATCTTCCACAGACACGACTATTTCACCTGCAGACTGTCGCTTCTTCCTTTCCAGCCTGACTGCCTGCTATTTATTTTTCCTGCCTGAGCCCCAGTGAGGATCTCCAGGGCAACACTGAGTGGAAATGGTGAGTGGACATCTTTGTCTTTTCGCTCACCTTTCCATGTTTCACCACGGAGTGTGATGACGGCTACGGTTTTCTCAGAGATGCTCTTTACCAGGTTGAGGACATTCTCCCCTATTCCTAGTTGGTTCACTGTTTTTATCATGAAAGGGTGATGGATTTTGTTAAGTGCTTTTATCTGTGTCTGTTGAGATGACCATGTGGCCTTTGTCCTTTATGCTATTAGGATAACAATACACTGGATTTCACATGTTGAACCAACCTTGCATTCCCGGGGTAAACCCCACTTAGTTACGGTACACAGTCCTTTTCACATGTTGTCAGATCCAGTCTGCAGGCACTGTTGAGGATTTCAGCACCTATATTCATTCATAAGACTGGTGCAGTTTTCTTGTGGTCTGTCTGGTCTCGGTATCAGGGTAAAACTGACCTCATTAAGCTGAACAGTGATCTTCCTCTCCTGTATTTTGGTTCTCTGTGAAGGAGCAGTGTTACTTTTTCTTTAAACATTGAATAGAATTCACCAGAGAAGCCATGAGGTCCTCAGTTTTTCTTTTTTTAAATCTCTTTACTTGTTACTGACTATTCAGTCATCATTTTTACAAAAGAGCAATTTTTGATTCAACTCAACACATTTTTCCTTCTACATTTTTGTATTCCTTCTACATGTATTCTCTCTACGTTTGTATTCCTAGTCCAACACTCAACAAGGAAGAGAGTCGTGGAGCTTTCTCATCAACAGGAACCAGCTCTTTATGGTTCACATGTGGTGGATTTTTTTTAAGGTTTGTCATGTGCTTTTGAATTTTGGGACTTCCTGGTGGTCCAGTGGCTAAGATTCTGTGCTCCTAATGCGAGGGGGCTCAGGTTCAACCCCTGGTCAGAGAACGAGACCCCACATGCCTCAACTAAAGCTCCCCATGCCAAAACTATGGCCCAAGGCACCCAGAACAAATAAAAATAAATAGTAAAAAAAATAACTCTGGTTTTATCTTATCTAGTTAACCAAAGATTTAAGCCTGTATTAATCAAATCTACATGTTTCCGTGGTAACGCGTTGCAGGACAGCTTTTAGGACCACAGGACTTCTCCGCTTAATCAGCCGATGTTAAACGATGTTCTCCAGCACCTCCTCGCCCTTCAGTAGCTCACAGAAAGTAACCCTGTCTATTTTCATAACTGAAACAGATCCTGGCAAACACCCTCAGCTGAGACCTGCGAGAAACCTCTGAAACTCCCGTCCAGCTCTACGGCCGCCCTCCCACACACTGTCGTTTGCTTCAGGATGTGTTGCTTCAGACCTTCTCCAGGGTTTGCTGTGGGTTTCCTCACAGTATTTGCTGACAAAGAAGTGCATTTTCATCTGTCATCATGTTTTCAGCCACTTTCACAAGCACAGGAAGGAAGCATCTTGCCAATGGCACAAGGCCTTTTATCTTTCACAAGAACCTTTTTATCTTTCATAAGAGCCTCAGAAGAGGATTCTACATATTTATCACAAAGCTAGCGGGAGTCCTCTGAAATTCTGGGCTGCACCCTGAGCGCAGCAGACGCCCCTCCCCGTCCTGGGCTGACCTCCCCCGTGCAGCACACCCTGCAGAGGCTCGTGAAGGACAGAAGGGCTGCAAATCCCTGTTTCTGAACAGGCTTCTTAAGAAAATGACGCTTCTGGTCCACGCCTGTGCGCATGGGGCGAGATGGACAAAGCTGGAGGAGGGAAGGGCATCGCTGGCACCTCTGTGCTCCCTCTCCGGGGGGGCGGAGGGGGGGGGCAAGGCCCTCTCAGCATGATAGCTGGTTCCTCACCAGCATGGAGTCTTTCCATGCCACTGGTCCATCTCAGCAAAGCCAAGAAGTCACAGGGACATGGGGGAAAGGATTCTGCACAAAGTAACAAGAGCAAAGACTCTCAGGCCCCTACTGCTGGCACGTCCTGTAGCAGCAGGGAGGCCACTGTGCCTCAGTGTCCAAAGGGGTGGGGGAGCCGGTGGGGAGGGGAGATGGGGGAGAGAGGGGGAGGAAGTGGGGACAGTGGGGGAGGGGAGATGGGAAGAGGTGATGGCGCAGGGAGATGGGGGGGTAGGAAGGAGCAGTGGGGGAGGGGAGGAGGTGGGTGGGGGGAGCTGGAAGGAGGGGAAGAGGGGTCAAGTCACCCGCCGGCCTGGGGCCACTCTAACAGCCCTGGAAAGTGAAAGCGTTGGTCGCTCGGTTGTGTCTGACTCTTTGTGACCCCGTGGGCTGTAGCCCACCAGGCTCCTCCGTCCATGGGACTCTCCAGGCAAGAACACTGGAGTGTGCTGCATTCCCTTCTCCAGGGGATCTTCCCTGGGTATCCGGTACTGCAGGCCGATCCTTCACCGCCTGAGCCATGCTGGACTTCAGCCCAAGTGCGGCGCGAGCTGCCAGGCCAGGACGGTGCCATGCGGCCCAGCAGCTGTGCAGAGCACGGCGGCGCTGGGACAGTGAGGGGCGCCCCACAGCCCCGGGAGCCGGGGCGAGGACAGGGCGGCCACGGGAGTCAGAGTGCGAGTCTGTCCTGCAGGCAGAGTGAGGAGGGCGCGAGTGTGAGAATGGGGCTCAAGGAGGGCTCTGCGATGCAGCTCTCGGGCTGCCTCAGCCACGTCTCCCCACCGGGACTAGGATGATGGGGAGCCGGTCTGGGGAGGCGGCGGGCTCGGGGACAAGCTCAGATCCCCAGCTGCTAAGAAGCTGGACAGACCTAGACGGCACATCTGCCAGGCTCTGGGCCACCGCTCTGGGGCTGGAAGGGGTCCCACTGGGAGTCAGGACACGCACAGGGGTGCTCAGACAGGGTCATCAAGACCATGAGTGGCCCCGACGTGGGGATGAGGCGTGGCCAGGAGCCCGGGAGGACCACGCGGGTGGCACTGTGGGGGCCAGATGGGGCTGGATGAGGAGGAGGGGCCCGGGACAGGAGGTGAGGTGAGCAGCAGACACCGTCAAGGGTGCGCCTGGAGCCCCTGGCCAGAGCCCTGCTGGGCAGCAACGGGGAAGAGCCAGCGGCTCATGAGGCCGGGCCGTGGCCATCTCAGAGGCGGCCCGAGATGCTGCCCACTCGTCACCCAGACGGTCACAGCGCGCACAGCTTCGTGCCAGGGCCAGGGTCGTGAGCAGACCCCCCCCCATCAGCTGACCCTTCCGAGAGGATAGGGGTGCAGGCTGGGAGGGGTTAGACAGGACACCCGAGGCCTCACACCCAGACTGCCGCTCTCAACAAGTGAGGCCAGTGTCTGAGCGGCCCCTCGGACAGAGGGGAGGCTTGCTCAGAACAGCGGGCCCCGGCGCCTCCCTCCCTCGGGGCCAGGCGCCCTTCCAGACACGGCCCCTCCAAGAGGACCAGGGTCCCAAGAAGCGTCTGACAGAAAAAGCACCAGACGCGCAGTGAAGACAGAAAGAAGACACCAGGGCGTGGCGGTGGCAAGGGCACGGGGTCCACGTCCTGGTGGCAGCGCGCAGGCCCAGCCGCTGCTGGGGTGTCCGGACGCCGGCTCCGACAGGCAGGGGCCAGGTGCGGAGCGGGCAGGGGCCCAGGAGAGGTCTGCTCAGATGGGGCCGGTGACGCGCTGAGAAGGGGCAGCTCGCCCTTGTGGGCCGGGGCTGCGGCCGTGAGAGGAAAGGAGGGGGCGAAGGCTGGGTCTCTGGTCCACGAGGCCCCGGGCCCAGCCAGGGCACCTCCACTCAGCCTGACACATCCCAGCGTCAGAGTGAAAGACAATCACTAAAGGATCTCTGTAACTGAACAGACTAAGGGACCTCTTTAGTAACTGAGCAGTCACTACTCAGCAACATTTAGTTGTTAAGTAACAGCTAGAAGTGATCAAAACAGTGAATAGTTCTCATTTTCAAAAGATTCTGAATAACGTACCCCTGAGAAACACCAACCTTTACGGGGGAAACTGCTCAGCCACGTGCAGGTCGGTGTCAAGACATCCGCCCTGGGCCTTTCTGCCCATCTCCCCACCCCGTCTCTTCCCGGCCCCCAGGCACAGAGTGGCCCTGCCCTCTGCAGGGCTTCTGGGACGCCTGGAGCCGCCTGCTCCAGCTGGACCACAAGCCTTCAGGGTCAGGCCTGCCAAGATTTCAATTCAGCCCACGCGACTCCTCCCCAAACCCACCTCCCCAGCTGCCCCTAAACCGCCAGCCCGCCCCGAGGGCCCGCCCCCTTGCAGGACCTCCCTGAACCCCAGGTCCCCACTCGAGGCTGCCTCCACCCAGTATGCAACGGGGACGACCCGACGGGGCCTCACCCGGCCCTCCGCATGGCCACCCAAACCGCGCATCGAGACGGAGGTACCTGTGGGGATTCGCCTCCCGGGTGTGTCCCTGAATGTGCCCCAGGTGTGTTCTGAGCCTCACTAGAGAACAGAGGTGATGAGCTCCGCGGTCAAAGTCATGACAGACCAGCCCGAAGCCTGGGGCCTGTGGCGCATGGTGGCAGAGGGCCCCTGGCCAGCACTGCCTGAGGCTGGGGTCGGCGCCAACTCCGACAGCCACACAGGGAACTGGAGCCCAGAAACCCCTTTCCCAGACTTGAATCTGTTCAAAGTACAACAACACTTAAAGCCCAGCCAGCCTGCAGAGCGCGCGGAGCATCCTCCCGTCAAGCTGCATCTCTGCGGGAGGGCCGGGGGCAGAGGACATGCCATCGGGTCTCCTCCATGAAGTCACACATCCCAGCGTCAGTAAGCAACGCGGGCGTGTCGGGCCGGGAGACCGTGCAGGGTGGGCACGGGGCTTCAGAGCGGGCCTTCCAGCCGAGCGCTTGGTCTGCGGGTTCTGGGAGGCCAGGGCCAGGCCGGGGGCGCTCTTGGGTGAGGGCAGACAGCACTCTGCAGGTGTGACGAGGCTGGACCTGAGAACAGGAGGGCAACCGTGCTGCAAGTGTCTGTGGGAGAGACGGTCACTCTGTGATCACAGAACCTAAAGTAAAAAGCTTCCTGGCTGGTGCTAGTGGTAAAGAACCCGCCTGCCAATGCCGGAAATGTAAGAGATGCGCGTTCAATCCCTGGGTCAGGAAGATCCCCTGGAGAAGATGCAACCCACTCCAGTATCCTTGCCCGGAGAATCCCACAGACAGAGGAGCCTGGAGGGCTACAGTCCAAGTCCATAGGATCGCACAGAGTTGGACACGACTGGAGCGACTTAGCACGCACACAAAGGAAAAAGAGGTAAGGACCCAGCCCACGGCCACCATACACCCGTCTCTAAAGTCCACATGCTTCATGCTACCAGCGCCTCTCAAACCTGAGACCATGCGGATCCTCCAAGTCCAGCTGAGACCAAGTTTGGAAAACTGAACTAAAAGTTGTAACTTTAGACATATACTTAGCATGAAAAGTACAAACCCAGGATTTGAAATTGCAGGTAAGTACCTGGTCAACAAAACTGTCACCACACTAAAAGTAGAAAATTTAAATACTTGTGTGCAGAATTAAAAGACACAGGCGAACCCGTCCGCAGATAGAGTTAGGAGCAACGTGCCGAGCGGGGGGTGCTGGGAGGGGGTGCTGACGCAGGGGACCCCTGGCCTAGGCACCCAGACGAGGCTCCATGTGCCCAGGGATGGTCTCCCACCACCAATGCCACGTCCCCGATCCTGGCTGAGCGGACCCGCCGATCTGTGGGGTGACAGAGAGGCCTCTATAAAATGATTTTCCTTCAGCTATCTAAAGGGAAATAAACAGAAGTAAAAACCCCAAAAAACGAATGGGATGGTCAGCAAAATAACTTGGAGAATAAACACAAATTGCTTTCATAATCAGAAAACACTTCCAAAGACAAATTAAAACAGTGTTTCCAGTTCACAGGTTTCCGCTTCTCCTTCCCTGAGGCCTGGGGGGCACGACCCACAACCCCACACCCGACAGCACCGCAGGGAAATTTGCCAGCCAGGGCCCAGCACGTCCCCCGCGCCCGCTGCGGGAAGAACGCCCTCCCCACAGCGAGCGCATCCAGGCCAGCAGCTCTCACTCGGCGGGGAGGAGCCCAGGGCTGCTGCCGGGCCTCCCACAGCCCCCGCTGCAGAGACGCATCCCAACGTCCCCAGGCCTGGGGCTGGGGGAGGAGGGTGGGCCAGAGGGTGCCAGCAGCTTCAAGCCAGGCTGCACCCACCGCCCTCCTGTCTGAAGGAGGCTTGCCCGCGGCATGCTCATGCCCACTGCCTGCAGTAGGACCTGCCTTCACGCTGGAGAAGCGCGGCCTGCCAGCACCGGCCTCAGCCCCCACCCCACGGCACCTCTGCTCTGCTCAGGACAAGACTAGTTGAACTCCCGAGTGAACCGCTTTCCTGGGCTCTGTTTAATTCTACTTCCCACCTGAGCAGCCCTTGTTCCCAGTGAAACTTCCTCACCACCCACCGGGAACTAGTCCTGAGAAGGGTTTACCAGCAGTGACACGTGTCAAGAGGAGAGCAATTATTCTGTGGGATCTAAACAATCTGTAAGGGAAAGATGGAGCGAGTACCTTGTGAAAATTCCACTTTTCAAAACCATTCCAATAAAGAAGGGAAAGATTTCTATCTGGCAACGTCACCGGAAACAACACTAGACCACTTCTCTGCCTCTAAGACGGTCGCCATGCCCATTCTGTGCCTGTGCGCTCAGTCATGCCCGACTCTGCGCCCCCACAGGCTGCAGCCCGCCAGGCTCCTCTGTCCATGGGATTCTCCGGGCAAGAGCACTTGAGCGAGCTGCCATTCCCTCCTCCAGGGGACCCTCCTGACCCAGGGATCGAACCCACGTCTCCTGTGTCGCCTGCATTGGTGGGTGGATTCTTTACCACTGAACCACCTGGGAAGCCTGCATGACTACTTTAGTCAAAGTCTATTTAATAAGTCTGGAACTCAAACTGCGTTCACGATTATGAAACGAGAGAGAAGGACTCCGAGGAGACAGCCTTCCTGTCTGGTGTTTCCCATGTTCTCAACTCTCAACTTTCTCATCTGTCAGTCGAACAGCAGGCCTGATGGGGTCTGAGTGAGATAAAAGGTCAGCAGTTAGCGGTTCCCTGCTCATACTTCTCTTTTTTCTTTGGGTGGGGAGGACATTTAGTTGTGTGCCTGGGGCAGCAGAGAACCCTGGCCTCTGAGCTGCAGGGTCTTGCCCAAGTTGCATATAAAAACACCACCCCCTACAAGTGGGGTCCAGCAAACAGGCGTCTGGTTCAGGCCAGTGGTGCAGGGCTTCCCTCCCTCCCCTCCCGTCAGGGCTCAAGGAGTAAGGACTGTGGCAGCTACCTCCCACAGCCGGAGTCCGCACTTCGCCCTGAGTGGAGTAAACAATCTCGAGGGGTTGAGGACCCCCCCGAGGTCTCCCAGGAAGTGAACAGAGCTCACAGCAATCTTGCCACATCGATCCACCACCTGTCACCATTTTGGTGGACAGGGAAGCTGGGCCCTCCAGGAGCAGAGACAATACCTGACCCCCAGGGAAAGGAACTCACACTCACACAGGCTCAGCTGCAGCTCTCCTGGGAATGTTATAACCTTGACCGTTGAAGGAATTTACTCCCAGGTGTTTCATTGTAGCCAATTACCATTGAATCCTCTACTAACTAGTTAAGAACTAGTAGGGGTCCCTCTCTCAGGAACAGCGATTCCACTGCAGTCTAAGTCGACTTGCCTAAGTGACCATCCAAGGTCATGCAACTGGCGACCGAGCGGTAAGGGCTGTTTTTCAGGTTTGGTGACGCCCCGCAAATAGGCTCCCATTGGGTCGTGAGGCCTCTCCTCACAGGTCCCTAATGAGAGGCTGGAAGTCATCCGTCAACACCGTCTGACAGAAGCTTCTGGGACGAAAGCTGGACACAACCGCCGACTATGGTCTCTCTAGCTGGGTGCCCCCGACCCCACACTCCGGAGACCCCCGCCTCCAAAGCAACCAGCCTGCCTACGGCCAGAACGGTCCCTGATGCGGTTCGCGTTCTTTTTAGGACGAAGGGGCCACCATCGGGTTCCAGCGGGCGAAGTGGGGCGCAAGTGAGACGCGCTCCCTGCCCTGTCACGGGGGTAGGCGGGGGTATAGACGGCCACACGCCGCACCGGCCCGGCCAGCAGGTCCCCGGCCCCCGGAGGGCACGACCTCCAGCCCCCAGGCCCCCGGGGAGCCCGGGCCCCAGACAGCACCGCACCCAGGCCCCAGACCCCGGGGAGCCCGGCCCCCGGGGAGCCCGGGCCCCCGCTCCGGGGCCCAGGGGAAGCCCGGCCCCCAAGCCCTCGGCCCCCGCCCGGCGCCCTAGGCCGCGCCCCGGCCTCGGCCCCGCCCCTCCCCCACCCCCGCGCCCGGTCGCCGCCCAGCCCGCGGCCCCTGACAGGCGCGGGCGCACCGCGGTCGCAGACCCCACCTTGAGGGTCGGGTACTCCTGCACCTTCAGGGTCATGGAGAGCTGAGCGGCTGACTCCTGCACCGCCATCTTGGATCGGCCAAAACATTAGCGGGCGGAGGGGAAGTGCGGCGCGCGGCACGCCGGGTAGTGACGTCGAGGGGCGGGGCAGGCCGGCGTCCGCACCAATCGCCTCCGCTCCCCGTTCTGCGGCTGAGGAAGAAGGCGCGGCCACCGGGCGCGAGGCGAGAGGCGTCCGGCCCGCCCAATCACCGCCCGCCTTTCTCCCGTTCAGCCAATCAGCGGGAAGCCCGGCTGGGCGGGGTCCCTCCTTGAACCTGAGGCGGGGTGGGCCTGCCGATCCGCGCGGGAAGCCCCGGGTTCCCGGCGGCTCTGGTCCCGGCGCTGGCGGCGGGCTCCCGCGAGCCGCTCGGCCGTGGCGGTCACTGGGCTCTGGCGGGCCGGCCTCCGCTAGTGAGCCCGCTGTGCCAGGACGTCTGCATGCCCCCAGCGCCGGTCCGTGGGCTGCTCTCCGCAGAGGGGTGCGGCTGCAGCCTGAAGCGGGGCCCAGGCACCCGCGCTGGGGGCGGGAGGTGGCGGTTCTGAACTGGGTAAGGAGAGAGGCCGCCACAGTGTACAGAGGCCCGGTGCGGGCAGAGCCTCCGGCTTCGCTGGCTTCCACACCGACTCGAGTTGCCTTTCAAACCACTCCATATACTTATCCCCTTTTAGTCCTTTCAAAAATAGAAACTAAATTAGGTTTCACTAGTTAGACTTTAAAATTAAGCCAAATTTCACACTTTTTTGAAATTATTTTTTAAAAGAAACAGCGTTAAAAACACATACACACCTGAGGCGACTCAAGAAATCCACTGTTGCAAGGGGAGCCGCCTGGACCCTCTACACCCATCTCCACCAGCCTCACTACCCCCCACCCACGCCCTGCAGCATTCTAGCAAAATCCTGGTGATGACAGAACCCCAAGAGGAGGAGAAGCTTCCTGTCCTGGATAAACCGAGTTCCTGGAATCTGACCATGTCAACCTGAGTAAATGCATCAGGGCCATCAGTCTGCGCAGCTCAAGGCTAACGAAGCCTCTGTCAGCTTTAATAATATGACAGCCAGCTGTTTTCATCAGAGAAGGAGGAATAAGTGAGTAAGTGAAAGTCTTTCAGTCGTCTCCGACTCTTTGCGACCCCATGGACTACACAGTCCATGGAATGAATTCTCTGGGCCAGAATAATGGAGTGGGTAGCCTTTCCCCTCTCCAGGGGATCTTCCCAACCCAGGGATCGAACCCAGGTCTCCCGCATTGCAGGCAGATTCTTTACCAACTGAGCCACCAGGGAAGTGCAGAATAAAGAGATCTGTAAGTTAACAATAACTTAGTTTTTTACGTGGGCAACACATTTCACCAAAGAAGGTACACGAACAGCTAAAGAACAAATGAAAAGATCCTCAATACCATTAGCCACAAAGAGATACCACTTCAACCACCAGATTAGCTATAATAAAAACAGTGGAGGAAGTATAAATCACAACACGCAGACAAGGACCGACCACAGTCAAATCAGAGAGCAAGCACTGGGAACTTGCTTTTATAGGGGAAAAAAAAAAATCTGGGCGGGGCTCTGATAGCCAGAGTCCCCTGGAGGGGCAAAGCATGGACTCCTCCGATTAGCTGAGTTGCTGCCGTCTCTGATTGGCTGGGCTGCTGGGGGCAGGGGCGGAGGGAAGTTATCTTCTTTCCCGCAGGAGTATAAGTAGTCAATTTCCGGTTAGACAAACGAGGTGGGTGTGAGAGCGCCTCCTACAGGCCTGCCTTAACTCCAAAGGTTACCTGACTAGTCCTTAATGAATTCCACATTTTCCCCTTTTGATCAAGATCTTTTCTTGAAAGCATCACTGATCAAGAATCAGGGTCTTCCCACCTGGCGGTTTGCCAGTGGCTTGAACTGTTAAACTGTGGAAAATTCTGAAAGAGGTGGGAATACCAGACCACCTGACCTGCCTCTTGAGAAACCTGTATGCAGGTCATGAAGCAACAGTTACAACTGGACCTGGAACAACAGACTGGTTCCAAATAGGAAAAGGAATACGTCAAGGCTGTATATTGTCACCCTGCTTGTTTAACTTATATGCAGAGTACATCATGAGAAACGCTGAGCTGGAAGAAGCACAAGCTGGAACCAAGATTGCCGGGAAAAATATCAATAACCTCAGATATGCAGATGACACCACTCTTATGGCAGAAAGTGAAGAGGAACTAAAAAGCCTCTTGATGAAATTGAAAGAGGAGAGTGAAAAAGTTGGCTTAAAGCTCAACATTCAGAAAACTAAGATCATGGCATCTCGTCCCATCACTTCATGGGAAATAAATGAGGAGACAGTGGAAACAGTGTCAGACTATTTTTTTGGGCTCCAAAATCACTGCAGATGGTGATTGCAGCCATGAAATTAAAAGACACTTACTCCTTGGAAGGAAAGTTATGACCAACTAGATAGCATATTAAAAAGCAGAGACATTACTTTGCCAACAAAGGTCTGTCTGGTCAAGGCTATGGTTTTTCCAGTGGTCATGTATGGATGTGAGTGTTGGACTGTGAGGAAAGCTGAGCGCCGAAAAATTGATGCTTTTAAACGGTGGTGCTGGAGAAGACTCTTGAGAGTCCCTTGGACTGCAAGGAGATCCAACCAGTCCATCCTAAAGGAGATCAGTCCTGGGTGTTCATTGGAAGGACTGATGCTGAAGCTGAAACTCCAATACTTTGGCCACTTCATGTGATGAGTTGACTCACTGGAAAAGACCCTGATGCTGGGAGGGATTGGGGGCAGGAGGAGAAGGGAACGACAGAGGATGTGATAGCTGGATGGCATCACCGACTCGATGGGCAAGTTTGAATAAACTCCGGGAGTTGATGATGAACAGGGAGGCCTGGCGTGCTGTAATTCATGGGGTCGCAAAGAGTTGGACACAACTGAGCGACTGAACTGAACTGAACTGAACTGTGGGAAAGGCTACCCACTCCAGTATTCTGGCCTGGAGAACTCCATGGACTGTATAGTCAGGCACGACTGAGCGAATTTCACTCACTTCACTTTGTAGGATCTTAGTTCTCCCACCAGGGATGAAACCCAGGCCTCCTTTGAAATCTTAACCACTAAATCACCAGGGAAGTGCCAGCTCACCCCCTCTTCTTAGGACATCCCATCTCTGAGGGCTCTGCCTCGAAGTACCTCCAAATACAGCAGGTGGGATGTCAGTATAAGACTCCGGGAACATGAACGCCCAGAGGTTTGCACGTCATAGACATTGTGTAAATACCCCCACAGTCTATCTGGGGGAATTCATTCTCAGAATTCTTGTATTTGAAGCTAAAACTGCATTTCAATTACTTGGCCCTTTTTTAATAACCTTTGTTAGTATAAAAAAAGTTACTCACTTTGTGTCCCGTGCCGTAAAGATGAGTCATGCCCCGACCCAAGCTTCTGGAGTCATGTTGCACGACGGGCCAGGCTCTGTGGCCAGTGCTCTGCCCAGTCAGCCCCCTGGAAATGGTCACCCCTCGATTCTGAGGGCCCAGGGACTGCATGACCCCATTTTTTGAGGGAAACAAGTTGATGCCTCATTTAAATACCTTCAGTTACCGTCTGTCCTGCGACCCGCTGGATATGAGGGATGCTTTTACCCCTTTTGCTTGAGTGGACTGTGAGGTGCCCATGTAACAGAGATGCTGATGCCAGCGGGCGTGGGCGTGGGTGTGGGCCGTGAACCTTGCAGCCTCGCCCCCTGTTCACCACCCCACCATTCTCCAGTCTCACCATTCGAGAGTCCTGACCCTGTCTCCAGTCCCGTCCTCTTGCCCCAGGTCCGAGGGTGGGGGCTGGGGGTTCTCACCCCTGGCCACTTTGCCCTTCTGGTAACTGGCCCTGTCCTGACGCTATTTGGGGCCCCAGCAGAGTCACCTCACTGGCATAGACTCAGCTGTGCTGGGAGGGGCTGGTTGTGAATAAGAGAAGACTCTCTAGTCACCCAAGAACTCTCAGGGATTCAAGGAGCAAAAGCCAAAGCCGAGTTTGTTATTCCTCAGTGCCCACCAGCTGCTGGGTCCTCTCCAGCAAGCTTCCAGAATCTTGGTAGCCAAAGTCCACACTCATGAGCTGTGCCAAGGCAGGGGTGGGTCACGTAAGGGTTCTGAGACCCCCTTCTTGGCAGGTCAGGGGACCCAGAGAAGAGAAGCTGGCGGCTCAGGGTCACTGGGAACTCGACCCTGGGCCATGGGCTTTGCAGATGAGGGTGCGGGCTGTCTGTCACTGGGTGGGGGCCACCCTGTCTGGACCCAACGGCTTTCTTTCATCTTGGCAGCCCAGAGAACAGCAGAGTGTCAACCACCCACCAGGGCTCAGGAACACTGCCCGGTCCAACTGGAACTGACCTCTGATGATTTTGAGCTGCATTTCAATCTCGTCAGGGGCAGCCAACACCTGTTAATTCTGTTTCAAAAACTGACTCTTCAATTAAACATGTACCCCCCACAGAATGATGGATTTTACACATAGTTGGCTGCTTACTGTTAAGAAAATAACATCACTTGGCTTCCCCCTGAAATTATTTAGTAATACAACCTATAGTTAGTTTCTATGACAACTGTAGAGACTGAATCCAGCCAAACCACATAATTGTTATTTTGATAAACTCTCCAGGGGAGCAGTTTCCAGGGTCGTGAGGCTGGAGGCCAAGGTGCTGCCGGGCGAAGGGGGCCCCCGGGTCCTGAGGTGGGTGCTCGAGAGCCTTCTGTCTGAAGATGCTATGAGCCTGAAAGTAAGAAGCCTAGGACTCAGGACAGAGTTGAGACCTCACTAGTGTGGCCGAAATCACTCGCAGCTGCAAGCAGATGGGCGCTGCTGTCCAGGCATCCAAGCAGCTCCAGCTAAAGAAATCAGGCAGCTGTGTGCATGCGTGTGTGTGTGTGTGTGTGTGTGTGTGTGTGTGTGCTGTGTGTGCGGTTCCTGCTCCCCAGTGTGAAGCCTCCCTGAAAGGATACAAGCCGTGTCTCGGGAGATCTGCCTGGAGACAGCCCCCGGGTTTAATTTGGGAAGTGGGTGTTGGGAGGGAGAAAACAGCACCAGGGTGGAGAGCAGGTGTTCTGGGTGCAAGGTCACCATGGACAGAGTTTTCGTCTTCCTTGGGGTCACAGCAGGGGAACAGCGGCTCCCTGTCCCTAACTCTCACCAGCCAAGCCCCGCAGATAATCCCGGCGCTCATAGCAGAGGTGGGAAGACGGCCGCCCACTCCAGCAGGTTGCTAAGGAGACCAGGACCCTCGGCTTTCTTGATCATGCTGCACCCAAACTAGGAGAAAAAAGTGCATTTACCCCTGAAACAGCAAAGCCTGTCTCTGGAGCCAAGGAGGAGCTAGGAGCAGAACATGGAATTTCTAGAGAACAGTTAAAAAAAAATGAGCACAGTGAATTCACAGCTTTAAAAAGTTGCATTAAAATTAAACCACAGTGAGATATCACCTCACACCTGTCAGAACGGCTGTTAGAAAGAGAGCACAATGACAGACACTTAGAAGGACGTGGAGAAAAAGGAATCTCTGTGAGCTTTTGCTGGGACTGTAAACTGCTGCAGTCGCTGCGTGAAAGAATTTGGCCTTAAAAACTAAAAGTAAATCGACATATGATCCAGCAATTCCACTCCTGGGTATCTATCTGAGGAAAACAAAAACATTAATTCAAAAACATGCATGCACCCCAAGAGTTACCTGGTGGTCTAGAGGCTAAGACTCCTCGCTCCCAAGGCAGGGGGCCGCTGTTTGATCCCTGGTCGGGGAACGAGATCCCAAATGCTGCAACTAAAGATCTTGAATAACGCAATTGAGACCTGGCAGAGCCAAATAAATAAATAAATATTTTTTAAGTAAAACAAAAATTGAAGTTCTCTGCATTTACATGAAGCATGATAGGTTCAGTAAGAAGCAAGTGTGAGATGCATTTTTAAAAAAGATACATGCACTCCAGTGTTCACAACAGCACTATTTACAGTAGCCAACACATGGAAGAAAAGCAAGTGTCCATCGACAGATGAACGGATGAAGAAGATTCGGGTTATATATACAACAGAACATTGGCATGTGACGTGCGTGCTAACTCGCTCAGTCCTGTCCGGCTCTTTGCGACCCCATGGACTGCAGCCCACCCGGCTCCTCTGTCCATGGGATTCTCCAGGCAAGGATACCGGAGTGGGTTGCTATGTCCTCCTCCAGGGGATTGTCCCGACTGAAGGATTGAACCCATATCGCATACATCTCCTGCATTTGGCAGGCAGGGCTTTCACACTAGCACCACCTGGGAAGCCCACAATGGAATATTAGCCATAAAAAAGAATGAAATTTCTGCCATTTGCAACAATTTGCTAAGTGAAATTTGCTAAGAGAAAGACAAATACTGTATGATATCACTTATGTGTGGAGTCTAAAGAAAACAAGCAAATATATATATGAGAAACAGACTCACAGAAAAAGAGAACAAACCAGTGGTTACCAGTGGGGAGAGGGAAGTGGGGAGGAGAAAGAGTGAAGCACTAAAGACTCTTTCATTCAATGAAAAAGTTGTATTAATTACAAAAGAAAGAAAGAATAATCTATGAACTGTATTTTTTAGACAAGATAACAGTAAGAGGAAGCAGCAGAAAGAAGAAATAACAAAGAAAAAATTAAAAAGTTAGAAATTTTTACAACAGTAGAAGCAATATATAAATGCAGAATATGGTTGTTCAAAAAATAAAATAGATAATTCTACTAGCTGACCACACTCTTTTTAAAGAAGAAACCAAAATGACAGAAATATGGAAAGTAAGAAATTACAACAGGGAAACCGCTAAGAAATAAAAGGAACTACAGGAACCATAGAAGAGCAGAAGCTTCTGGAAATGAGCAGAGCCCTGCCTTCCACCCAGTCTGTCCATCAGATGGACCCGCACGACATCAAGCAAGCAGGCGAGGTCCACACAGTCCATCAGTCAGCAGGTCACCCCCTCATGTTGCCAGCACATGGCTCGTCCATCCGTCCTGGTGAGGCGGGTGTTTGGGCTCTTTCCAGTTGG
Organism: Muntiacus reevesi; assembly: GCF_963930625.1. Classification (NCBI taxonomy): domain Eukaryota; kingdom Metazoa; phylum Chordata; class Mammalia; order Artiodactyla; family Cervidae; genus Muntiacus; species Muntiacus reevesi. The sequence goes on along the minus strand of NC_089270.1, from coordinate 575,335 downwards.
ACGTCCCCGCCAAGCACTGCTGTGCCCCAGCGCTCAGTCCTCTGGGAGCGTGTCGGGGATGGAGTTGCTTGGTCACGCCTGGGGTGTTGGGTTGTTCGTTGTTCAGTCATTCGGTCATGCCTGACTCTCTGCGACCCCACGGACTGCAGCACACCTGGCCTCCCTGTCCCTCACCATCTCCCAGAGCTTGCTCAAACTCATGTCCACTGAGTCGGTGATGCCATGCAACCATTTCATCCTCTGTCGTCCCCTTCTCCTCCCGCCTTCAATCTCTCCCAGCGTCAGGGTCTTTTCAAATGAGTCGGCTCTTCGCATCAGGTCAAAGTTTTGGAGTTTCAGCTTCAGCATCAGTCCTTCCAATGAACACCCAGGACTGATCTCCTTCAGGATGGACTGCTTGCATCTCCTTGCAGTCCAAGGGGCTCTCAAGAGGCTTCTCCAGCACCACGGTTATAAAACATCAATTCTTCAGCGCTCAGCTTTCTTTATTGTCCAGTTCTCACATCTGTACATGTGAGATGTTGGGAGAGGAGGGTTAACTTTATCAGAAACTGCTAAACTGCTTTTCAAAGTGACTGTCCCAACATCTAATCCCACCAGCAGCAGACAGTTCCAGTTTCCAATATGTGCCTTTTCAGTTTTAGTTGTTTTAATGCATGTGGTTTAAATTTACTTCTCACCTGACTCATGACATTGAGCATCTTTCCATATGATGATTGTCTATCCATAAGCAAACGTAGCGTGCGAGCTTGCTAACTCACTTCCATCATGTCTGACTCTGTGTAATCCTGTGGACTGTAGCCCTCCAGGCTCCTCTGTCCATGAGATTCTCCAGGCACGACGACTGGAGTGGGTTGCCAGGCCCACCTCCAGGACTCATACACATACATAAATTGGCTGTTTAAATGATTTGCTTCTGTTTAAAATGCTGTTCATGTTTTCATTGTTGACTTGCCCAGCTTCTTTGAAGTTCTTCTTATATTCTGGACACAAGCCTTTTCCCAGAAACATGTTTTGTGATATTTTCCTCCCAATCTGCTCGGCTTTACTATTTACTGAAATTGCCTTTCAGCCAGCAGATAATGTTAATTAATGAAGTTTAATGTATGTATTTTTTTCTCTTTTATGGAGCATGGTTTTTGTTTCTTATTTAGAAACATTTGACTGTCTGAGAGATTAAGTATCCTAACTCTGGAAGCTGGATAACTTTAGTTTTCACATCAAGGCTTCTGTTCCACCTTGAATTAATTTGCAATCTGTGATGCAGCAGACACGGGGCGGGGGGTGGGGGGAGGGTGTTCCGCCCTGTGCATTTAAAATGTTTCCCTTTCCCCATGGAATTGCATTGACAGCTTCATGTAAAGTCAATTGATTGCTTTTGTGCTGGCCTACTCCTGGACTCTTTATTGAGTTCCACTGACCACTTGGTCTATCCCTACAGCAAACCACACTGTCCTGATTTCTGCAGCTTTGTAATAAATAAGTCCTGAAATCACAGAGTGCAGGCCCTTCAACTTCCCTTTTTTCATCAAGACGGTCTTGGCTCCTTTAGGGTTTTCCTGGTGGCTCAGAGGTAAAGAATTCCCCTGCCAATGCAGGAGACCTGGGGTTGATCCCTGATCCGGGAAGACTGTACATGTTGTGGAGCAACTAAGTTTCTGCCCCGCAACTGCTGAGCCGGTGCTCTGGAGCCTGGAAGCCAGGACTCCTGAAGCCCGAGCGCCACAGATCCCAAGCCTCTCAACAAGAGACGCCGCCACAACGAGAAGCCCGTGCACCAAACCAGAGCGTAGCCCTCGCTCAGCATGACTGGAGCAGAGACCCCTACAGCCGGCATGGAAACGATCACGGCAGTTACTCTTTAGGGACGCTGTCTTTGCTACTTTAGACGCTTTCTGTTTCCATTTAAATTTTAGAATAAGTTTGCCAATTTCTTTAAAAAAAATAGTCCTGTTGGGGGTTTGATTAACAGGCGTTGAATTTATACGTGACTCTCGGGGACAACTGATATCTTATACAAAAAAAGATCTTCATGACCCAGATAACCACGATGGTGTGTTCACTCACCTAGAGCCAGACATCCTGGAATGCGGACTCAAGTGGGCCTTAGGAATCATCACTATGAACAAAGTTAGTGAAGGTGATGGAAGTCCAGCTGAGCTATTTCAAATCCTAAAAGATGATGCTTTGAAAGTGCTGCACTCAATATGCCAGCAAATTTGGAACACTCAGCAGTGACCATAGGATTGGAAAAGGTCAGTTTTTATTCTTTTTTTTTCTTTTCAGTTTTCATTCTAATCTCAAAGAAAGGCAATGCCAAAGAATGTTCAAACTACCGCACAATTGTACTCATCTACACACTGGCAAAATAATACTCAAAATTCTCCAAGCCAGGCTTCAACAGTACATGAACCGAGAATTTTCAGATGTTCAGGTTGGATTTAGAAAAGGTAGGGGAACCAGAGATCAAATTGCCAACATCCATTGGATCATAGAAAAAGCAAGAGAGTTCCAGAAAAACATCTACTTCTGCTTTATAGACTACACCAAAGCCTTTGACTGTGTGGATCACAACAAACTGTGGAAAATTCTTAAAGATACAGGAATACCAGACCACCTTACCTGCCTCCTGAGAAATCTGTATGCAGGTAAAGAAGCAACAGTTAGAACTGGACATGGAACAATGGACTGGTCCAAATTGGAAAAGGAGTACATCAATGCTGTATATTGTCACCCTGCTTATTTAACTTATATGCAGAGTACATCATGAGAAATGCTGGGCTGGATGAAGCATAAGGTGGAATCAAGATTGCTGGGAGAAATATCAATAACCTCAGATATGCAGATGACGCTACCCTTATGGCAGAAAGTGAAGAAGAACTAAAGAGCCTCTTGATGAAAGTGAAAGAGGAGAGTGAAAAAGCTGGCTTAAAGCTCAACATTCAGAAAACTAAGATCATGGCATCTGGTCCCATCACTTCATGGCAAATAGATGGGGAAACAGTGGAAACAGTGACTGACTTTATTTTTCTGGGCTCCAAAATCACTGCAGATGGTGACTGCAGGCATGAAATTAAAAGACGCTTACTTCTTGGAAGAAAAGCTATGACCAACCTAGACAGCATACTAAAAAGCAGAGACATCACTTTGCCAACAAAGGTCCATCTAGTCAAAGCTATGGTTTTTCCAATAGTCACTTATGGATGTGAGAGTTGGACTATAAAGAAAGCTAAGCACCGAAGAATTGATGCTTTTGAACTGTGGTGCTGGAGAAGACTCTTGAGAGTCCCTCAGGCAGCAAGGAGACCAAACCAGTTAATCCAAAAGGAAATCAGTCCTGAATATTCATTGGAAGGACTGATGCTGAAGCTGAAGCTCCAATACTTTGGCCACCTGATGCGAAAAGCTGGCTCATTGGAAAAGACCCTGATGCTGGGAAAGATTGAGGGCAGGTGGAGAAGGGGACGACGGAGGATGAGATGGTTGGATGGCATCACTGACTCAATGGACATGAGTTTGAGAAAGGTCTGGGAGTTGGTGATGAACAGGGAAGCCTGGCATGCTGCAGTCCGTGGGGTTGCAGAGAGTCGGAGATGACTGAGTGACTGAACTGAACTGAACTGACATCTTAAAGATACTGAGTCCTCTAAATCATGACCATGGCATTGCTTCCACACTGTTCAGGCCTCTGTGGGTGCTGTAGGCTGAACATGTGTGTCCTGGGCTGGCAGTGGGGGCGGGGATGAGGAGGGGGCCGAGTGCGGTGGTCTGCAGAAATCTGCTGGCTTCCTGCTCCTGCCTCAGGTCAGTCCGTCTTCGGGCCACAGAACGCTGTCCTTGCCCTTTGTGTGGCCTGCCGGTGTCCCAGTCCTCCTGGGGAGGACAGCCTTACTTCGTCCAGCCCAGGTGGACAGTCAGAGACCCTTACAGACATTCCACCCAGAGGCTCGCTTTCCCGGACGGTCACTCACTTCAATTGCTGCTAGAACACAAGTGCTCACAATCCCCATGGACGGAGGAGCCCGGCAGGCTACAGTTCACAGGGTGGCAAAGAGTCAGACACACCCGAAGTGACCAAGCACGCGTGCAGAACTCAGATGGGCAGAAGTGCTCACAGAACCCCCCGTGATCCGCAGCTGCTGTTAACTCGCTGCTCGCTCCCAATAGTTTTTGTCTTGTTTTCCATTCTAACAAAAGGACATGCCTTCCAGATGTTTGTGTACTTTTTAAAGACCAAACTCTATTTTAATTGGCAAACATAATATACAGCAATCTACTGCTTTTATAGATCAGAAATTGAAAAACATCAACAATTTATTTGGGAGTTCAACCTAACATCACTTTTACTTTTAAAAAAAATGTTTTATGAGCAGTGTTAGGTTCAAAGCAAAACTGAGAGGAAGAGATAGAGATTCCCACGCACCCCCCTGTCACCCCCCCAACACCCGCCACGAATATCCCTCATGTTCCATCATCAAACCCCCACCCCACCCCTGGGATGCTGTCAGCATCCCCCCTGGGGGCCCCCAACCGGGAGCTGTGATGTCGGAGCCCCGCCTTGTCCAATGCATTTAGAAAGGATTTGGCTTTAACGATTTTCCCGTTTTTATTTAGTGTTTATTTGGCTGCATCAGCTCTTGGTTGCAGCGTGTGAGGTCTTGCTCCCAGACCAGGGATCGAACCCAGGTTCCCTCCATTGGGAGCTCGAAGTCTTAGCCACGGAACCACCTGGAAAAGTCCTTTAAAAAATGGTTTTCTAAAGTACAATAAAACTAAACTTAGTATCATCTGCAGTTGGGTACCCCTTTTGCTTTCTAGGGGTAATTATTCATTCTAGGTTTTCCACATTTCACACTGTGACTCCTGGTTTTTGTTTTGTTTTAGGCTGTGCTGGGTCTTCATTAGTGCTGAAGGGCAATCGCCGGCTGGCCGTCACCGAGGTGCTCAGCCTTCTCACGGTAGTGGGTTCTCCTATTGCAGAGCACACGCTCCGGGCGTGTGGGCTCAGAAGCTGCGGCCTTCAGGCCGAGCACAGGCTCGGTAGTCGTAACACACGGGCTTAGCTGCTCTGCAGGATGTAGGATCCTGCGGGACGTGGGATCCCACTCGTGTCTCCTGCATTGACAAGCAGGCTCCTAACCAGTGAGCCACCCGGAAGCCCCAGTAGCTCCTGGCTTTCTGATGATATTTTCATGCTAAATCACCACTGCACTCTGACAGGCCTGTTTATTTTATCCACTTTACTGAGAAAATCTCTTTAGAGCACTAATAGTAATTTTAAATTTCTTTATAGAAAATATGAGACAAAGAAGGAAAGAGTTGAGCTGACAAAATAAGCCTCCCAGGGCCCCCCTCCCGTCTCCGTGTCAGCCCTCCTATGAGCGCATGCACGCTCAGTCGCTTTAGTCGCGCCACTCTCTGCGACCCCATAGGCTGTAGCCCGCCAGGCTCCTCTGCCCATGGGATTCTCCAGGCAATAACTCTGGAGTGGGATGCCTTGCCCTCCTCCAGGGAATCTTCTCTACCCAGAGATCGAACCCAGGTCTCCCGCAGTGCAGGCAGATTCTTTACCGTCTGAGCCACCAGAGAAGCCCAGGAACACTGGAGTGGGTAGCCTATCCCTTCTCCAGGGGATCTCCCTGACCCAGGAATCAAACCAGGGTCTCCTGCACTTCAGGCAGATTCTTTACCAGCTGAGCTACCTGAGAATCCCAAGCCCTGCTGTATTGATGGTTAATTCAACTTATACAGCCCTTTCCTGCTGGGAAAGTGACCCTGCGTCCAGCATGGTTTGCACTCTCGCTGCCGAATGGAGGCACATCAGACAGCGTGGTCCTTGGCGTCCATCTCAGGCCACGCCTGCCGTGCCCCCCAGACCCTACTGCAGATGCCCACAGGCTCAGAGCCCCATCACTCACCCTGGAGCTGTCCCGGCGCCTGTCCCCCACAAGCCGGGGGTCGGCTGGGGGCCGGTGACAGAGGAGGAGGGTGGGGTGGCCACAGAAGTGGAAGTGGGAGGACAGAGCACAGACGTGAGGCACGTCCGTGTGCCCGCTGCCGTGTGGCAGGACGCGCGGAAACCGAGGCGCAGCCTTGGAGCAGGGAGCGTGGGACAGAGGCCGGGGCAGAGCCTCCCTCGAGAGACCGAGGACTCAGCTCGGTCATGATGCCTGGATACGACGCCAAGCAGCAAAATGTAAAATACAGAGATCACACTTCATCAGAGCTTAAAACTCTTGTGCATCAAAGGACACCATCAAGAAAGGGAGACAGCAATCTACAGAATGGGGGAAACACCTGCAAATCGTGGATTTGGTGTCTAGAATACAAAAGAGCTCTTTCGACTCGGTGACAAGGACAGACCGAAGTGACATTTCTCCAAAAAAGACATAGGAACAGCGACAAGGACAGCAAAGAACGCTCAGCATCGCTGGGGCGGGGCTCAGACAAGCCGCTCCATGCAGTGCGGGTCGCGTTTGAGCTCTTCTGTGTTAAAGGCACTCGAGACATGGCAGGCGCAGGAAGGGCAGTCTCACGGCCGTTGTCTTTCTGAAAGCAGAGGTGAGAGCCCGTGTGGAGGACACCCTCCTGCAGCGAGAGGACACCAGAGAGGGGTGACTGGGCGAGGACTCAGCAAGCAGACGTGCATAGACACGTGGAATCCCCCCCACGGATCTTTCCGCTTCTCTCCCCAAATCGCCACTCTTCTGTTCCATCTACTTAGTGACACCTAGTCCTCAGCACCTCTCAGGGTGTTGTTCTGAGGACACCCACGCCCATGTAGAATTTTGTTATTAAAAAACATGCCTGCTTTCCTCCTGCAGACGTGTCCTACATCCGTGCGGCTGAAGGGTGAGTGGATAAAGAAACCTGACCTCCAGTTGCCAGGAACAGAATCCAAAGCCAGGAAAAAACAAAATCATCCAAAAACAAAGTAACAAGTGTCAGTGAAGCTGTGGACAAGTCGGAGCCCGCCCACTTTGCAAGCGGGAAGGACACAGGGCCGCTGCTGTGGAAACCAGGCTGGCGGCTGCTCAGCAAGTGACACCGGACCCAGCAATCGCTCCCAGGGGAATCCCAAAGAGCCGCCCAGAGAACCCGATTCAATGTGGTCCTGTCCACTGTGCCATCAGAGGTGAGTCCTGGAGGGTGGCGGGGGCCGGGCCTCGGAGCTACCAGACCGCCCAGTCCTCTCAGAAAGATAGGTCCTGGTGCACAGCTGGAGGGACCAGAGTCAGCGGGTCAGGACGTTTGGCTGTTGCTGCCGAGATCGTCCACAGTCATACCTCATCAGTTCTGGAGAATGAATGGAAGCCACAAGCCCACAGGCTCTGTGCCCATGACAGAGACCCTTGATGGGGGGGTGAGGGCTCAAGCCGCGGGCCCACCATGCTCCGTCGCCATGCGGACGCCTGGCCGGGCTGCAGCTCCCGTGGGCTCCAAGCTCCTCCCGTCCCAGGCCTGGAGACTGGGCTGAGTGGACAGCCCAGCAGCTCCCCCAACCCCCCACCCCCATCCTCCGTCTTGGGACTGCCTTGGGCCCTGCCCCCGGGGGCACTGAGAGCGGGCTGTCCGAGCCGCGGTGCCCCTATGTTCTGTCCCCACCAACCCAGAGCAGCCGGTGCCCCGACCCATCTCCAGCCTGGCCTCGCCGCGCCACGCCCCCCCACATTTGCTCCCTGGAGGTCTGCGTTAGCCTGGCACCTGCTGCCACAGCGTCGAGGTCCAAACCCAAGTTCTGCCACCAACTGGCTGGGATGCCTCTGCCAGAAAGGGTCTCTGTTGGAATCCCTGGGTGCGGCCCCCCTCTGCTGGCTTCCCCCCCATCAGAGTGGCCCTGGCACTGGCTGTGAGCCTGGGGGATCTGCAGTTCAGACCCCTCTGGACCCGGCTGGCTGGAGGGTGAGGACACGTGTGGGCTGGAGCAGCCCGCGATCCTGGCGCCACCATCACGGGACACTGCCTTCTAACACAACTGTTTATTCAGAACTCATGGTGAAGGTCAGGCCAGCTCCGCCCCCACTTCCAGGCCTCCTTCCTGGGGTTGGGGGGCGCACGGATGACTGGCCATCATACTGTGAGCCTGTCCTGGGGCACAGGCTTCCAGGAAGCTCCAGACTGTGAGGAAGAAGGCCTCCAGCTCTCGAACCCGCGCCTCCTGCCGCCCCAGGTGCTCAGCATGTTCTTGTAACGCCTCCACCTCCTCCTCCAGGTGGGAGAACCTGTCCTTGAGCAGCCTGAGCTCAGCCAACGAGTCCTCTGTACGTGGGGCTTGAGGCCTGGGGGCCTGGGGCTCTACCGGGACAAGGCCACGAGTGCCCTGCTTGGCATCAGCTATTCCACTTGACAGCTCTTCCAGCTTCTCCTGTTCGAAAGCAGGGCATCCCTCTTGCCCTCTGGAGAGAATTCTCCAGAAGATCAAGACACCCCAGCTGACACAGCACCAGAAGAGCCAGCTAAACCTGGTCCCAGGCCACAGGTCTCCAGGCCCGCGGCCCAGCAGCACCTCAGCACTGAGGCCCGCCAGGGGACCCACACCCTGCACGGCTCCAAGCGCAGGCCACGAAGCGCTGGCGTTTGCAAGCCTGTCTCCCAGCGGCAGAGCCGCCACCAGCGCCTGCACAGACAGCCGCCTACCCGGCCCCAGGGGTGGAAGGCCAAGGCCCGCTTGGGCCAGTGGTCTCGGGGTGCTCCCGCCTGGGTGAGGGTGCCTTGCTTCTTTGGAGCCAGGTGGCTCTTCCGTCCCCATTTCCCAGTCTCCCGCCGGTCTCACGGAGTGATTGGACTGCTCCTGGTGGTAAGGGGCTGCCGGAGCCGGCCCTTCCCTTTCTGGGGGCGTCCCCGGGGCCACAGGGAGCTGGTGGGGGCCGAGGTTGCCTGGCGGCTTCCAGAGGGTTCCGAGGCCTCCGTTCTCACACTCTGCAGGCTCTGGGCGCTGCTTCTGGGAGGAGCGCTCAGAGGTGGGGCGCACAGTGACAGGGATAAGGTATTTCTCTTCCACCAGGTAGCAGCCCCTTCCAGCCAGCTCCCTTGGGCCCAACAGAGGCGCCGAAGGCCACAGGCAGACAAGGACTCGGGGGACATTAAGGGAAAGCTCTGGGCTGGGTTTCCAGCGTGCATGTGGGTGGTGTCCCAAATGAGGGGGCTTGGGGACTGGCCGCTGCCCTTGAGGGGATGAAGGGTCAGTGTTGGAAGGCCTGGAGGGAGGGTCTGCAGGGCTGTGGAGATGCAGGTGGGCCTCTTTGCGAGCGGGAGGTTTCCCTTGGCTGAGTGGGGAACCCATCTTGGGAACAAAGGGGCTGGAGAATGCGGGTGGGCGAGCACACGTGGCATTCTCAGGGCAGGCCAGGGGCAGCCCCCCACCAAAGGCACAGTCAGGTGCAGAGAGGTTGGAAGGAGGCCATGCAGGCAGACAGAGTTTCGGGGGGCTCTTACTGTGAGGGGACTGTTGCTCTCTGCTGACCAGGGAGTGCTCGGCGCAGACCCCAGCTTCATGGCCCACGAGATGAGGGTCTATGGGCTTCTGTCTGCTCCTCCTGGACGGCCCTGGGCTGAGAGAGGCCTCAACTGCAGGCAGCTTGGTGGGTGGTGGGCAGGGGTCCGCAGGGGCACTCTCAGCTGGATATGAAGGTGGCCCCTTGTCCTGGGGGGAGACTAGGCCAGAGGCCTTGGACTTTGGTTCCCCAAATTGCCGGGCACCCAAGGGCCTGTTGGTACTGGTGGGTGGCAGTCTCCTACTCAGCGGGGCATCCAAGGTGGGGACCCTGGATGGAGAACATGCAACTGCCCAGATGTTGCAGAATGGCTGACCGTGGGATGGGGCTTGTCCGGCCACGGGAGGACACTCAAGCACAGTGAGATGAGGTGTAGGGCCCCCAGGCTCAGCGGGGGCCAGGGGAATCCCAGTGTGCATTAGTGGTTGACCTTTGCCCGGCTTGGAGTCCAAGCGGACCTTGGTTTTAAGGTTCCTGGGTGGGTCACGACACAAGCGCCTATGACCGCTAGTCTGTGGCTGCCCTCTGCTCTGCAAGAAGCCCACTGTGAGGTTTGCTGGCGGTGGGCAGCAGTCCCAGAAACTCTCCCTATGAGTCAGTGGCTGTCCTTGGTGGAGCAGGAAGTCCCAGGTGGAGACCCTGTGAAGGAGGAAACATAACAGGCTCTATTGAAAGCAGGACTCCATCTTGGGCCAGACTGTGGACTTTGAGCTATATGCCCAGTATCTATGGAAATGGCATACCAATGGAAAACCAGATCCCCCCCAGACGAAGGAGCCTCCGGAGTTGTACCTAGACTCTCCTCGCCCAAAAGAATATGCTAATTATCTCTAACAGAACAAAGTTGTAAATCCCATTATGCTTATCTGGGTATGACCACAGGCCTATTGATAAATGTCCACTGTTTAACTATCTAGGTTTATGACACATGAATCATGGGTTAACCTCGATGGTATCTCTCTTTACCTTTTCCAGACTAGTTTCAAGGAATCTGGGGAGGTGGCTTTGCACACGGACACTTAGTGTATCTACGTTTTCACAAAAACTGGTCGGGGTCCTTCGCTAAGAGGAGACTCTGCCTTGGGCCTGCCTGTGTGTAACTGCACTCCACCATCTGCACTGTCCTTCTGAGTGAGTTGTTTCCCGGAACGGGTGGCTACCACACCTGGACCTGTTGTACGGCGCTGCTGCAAAATCGACGAGCCTCAGAGTTGGGGTTGGAGGCTGCCCTCTGCTCAGCGCGGAGCTGGAGGCCAGGCGCGTTTCGGGGGCGCTCCGCTGGCGTGTGCGGAGCCGGTGTGCGACCCCGGAGGTCTCGGGGTCCCCTGTGCTCCGGTTCCTGGCGCCCGATCTCCCGCTGCGGGAGGGGAACACCAAGGCGAGGAGTCGGGCCAGCTCTGTCGGCGGGAGCGGGTGCGCTAGGCGCCGCGTGCGGATGCGCGGACTCGCAAGCCCGCAGAGAGGAGCGAAAGCTGCCGCGAACATGAACGTGGAGTGCACGGTATGGGTCAGGGGCCCGGGGCAGGAAGAATGGACGCTGGTCGCCAGAAGGGCGGCCGAAGAGGCGGCGAGGAAGAGAAGCAGCAGCAGCCGCCGCAGCACAACCGCCATCTCGCCTCTCCTCTCCTCTCCCTGGGAAACTGGGCGGTGCCCCGAGTTTATACTCGCCCCAGCGTCACCCCGCCTTCCTGTGACGTCACGCACGCCGCCGGCCAATCGCCAGGCGGCTTCCACCGCTACACGCCGCGGGCCAATTGTGGGGCGGTTCTCGCCGTCTCCCTCCAGATCTGGCCCCGCCCCACTCCCCGCGTTTTCCCTGAGGCCCTGGGGGGCGGGGCGGTGCATCTGAGAGCCGGTAGGTGGAGGGCGCTCCAGGGGTTGCCATGGTGACACTGAACCTGCCTGGATCCTGACGCTCCAACGGCTCCCTTTGGTGTCTCAGCTTCTGACAGCGTCTGATGGCGGATGGAGAGGCGGTCAGCGAAAGAGAGGTGGTGTGCAGGGGGATGGGCTGCAGGAGGTGTGGAGAAGGATAGAGGAGGTGAGGTGCTGGGAGGAGGCGCGGGGGCTCACACCAGAGGGTCCGGGGCAGCAGAGGAAACAAACGGGTGGCCCATCTGGTCGGGCGGGTGTGTGCGCCCTAGACGGATCCCAGCACTCCTGTGCAGGCGAGTCTGTGTGCCCCTGGCACAGCGAGGCCAAACGGTACCCAGTCCTCGGAATCTGGAGCAGATAAAGGTTTATTGCTGTACGATGCTAGGAGACGCGTGGCTCCCACCTTAAAAACCCCAAACTTCCCAAAGGTTTCAGCAAAGGCCTTTCCTGGGAAAAGTGAGAGAAGGCGTGTAAGTCGTTGCAAACTTCCTGGTGTCAGATCCTTTGTTCTTGAGGTCAGGTCATGGTCAGATAACAGTGTTCCTGTAAATCTCTACCAGATAAATGCCATCCTCTGTTATGACAAAAAAAGACAAGGTCTCAAGGCTCAGCTTTCACCCTCCAAGGTCCAGGCCCTGGCTAAGAGGAGGTGGTCCCTGCTAGGGCCGGTCAGCCTGCCCGGGACTCTTCATCCTGCACCCAGTCTGGGTCCTCCCACTAGCACCCAGGCTGGGCTGAGGAGGCAGATCTCAGCTGGTGCTGCCGTTGGAGCCAGGTCCCCAGACCCTGTCCAGCTGTCATCTCTGAGGGAGCCAGGCACCCAGGAACCAGCTGGACCTCAGGCCCTCTAAACAGCAGGGGGTCAGGTCCCTTGCACGGCCCACCAGGCAAACTGCTGCTGCCCTTCGGTCCCAGTATGGGGACTGGGGAGAGCTTCACTGCGGCCTCTCAGTCTAGGCCGGCCAGCAGGCAGCATTGGCGAGGGCTCTGGAGCCCAGCAGGACAGAGCCCCTAGCCTGTCCCCTACCCCCATCCACTGGCCTGAGGTCGGGTGAGCAGGAGGGCTCTGGGGTGAAGGCTGGGGTCTGCCTCTTACCTCCCTCCCTGCCTGAAGACCACCGCCCCCCTGACCATTGGCCTAGCAGGCCTTTAATCACCACCCCGGCTGTTTCTCAGCAGCGGCTGCCTGGTGACTGCCGCCTGGTAACAGTAGTTGTCCTGGCGCTGCACCCATGCCTGTCCCCACCACACGCTTGCCCTTTCGCTGTCACGCACTCATCCTTGGAGACGTCAGCCCCGCTTGCTGGCACAGCAACCCTCCTGTCTATATTTTCCACCGTACAGTCTGTTTTCTACTTCGGCTTCTGGTGCTTGAACTTCTTGCCTCCCATTGCAAACACTGCTGCTCTTTCCCCAGCAGCTGTTTCTTCTATGCCTAATGCAATAAATACTAATACATAAAATGTCAGCTTTCCTGGTCTCCTGATGAAATGGGCTCACAGAAAGTAGGCTCATCCCCAGGGGATGAATCTTGACTGGAGGAAAGCAGGCATGGCCCTCTCCTTCCTCTGCTGGAATTGGTGGGGGGGGGGCGGGGGGGTGCGGAGAACACGTGACCTAGTTCTGCCCAATAGAGCTGAGAGAAGGCCTGTTTAGGAGGCAGATGGTGTTTGGGAAAGTTTCATCTCTTTAAAGGAAGGCGGGTGGTGGAAATCAATCATCACCATTTTCCTTCAACCTGGTAGGGAGAACGTGATGGCAGGAGATGTAGCAGCCAAAGTGAGACCGTGAGGAAAGAGCTAAGGAGAATCCCAGAGGAGCTGGTGCAAAGATCCGCCCTTGCTGACCAAATAAACTAATCAACCCCAGAGCCTCTGGACTCTTGTTGGCAAGATCATCACTGCCTGCACTGAAGCCATGTTGGGCCAAAAGTTATGTTATGGGATCCATTTCATTCATTAATTCAGAATAATCTAAGTATCTTTTTAAATATTTCTTGTGCTGATTCCACTTTCTAGCCAGCAAAATCTGACTTGCACAGAGATGATGAGGGCCAGTGGAAAGGATGAAGGCGCAAGAAAGAGGTCCCGGAGTGGGCAGACTGTAGACACAGCCTGAGGACACGCAGACCCAGGGTGCCGCAAGGGCCCTGGGGTTCTCTCCAGTGGGCTCGGCCACCCGCTCGCGGGTGGGAGAGACGCTGGGGGTTGCTAGATGGGCTGAGACGGTGCTGATGTGGTGCACCCTGGGAGAGCGACTGGGAAGGGTCCTGGGTGGCCCCGGAGACCAGTCCAAAGGCGGAAGATGGGCAGCCTCAGGGCCGACCCTTCAGGGCGCAGCTGAGGTTCTCCTTGGTAATAAGCCCTTTCCAAGTCCGCCCTATGAACACTCCTGCTGGTATTTCAACCCAGTGCAGGCAGCACTCCTCTCTGCCCTCCCTGCACTGTGCCCTCCAAGCATGTCAGCCTGGTCCTCTGTAGACCCCACGTAGGGCCTAGCGGGGGTCAAATGACCACATCCTGCCCACCACTGCCAATCCGTGGCTGGGAAGAGGCAAGAGGTCATAGCCTCCATTTTCCATCGCCATTTCACCCCCTCCTGTCTCCTTCCTCCTGGCTCCATTCAAAAACTAAGATCATGGCATCCAGTCCCATCACTTCATGGCAAATAGATGGGAAAAAATGGAAACAGTGGCAGATTTTATTTTCTTGGGCTCCGAAATCACTATGGACAGTGACAGCAGTCATGAAATTAAAACATGCTCACTCCTTGGAAGAAAAGCTATGACAAACCTAGACAGCATATTAAAGAACAGAGACACCACTTTGCCGACAAAAGTCCATATCGTCAGAACTATGGTTTTTCCAGTAGTCGTGTACGGATGTGATAGTTGGACCATAAAGAAGGTTGAGTGCCAAAGAACTGATCCTTTTGAACTGTGGTGTTGGAGAAGACTGTAAGAGTCCCTTGGACTGAGAGCAGATCAAGCCAGTCAATCCTAAAGGAAATCAGTCCTGAATATTCATTGGAAGGATTGATGCTGAAGCTCCAATACTTTGGCTAGAAGAGCCAGCTCACTGGAAAAGACCCTGATGCTGGGAAAGATTGAAGACAGAAGAAGGGGACGACAGAGGGTGGCTGGATGGCATCACCGACTTGATGGACATGAGTTTGAACAAGCTCCGGGAGCTGGTGATGGACAGGGAAGCCAGGAAGCCTGGCATGCTGCAGTCCATGGGGTCACACAGTCCGACATGACTGAACAACAGCAACGCCCCACCTGTGGGGACGAATTTGTGGGGATGAATTTCCCACCAACCTACTTTAACCTTCCAGCTGCCCAAAAGAAAATCTTGTCAAACACCCATCTTCTCTCAGCCCTCTTTATCCTCCCAGCAGCCCTCAAAGAGGGGATGTCCCAGGCAGCCCGGTCCTCCGCACTCACACTGCAGGGGGCACGGGTTTCATCTCTGGTCAGGGAACTGAGGTCCCTGAACTCCCAGCTGCCCACAAGGAAGGTGCTAGTACGGCCTCCACTGCCGTGAGCAGAGAAGCAGGCTGAGACCATGAGCCCCGGCCACACCTGCTGCTGAGCGGAGGCCTCAGAGCCAAATGGGCACGCAGCCCCGGGGCCCATGTTCCACTCCTGACAACAGCATTTTCCACAGGACTCAGGAACGTGGACACGGATATGTCAGAAACGCCGGATAACCATCTGGAAAGGAAACCGGAAGTTTATCTGAGCAGAACCTAGGAGCTGAGAACAGGAGCAGAGATTGGAGGTGACAGCATGAAAGGCCTCCTGACCAGCACGTCTGGTCGCCTTGGTTCCTCGGGTGCTCAGCGCCGCGCGGAAGGCTCAGATCTCATCTCACTGAACAATCTAAGCTTGAAATGGGGAAGTGAGGGTCTAAGGAGCCGGGGAAGCTTTGTCGACCCTCCCAGCAATGGTTTCCGGGGGGAGACAGCAGCTCCCCTGAGCCTGTGGAGTCGCTTCTGCGCCTGACGGGATGGGGGCGGGGGAAACCAGGGTCTCCCCATGTTCACTCCCGAGTCATGGCCACAGCCATCCCCAGGGACCACCACCCCACACTTCCTGTTGGAGGAGGAGAAGCAATTTCTGCTCGGTGAGAAAGCTTCCCCGCCCCTTACCCTCCCAGCAGACCAACCGCCATGGCGCCCAGAGGTGCTGGAGGCCTCTTCCACCCTCCTCCCTTTTGGGCAAAGCCTGACCCGTCGTCCACCAGCTCCAGAAGCTGGCCCCCTGGTCAGAGGCCCTGTGTCCTCAGTCTGCCTGGGCCCCTCGGGATAGACTGTAGTGGAAACGGGAGGCCACTTTCTGGGAAGGGCCAACTCCGAGGAAGGCCGGGAAGGCAACAAGAGCTGCCCAGAGGGCTCTGCAGGCAAGCGGGTCCCCGGGTGTGCAAGTAAGTTGGCCGAGACGGATGGCGGGGTGGCTCAGAGGGTGTCTGTGCCGGGGTGGGGGGCGAGGGAACGTGGAGCCTGGAGCAGGAAGGGCCCGAGGAGTGCCAGGTCAGCGGTCTCTGTGCGCCTTCCCCCAGCTTGAGGGGTCTTCCCTCAGGTGGGCCGGGGGGGGGGGGGGGAGCAGTTTTGGAGAGACGGTCAGAACCCAGCAGCTGGGGCCCCTTGGGGTTGCAGGCATGCCCACGCCACAGGGGCTGGCATTCTGGGTGCTACTCTGCACCCGACTCGACCCCCACACCCTAAACACTGTGTCAGCAGCAGGAGTTCTGTCTGCAAAACAAGAGCAGCTTGGCGTGGGAAAGAATCCTTTACCCGCGGAGATTACTCTCCTTTAGGTTAAGCTGGGCTGATTGGGAAGTGTTGCTGAGCGGCCAAGGAGCTAGTGGCACAAGCGCACAAAAGTTTTTCTGGACTCCAGTACTTGGGGATAAAGAGGCAAGAAAGCAAGGAGGACAGATCAGAGAGCGGCAGCCTCCACACTCCAGCAGCGCTGCAGGGGCTGGGTGGCGCAGGCGGCCGGACCCAAAGGGGCTGGGTCCTCCGGAACCCTAAGCCTTGACCAGCAGGCTGCAGGGGCCGCTGCTGAGCAGGGGCAAACTGCTACAGCGCAGAGGGGCGGGGCAGCCCTCGCCCTCCCCTGCGGCAGCTGAGGGCTCTCCACAGCGGGGCGCCCTGCACGCCCCACCTCCGCCCGGAGCTGCCCTTTCCTGGCCTTCCTTCTTGGCCCTTGTCAGCGCCTGGCGTCATGGGATCTGTGGTCTGTGCCCGGTGGCCTGGCAGTTCCACGAGCCAGGCTTTGTCTTCCTTGTTGCTGGCCACGTGCCCAGCCCCTGGAGCGGCCCCAGCACAGAGGAAGTGCTCAATTAATAATTTTGAATGAGTGAATCGTGGTGGCACATCCCGTCAAAAAAGCCACTGGAGATCAAAGTCCATTGCCCACAAATGAACAGGAATCTCATTGACAGCAGATTTCTCCTCAGCACCACTGAGCGGTATCTCCAGATGCTGAAGGGAAGGAACACGCAGCTGGAATTCTACGCCCAGCCAAGGGATCATTCAGGACCGGCCAGGAGATGCCTTGTTTCCTGGCATACAAGGATTCCATTTAACGCTCAAGCTCTCTGAAAGAATCATTAAAGTGAAAAGAAAACCGAATCTTGCATACAAGGAGCAATGATGAACAAAAAATTGTCGTTGTTTACAGTTGGGTTTAAGGGTATGTTAGTGAGCTGGAGGGTTTTAAAAATAAAGTTTTAAATAATTATCTGTGCCTTTAAAAATAATGACTGATTTTAATAATGATAATGATTATAGATGATATCAACGCAGAAGGGGCACGTGAGCAAAGGTCACGGGGGCAACCCTACATGCATAGAAAGTGCGTACGAACAGTGGACCCCCAGATCGTCTTGCAGTGCTGAGTCGCTGGCGAGTGCCCACGCTTGGACTTCTCCACACCTAGTATCTTCTGCTGGGGCTGGGGGCATCTCCACCAGCTCTGATGGACAGCTCTGGAGGAAGATGGATCTGCTGAGGAAGTGAGAGGCCCTCTGGCATGTTGGACCCCAACCAGGTACTGGGGGTTGAATTGCACCCAGCAGTGAGATATGCTGACGTTCTAGCCTCCAGGAACTCGGGAAGTGACCTGAATTGAAGACAGGGTCATCGAAGATACAATTAAGATGAAGTCATACCAGAATAGCTTGGTCCAACATGACCAGTGTCCTTACAGGAAGGCAAGAAAGACGAGAGCATGTGTGGCAATGGAGGCAGAGACTGGAGTCTGCAGTGTTTATCCAGGAAACTGGGACTCTCAGAAGCTGGAGGAGGCAGGAAGGACCCTACCTGGGAGAATGCAGGAGTGCGGCCCTGAAGCCACCTTGATCTCAGGCCTCTGCCCTCCTTGACTGCAGGACAATAAACCTGTGTTGTCAGAAGCCACCTGGTTTGTGGGTTCATTGTTATGCTACCCACATACAGTACCCTGGACTTCTGGAAGCAAACCTCCAGCCCGTGTGCGGTAAGCCCATCCATGGCCCCAGTGCAGCGTTTATTGTCGGGTGCCCAGCACGGAGCCCCCAAGGAGAGTGGGCAGCTCGGGTGGGGGCTGCAGGCCGCCTGCTGAGCCTCTGCGCGTTCTCTGATTGGTAGGTGGTGAGGCAACCGGGAGACGTTTCCAGGATCTCAGCGATCAGCTTTCTGGTTCCAAGCGGCCTGGGGTCTGCGGTGCATTTCCTGGTAGGCAGGATGTATAACCTCTCCCACCTGGTGGGGCGTTCAGTGTGGGCATGGCCGCTCAGAGATAGGGCTCAGGGTGTCACCTGCAGCCTTGGAGGAAGAACTAAAGTTCCTCGACTTCACATCTAAGCTACTCTTATTTTGTCTTGTTGACTGTTTTTGTTTGTGCATTTTGTCTCTTCAGTTAAATTTGCTCTTTGGAATTCAGGGAAGGCCTAGGAGGCTGAAGCTTGTCTATAAACAAGAGGCAGGCCGGGGCTGTGGCCTCCCCGAGGCCCAGCAGGACCCTGCTTGGTTACACTAGGGAACCAACACACCAGGGCAAGATGGTTTCCTCTCAGGATTTTTGAATCAATGAAATAGAACAAAACAACACTTAGCAGTGAGAAAGAGGGGCTTCTGTAGGGGCTTCCGTGGGCGCTGGCTCCCGAACGACCTGCTGTCCTGCCCAGCAGCATGCTCCACACCTGCAGCTCCCAGGTCTGTCCGAGTTCTTTAAATCTGCTCAGATAGTACTGTTCTTAATAAAAAATAGTGCAATCTTACGATAGCAACCCAGGAAACAGGGAAGTATCAAACTTCCAAAAGCAGCTGCCAGCTCCTCACCCGCCGTCCGCCTCTCACCCGGTGAGGGTCCTTTTGGATGGCACTAGAGCCCACGTTTAGGGGCGAGTAATGCTGAGGAAACAAGAGGATGAACGGGGCAGATAAAAACAAGTGACTCCATCACAAGGCTGTGGCAAAGCAGGTGCTAGTTTCATAGCATTCATTTTTTGTTTTCCATCAAAGTAACAGAAGAGAAAAAGCAAGGGGAATGGAACAGACTGGCGAAAGGCAGAGGTGGGTTTTCTACTACAAAGAGATACTTGTTTCCCCAAAGCCCCTCCAAATTAAGAATAAAGATGATGAAAGGCAACAGGAGAGTGAGCTCTCTGCCAGGCCCCCGCATCAAAGCCACGCAGCGGGGGCGCTCATTCAGCTCCGGGCCCAGAGGTCAAGGCCCCTAGCGGCTCCAGGGCAGGCCCTTCCTGCCCTTTGGCTTCCACGTGCCTGGCAGCCTGGGGCAGTCCTGGGCTTGCAGCCATGGCCTTCCTATCTCCGGCCCCCTCGCCGCGTGGCTTCTCTGTGTCTGTGTCCATGTTCCCTTCTGCTCATAAGGACCTCTGTCAGGTTGGCTCAAGCCCACCTAAGGACCTTGTTTTAACTTGACATCTGCAGAGACCCCCGCTTCCAAAACAGGTTGCACCTGCTGGCCCACGTTAGGTAGAACGTGCCTTTGGGGGGGACGCAGGTCCACGCACACCAGTCACTCTGGGTCCCTCTCAGAGCAAGTTTCTGGTGTGAGCCAGCACCTTCCACACTGCCTGGAACCTGTACCCCCCACCCCCACCCCCGCCACCCTCGCCCCCTCCTGCGGTCTGGGCTGTTTCTAATTTGCTGGCTTCGGGGCCTCCATACCCTGTGCCACCCCTGTGACATGGCAGCTCTCTGCCTTTGGTTCTGTGCGTGAGTGTTTGGTTTCACCGCAGTCCGCTCCCGATAACTCCTGGGCCCGGAGATCCTGAACTGATCCAGGCCTGCAAGGCCGCCCGACTGCCCTGGGGAGAACCGGCTTCCCGCCCCCGGTGGGTCTGGGGGTTCCTGGGGCACCTGTGCTGGGAGAGGAGCTTTGCTTGCTGAGCCGAGGCCCTGGTGACTCAAGTTGGCTGGGCTCTGAGGAGGCCCCCGCTTCGGCTGCCACCGCCCAGTTCTCTGCAAACACCACCTCACTAGGAAATGCAGTCTTTCCTTCCCTTTGGACGAGCCCTGCTGCAGGAGGCTCGGCTGTTGCTGTGGTGACAGTTCTCGCTCCTCCGCCCTGCAGGCAGGACCGTCCACCTGTCTCTGAAGACCGTCTGTCTCCAGAGCTAAACTGTCTTCAGAACCACGGTGCTGAGACGCTCTTACACCCCAAGCTCCTGTCACAGAGGGAGGGAGAGGGGAGGCAGAGGGGGAGGGGGGTGGGAGGAGGGGACATATTTAGCACGATTTTTGTAAAAAATAAAAACGGAGTAGCTATGGTCCAGGTTGGAGGAGGAAATGGCAACCTGCTGCAGTATTCTTGCCTGGAGGATCCCATGGACAGAGGAGCCTGGCGGGCTGCAGCCCGTGGGGTCACAGAGGATCAGACACGACTGAAGCGACTGAGCCCAAGCACACACATGGTCCAGGCACCCACAGAGCAGCCAGGCGTCCAGTGTGGATGTGGTTCAGACACTTCCTGCATCGCCGAGAGCTTGCAGGTCTCTGAGGCGCGTCAAACTCAAGGACACCACCAGCCCTCTTCGCAGCAGCACCTGTGAGCAGCTGCCAGCTGCAACCTTGCAGCTTCAAAGTCCCCACCCACACTCACTTCACTTCTTCCAGCTCCGACCTGGATTCTTGGGAAGCATTTTATGCCACCAAGCCATGTGCTACATTTCTAAGCCCTCATCTTGTAGACTGCAGGACACAGTTCCAGTGCTTGGATCTGGGCTGCAAACCCCAAACAAACCCCAAATAAATGCCTCCTTATTACAACCAGGCCTTCATTCTTGGGTGCCAGAGGGAAGAAACAAGCAACCATAATGGTTCAGTCCTGGGGGCGCTGACAGCTTTGGCTTCGTCCTGCCTTCTTTTTGGCACTGGGCTGTTTGCCATGGACGTGTGTGACCCTGTGGGGTTGAGATTTGGTGTCAGATGATGAAGGAAGCGCATCAGGGAAGCCCCTCCTCCCCTTCCCCACGCTGACCCTGGCCCTGGGAGGACCGCATGGTCCACATACTTGTGATCTGTGACAAAAAAAACATTCAGGGTGAGGATGGGATCAAGTAGGAGCCAAGTTCTCTAAGCTATTGAAACTGTGCATATTAATTCAGACTAGATTGTTATAAATCAAGATGTTGCTCGTAATACACAGAACAACCAATAAGATAGTAAAAAATATATGTATATATCCCCTCCTCCCCAGAACAAAAATACTTAAGACAAATAGAAAACAAGTAGCAAAGTTGGCAGAAGGAAGTCCTTGTTGATCAGTAATTAAACTGAATATGAGTGGATTGAATTCTTTAATAAAAAAATAAGCCAAAAAAGTAGAAACCACTCAAATGTCTATCAACTGATGAAGATAACAAAATGTATATCTTTTATCCAGCCAGAAAAGGAATAACACACTGACACATGCTACAGCGTGGATGAACCTTGAACACATTATGCTAAGTGAGAAAAACAGACACAAAGACCTACGTATTGTGTGACGCCATCTAGATAAGTTATTAATACAGGCCATGAAAACCATATAGCCTGTATTAGGCTATTGGGCCATAAAGAAAGCTGAGCCCCGAAGAATTGATGCTTTTGAACTGTGGTGTTGGAGAAGACTCTTAAGAGTCCCTGGACTGCAAGGAGATCCAACCAGTCCATCCTAAAGGAAATCAGTCCTGGATAGTTATTGGAAGGACTGATGCTGAAGTTCAAACTTCAATGCTTTGGCCACCTGATGTGAAGAGCCAGCTCACTAGAAAAGACTGTGATGCTGGGAAAGATTGAAGGCAGGAGGAGAAGGGGATGACAGAGGATGAGATGGTTGGATGGCATCACTGACTCGGTCCCAAACTCCATGGAGTCCATGGGGTCAGACACAATTGAGTGAACAACAACATCATTAATATAGGCAAATTCATGGATATATTAATCTGCAGATTAATCTGAAGTTGTCAGGATCTGACAGGAGGGGGAAATGTGGAGTGCCTGCTAAATGGACACAGGGTTCCTTATCAGTTCAGTTTAGTTCAGTTGTTCAGTCGTGTCCGACTCTTTGCGACCCCATGGACTGTGGCACGTCATGCTTCCCTGTCCATCACCAACTCCTGGAGCTTCCTCAAAGTCATGTTCACTGAGTCGGTGATGCCATCCAATCACCTCATCCTGCCTTCAATCTTTCCCGGCTTCAGGGTCTCTTCTAATGAGTCGGTTCTTCACATCAGGTGGCCAAAGTATTGGAGCTTCAGCTTCAGTGTCAGTCCTTCCAATGAATATTCAGGATTGATTTACTTTAGGATTGACTGGTTTGAACTCCGTGCAGTCCAAAGGACTCTCAAGAGTCTTCTCCAAAACCACAGTTCGAAAGCATCAGCTTCTCAGACAGATGTGTCTGACACCAGGGGAAAAGCTACAGATGTGTGGCCCCTTACTCCACCTGCTGGCTCTCCATCCTCACCCTGTGTTCACCCGCTGGCTCATACTAATCGAACTAACAAAAATTAAACACAAAGAAAGAATATTAAAAGCAGCAAGGGAAAAGCAACAAGTAACATACAAAGGAAACCCCATACAAGTAACAGCTGATCTTTCAGCAGAAACTCTGCAGGCCAGAAGGGAATGGCAGGATATATTTAAAGTACTGAAAGGGGAAATTCTACAACCAAGATTACTCTACCTGGCAAGGATTTCATTCAAAATTCATAGAGAAATTAAAAGCTTTTCAGACAAGCAAAAGTTAAGAGAATTCAGCACTACCAAACCAGCTTTACAACAAATGCTAAAGGGACTTACATAGTCAGGAAACACAAGAGAAGAAAAAGACCTACAAAAACAAACCCCAAACAATTAAGAAAACTGCAATAGGAACACATATATTAATAATTACTTTTGATCTAAATGGATTAAATGCTCCAACCAAAATACACAGACTGGCTGAATGGATAAAAAAACAAGACCCAAATATATGCTGTCTGTAAGAAAGCCACTTCAGACCTAAAGATGCATATAGACCAAAAGTGAGAGGATGGAAAAATATATTCCATGCAAATGGAAAGCAAAAGAAAGCTGGAGAAGTAATCCTCATATCAGGCAAAATAGACCTTAAAAATAAAGAATATTACAAGAGATAAAGGACACTAAATAATGATCAAGGGATCAATCCAAGAGAAAGAGATAACAATTGTAAATATCTATGCACCAGATCATGGCATCTGGCCCCATCACTTCATGGCAAATAGATGGGGGAAACAGTGAAAACAGTGGCAGACTTTATTTTTTGGGGCTCAAAAATCACTGCAGTTGGTGACTGCAGCTGTGAAATTAAAAGACGCTTGTACTTGGAAGAAAATTTATGACCAATATAGCATATTAGAAAGCAGAGACATTACTTTGCCAGCAAAGGTCCATCTAGTCAAGGCTATGATTTTTTCCAGTAATCGTATGGATGTGAGAGTTGGACTATAAAGAAAGCTGAGGGCCAAAGAATTGATGCTTTTGAACTGTGGTGTTGGAGAAGACTCTTGACAGTCCCTTGGACTGCAAGGAGATCCAACCAGTCCATTCTAAAGGAAATCAGTCCTGGGTGTTCATTGCAAGGACTTATGTTGAATCTGAAACTCCAACACTTTGGCCACCTGATGTGAAGAGCTGACTCATTTGAAAAGACCCTGATGCTGGGAAAGATTGAAGGCAGGAGGAGAAGGGGATGACAGAGGATTAAATGGTTGAATTTAATTGAATTTAACCGATTCAATGGACATGAGTTTGAGTAAACTCTGGGAGTTGGTGATGGACAGGGAAGCCTGGCATGATGCAGTCCATGGGGCCACAAAGAGTCAGACACGACTGAGTGACTGAACTGAACTGATGCACCCAATATAGGAGCACCCCAATACATAAGACAAACACTAACAGACATAGAAGGAGAAATTGACTGTAACACAGTAATAGTAGGAGACTTTAACATCCCACTTACACCAATGGACAGATCATCAAAATAAAGTTACTAAGGAAAAACAAGTCTTAAATGATACATTAGACGAGACTTTGATATCTTCAGGACTTTCCATCCAAACGCAGAAGAATACAGCTTCTTCTCAAGTGCACATGGAACATTCTCCAGGATAGGCCACATCTTGGGTCACAAATCAAACCTTAGTAAATTTAAGAAAATTGAAATCGTATCAAGCATCTTTTCTGACCACAATGATATGAGACTAGATATCAATTACAAGAAAAAAAACTGTAAAAAAAACAAACACATGGAGATTAAATAATACCTTCTGAATAATGACCAGGCTACTGAAGAAATCAAAAGGGCAATCAAAAAATTCCTAGAAACAAATGTCAAGGAAAACACAACAAGTCAAAACCTATGGGACGCAGCAAAAGCAGTCCGAAGAGGGAAGTTTATAGCAATACAGTCCTACCTTTAGAAACAAGAGAAACATCACATAGACAACCTGACTTTACACCTAAAACAACTGGAAAACAGAAACCCGCAAAAATTAGGAAAGAAATAATAAAGATCAGAGCAAAAAGAAATGAAAGAAATAATAGTAAAGATTAATAAAACTAAAAGCTGGTTCTTCGAGAAGATAGACAAAATTGACAAACCTCTAGCCAGACTCATCAAGAAAAAATGAGAAGAATCAAATCAACAAAATCAGAAATTAAAAAGGAGAGGTTACAACAAACAATGCAGAAATACAAAGGATTATAAGAGACTATCATGAACAACTATATGGCAATAAAATGGATAACCTGGAAGAAATGGACAGATTCTTAGAAAAGTTCAGTCTTCCATAAATGAACCAGGAAGAAATAGAAATTATGAACAACCCAATTACAAGCACGGAAATCAAAACTGTGATAAAAAATCTCCCAGAAAACAAAAGCCCAGGACCTGATGGCTTCACAGGTGAATTCTATCAAACATTTAAAGAAGATCTAATGCCTACTCTTCTAAGACTCTTTCAAAAAATTGCAGAGGAAGGAACACTTCCAAACTCATTCTACAAGGCCACCATCACCCTGATACCAAAACCAGACAAAGATAACACAGAAAAAAAGAAAACTACAGGCTGATATCACTGATGAACATAGATTCAAAAATCCTCTTTGAAATTTAGCAAACAGAATTCAACAACACAATAAAAAGCTCAGACACCATGATCAAGTTGGGTTTATTTCAGGGATGCAAGGATTCTTCAATATACACAAATCAATCAATGTGATACACCATATTAACAAGTTGAAAGATAAAAACCATAGATAATCTCAATAGATGCAGAAAAAGTCTTTGATAAAATTCAGCACCCATTTTTGATTAAAACTCTTCAATAAATAGGCATAGAGGGAACCTATCTCAACATTGTAAAGGCCATATATGATAAGCCTTCAGCAAACACTATTCTCAGTAGTGAAAAACTGAAAGCATTCCCCCTAAGATCAGGAACAAGACAATAGTGTCCACTTTCACCACTCTTATTCAACATAGTTTTGGAAGTCTCAGCTACAGAATTCAGAGAAGAAAAAGAAATAAAAGGAACCCAGATTGGAAAAGAAAAAGTAAATCTCTCACTGTTTGCAGATGACAGGATACTATACATAGAACACCCTAAAGACACCATCAGAAAATTACTAGAGCTAATCAGTGAATTTAGCAAAGTCACAGGATACAAAATCAATACATAGAAATCACTCGCATTTCCATATACTAACAAGGAAAAATCAGAAAGAGAAATTATAGAATCAATCCCATTCACCATTTCAACAAAAGGAATAAAATATCTAGGAATAAACCTACTTAAGGAGACAAAAGAACTGTACACAGAAAATTATGACACTGATGAAAGAAATGAAAGACAACATAAGCAGATGGAGAGACATTCCGTGTTCCTGGGCAGGAAGAATCAACAGTGTGAAAACAACTACACTACCAAATGCAAGCTACAGATTCAATGCAATCCCTATCAAATTACCAATGGCATTTTTCACAGAACTAGAACAAAAAACTTCACAATTCATGTGGAAACACAAAAGACCTCGAACAGCCAAAGCAGTCTTGAGAAAGAAGACTGGGGCTGGAGGAAGCAACCTTCCTGACTTCAGGTTATCCTACAAAGTTGCAGGCATCAGGACAGCGCGGTGCTGGCACAGAAACAGAAATACAGACCAACAGAGCAGGACAGAAAGCCCATAAATAAACCCATGCACCTACGGCTACCTTATTTTTGACAAAGGAGGCAAGAATATACAATGGGGCAAAGACAGTCTCTCCAGTAAGTGGTACTTGGAAAACTGGACAGCCACATGTGAAAGAATGAAATTAGAACACTTCCTAACACCATACACAAAGATAAACTCTAAATGGATTAAAGACCTAAATATAAGACCAGAAACTATAAAACTCTTAGAGGAAAACATAAGCAGAACACTTGATGACATAAATCAAAGCAAGATCTTCTATGACCCACCTCCTACAGTAATGGAAATAAAAACAAAAGTAAACAAGTGCGACCTGATTAAACTTAAAAGATTTTGCACAGTAAAGGAAACTATAAGCAAGGTGAAAAGATAACCCTTAGAATGGAAGAAAATAATAGCAAATAAAACAACTGACAAAGGATTAATCTCCAAAATATACAAGCAGCTCATACAACTCAATACCAGAAAAACAGGCAGCCCAATCAAAAAGTGGGAAAAAGAACTAAACAGACATTTCTCCAAAGAAGACATACAGACGGCCAACAAACACACGAAAAGATGCTCAACATTGCTCATTATTAGAGAAATGCAAATCAAAACTACCCTGAGATATCACTTCACACTGGTCAGAATAGCCATCATCAAAAAGTCTACAAACAATAAATGCTGGAGAGGTTGTGGAGAAAAGAGAACCCTCTTTCACTGTTGGCAATGTAAACTGATACAACCATTATGGAAGACGGTATGGAGATTCTCTTACAAGCTAGGAATAAAACCACTATATGATTCAGCAGTCCCACTCCTAGGCATACATCCTGAGGAAACCAAAATTGAAAAGGACAAAAGTACCCCAATGTTCATTGCAGCATTATTTACAAAAGCTAGAATGTCGAAGCAACCTAGCTGTCCATTGACAAATGAATGGATAAAGAAGTTTTTGTACATATACACAATGGAATATTACTCAGCCATAAAAGGAACACATTTGAGTCAGTTCTAACGAGGTGGATGAACCTAGAGCCCATTATACAGAATGAAGTAAGTCAGAAAGAGAAAGATAAATATCGTACACTAATGCATATATGCAGAATCTAGAAATATGGTACCAAAGAATTTATTTGCAGGGCAGCAATGGAGAAACAGACTTATGGATATGGGGAGAGGGGAGGAGAGGGAGAGCTGTGTGGCGAGAGTAACAGGAAGCTCACACTACCATGTGCAAAATAGACAGCCAATGGGAATCTGCTGTCTGGCTCAGGAAACTCAAACAGGGGCTCTGTCTCAACCCAGAGGGCTGGGATGGGAGGGAGCTTCAAGAGAGGGGGGACATATCGATGGCTGATTCATGTTCAGGTTTGACAGAAAACAACAAAATTCTATAAAGCAATTATCCTTCAATTAAAAAACAATTCATTTTAAAAAAAGCATCAACTCTTTGGCACTCAGCTTTCTTTATGGTTCAACCCTCACATCCATACATGACTACTGGAAAAACCAAAGATTTGACCATATGGACCTTTGTTGGCAAAGTAACATCTCCACTTTTTAATATGCTGTCTAGGTTGGTCATAGCTGTTTTTCCAAGGAGCAAGCGTCTTTTAATGTCATGGCTGCAGTCAGCATCTACAGTGATTTTGGAGCCCAAGAAAAGAAAATCTGTCACTGTTTTGCTTCCCCATGTACTTGCCATGAAGTGATGGGACCAGATGCCATGATCTTAGTTTTTTGAATGCTGAACTTGAAGCCAGCTTTTCCACTCTCTTCTTTCACTGTCATCAAGAGGCTCGTTAGTTCCTCTTCACTTCCTGCCATAAGGGTGGTGTCATCTGCATATCTGATGTTATTGGTATTTCTTCTGGCAATCTTGACTCCAGCTTGTGCTTCATTCAGCCCAGCATTTCACATGATGTACTCTGCATTTAAGTTAAATAAGCAGGGTGACAATATACAGCCTTGACATATTCCTTTTCCTATTTGGAACCAGTCCATTGTTCCATGTCTGATTCTAACTCTCGCTTTTTGATCTGCATACAGGTTTCTCAGGAGGCAGGTAAGGTTGTCTGGTATGCCCATTGCTTGAAGAATTTTCCACAGTTTGTTGTGATTCACACAGTCAAAGTTTTGGTGTAGTCAATGAAGCAGGTTGTTTTTCCGGAACTCTCTTGCTTTTTCTATGATCCAGCAGATACTGGCAATTTGATCTCTGGTTCTTCTGCCTTTTCTAAATCCAGCTTGAACATCTGGAAGTTCTCAGTTCAGGTACTGTTAAACCCTAACTTGGAGAATTTTGAGCATTACTCTGCTAGCGTGTGAGATGAGTGCAATTTTGTGGTAGTCTGAATATTCTTTGGCATTGCCTTTCTTTGGGATTGGAATGAAAGCTGACCTTTTCCAGTCCTGTGGCCACTGCTGAGTTTTCCAAATTTGCTGGCATATTGAGTGCAGCACTTTCACAGCATCATCTTTTCAGATTTTAAATAACTCAACTGGACTTCCATCACCTCCACTAGCTTTGTTTGTAGTGATGATTCCTAAGGTCCACTTGACTTCGCACTCCAGGATGTCTGGTTCTAGGTGAGTGATCATGCCATCATGGTTATCTGGGTCATTGAGATCTTTTTTGTATAGTTCTGTGTATTCTTGCCACCTCTTCTTAATATCTTCTGCTTCTTTTCAGTCCATACCATTTCTGTCCTTTATTGTGCCCATCTTTGCATGAAATGTTCCCTTGGTGTATCTAATTTTCTTGAAGCCATCTCTAGTCTTTCTCATTCTATTGTTTTCCTCTTTCTGTGCATTGATTCCTCTTTCTGTGCATTCATTTCTTATCTCTCCTTGCTATTCTTTGGAACTCTACATTCAGATGGGTATATATTTCCTTTTCTCCTTTGCTTTTCACTTCTCTTCTTTTCTCAGTTATTTATAAGGCCTCCTCAGACAACCATTTTGCTTTTTTGCATTTCTTTTTCTTGAGGATGGTTTTAGTCATCACCTCCTGCACAGTGTTACGAACCTCCGCCCATAATTCTTCCTGCACTGTCTACCAGATCTAATTCTTTGAATCTATTTGTCACTTCCATTGTATAATCATAAAGGAATTGATTTAGGTCATACCTGAATGGTCTAGTGGTTTTCCCTACTTTCTTCAGTTTAAGTCTGAATTTTGCAATAAGGAGTTCATGATCTGAGCCACAGCCGGCCCTTAGGTTGTGATGAAAATGGTCTAGAATTCTATAGTGTGATGGTTGCATAGCACCAAATGTACTAGAAACTACTGAATTGTCTACTTCAAAATGACTGAATTTTCTGTTATGTCTATTTCCCCTTGATGGAAAAATAATGTTTGTTAGATTTTATAAATGTTTCTTGTATTTATTGTGATGATTCAATGAAAAATTTTCACTCATTGTTAATGTGTTAAATGTTAATATGTTTTCTAATGATACATCACTCTTACTTCCCTGAAATAAACTTAATTTGGTCCAATTATTTTTATACATATTGACAGATTTGATTTGTTAATATTTTATTTGATAATTTCATATTTCTGTTTCTAAATATGACTAGTCTGTATTTTTAAAATTTTCATTGTAACATCTGGGTTTGATGTCCCAAGATTATTTGAGTAGCTTTCCTACTTCTTAATTACCTGAAAACTTATAAGATTTGGATTACCTGCTTGTTAAATATTTGATAGAACTTTTCCTTAAGCCATCTGCACTTTCGGATGGGGGTAGATCTTTAAACTGGTAATTCATTTTCTTTGCAGTTATTGGGTTATTTGGGTTTTCTATTGTTTCTTGAGTGAGTTTTTTGCTTTGTTTGTTTTAGGGTTTTTTTGGCCTTGCAGCTTGCAAGATCTTAGCTCCCCAACCAGGGATGGGACCCACACCCCCTGTGTTGGAAGTATGAAGTCTTCAACCACTGGACCACCAGGGAATTCGCTGAGTTTTGATAAGTTTAATTTTTAAGAGAATATTCTGTATTTGATTTAAGCTTTGAATTTGTTGGCAAAGTCAGTTATAGTATCTTCTTTTGATTTTAAAATCTCTGTTTTGTCTATGGCATGTCTCACTGTTCATCCCTAATACCGTTCAGTAAGGCCTTCTTTCCTCACCTCTTCTTCAGTCTCGCCAGACTATGACTTCTGTAGCTCATATTAGTTGTCAATTGTGTAACAAGGTTACATCCAAACTCAGTGACAGAAAATCGCTAACTAGTGTTATGAGATGATGGCACCCCACTCCAGTATGATTGCCTGGAAAATCGCATGGACGGAGGAGCCCAGTGGGCTGCAGTCCGTGGGGTCGCTAAGAGTCGGACTCGACTGAGCAGCTTCACTTTCACTTTCCTGCAATGGAGAAGGAAACGGCAACCCACCCCAGTGTTCCTGCCTGGAGAATCCCAGGGACGGGGGAGCCTGGTGGTCTATGGGGTCGCACAGAATCAGACGCAACTGAAGTGACTTAGCAGCAGCAGCAGCAGCAGCAGGGTTATGAGATAGCTGGATTTGGTTTTCCTTATCCAATCTGACAAGTGATTTAAAAAAAAAATGGCCAATTTTCTCTGCTTAATTTTAATGTGATTATTGCTTGTTATTGCTCTTGTTCAGTCTCTAAGTCGTGTCCAACTTTTTGCGACCTGGTGGACTGAGGCATACCACACTTCCCTGTCCTTCACCATCTCCCAGAGTTTGCCTAAACTCATGCCTATTTAATCAACGATGCCATCCAATCATCTCATCCTCTGTTGTCCCCTTCTCCTGTCCTCAATCTTTCCTAGCATCAGGGTCTTTTCCAATGAGTCAGCTCTTTGCACCAGATGGCCAAAGTATTGGAGCTTCAGTTATAGCATCAGTCCTTCCAATGAATATTTGGTGTTAGTTTCCTTTAGCATTGACTGGTTTGATCTCCTTGCTGTCCAAGGAACTCTCAAGAGTCTTCTCCAGCACCACAATTCGAAAGCATCAATTCTTTAGCACTCACCTCTCTTTATGGTCCAGTTGCAACAGTCCAACTCACTCAGTGGGACATGACTGAGCGACTTGAGCGTGCAGCTCCAGCAAACCCCGAGCCCCTTGTCTCAGCAGCCCAGGCCCACGGGCCTGCTTTGAGTTCCTCCCAAGGGCGTCCCCCATGAGGGCCCTTGTCTCGGGCGGGCCGGCTTGGGTGTCAAGGCTGACAGCCTGAGGTTCTGAGAGCAGCTTTCCGGGCCTGTCCGTCCGCATGCACTCTGCTTGTGTCCGGCTTCCTCATGAGTCGGCTCCATGTTTCGTCTCTGCAAGTTCTGCGGCAGCAGGTCTGGGGCTCCTTGTCACGGGTAACATCAGAGCTGCAAGTCTCCTTTGCTTTACTTCTAAGATCACCCTCTGGTCTTCTCTTCAGCACGTTCGCTGTTCCTCTGCAGTGGCTTTCTCGGGTTGCCATATCAAAGCGCCGCAGACTGGCTGGCTTACGTCTGGTGGCTCAGTTCTTGAGGCCCAGGAGGCAGCAGGTGGCGCCTTCTGAGCCGTGAGGAGCGGAGTCCATCCCAGCTTCTCCCCTCACTCTGGGGGGCGCTGGAAACCTTTGGCTTCACTGATCTCTGCCCACATCCTGACCGTGTCTTCTCCTGGGACGTCTGTCTGGTATCTCCATCCTCTCTTCTTATGAGGACACTGGTCAGGGCCCACCTTGCTGACCTCACCTCTCTCCAAATAAGAAACCGCTTGGTGGTAAAAGGGGTCGGGACCACAGCATGTGAGCAGCGGGCCGGGGCGCAGTTCTGTCTGTAAGTGTCCCTGTTGCCCGGACTCAGCGGATAACTCATGAGTTCCAGGTTTCTGCTGAACTCGCCCACGGGACGTTTCTCAAGAGGGGCTGCATGGCGGGAACCCTTCTCCCTCACCATCCAAGGTGGCATCCCCACACTCAAGGAGAGCCTCCTCAGGGGGGAGCTGGGCAGGGGGCTTGCTGTGGGTGGGCACTCCACACGCCTCGCATACCAGGGCGTTAGAAGCAGCTTTGGGGCAACACGCCATGTTTCGTGGAGTACTAGCCAGCCTGCCAGACTGCCGATTTTTACCCCCTTATGATTGAGAAGATGGGACCTGGTCCGGCAGGGGAGAGCACCACCCCGTGGCCGCAGCCCTCCCCCTCCTCGCCCCCGTCCACCCCCTTGAAGCCCCCTCACAGCTGGCAGTCATCCTGATGGGAGGTGTCACAAGCTTCCTCCTCTCACGGCTGAAACCCCGAGGTTCGTGGAGTTACACAAGTTCTGGGGCGTTTTTCAGGCTGGATCACAAGTACTGCAGCATCTGTCTGTTTCTGCTTCAAGTACACCTGCAGACTGGCTTTGTTGACCTGGCCGGTGTCTGGCTCGCAGCCTGGTGCTCCCTTCCAGCAGCTCATCAAAGTTTCCAGGCCCTGCATCTGTGGACCACGAGGTGATGCTGAGGCGGTACGGACCAAGACAGCCGAAGCCTGGGGTGCAGTGATGGGCCCTGGGGCGGCGCTGGCCTCAGGAGGTTGCTCAGGCATCGGGAGCGAGGATGCAACGTCCCTCCTGGTCGGTTCCAGGGTGGAGTGACCCGTAAGGGAGTGTGGCTCCCACACATGGCCGGCGCAAGTATTTAAGCTGAATTCAAGGCTGTGGGCATGGGATGTCCACGACAACCACGAGGTCCACCTGGGCCTCGTGATCACAGCTGTGGGCACAGAGCGGGGAGCCCAGGGCTTTGGGGCCGGAGCCACTGTGCAAGAGGTGCTCGGGACAGAGGGATGGGGTCAGGAATGCACCCCTGGGCGCGGGCGGAGCTCAGGGACATGCGGCCTGTCTCAGCTGGACCTGGTCCCTGGTGCTGGAGCTGCAGCATGGAAGCACGGTGAAAGGGCCCCTCCTGCAGGAGTCCAAAGTCCACTCAGGCTGCGGGAGCCTCCGCTCTCTGCTGCCCTCTCCCCGCTGCGCGTTCAGGGGCTGTGGTTTCTCCCCTGCTGACCTGCCTGCCCTCCAGCTCCCGGTGGAGGCAGATGGCCTCCCGACCCCAGGGTCTCAGCCCCAAGTCCTCCAGGCCCTGCCGCCTGCAGCCTTGGCCGGCCTCTCTCCCACTGCTCTGGCCTTCTCCTGGAGGGCCGGGCGCGGTCCCTGCCCTGTGCACCGCCCCTCCCATCCAGGAGCAGGAGCCGGACCCAGGCCCCGGTCTTGCGAGGCCTCCTGCCTTTCCCAGCCATGCCCTGCCTCATTTTCTGCACTGCCTTCCCGAGATCCCTGTGGGGCTGCCCCTTCCCTCCGCAGACGCCACACCTGCCCCCTCCTCCCACCTGCCACAACCCTCTGCACGGCTGTTTCTGCTGCCTGCCCTCGACCCACACCCTCCTGAGCCCACTGTCGGCCCATCAGCCTCCAGGTCTGCTGCAAGCAGACCCTCAGGCACACTGACCTCAGTGGTGGTAAAAGTGAAGAGCGGCCCGCGTGCCCTGATGCCAACAAGAGCAGCCAGAGCCACTCCTGTTCAGCCAGGAGCTGCATCCGAGGCTGCCTCTCAGGCCTGCAGGGGACAGAGCCTCCCTGGGGACCCCCACAACGCGCCTGCAGGGACCAGAGCCCAGGGAGAGTGGATGGCCCACGGCAGTGACGGACACGGGGCGCATCGCTGGTGTCCACGCTGCCCACTGTTTTAGAAATTATGCAAGATCTGAACAATGTTCAGAGTGACTCAGAGACAGGACCTTTTCTTGTTCACAGAGAGAAAAGTAAAATATTAACTTCTGGCATTAGAAAAATTCTAGCATTAAGAAGCCCAGACTGCAGGGGCAACCCCTCTGGTGACCTGGTGGGGGGGGGGGTCTGGTCTCTTCCCGAAAGAACCAACATATTTCAGTCTTCCTAGGCCCACCTCTGTGGGGGGCACAGTTAGGGAGGCAGAGCTGAAGCCCCAGGATGTATTCTGGGTACACACGTGGGTCCAGCTGAAGGGTTGGGGCTCCTCCCGGGCCCTCCTTCCAGGGGGTGAGTCCTCCTGGGAGGCGGCTTCACCAGGAGGCGGCAGCAGAGCTGGTTGGGTGGAGTGGGTGCTCTGTCTTAGGTCCAGGCCTGCCCTGCACTGTGGGGATACAGGTGAGCTTCTCCAGGCCTCTGTGCCCAACAGCCCAGCCTCGGTCTGCAAGGCGGTTCTCTGCAGGCGATTCTGGGTCCTTAGGGCCATGCTCGAAGCTGGGGACGGGTGAGGGGGTTGGCGCATCAGAGGTGGGAGCCTGTGGCTTGGATGCCCTGGACTGGTCCTGAGGATGGAGGGAATGCATGTGGGACAAGCACGTGCGGAGGGCTGGTCAATTCCTCCCACGCCTCCATCCAGAGGTCTCCTACCTCGAATGCAGAAGGGCGGGGGCGCAGACCCCCTGTCTTCAGGGCACTCTCAGGGCAGCGGAAAGGGGGCCCAGACAAAGCCGAGTCTGAGAGCAGGCACGGGGCGTGAAGGAGAAACTGACCACAGGAAGCGGGGGACGGGAAGGCAGCAGAAACAGCAGAGGCTGCGGCAGGCGGGAGGAGGACATAAGGATGGAGCACAGGGCGGGCAGGGAGAAGTGCCTGGCCAGGGGACGGAAGGAAGGCTGGGGGAGAGGCAGGCGGCCGGCCCAGGGCTCTCTGACCCGCCCAGTGCGATGAGAATCTAGCAGGGTTCTGAGCAGGACACAGTGGAATCTGATTTCTGTTCTCACGCTCACTGTGCAGCTTGCTAGGTTGGAGGGGGCAGGTGACCCCAGGATGGGGGCCGGGGACGGAAGGAGAACCTTGGTCTCAGACAGGAGGGGCTGGAGGAGTCGCCTCAGGGGCCCCATCCCTGGCTAACTGAGAGAAGGAGAGGGGTGTGCGGGCCAGACACGTGCTCAGGTCTGGAGTTCTGGGCTTTCCCTTGTGAGTGGTTTTGTGTCTGTGTTCAGGAAAGTTCTCTCAGAGACTTGTTGAATTTCACCTAATCCTGTTTTCTCATTTCCCCTAAATGTTCTAATTAATCCAAGGTCGGAGGTAATCTCACAGGTGAGTACCAAGTGCGAGTTTAAAAGCATCTGTTTTGTGGATAGACACCCAGTTCTCCTATCATCGTTTATCAAACCCACCCACATTTTCTCTCTGGCTTGTGGATTTGGAGGACGCAGAGCCAGTGGATCTCAGGCTGGCTCCTCGCGGTTCACCAGCCCACTGCTGCCCTGTTCAGTGTGCCCATTACCTCTGAAGACAGTGGCACTGCCGGTCCTCAAGGCCACCTGACAGCATTCTCACTGCCAGCACACCCCTGCCCTAGGCATCACGGTCTCCCAGGGTCAGCCTCGGTCCTTGCCCATGTCCAGAGCACCTTGACCTTGGGGCCTGGCGACCTCCCACCCTGGAGAGCCCTGCTGACCCTCGAGTGCCAGGCCCCCTCGGGAGTTCTGGAACGAAGCACAGGTCGCTCGCTGGGGCTGGGGGTGGGGCGTGGGGGAGGTCGGATTTACATCCATTTCGGCCACACACCTGGCCGCTTCCAGGGACCACCTCCACCGCCCCGGTCTCGGGGAAGCCGCCCCGCCCAGGCCTCTGCCCTCCTTGGTCCCCGGATCTCAAGCACAAGGGCCGGTTATCCCAGAGGAACCCTCCGCGGGCGGCTCCGCTGCCTCCCCCGACCTCGTGGCCGCAAGGAGCCCAAAGGACCCTTAAACCCCCGGTTCGCAGGCGCCGCTCGCTCGGGGGCCGGCGTGTGGGTGCGGGATGGAAACACGAGGGAGGGTGCACGAGGCGCTCAGCGGGCTCCAGGCCGGGGGGCCGCGGCGTGAGTGCGCGCGGGCTGAGCCCGCGGGGAGGCAGCTGGGAGGCCGGCAGGTGCGGCCGGCGGGGCGGGGCGAGGAGCCGGGTCCGGGGGGCGGGCGGGGCGGGCGGGCGCGGCCAGCAGCCGCCCGCGTGGTCTGCGCGGCGCCCGCGCCTGGAAACAGGAGGCCGCCGCGCCGGAAGCCCCGCCCGCGCGCGCGCCCTGTCCCCGCCCGGTGGAGCGGCTGCTGGCGCGGCGCGGCGGCTCGGCACGGCGGCGCCCGGGCGCAGGCGAGCGGGCGGAGCGGCGGACGGCGCCCAGGCCGCGCCACGCGCCGGGCTCGCGGCGGAGCGCGCCGGACTGGTCGGGGCCCGCGGCCGCCAGCGCCTTTCCATGGGCAGCTCGCACTTGCTCAACAAGGGCCTGCCGCTCGGTAAGGCCGCGCGCGCGCATTTCCGGCCGCGGGGGCGGGGCGGGGCGGGGCGGGGCCGCGGGGGCGGGCGGGGCGGGCGCGGGCGCCGGCTTTGTGTGCGAGTGCGCGTGCGCGCCGGCGTCCGCGCGCCGGGGGCCGGGGCTGGGGGAGGGGGGGGGGCGTGCGCATGCGCGGTCTGCTGCGTGCGAGTTGGCCGCCGCTCCGCCCGGCGGTGCCGCCGTGCGCGTGCGCGTGCTGCTGCGTGCGTGTGCGCGCCGGCGTCCGGGGGGGCGGGGCCGGGGTCAGGGGCGCCGTGCGCGTGCGCGTGCTGCTGTGCGCGAGTGCGCGTGCGCCACCGCCCCGCCCGCCCGCGCAGGTGACACAAAGGGGTGCGGGGCCTTCAGGACCGTCGCGGCTGGGACTCCGCGCCCGAGGCGCGGGCCCTGCTGGCCTGTCCGCCCTGTGGTCCCGCCTGGCGGGGTTCCTGCCAGCGGGGCTCCGCAGGGAGGCCGGGCGCGCCGGTGGCCCCTCGTCCTCTAGGACCGGGCCGTCCGGGGCTCTGCGCCCGTGGGCGATGCGGACCCGCTGTTGAAACGTCTGACTTGATGAGGCGGCGGGGTCGCCGTGCCGGTCACCGGCGGAGGTGACACCCGCCCCGGGCCCGTGTCCGCCCGTGGCCGGATGGTTGTGGCCGCGTCCGTCTCACCCTGTTCCCCCCTTGCTTTGTCAAGTGTGGGGGGCAGGCATCCTCCGTGCCCGGGCGGCGCCCCGAGCCTGCGACCGGGGGGCGGCCCGCGGTGGTGCTTTGCTGGCCGCCGCGCTCCGCCCCCGTCGGGCCGGGCCGTGTCCACCTGTCGCGCCCCCCGAGCAGGCCTAGGTCTCCCGGCCGGGGCCCCCTCGCGGTGGGGGCGCGTCCGGCCGGCAGCGGAGGGGCCGCCCCCGCGGCTTCCCGCGCCCCCGCCCCGCCCCCGGGAGCCCGCAGACGGGGCCCCGGGCTGCGAGGTCTGTGGACGCAGGAGAAGCCACGGGTCCGGGCAGGGCTCCCTCTGGCCGGTTCCTGCCCGCCGCAGAGGGGCCCGTCGGCCCTGGGCTTGCCGGGAAGGCGGCCTGTGGCGGGCAGCCTCCTTTCCGGTGATGATCTTCTCTGTGGTTGGTTAGCACGGCTCGCAGTCGGGACGTGCGATGGGATTGGTTTTCTTCCTGGTCCGCCCTGAGGAGTGATACCACCCCTCCTTCTTCTCTGGACAGTTGGGTCTGCACAGGAGGGGTCCAGAGTGGGGTCTGCAGGTCCTATCTTGTGGGGGCACCTTCTCCGTCCCCAGGACCCCCTCCCCCCACCCCGTCTCACGTGTATGTATGCAGAGACAGATACTCAGGTGAAAGCCTGTCTCCAGCAGTGTGGACGCTCGGGGTGCCCTGTGGGTCAGCATCCCTGAGCCTCTGGACGAGTGGCCGCAGCCGGCAGGGGCACTGGCCTGGCCCTCAGGGAATCCGCGCTGAGCCCCTGACCGGTGCATAGTTGTGGACTCCTGGAGATCCTGTGTCGTGGCTGTACAGTGGGGATGGAGCGTGAGAAGTGGGGTCACGTGACTGGGCTGGTGCCACCTGTCAGATGGAGGGGCAGGGCGGGGGACGGGGAGGGTCCTAGGGCCTGGGGGGCAGAGGGCAGGGGGCAAGGCTCAGGGTCAGGGTCACTCTGGAGTGCAGCACTGTCTGTCTGGAAGGCAGGAAGGTGACCTTCGGAGTCACGGTGTGCATCACAGTGAACCTGCCCCCCCCACCCCGTGTTCTTTGATGTGGATGAAGTTCTTCCTGGGACTCTGAGCAGCTTGAAGGTAGCAGGACACGTGCACACAGGTGGGCACGGGGGAAGATGGTGGAAGAGGTGAACTCGCGTGGGGAAGAGTCTTGGTGACGCACTCATGCCTCTTATCATGGCTTTTATCTGGCACATGTACACCTTTTGGTTTCTGAGGAGTTGAGAGGACACTGGTGTGAGGCTGACTCTGGCGGGTGGTCCTGCTGCGGGTGCTGTGAAGCCCTGCGTGCCGGGGGGGCCCCCGACCTTGGCTGCAGGGGCTCGGCACCCACCAGAGGCAGACCCGGCCTGTCGGTATGGCCAGAGCCCTGCCCAGACGGCTGTGCTGGCGGTGGGGGTGGGCTGGAGAAGGCCTGGCTGCTGCTGGTGCGCAGACAGCGATGGGCGGGCCGGGGGCCTCGGTGGTGTCAGAGCTGTGGCTGGTGGTCCACCGAAGGGCACGTCCTGACCGATGGGCCGGCTTCGCAGAGGAGGATGGGGAGGTGCCGGGGCAGCGATGCGTGCATTTCCTGCTGCTGAGGCGTGGGCATGGGACTGCGGTGACCAGGGGAGCCACCGTGTGCAGGCCGGAGGCCTGGTGGAGCGTGGGGGGGTGTGGGGCCAGGGAGATGGCCGGCGGACTGGACGTGGGACCGGGGACCCTGTTCGTGGCTACAGAGTTTGGAGCTTGAGTTTGAGGAGGCAGTTCCTGGGGCTGGAGAGGAAGCAGGGGCTGTTTCGTGGTGAGCTGTGGGTGTGTTTACTTTGCAGTGCTCGTAGCACTGCACCAGGAGGTGTGAGCCAGCCGGCGACCCTGACCTGGTGCTGTGGGAGCGGTGAGGCCTAGGGCCGGGTTCTCAGGAACCCTAGGCATCCTGCAGATGCAGGGGTGTGCTGTGATCAGTCTGGAGGCTCAGCGACTCCGGCGACCCCGGGGTCTGCCAGCCACAGCCCTGGTCCCTCCTAGAGCAGCCGCACCCTGGGGACTGTGCCCGAGGACGCAGCTCAGGGCGTGGTGGCTGGGGTGGGGCGGGGCAGAGTGGCCGTCCAGAGGGGCGCCGCGCGACCAGCGTGTGGAGCCAGGAGGAGTGAGTGCGCGACGGAGCAGGGAGTCTGTCCCCCACGCAGGTCCCCGCTGCCGGCATCACCCCTCGGCCTGGCTGTCAAGTCGCAGCCCGAGTGCCCTGCCGACCCCTCTGGTCCCTTCCCTTCCTCCGTCCCCTTTTGTTGCTATGTGGCGTCGCTCCAGGGCACCGTCTGCCTGTCCCAGGGTCTGGAGGGGTGTCAAGGTGGCTGTCTGCTGGGCCTTCAACAGAGCCCTCCGTCCTGTTGGGCCCGAGCTAGGCAGCGGCTGGTGTGGACGTCCACCTCGGCCCCGCGGGTCCAGTCATCACCCCCTCCCAGCGTTTGCCTGGGAGCCGGGGGAGCTCAGGGCCGTGTCTGGCTCTCGGGGGGGCTTCGTCTCTCACCGGCCGCTGCGTCCCCTGCCCCTCACCATGCCGCGGGATGCAGGCGTGCGCACCGGGCACTGCCCCCGGGATCGGCTCCCGGCTCCCGTGGCCACGCTGCCCGCGCGCCTGTCCTCTGTCCTCTGCCGCGGGGCCAGTGCCGTCCCTGCGTCAGGCTGGTCATCAGAAGTCCCTCCCTCCCCACGTGCTTACCGAGTGCCCCCAGCAGCGCAGCCCGGCAGAGCCTGTGTCCTCTCGGCCCCAAAGATCAGCTGGCCCCTGCGTCCATCCCTGAGCAAAACCAGAGAGGGCAGGAGGGGACCAGGGGGGCTGGGGGGCTGGTGAGACTGGGAGGAAAAAGAGAGCGAAGTCCAGTGGGAAGCTGCGGCCCAGCGGGTGCGGCCCCGCCCCCCAGCAGGTGTGCCTGTCTCCCTGACACCCCCCCTTCCCCCGGGCACACCCACCCCGAGCCCCCACAGCACCCCTGCGGGCAGCAGGTGCAGGGAGGGAGGGGCAGGGGGCCGGGCCCTGTACCCAGGGCCCTGGGCCTGGGGCTGACCAGGACGGCGTGTGGGTACCTGGGGACCCGGGGCTGTCATGAGGTGACCCGCCTGCCCCTCGGCGGCCCCGCCGCTTAGGGGACAGAGTCTCTGCCTTGGCAGGTGCCCTGGCTGTCCCGCCTGCCCCCCAGATGGCCCTTCCCCACGGTCGCTGGAGTCACCCAGGGGGCATGGGGCGTCCCTATTGCCTCTGTCCCCAGAGTTTCTTTGCATGGAGCTAGCTGTGCATCCCACCTCCAGACAGGGCCCAGTTTCTGGAGAGGGTGGGGGCAGGTGTGTCTGGAATCTGCAGGGTGGGGGACCTCTGGCCATGACCCCTTCCCCTGAGTGTCACTCCTACCCCTGCTCCCTGGTGCGGGGGGCGCAGACCCCCGTGGCTCTCCTGAGATGGGCGGGCCGAGAGCAGGAGCCCCTGAGACTCGTCCAGTCAGGGTGGGGTCGGGGGCCTGGCAGGACAGCCCTGCACCCACAGGGGGTGTGGGATGTGTCCCGGTGCCACGCACGGGGCCATGCCTGCTGGCTTCGCTCCCTGCAGGCATCCTCCATCCTCTTTAAAGGGGCGCCGTTTCCCCGGAGGCCAGGGGGCTCCTGGCGGGGTGCACAGGGCGGGGTGACTGGGGGGCCCTGAGGCTAACTGCTGGTCTGCCCCGGGCGTGACCACGACCCCCAGCCTGTCCCTGCGGCCCTGTGTTGGGCTGTCCCGTCAGCATCCTGAGCACTGAGGTCACTTATGGGTGCTATTTGCCTGTTTCTGGAAACCAGGTGGGGCTTAGCGTTTTCCCCCCATGAGTGTGCCCAGCGCTAGCCTGGAAGTTTTTCTCGAGCGCGGTCTTGCGTTATTTCCAGCACGACTGGACAGTCGAATCCCCGAGCTTTGGCCGCTGGAAGCCGCCCTCCTGACCAGAGGGCCCTGGGGCCAGCATGGAGCAGGCTTGCGTGGTCCACCCGCAGTGCCCGCTGGGGGGCGCCTCAGGTCTGCGTTGGGCCTGAGCTCTGCCCAGGGCTCTCCGCCTGTCCAGACTGGCGCCCGAGCCCACAGTGGGTGGACACCCCTGCCCCGTGGGGAGGGACGTGCCAGCCCCTTCAGGCTGCTCAGCGCAGCAGGGCTTCCTTTTGAGGCCGTTTTCACGGCGGGTGGGCTGGCGGTGGGCACGAGCCCAGGGTCCCGGCTGCCGCAGCAGGGCCAGGAGAGCACCGCGTGGGGCCACGCTTGAGGGGCGGAGCCCGGCCCTCGGTGGGCGGGCTGCAGGTGACTGGGGGCCCACGAGTGACCGTGTAGGCCCATCGGGCACCCCCCGCTTCCTGGTTTCTCTGGGGTTTAGGGAGGAGGCTGGGGGAAGCCTTCTGGCAGACGGCTGGCTGTAACCCCCCTGGAGTCCCACCGCCTGCACACGCGGGTCTCTGTGGGCAGAGGCAGCACACAGGCTGACCCGACTCGGCCGTGCGGAGGTGACCGCTGTGTCTGCCCCGTGCTGCCCCTGCAGTCTGGCTGGCTGAGTGTCCTGAGTGCCCTCTCCTGGCCCTGCCTGTCGGAGCACGGGGTGGGGCGGGGGGCTGTCGCAGCTGGCAGAACACCCCCCGCCCCTGGTTGTGATACCATCATTGGGCGTGAAGCTGGGGCCCCAAGGCAGCTCTGCTGAGCCTGGGAGACCCCCAGGGGGGCCAGCATCCCTAGCAGCCAGCTTGCCGCCTGGCTGGGCACCCCCCCGCCCGTCCCTGTCCCCGAGCACCTCCTGAGAGGCTGAGGCCCGGAGGCCTGGGGCCTGGCGGTGAGGTTGCTGTGGTTCTTTGGGGTGGTGTCCTGTCCGGGGCTGTGTCTGTGGTGTTGGGGGGACACCTGCTGTCTGACAGCTGATTGAGGACAGTTTTCACGGAGTGAAGTTAAGGCAGAGGAGCATCGCCGTTTGCACCACGGAAACACCGATTTCCCGTGTTTTGTGGTTTCAGAGAGGAGCGCTGCTCCTCTGTGTGAGGGGAAGCCAGCGTGTGTCTCAGGCTCAGGTTGCACGGCCCTGGGGCACCGAGTCCTTTCACGATGGGGCTGCCGTCCTCTATGCGGGGATGGGACCTGGGTCCAAGGCGTCATGACCCCCACTTGTGGGCATGTGGCAGGTGGCACGCAGGACCCAGGTGCAGGGGGGCTTCAATCCATGCGGCCACATGGGGGTGACCCCCAGGCCACACGGGAGCTGGTGATGGGAGCGGCTTGTTGCTGGACGCCCGTCAAGTGGTGGGCCTGGA
Source organism: Muntiacus reevesi (assembly GCF_963930625.1). NCBI lineage: Eukaryota > Metazoa > Chordata > Mammalia > Artiodactyla > Cervidae > Muntiacus > Muntiacus reevesi. Next base: position 533,032 of record NC_089270.1, on the reverse strand, counting down.
GGGGAGCAGGCTGCCGACGGAGGGGCTATTGACAGTGGGCGGCCCCTGCGCCACGTCCTGGGTTCATGGCCTGGCCGGCTGGCCAGGACTTCTTGGGAGGGGCTGGATCAGGAAGGACTCAGGCACACCCAAGGTGTGGGTCATGACTGGTCGTCCTGCCCTCGGAAGGGCTGTGCGCAGATGGGAGGTGGGGGTGGGGGGCCTCTGGACGTCACTGTCTGCGGGGCCTGGAGCCTGTGGGGCCGGCCTCGTGCGGCCCGCCACAGCTGTACAGCCCGGGGCGGGGTGAGAAGGCCTGGGTTCGTGGCCTGGCCGGCTGGTCAGGACTTGCTGGGAGGGGCCAGATCAGGAAGGGCCTTTCCTGGTGGCTGGTGTGAGGGGGACAGGCGCCTACGGTCCGCCCCGTGCTGGGGGTGGCCTCACCCTGAGACAGTGGGGTGGGGGCTGGGTGGTCTACGCTCACCCCCATCCCCTGATCCTCAGCCCACGTCCCCGATGGTGTGTGACCCGCATGCAGGCCCCATCATGGCCCGGCCATGCCGCCTGGGCAGAGGCGTCTTGCCCCCTGGAGCTGTCTGGGGAAGGCCGCGCCTGAATCCAGGCCCGGCCGTAGGACGCTACCCAAGGGGGCCGATGTGCACACTGGCCTGGGGAGCCCCCACCTCCAGCTGTGAGGGGGTTGTCCAGGGCGGGATGTGCACCCCGGGGGCTCTCCCCAGCAATCTCCATGGAAGCCCAGTCTGCTTCCCCCATCCCAGGCCCAGGAAGCGATGGGCCCCATGAGACAGAAGCTTCCAGAACTGGCCACAGACCTGCTCCCTGAGCTGTCCACCCTCCACCCCTCCCAGCTCATGCACAGGGTGACGTTCGGGGGGGTCCCGGGCATGTGGATGTGACCTTTGGGGTGAGCATCCAGCCTCTGAGTCCTGGCCGTGGCCAGCTGGTCGCTCCCACGCCAGGTGCTGCCTGGCGCCGCGGGTCGAGGCCGCGGGGACCAGGCTCGGGGGTCCAGTTGGGTCTCAGGAGTGCTTAACGTGTCTCTTGTGTTTGATTTTTAGTCAGACTTTGACCCGGTGCGGGCCGCGGTGGCCGCCGTGGACGGGCGCCTGGGCGCTTTGGTTCGAGATTTAAAGACGTGGGATGAGCACGCAGTGACAGGCCGCGGTCCTGCCGGGGGATTCTGAAGACAGCCGCGTTGAGCCGTCGAATTCATGGTCGTGGGAGCCGCGCCCATACTGAGAGATGGCAGGTTGGTCCGGGCTCGGGAGCGTGAGGCTGCCCAAGGAGGAGGAGCCGCCCCCGGTCACCGAGCGCGTGGGGTCAGGCCAGGGACGCCCCAGGGGCCCTCGCCTTGGCCCTGGGCTTTGCTTCTGGTGAGGGCCCCGGGGGAGGTGCCGGCCAGGCTGCAGGCGGGAGCAGGCTTCTGGGGCTTGCCCGCAGACTTGCCGTGGCCGGGGGTCACTGCCGCCCCGGCCCTGCCGGGCAGTGTCCTCTGGCGGGGCTCCCGCCCGCGTGCCCCCCGATCGGTGTCCTCTGGCGGGGCTCCCGCCCGCGTGCCCCCCGATCGGTGTCCTCTGGCGGGGCTCCCGCCCGCGTGCCCCCCGATGGGTGTCCTCTGGCGGGGCTCCCGCCCGCGTGCCCCCCGATGGGTGTCCTCTGGCGGGGCTCCCGTCCGCGTGCCCCCCGATGGGTGTCTGGCGGGGCTCCCGTCCGCGTGCCCCCCGATGGGTGTCCTCTGGCGGGGCTCCCGTCCGCGTGCCCCCCGATGGGTGCCTGGCGGGGCTCCCGCCCGCGTGCCCCCCGATCGGTGTCCTCTGGCGGGGCTCCCGCCCGCGTGCCCCCCGATGGGTGTCCTCTGGCGGGGCTCCCGCCCGCGTGCCCCCCGATGGGTGTCTGGCGGGGCTCCCGTCCGCGTGCCCCCCGATGGGTGTCCTCTGGCGGGGCTCCCGTCCGCGTGCCCCCCGATGGGTGTCTGGCGGGGCTCCTATCCGCGTGCCCCCCGATCGGTGTCCTCTGGCAGGGCTCCCATCTGCGTGTCCTGCCAGCTGGTTCACTCAAGGCTCCGCCAGCGCCTTCTGGCTAAGAGGCCCCTGGACCCGAGGGCGTGGTTCTTGGGGCTGCGTAGGTCGGGGTTTGCGAAGTTGAAGCTGAGTGCGGCTGTGGGTGGGCGTGTGTCATCCGTCGTGAGTGATGTTCCTCAGTGAGACATTCTGTTCTCCGGGGGAGCTGGAGAGACCAGGGCTATGGTGACTGTGTCTCCCGCAGACGGAGGGGCCTGGCGCTCTGCCGAGGGTGCGGGGTCGGGGTCCGACGCGGGCCGTAGAAGCGGCCCCCTCGCGTGTCTGCCTGGGCCTCAGGCAGAAGGAGGGAGTTTCTGACAGCCGTTCCCGGATTTGTTTCGGGAGGGGAGGTGCTCAGGCTGCTTTCCCGCGTCTTAACGCTCTGCTGCTTTTGCTGTTTCCTGCTCTTCAGACCTGCAGGCAGAGGTGGTTCTGGCTGCAGCCGGCTGGGTCCCTCTTGGGTTCGGGGCAGTGACGCTGCAGCCTGGGCTGAAAAAGAAACATGAGGCGCGTCCGCGAGACGCCACGGTCCAGCCTGCATGTCTGAGTGCAGGGGGCCTGGGGCTCTGTTCCCTGGGGCCCTGATTTGTGGTGGGGGCGTCACCGCCGTCAGCAGCCCGTTAGGTGGCAGTGAGCTGTAGCAACCACACCTGGCTTTTAGTTTATTTTTGACAAAGATTCCAGTGGCTGGTCGCACAGAACTGGAAGTCCTCGGGATGGGCTGCATCATGTCCGCGGCAGGTGGGCTGAGGTCCCAGCAGGGAGCTGAGCGTCTGGCACTGTCGTTGCAGGCGTCCGACCTCCGATCATGAATGGGCCCATGCACCCCCGGCCCCTGGTGGCGCTGCTGGACGGCCGGGACTGCACGGTGGAGATGCCCATCCTGAAGGACGTGGCCACGGTGGCCTTTTGTGACGCGCAGTCCACACAGGAGATCCATGAGAAGGTACGGCGGGCAGGCGAGCGGGGAGCAGGCACCTCCGGCCTGTCGGGAGGCGTGGGGACGTCTCCGTTGTAAACTGTTCTTCCCCAGAAAGTGGCCCCTGGGGCTCAGCTGCGGTGGGCGGTGCTGGCAGGGGCTGGGGTCTCTCCCCCCCACCCCACACTGAGGACAGCGGCGGTGGTCGCCGGGTCGCCCTGATCTGTGCCGTGTGGTCGCAACTCTCACGAGTGGAGTCCTGGAGGCTCCAGGCTCCCCGGGACGGGAGTACGTTAATCTGGTTTCTGTCTATAGTCACAGCCGACCAGACTTCAGAACCGCCTTTCCCCTGAGTCAGTTGAGGAAGCTGGAGAGCCCACAGGGTTGGGAGAGGCCCAGATGCTGCAGGGAGAACAGGCGGTGCTCAGCCCGCACCTGCCGGGCCGGGACACCTGTCGGGCTGGAAGTGGCGGCTGAGAGGCTGGGTGGCTTTGGCACCTCATGGGCCAGCGAACATGGAGCCCTGCTGGATCCCGGCTCTGGGCTGGGCTGCTGCAGAAAGGCTGTGCTGGGACCAGACCTGCCCTCACGTGTCCACATCTGGCCTGGACCACCCACAGCAAGCCTTGAACGTGGATGATAGAGGCCCCCACCCTGTGCCTGGGAGGCTGGCAGGAGGAAGACGATGGTTCTCTGTGGGGAGAGGCCGTCAACCTGGGCCCCAGTCATCGTGCAGATCACGGCTAGTGCGACGCCCAGCACACAGACGAAGATTACTGGGCCGCAGGGGAGGAAAGAACTGAGCGAGGGCATCCGGCTCAGACAGTAAAGCACCTGCCCGCAACGCAGGAGGCCCAGGGTCGATCCCTGGGTCAGGAAGATCCCCCGGAGAAGGGAATGGCAACCCACTCCAGGACTCTTGCCTGGAGAATCCCATGGACAGAGGAGCCTGGCGGGCTGCAGTTCATGGGGCTGCAGAGTCAGACAGGCTGAGCGACCAACATTTTCACTTTCACTTTTTGGTCTTCCCAGATGGCATTAGTAGTAAAGAATCCGCCTGCCAGTGCAGGAGGCGTTAAGAGACACAGGTTTAATCCCTGGGTCAGGAAGATCCCCTGGAGAAGGAATGGCAGCCCACCCCAGTATTCTGGACTGGAGAATCCCATAGACAGAGGCTGCAGTCCATAGGGTTGCAAAGAATCAGACACAACTGAGTGAATTAAAAAAAAACCTGAGTGGAAGCAGAGACAGAGTCAGCATAGGGACCCCACGAGGCCAGTGGGGTGGTTGCTGCCACAACCACGATGTGGAGACCGAGCCTGGACAGTCAGGAGGGGCCGAGAGCAGAAGAGGCGTGGGAAAATCTAGAGCTGAAACAGCAGTGCTGACGTGAGAGCCGGCAGACTTGCCGGCCACCTGGGCAGCCGTGGGTGGGAAGGCGGCCGGCCGTGGGCAGAGGCTCCGGGTGAGGGCCCGAGGCGGGAACCAGCTTCCCGCGGGAACCTCAGGGACCCAGGGCAGAGATGGGCCAGGAGCAGAACTGACAAGGCGAAGCCCAGAGCTGAGGGTGGCGGCCCCCGGAGCTCAGGTGGGTGGGCACCCAAGCAGAGCAGGCCTGGGCCGCCTGCCCGGCGGGCCCACAGCTGGTCTGTCTCCTCGAGAAGCAAGCCCCATGTCCACACGGATTTGCCCGAGAGCCCCCAGCGGCTGGCTTTGTGCCTGGTGGCTGGAACCAGAGGGAGCTGGGCTGCCTTCAGCCCGGGGCCCAGGGCCCGCGGTGCCCACTCGGCCAGGAGCAGGAAGAGCGAGCTGGGCGCTGGCCTCGGCCGGCAGGGGCGGCCAGTCATCACCCTGGCCTGCCTCCGTGGCTGGGAGGCCGAGGGGCTGGGGTCACGTGCTGACGGGAGGGTGTTCTCTGTGGCGACGGCAGTCCTGCGTGGAGGCGGCGGCTCCTCCGATAGAAAGTGACCCGTGAGCAGCTTCCTGTGAGTCTTAACGCTGCTTCACACTGAAAAGATATGTTTAGAAAAACCAATAGAGATAAAAAGAAATAATACAGGTAGAAGTTTTAAAAAATCATAAGCAGCTCTTCCCTGGTGGGCCAGTGGTTAAGATCTGCCTGCCAATGCGGGGGACGCAGGTTCAGCCCCTGGTTCGGGAAGGTCCCACGTGCGCGGGAGGCCGCGCACCACTCCCGGAGAGCAGCCCGTTCGCTGCCACCAGAGAGAGCCCACGCAGCAGCAGAGACCCAGCACAGCGGAGAGAGAATCACCCCATCAAACCTAAAAGCTGTGAGCAATGTTAAAGCAAGTTTTGCCAGTGAATTGGAAACCTAAGATATAACGTGTCTTCTAAAATTGTAAGTTACCAAAACTATTTCAACCAGTTACTATAAAACCCAAATAAGCTACTCAGTAGGCCCCTGGGCAGGGGCAGGGCCCTCAGCTCCGCACCGAGCTCTGCCCACCCCCCAGCCCCTCCAGGCAGGCGGCAACCCCCGCCAACCAGCCCTCTACATCCTGAAACCCGCGGGAGCCACGCTGAGGCCTTGCCTGTCTGAGAAGAGGCGGAAGAAGTGTCCGGGGAACAGAGCCTTCTGCTTCAGACAGCAGAGGCGTTAGGACCCTGTGACGTACCCTTGGCCTGAGGGACGCCTGACTGCACTGCGCAGGGCACAGCGAGAAACGCGCCCCGGGAGAGCCAGAGGAGCTCTTGGAAGCTAAACACAGGAGCGAAAGACGTACATTTTAGCAGGAAGCTTGGAAGACGTCCTGGGAAGCCCAGAGGGAAGGTGGAAGCGATGAGGAACATGGAGAGACGCAGACTGCCCGGGACGCCAGGCCCTGTGCAGCCGCCCTCGCGGGCTCCCGTTTCTGCCCCTCACTTTGAGCCGGAGTGCCCAGGTGCCCAGTCCTGCCGGGGGCACTGCAGCCTGCGTGTGCAGAGCCACCGTTCCTCTCCCTGCCGGCCTGGGTGGCACAATGGCACGGAGCGCATCTGCCAACACAGCCGCGGGTGACGCTGGTCTGATGCCTGGGTCTGGAAGACCCCCTGGAGAAAGGAGCAGCCACCCACTCCAGTGCTCTTGTCTGCGAGGTGCCGTGGACAGAGGAGCCTGGCGGGCCACAGTGCAGGGGCCGCAGAGTTGAGCACAGCCCAGCAGGAACCAGATGTGACGGCTGGAGCCTGGGCAGCCACCCAGACCTTGAGGGGAAGCTACGGGGAGCCTGGGCACAGCAGGGCGGCAAGACAGAAGTCAGGACCCCGATGGCTATGGAGCTGACGGGGTCCCTAGACCACCTGGCTGCAGGCACTGGGGAAACACCAGCTTGTCTTCATAGCTGGTTGGATGTTGGACATTTTCACCACAATGTGAGAGAAACTTCAGAGCTGAATGGAGGCTCCCATGTTCCCACCATGAACCCAGGACAAGTGTCCGGGGCCCCAGAGGCCCTGGTTCAGGGTTCAGGCTTCACCAGCGCCAGGGTGGGGGACGAGAACCAAAGTGGCCCCAGGCAGGTGTGCTGATCCTGGGAGAAGGGTTTCAGCTGGGATTGCTCCCCCCTCCCTGGCACACGGACCCTGAAGGGGCGTCTCGCCCCTTGGCCACTCCCTCTGAAGCTCTTAGGGGAAAGTCAGGCCCCCACGAGGTGGAGGTGGCCATGGAAGAGGGAGGCCTCGGGTCCCGTCGAGGGCTGGGCCAGCTGGGAAAGACAGGCGTGCTCGGGGGGGGTCACAGGGCTCCAGTGGGGACCTGGTCAGCGGAGTCCCAGCACGGACATGCCGAGGCTGCGTGAGGCAGGACTTAAAGTGCAGGGAAACTCAGAGCGAGCTGCGCTGGTGGGGGCCCCGCTTGGGGACCTGAGGGACGCTGGCCAGCGCCCCGTTCACGCGCCACATCCGGGAGTGAGAGGCGTGTCCACAGGGGCCGTCCCCCTCCCCACCCCAGCCAAAACCAAGTGCGGCCGCTCTGCAGGTCACGTGTGGAAAGGAGGGGCTGTCTGGCTGTGAGGCAGTCCAAAAGTCTCCCCACAAAACAAATCACACAGAGCAGGGAAGAAAGGGGGGTGATGGAGGGATGCCGCAGTGCACACACTGTGGGATTAGCAGCAAACAGACCCCTCAGCGGGCAGGAATGAGACAGTCCCAGCGGAGAGTAGGCAACAGAGGGGTGTGGACAAAGCCCAGCAGCCTGCAGGAGCAGGTGACCCATCCCCACCCTGGGGGCTCATGGACACCGGGGCAGCTCCCCTCGTGCTCATCTGGTGGTGCTCCGGCAGGCCCCCGAGAATCTGGGCTGCAGTCTTCAGCCCACCGTCCTTCCACCTGGGCTGTCATCCGGAAACCCCTGGGGCCATCTGGGAGTCAGCCCTGAGCCTCATTGAGGGTTTGTGCACACACTTGTGTGCGTGCATGTGTCTTTATGTGCACGCGTATGTGTGTGCATGTGTGTCTGTGTGCAGGCGTCGATATGTGTGCGTGTGTACACGTGTGTATGCATGTGTTTCTGTGGGCAGGTGTCTGTACGTGTGTCTGCGTGCATCTGTGTGTGTCTGCGTGCAGGTGTCTGTGTGTGTGTGCGTCTGTGCGTGCATCTGTGTATACACACGTGTGTATGCATGTGTTTCTGTGGGCAGGTATCTGTACGTGTGTCTGCGTGCATCTGTGTGTGTGTCTCTGTGCAGGCGTCTGTATGCGTGTGTGCACGTGTCTCTCTGTGTGCGTGCATATGTGTTTCTGTGTGCAGGTGTCCGTATGTGTATGCGCGTCTATGTGCGCGTGCATCTGCGTATACACACGTGTGTATGCATGTGTTTCTGTGGGCAGGTGTCTGTGTGTGTGTGTGTGTGTCTGTGTCTGTGTGCAGGTGTCCATGTGTGTGCGTGTACACACGTGTGTGCGTGTGAGATGCTAGGAGGGGAGCCTCGAGGTGAGGAGATGCCTAGCCCCCCAGCCATGCCCTGGCCCACTTCTGGGCTGGTGCCCGTGAGCACCTTTCGGGTCCCGCTGCTGCCAGTGCCCGGCCAGGCAGGCCTGTTAGCCCCCGTGGATTTGACAACAGTGGGTCGGTGACAAGCTGGTCACACAGCAGGTGGAGGTTGGTGGGAGTGGACCCTGGGAGGTTGAGGGCATACCCGGGAGTCTTGTGGCCACTTTGCAACCAGGACGAGGGTCACGAGGAGCCAGCAGGAGCGGGGCCCAGGGCCTGGATGGGGTGCAGTGGCCCTGCGGTGGGCTCGCCCTGAGGTTGGCGCACTGTGGGGCTGCCCTGGGAGGAGGCGTCCGGGCTCCCTCCTGAGAACACTGCACCTAGGACTGGTTCCAGGGATGCTCGGTAGAAAAAGGACCAGGCGTGGAAAAAGGGATTAACCCAGGACCGTATGTGGGTGAGCCGTACCAGAAGTTCAGTTCAGTTCAGTCGCTCAGTCGTGTCCGACTCTGACCGCATGGACTGCAGCACGCCAGGCCTCCCTGTCCATCACCAAGTCCCAGAGTTTACCCAAACCCATGTCCATTGAGTCGGTGATGCCATTCAACCATCTCATCCTCTGTCGTCCCCTTCTCCTCCCGCCTTCAATCTTTCCCAGCATCAGGGTCTTTTCAAATGAGTCAGCTCTTTACATCAGGTGGCCAAAGTATTGGAGCTTCAGCTTCAACACCAGTCCTTCCAGTGAACACCCAGGACTGATTTCCTTTAGGGTTGCCTGGTCGTATCCCCTTGCAGTCCAAGAACTCTGAAGAGTCTTCTCCAACACCACAGTTCAAAAGCATCACTTCTTCTGCACTCAGCTTTCTTTATAGTCCAACTCTCACATCCACACATGACCACTGGGAAAACCATAGCCTTGACTAGATGCACCTTTGTCTGCAAACTAATGTCTCTGCTTTTTAATATGCTGTCTAAAGTTAAAGCTAAAATCACGGTGCCCACCGGCGTGTGTCTCACTCAACACACGTGACGTTGGGATCGCCAGGTACTGGGTGGGTGGTACTGATGGGCGGATGTGCCCGGGGCGGTAACAGCAGGACCAGAGCCCGAGGAGGTTTGTGGGGAGCCGCCTGTCACCTCAGGGAGACCAGTGGGCACGTGGGGGCTGCACGGTCTACAAACTTCAGAACCTTCCAGACAGCCCTGGACCATGCCTGCTGCCTCGCAGCCCCGGACGCTCAAGGCCCCTCCCCACCCCGCCTGCCTCCGCCCGCCCCCGACACACAGCCCTGTCTCAGCTGTGGCCACACGCGTCCCGCTGTCCAGGCCAGACCGGGCTTCACGCGGGGCCTCCCCTCCTGTGTCTGCCTCCCCGGCTCCAGCATCCACCCGCCCACAGTGGGCACTGGCCTCTGTCCACACACAGCCCGCCCCCAGCCCCGGGGGCCTCCTCACAGGCTGGCCACACGGCGCAGGGCGGCCGGAGGGGCCCGCCCCCCCGCCACCCATCCCGCCCCGGCCGCATGCCCTGCCCCATGCCCCGCCCGCCCCACGTGCTCCCACGACCCCCCTGCCTCTGATGCCCGCCCGCTGCCTCATGCCCTGCTCACCAGGCCTGCGTCTGACCCCCTCCTGGGAGGCCGGGGCAGCTGTCGGCACTCGGCGTGGTCCCGGCGGCCTGTTCGTGTCCCGGGCTGGGATCCCTGGGTCCTCTGAGCAGGGAGGGCCTGAGCTAGTCTGGCGGCACGTGTCTGCTCCCTGCAGGACCAGGCCTCGGGCCCTCTGCCCTGCTGATGGCCGTCTCTGCCTTGGACCTTTCTCCCCCTGGGGGGTGGCTTCTGGGCCCCCTTGGCTAGTAGAACAGGAAGGAAGGCCACGCCAGCCTCGAGGAAACTGCATTCAGGGGGGCCCTGTGATCGTAGGAGAGATGAGTCCAGGGCTGTTGCCTGTCTGAGAGGCTGTTGGCTCCTGCCTGGGGTGCCCCCCTCAGCACCTGCGCCCCGCGCTAGCTGCATCTGCCTGGGCCAGCTGCTGCCTCAGCCCTGTGCAGCCCCGGGAGGCCAGCAGCCTCCACCCCACGGGGGAGCCCGGGTCAGCGCAGGACACTCGGTCCGGAGAGGGGCGGGCGGCAGACAGTCCCACGGGTTCCCCATGGCCTCTGAGACGTCGTGGATTGTACCAGCCCGTTAGGGAGGGGTAGACCAGGTCCCCAGCTGCGGCAGGTCCTGAGTCCATGATGCGTTGGCTCCAGGTGGCCCAGCTCCAGGGCCCCACCCTTGGGTCCCTGGCTGTTCTGAGCACATCCGGAGCGGACCCTCGTCCCGGGCTCTGGGCTGTGGCCCCAACCCCAGCCAGACATGTCTCGCTGGTGGCCTGGTGCTAGCAGCAGCGGCAGGTTGAGTGGGGCCGTGCATGCGCGCAGGTAGGGGCTTTGCATGGGCCGCAGCTGCGGGCAGACCCCACGGGTGGGGAGGTCTGTGTGCCAGGCTCTTAGGAGACCCTGGCAGCTACCTGCTTACATGGGTCTTACCTGGGGCGGCCCTGCTGAGATGCACTTGCCCTCCCTGCAAGCATCCTCAGCCCCCTTGGATGGTGTGACGCTCCACAGGGCACAGAGACCGAGCTTTCAGGCCCCTCCGGGGTCTGCGCTGGCCAGGCCAGCCTCTTGGCCGAGCGCACCTGAAACCTGTGTCCGCCCTCGACGCCCCCGGCCCTCCCAGGGGGAGCGGCCCGTGCGGCGGCAGCGAGGGGGGCCAGGTCCGCCCCTCCCAGCGTGAAAGGGCGCTGTGCCCACTGCTGCGTGTTCACTGCCTGGGGACTGGGGGCCACTGCCCGGGGTGGGGGCCCCGCGGCGGCTCCTCTTTGGGGAGCAGGTCGTGTGTGGCGGCTTGGCTCCCCTCTCCATCGGGGGTGCTGGGGGTCTCGGGTCCTCCCAGTGCTCTCGTTTTCCATCTGTTGCAGTGTCCGGTGCCCAGGGAGAGGGCAGCCCCCTCCCCACCTCCCTGTCAGTCAGGAGAGCCCTGTCCCCCTGTAGACCCGGCAGGTGTCCTTGGCGTGTCTGCTGGGTCGCCGTCACCCTCGGGTCACGGCAGGGGCTCACGCGGGGATCGGGCCGCCTCCCACCCGGACAGCCTGCTGTGCCCACGGGGCGGCGCCGGTCACCACGCTCCCCCTGCTGCAGGTCCTGAACGAGGCCGTGGGCGCACTGATGTACCATACCATCACGCTGACCAGGGAGGACCTGGAGAAGTTCAAGGCCCTGCGGATAATCGTGCGCATCGGCAGCGGCTTCGACAACATCGACATCAAGTCGGCCGGGGACCTAGGTAGGCCACTGGGGACCCTCCCTAACAGCCCTGCCTGCTGCCCCAGGCACGGCCTCGCTGCTTTTGGTCCCGTCCGTTGATTCTCAGCGCCTGCCCGCGTGGAGGGGGCCTGGGGCCTGGTGTCCACGCGGCTGTCCACATGTGGGCCCTGTGCCAGCTCCCCTTGGGCAGGTGCGGGCTGGCGGCACTGTCCCTCAGGAGGCCTGGGCCTTGGGCAGTGCGCACGCCCTCCTGCGGTACTCCTGGGGACTCGGGCAGGGGCCTACGTCCAGGGGCAGCCGACATGTTTGTGTCAGGGTTTTCACGTCCTTGTTCATGAGACGGGCCGGGAAAGGAAGTGTATGTTGTGACTCAGGACACATGGGAGTGTGTACACGCTGGTGTGCGTATGGGGGGTGCCTGTGCTCGTGTGCACACACCCTCGAGCACACGTGTGTCTCACACTTGTGAAAACAGACTTACTTGGGCTCTGTTGGGGAGTTTCCTGCCTGCCGTGATGCTCGGGCCTCTCCTTTTCCTTTGTGTTGGTCACCGCCTTGCGGGAGGTTAGGACTCACTCAGCCACGTCACCTGGTCACTGACAGCTCAGACCTGCAGAGTGAGAACCGCTTGCATTGTCAGTGGCCTTGCCTCTCAGGGTTCACCCTGCCTGTCCCTGTGGAGCTCTGTCACCCCAGTGTCCACCCCACGCAGTATCTCCTGTCCCCACGCGGCGTCCACCCCGCCGTCTCCTGTCCCCACGCGGCGTCCACCCCGTCTCCTGTCCCCACGTGGCGTCCACCCCGCCGTCTCCTGTCCCCACGCGGCGTCCACCCCGTCTCCTTCCCCACGCGGCGGCCACCCCGCCGTCTCCTGTCCCCACGCGGCGTCCACCCCGCCGTCTCCTGTCCCCACGCGGCGTCCACCCCGCCGTCTCCTGTCCCCACGCGGCGGCCACCCCGTCTCCTGTCCCCACGCGGCGTCCACCCCGCCGTCTCCTGTCCCCACGCGGCGGCCACGCACTGTATCTGGCAGTGTTCACCCCACTGTCGCCCGGCACTCCAGGTGCTTTCCGAGCCGGCGTGCCGCTGGGCCTCATGCCTGCCGACGGAGCTGGGCCTCTATGCCTCTCGATTTCACCGCTGGGGCTGTCCTTCATCCAGGGACGTCTGGGCTGTGTTGGGTGGTCCTCCCCTCCAAAGCCCCGCGGGGCCTCCTGTCTTGGGTGGCCTGCCGCCTTGCTTCCAAGTCTGATGGGGACTCCAGCTCTTCTTGCTCAGTCTCCCGCGTACCCCCCACCCCGTTCTCCCTTATGCTGAAGGGGTGGGGAGTCCGCTGCTCCGGGCGGAGTGACCTGGCTGAGACCCTGTTCCAGGAAGGTTCGGTGGCCTGTGGTCCAGGCGGGCAACCCCCCGGCCTCTGTCATCCCCACCTTGTCTGTTTGCTGGACCCATGGGCAGCCTTCCCTCAGGGCAGGGGCAGGTACCTGCCTTGATCTGGCCTCCAGGCCAGGACTTGTCCCTGGGGCTGCCCCTGGCGACGCCCAGGACCATCCCAGTGATGGCCCTGTGTGTCTCGCATCTCCAGGCATCGCCGTCTGCAATGTGCCGGCCGCGTCTGTGGAGGAGACTGCCGACTCCACCATGTGCCACATCCTCAACCTGTACCGCAGGACCACGTGGCTGCACCAGGCGCTGCGGGAGGGCACGCGCGTCCAGAGCGTCGAGCAGATCCGGGAGGTGGCCTCCGGAGCCGCCAGGATCCGCGGGGAGACCCTAGGCGTCATCGGACTAGGTGCGCTGGCCTCCACCCCGCAGGGGCCTGTGGACTGAGAGGCCGGCTGGGCTGTTGGCGGGTCCCCCACCTGGGACGTCTGTCCAGGCAGGGAGCAGCACTGGGTGGCCGGGTCTCTTAGCTGCCCCAGGAGCAGCAGGCGGGGCCACACGCCCACCCGGGTGTTAAGTGCCCTTGGGGTCACACGTGCCCTGTGGGCGGGGTCACATGTACCCTGTGGGCGGGGTCACAGTGCTCTGTGGGCGGGGCCACATGTGCCCTGTGAGCGGGGTCACAGTGCTCTGTGGGCGGGGCCACATGTGCCCTGTGAGCGGGGTCACAGTGCTCTGTGGGCGGGGCCACATGTGCCCTGTAGGCGGGGCCACATGTGCCCCGTGGGCGGGGTCACATGTGCCCTGTGGGCGGGGTCACAGTGCTCTGCGGGCGGGGCCACATGTGCCCTGTGGGCGGGGTCACAGTGCTCTGGGCGGGGTAATGTGTGCCCTGTGGGCGGTGTCGTGAGTGGCTTGTGGGCATCCACGCTCCCAAAAGCTCAGGGCTGTCAGGTGGGGGCGAGGTGGCTGCCCTGAGTCCTGCCCGGGGTGGAGGGAGGCTGCTCGCTGTCTCCCTCGCTGGCTCTCGTGCCCTGCAGGCCGGCGCCCTGGGCTCAGGTAGCAAACCAGGGAGCAGAGAGGTGCAGGGGTGGGGCGGGCCTTGGGCGTTGGGGAGGCGGGGGAGGGCGAGTGTGGACAGAGTGGCCTGCCCTGCCTGGGGGCATAGCTCCTGTGGCCCCATCTGTGATCCCCAGGGTTCTCCACGGCAGAGGCCCCGCCTGTGCAGCCGTGGGATGCTGCAGGGCAGAGACGCACCTGCGTTAGCTCAGGTCAGGACCACGAAGTCTGAGGACGTGGGGATGTCCCACTCCTGATGTGACTTGCTGTCCTGCTGGACTGCTCACACAGACACCAGGGCTGGTCAGAGCCCCATAGCCACGCGAGCACCCTGCACCCAGCAACGGGGCCCCTGTGCCTGGAACCAGCCAGGGTGGGACCAGTGGGTCCGCTCGGCGTGATTGATGGAGGAGGAGGAAGGGGTGCCAGGAGGGTGGGGCGGCTGGGTGTCTCTGGCCAGTGGGTTTGGGGCCACATTCCGTCTAGACAGTGTTGGTGCAGACACCGCGGGGTGGTCAGGCCCTGGAGGCTGCATCCTCACAGGCTCCTGGTCGTTCTTGGAGGCTGTCAGAGCTGCCCTGGGGGCCGCGGCCCTGGCCGTCTGCTTCTGCCCTCCCTGCGCCCCTCTCGGGACCCCCAGAGCCTGTGTTCTGGTTCCCTTGGCCTGAAAGCAGAGCGGTGGCCCCGGGGGCGTGAGCTGAAGGAGGGATCTCTGGTACCTGTGTCACTTGCAGAGGCCAGGGTTGCAGCCGTGATGGCTCCACCCTGAGGCGCTGCGTGCAGCTCCCGGGGACCCAGGAGCTGTGCAGTGGCAGCTGCCAGACACACAATTCCACTTTCCATGTTTGTTCATAAAAATGGAAGTCCTCTTTGGGCTTCCGTGGGTTTGAGGAGCTGGGTGCCGCAGTGAAGTGGCCGAGCAGGGGCTCCTGGCCGCGTCGCCCGCCCGCAGAATGAGAGGCTGCTCCAGCCCCCGCGGTGCTGCCTGTGGCAGGTCCGCTGGGCTCCCGTCCTCCCCAGGCCCCGGCCCTTCTCCCTGAAGCCTCATTCCCCACGCTCCCGCTGCCTGGCCTCTGAGCAGGAGCCCGGGTGACGCCCTCTCCCCCCAGGGCGCGTGGGGCAGGCGGTGGCGCTGCGGGCTAAGGCCTTCGGCTTCAACGTGCTCTTCTACGACCCCTACCTGGCGGACGGCACGGAGCGGGCGCTGGGGCTGCAGCGGGTCAGCACGCTGCAGGACCTGCTCTTTCACAGCGACTGTGTGACCCTGCACTGCGGCCTCAACGAGCACAACCACCACCTCATCAACGACTTCACAGTCAAGCAGGTCTGCGCCGCGGCACCGCGGGGGGCGGGGCGGGGGCGGGGCCGGCCTAACGCTGCACGGGCCCCTCCCGGTCCGGGCCTTTCAAGTGGCAGTGTGTACACAGGCCTCGGTGTTGTGAGCGCGTGCAGTGCACACACCTGGGTGTGGGCAAGTTTGGATGACAGTGGCCCTCCACGTGTGTGCACATGGTTGTATAGACGTGTGTATACATGTTTCTAAGCGTGTGCAGTCGCGCTTTGCATTTGTGTCTATCCAGGTGTGTATACATACACATGCACATATGGTGGGGCTTCCCTTGTGGCTCAGCTGGTAAAGAATCGGCCTGCAGTGTGGGAGACCTGGGTTGGGAGGATCCCCTGGAGAAGGGGAAGGCTGCCCACTCCAGGATTCTGGCCTGAGAATTCCCTGGACTCTATAGTCCACGGGGTCACAGAGAGTCAGACACGACTGAGCGACTTTCACACACGTATGCGGACACATGCACGTGTGGTCACATACACTTCTGTGTGTGCGCATGGGGGTGCATGCAGACTCTTGTATGCACATGTGGAGCCCTGACTGTTGTCTGCCCCAGGCCCCCAGCCCTGGGGAGGGTGAGACCGGACGCCGTTCCCACGCGCTGGGCTGGCCTTGGGGGTCAGGGAGTTGGTCAGGCGAGCAATGCGTGAGAACCAAGTGAGGCCTGAGCAGACAGGAGCCAGCCAGGGAAGAGCCCTGTGCCCTCGGACGGCCTCCTGAGCCCCTCGAAGGGGGGCGCTGCCTTGGGGTGAAATCGGGGTCACAGGGAATGCCCCATCTGGAGCAGGGGGAGCCTCCTTCCCAGAACCAGCGAGGGGGCGCCTTCAGATCCACCGTCTGTCCTTCCCAGATGAGACAAGGGGCCTTCCTGGTGAACACGGCCCGGGGCGGCCTGGTGGACGAGAAGGCACTGGCCCAGGCCCTGAAGGAGGGGCGGATCCGCGGCGCAGCCCTGGACGTGCATGAGTCGGAGCCCTTCAGGTGCCTCCCGCCGACTCCTGGGGCCCCTGGCATGGTGCCCGCCCTGCTCGTGCCCGGTGCTGGCCTCTGTCTGGCCTGGTGGAGGGTGGGGCGATGCCCACACAGGGGTTCCTGGCCCTGCCTTTGCGCAGCCTGAGGTTGGCTTAGGGTAGACCTTCCTCCAGGGCCAAGCCAGGTCTCAGCGGGAGGGGAGCTCAGCTGTGTGGGCCGGGACAGCCCCGGGTCCTGCACCTGGGGGAGGGGGAGGGCTGAGACCAGGGCCCCCTGCCAAGAGTCCGAGGCCGCGGGCCCCCAGGTGGCTGTGTGTAGATGCCCCGGCCGAGAGGCTGTCGGGCAGCAGGGCCCGGGGGGTCCTCACCCCTGGAGCCTGCAGGGGTGTTCAGGGGTCCAGGTCTGAGAGCTCAGTCACCCGCAGGGGGCTGGGCGTGTCCCCAGTTGAGACCCTCCCCACTGCGGTCAGGGAGGGGCTGGGCAGATCTGACAGATTGAGGGAGGGGTGGGCTCCCAAGATCACGCTCTGACCTTTAGCCCCTGACCTCTGTGCAGCTTTAGCCAGGGCCCCTTGAAGGACGCGCCCAACCTGATCTGCACCCCGCATGCGGCCTGGTACAGCGAGCAGGCCTCCATCGAGATGCGTGAGGAGGCGGCCAGGGAGATCCGGAGAGCCATCACAGGTGGGCGGGTCGGGGCCGCGTCTGGCAGGGTGTGGGGCATGGGAGTCGGGGCCGCCCCAGGCTCTTGCAGGGGGCCGCGGGGGCGGGGCCGTGGGCCATGGGGGCGGGGCCGTGGGCCGTGGGGGCGGGGCACGGGGTGGGGCGCGCAAGGAGACGAGAGCCACCAGGGCCTGCCGTTCCCGTTCCCGCGCCGCAGACCCTGAACGCAGGGGCTCTTGGCGTAGCGTCTGTGATGCTCCTTCGCGGTCCTGGGGGCTCATGTGTCTGCCCACCTTTGAGGAGGTCTGCCGTGCGTGTGAGCGTCCTGGGCGGGCCCGTCAGCTCTGAAACGTCCGGTCTGAGCAGGCACCAGTGAGCTGAGGTCGCCCGCCCGAGGCTTCGAGGGGGACCCTGACCTGACAGGCGGGGCCCACTCTGCCTGAGGGCCGTGCGCCCGTGGGGGCGGCCCTGTCCCCGTCAGAGCCCCCTGGGTCCTGGTGGCTGCGGGACACGGGCCCCATCCTTCGCTCCCCGCGTTTCCCAGGCCGGATCCCCGACAGCCTGAAGAACTGCGTCAACAAGGACCACCTTGCAGCTGCCACCCACTGGGCCAGCGTGGACCCCGCCGTGGTGCACCCCGAGCTCAACGGGGCCGCCTACAGGCAAGCGGGGCTCTGGGCCCCCTGGCCGGGGGCGGCTGGGGCACGCGCGCTGGAGCGGCCGGCTGCTTTCGGGGCGGTGGATGAGGCGCCGTCCTGGGTCGCGGCCGCGCGGAGCGGGGCGGGGCTGGACGGGGCGCCCCCCGGGCTCACGCGCCGCCTCTTCCCCCAGCAGGTACCCCCCGGGCGTGGTGGGCGTGGCGCCCAGCGGCATCCCGGCCGCCGTGGAGGGCATCGTCCCCAGCGCGATGTCCCTGTCCCACGGCCTGCCCCCCGTCTCCCATCCTCCCCATGCCCCTTCTCCCGGCCAAACTGTCAAGCCCGAGGCGGATAGAGACCACGCGAGCGACCAGTTGTAGCCGGGCCGGAACTCTGCAGCCGGGGCGCCGGCCGAGCCCTGGGCGGGCGTGTGCGGCGCGGTGCCAGCAGTGGCCGGGTCTCCGGAGGCGGGCCGGGCGCCAGGGCTGAGCTGGCGCCGCTTCCCGCGTCGACTGTAGTTGTCCCGTCCCGAGGGCCGGCCGCGCCCCGAGTCCTCCGCGTCCTCGTTCAGCAGCAGAAGTTAGTAGTTCACTCTCCCCGAATGTCCTCGTCTGTGTACAGCCTCTAGAACGTCACAGGTGTGTTTGCTCAGCTGTCGGCAGGGGAGCCGGGGCGGCCGGGCGCTGCTCACGGCCGTTCCTCCTGTGTGTGGAGCGCCCCAGACAGGCAGTTGGCAAACTTCTCAGGACAATGAATCCTTCCCATTTTTCTTTTTACGCCACACAGTGCATTGTTTTTTCTACCTGCTTGTCTTATTTTTAGAATAATTTAGAAAAACAGAACCAAGGCTGTCTTTCCTAACTTTGGCATGAACCCCTTGTTTCCAACGAAGACGGCATCGCGAGGCAGCCGGGTGGAGCGCGCGGCCTCTCCGTGGCCGCGGGTGCGGCGCCCGGCCCGCGGTGCCGTCCTGCTGATGTGGTAGGCTAGCAATATTTTGGTTAAAATCATGTTTGTGACCGTAACCATTTGTATGAATTATTTTAAAGAAATAAAAGTCCCAGAAAGAGCCGGCACGCCCGGCCTCTGTTTTAGCGGCTTTGTCTCACAGGGACACTGGCCGGGTGAGTCCTCTTCTCGGCCAGCGGGGGTGGCCTCGGAGCTGGCCGGGCAGCTCTGGGGTGGTCCATGCTGGGCTCTGCTTCCTTTTGCTTCCGGAGCCGCTTGACCTTTGTGTCCTTACTGGAACCTGGGGGTCCTCACTGCTCTGTGTTCAGTGCCTCCCCCTCCCCCTCGGGGTCCTCAGCGCCGGTGGAAGTGCAAGGTACACAAGCGGGGAGTAACTGCGGGCTGCTGGAGCAGCGGCTTAGGGGAAAACCGAGCGACGTAGTGTGAATCTTAGCAAAGAGTATAAAGGCTGGAATAAAGAGATGTTTATTTGTATCTTAACTAGAAAACTATGAAAGCTAAAGTTTTAAGTCATAGGTGGGTGTACAAAATAAATATGAATTTGGAATTAATCAAATAGAACACAAACACAGTATCAAGCAATTCAACAGTTGGTTCTTCAAATTAGTAAAATTGTTACCTTCAGATAGAGGAAGAGAATAAGACAGCTACAATTAGGACCAGGACTCAAGAGGAGGTTGCTAAGCAGTCCCCAATGTCAATCAAATCACAGAGAATGTGATGAAAACTTTCTGATGCGAATTTAAGAGAGAACACTTGCTAAACCAACACAAAGTAAAAGATCTGAATTGCTCTATAACTTTCTAAGAAATTAAACTTAAAAAACTTTCTCAAAGAAAATTACAAATGGCTTCAACACTTAGTTCTAAAAAATACTTAAAAAGTAGAAAAAAACCATTGATTTCCAATTGACTTGAGAGAACAAAAAGGAGGTGCACTTTCCAATCATTTTGAGATTAACTTTCCAAATCCTTTGAGGAAAAAAGACAATCCAGCCTCATCTTAAGGAGTGAGCCAAGTGGGTGACCCCTATATCCTGAGCAAACGTGGGGTGACTCCTACACCCTGAGCAAACGTGGGGTGACTCCTACACCCTGAGCAAACGTGGGGTGACTCCACCATGAGCTAAGGTGGGGTGACTTATACCCTGAGCTAAGGTGGGGTGATTCCTACACCATGAGCCCGAGGGCAGGGGTGACCTCTACACCATGAGCTTCGGGGGGTGACTCCTACACCCTGAGCAAACGTGGGGTGACCTCCACACCATGAGCCCGGGGAGGGTGACCTCTACAGCATGAGCTTCGGGGGGTGACTCCTATACCCTGAGCAAACGTGGGGTGACCTCTACACCATGAGCCCGGGGGGGGGGGGTAACTCCTGCACCGTGAGCCCGGGTGGTATGTAGGCCGCAGATGGGGACCAGCCCCCAGGTCACCCCAGGTGAGGGGTGGGCCCTGTGGAGACCAGGTGACCTCAGGACCCTCCATGGGCTTGAGGGTGACCGTGTGAGGTGGGCGCCTTCACCCTCACTCCCTGGTCGTGGAGCCCCAGCTGTGGGCCTGGCGGGGCCCTGGCCTGATGCTTTCAGGGCGGCTGCGCTGAGCATGGGAGCTTGTTTACAAATACTGCCCCTCTGAGTCCACTGAGGACGGTGTTGAAGCGGGGTCCTGAACCCCAAGTCCCCGCGGACCCTCTGACCCTGGCCCGGCGACGTTCCCGCCCAGCTGTGCAGGGGTTGGGGTGGGCATCGCTTGCCGGGAGCCGTGTGCAGAACCACCCAGCGTCCCCCCCCCAGGCCCAGTAATCAGCCCCCCACCCTGTGTCACCAAAGTACTGAGACACGCGGGGCTGGCAGACAGGCCCAGGGGCTCTGCAGCAGCTTCTCACAGTGATCAGGACAGGGCCGTCCTGTCCGTCAGCCCTGCCCTGGGCTGGCCCAGCAGTGGAGCAGGACCCCGGGTGTGTGCACGGAGCTCCGTGCGCGTGTGGCAGCTGGGTCCCAGTGACCGTGGGCAGCAAGGCCTGTTTCCCGGAGCCGGCCGCTCGCCTGCCCACCCGGCCCCCAGCAAGCCCCACAGCCCCCGGACATCCCGCCTGGCTGTCAGCCCTCCCCGAGACTGCGGGGGGTGCGTGGCCCCCTGACCTGGGTTCTGCATCCAGGAGACCCTGTGGATTTCTCTTTGCTGTCAGAGCAGGGCTGAGGACTTCTGATCTCATCCCCTGTCAGAGCTGAAACTCTGTATTTTACTTCAAGCTTTTCTTGGTTTAACTTCCTTTGCAAAAGTGTGAGTTTCAGGAGCCCCGCCCAGTGGCCGGAGCGTGAGGGGGAGTGAATCAGTGACCGCGGCGTCTCCTCAGCCCGGAAGCTCGGGTCGGCCGGGACCTCCATGCTGGAGCCCGCTTCCCACCCCGTGACCTCCTCCTCTGGGGTGCTCACACTCCGTGTGCTGAAGCAGCTCCCTGAGAACGGGCTCTGGGGACCTGATTTTCTCAAACCTTGTGTGTCTGACATACCCTCCCGGTCTCGTGGGCAGGTGGGGCTGGGGCTTAACACCGGCATCCCCAGCGCGTCCCCAGCAGGAACGGAAGTTCAGGGCAACTCGGCCAGAAGGCCGGCTGTTCACCGTCAGTAAATTCTTGTCTCCAAATGCACATGGACCCACAGGGGCCTGCGAACTTGCGACTACACTACTCTGAGGCTCGTCAAAAAGCAGACATGGCAACAGAGACAGACGGGGCCAAATGGAAGGGAAGCCGGGGAGAGCTGGTGCACGTGTGCGTGTGTGTGCGCTCGTGTGAGCTTGTTTGGGGAAACTCGAGCCGTGACGGGGACGCCAGTGTGTGGAGCAGGACGGCTGGTCTGTGCCTGCAGTGTGAGCAGAGCAGCCTCTCTGACGACAGGACCGCACAGGCACAGATCTCAAGGGGGAACCTGGCTGGCTCCGCCTGCTCTCACGGCGGGTTCAGCCTCGAAAGGGCTGGGACAGCCGAGGGCCAGGCACGCCCGACGGCGCTCCTGCAATCCTCAGCGCCAAGCGGAACCCGGCCTCCCCTCCATCGAGCCGCCCCCACTGTGGTCCCTTCAGGAGCACAGGGTGGCTGCCTCAGCCCTCTGCCCTCAACCTGGGGCCCACGGCCAGGATCTGTGGACTTCCTGGGCCCTGGGCAGGGCGCTGGGGGGACAGCGGTCTGGGGTGGCCTGAGCAGGACAGTGGGCAGGGGTAGGCTCTCTCCCTGCAGCCTCTGCGTCTCCGCCTGGCCAGCCCCCTCCCGCCTGGGCCCAGAGAGGCCTGGGGCCTGCGTTTGCCGCAGCGCCAGCCGGACCGCCCCCAGCTGCTCTGGGCCCAGGCCCAGCTGGATTCACAGAAGTGATTTTCCAGCAAAAAACAACATCGGGGGAAGCGCGGAGAGCAGGGCCAGCTGCGGGCTCTTCCGGGCTCTCTGCCCCGGCCGCCAGTGCTCCCCCGTAAAGAGAACCATCTGGTCCCCTGGACCGGCGGCCGGCGCCCAGCGGAGGCCCTCAGGCCCCTGTGACCAGCCCAGCCCCCCGGCTCACCACACGCAGCCCTGGAAGGGACACTCCATTCCCGTCCTGTGTCTCTGACCCTCTGGCCTCAGACCTGAGGCACGCTGAGCTCCTGGGGGAACTCGTGCTCCCCGAGACCCCCACAGAGCTGACACCACTCTTCCTTCTGGTGACGGCCATGTGGGGCTGCATCGTGGAGATGAGTCACTGTTTACCCCCCCTCCTCGTGCCTTCCGCCTTTCGCTGTTACAAACAGCAGCTCAGCCTGGAGCTTGTCCTTGGATCACTGTTCTGGGGGATTCCCAGGAGTGTCATAGCTCATGCAACATTCACTGCATATAGTCTGGGGAGAGATGCCCACACTGTCCAGTTTAAATGTCTGCAAGCTCTGCTTCTCCACAGCCATTCGGACATGCTGGTTATCAAGCTTCCCAGTTCACAGTGATGTCATGGTGGGACATGGACCCTCCGTGCTTGTCCCCTGTGAAACTGCACTCTGCCATGGCTCCGTGTCCTGTGGTGTGTCTTTGTTCATTTCCTATTTGGGAGGTTATGGATGGTCTTTTTCTTATTGATTTCTAAGAGCTCTTCATATTTTAAGGAGTTAACTTTATCAACAACATGAGTTGTAAATAGTTTCTTCTTTTGTTGTTGGTTTACAAACACATTGAGCTTCCCTTGTGGCTCAGCTGGTAAAGAATCCACCTGCAGTGTGGGAGACCTGGCTTCGATCCCTGATTTGGGAAGATCCCCTGGAGAAGGAAAAGGCTCCCCACTCCAGTATTCTGGCCTGAAGAACTCCATGGACTGTATAGTCCATGGGGTCACGAAGAGTCGGCCACAACTGAGCAACTTTCACTGCAAACATGTTTACTGCCTTTCCTCGGGAAGGTCGGCCCCAGGGAGGAGGAGTGTCCTGGCTGCCCCTGCACACGTTGTCTTCACCTGTGAGCTGACCCCACCCAGACCAGGGGCCCAGGCTCAGGTGAGACCCTCCTCCTCTCGTGCCAGGAGCTTGCCAGGGGTGGAGGCCAGAGGAGGGCCCCCCAGGAGACCGCACTAAGGAGGAGAGACTGCCTCCTCACTCTGATAGAGGCGAGGGGCTTCAGTCCAGGGCAGTTGATGTCTGATGGTCCTTCTCGGTCCAGAAACTAAGATCTCCCATGGGGGAGAACAGCCCCCAACCCACAGCCGAGTCAGGGCTGGCGTGCGACACCCAGAGCCCTGCATCCGGAGGGGGAGAAGGGGCAGAGCCCCCTTTCCTGTCCTTGAAGGCAAAACGCACTGTCCTCGGCAAATGTCCTGTCTCACAGGCCACGGGTGGTCCCACCTGCTGTCTGCGTGTCTCCTGGCTGTCCCAGGGCGTTCCCCCCAAGTCCACACACACACACCCCATCGTCCTAGAGTGGCCCCCCCCACGGCCCTGCTGGAGGAAGCAGCCCTTCCCAGCTCCTCCTCCTCGCCTGCTCCCGCCCGTGGCTGACCCGCGTGTTCCGTCTGGCGTGAGCTGGGCCTGTTCCTTGGGTTGCTGCTGCAGCTGCAGCGGTCGGGGGTCAGACCCGGGGTCAGCCCAGCCCCCACCCTGAGCACAGGGATGAGGCCGGGGCTGGGCGGCGAGGGGCGGGCAGGGGGGTCCCCGTGAAGGGGGCCAGGCTGGGCCCTTGGTGACGAGAGACGGGAGGGAGGCCACCTCCTTCCCCCTCGGGGAACGTGGAGGGCTCCCCAGAGCCAGACCCACCCGCGTCCACCCCCACCTCCTGCCAGTCTCAGCGCTCCGACCTGAGCCCCACCCGAGGCCTCGGCTGGCCGCCCGGCTCCCCATCCCCGGGGGCCTTGTCACCGGGCGGGGGCAGGCCGGGAGGCAGCCCCCTGTCAGGGCTGGGGGCCGGCCTGCCAACAAAAGCTGTGAGTGTTTTAACAAATGGAAGATCCTGGAAGTTGCTGAGGAAAAACCTGTTCTTGGGCCCATGAGGCTCGGCTGGGGCGACCACAGGAGGAGCAGGGGAAGAGGGGCTGAGGCTGGACGAGGGGGGGTGTCCAGTGGCCTGGCCCCACCCCGGGCCATGCTGTGTCTGCAGTGGAATTCCTAGGCCCGGTGGTCATGCCCCCCAGAGTCCCCCGGAGCCCCCCAGGA
This sequence comes from Muntiacus reevesi, assembly GCF_963930625.1. Taxonomy (NCBI): domain Eukaryota; kingdom Metazoa; phylum Chordata; class Mammalia; order Artiodactyla; family Cervidae; genus Muntiacus; species Muntiacus reevesi. Next base: position 509,131 of record NC_089270.1, on the reverse strand, counting down.
CCCCCAGCCAGTGCGGGGTGTTGGGCCCGTCCAGCTGCGCCCCACAGCCTGGGGCACCCTTCACCCCACTGCCTCCAGGCCCCTGAAGCGGGTATTTGGGGTAACCGGTCTGTGCTGCCGCTCAGCTGTGCCCACCACTTGGGGCCACCCACCCTGGGCCAGTCACATGGACCCCATGGACCCCATGTCCCTGCTCGGACCAGGGCGGCCTCTGTGCCCCCAGCCAACTGACCTTTGACAGCACTGCCCCTCCTTACCCCTCACCTCCCCACCTGTCCCGTGTCCCATCACCCTGCTCCCCCTCACTGTACATCCTCACCCCACACCCCTCACCCTGCACCCCATCGCCCCGCACCCCCTCCACCCCACACCCCCTCACCCTGCACCCCTTCCACCCTGCACCCCACAACCCCGCACCCCATCGCCCCGCACCCCCTCACCCCACACCCCTCACCCTGTACCCCATCGCTCCACACCCCCTCCACCCCACACCCCCTCACCCCGCACCCCTTCCACCCTGCACCCCCATAACCCCGCACCCCCTCACCCCACACCCCTTCACCCCACACCCTTCCACCCTGCACCCCACAACCTCGCACCCCCTCCACCCACACCCCTTCACCCCGCACCCCTTCCACCCTGCACCCCACAACCCCGCACCCCCTCCACCCACACCCCTTCACCCCGCACCCCCTCACCCCACACCCCCTCACCCCACACCCCTTCACCCCGCACCCTTCCACCCTGTACCCCCATAACCCCGCAGCCCCTCACCCCGCACCCCCTCTCCCCACACCCCCTCACCCCACACCCCTTCACCCCGCACCCTTCCACCCTGCACCCCCATAACCCCGCAGCCCCTCACCCCACACCCCTTCACCCCGCACCCCTATAACCCCGCACCCCCTCATCCCACACCCCTTCACCCTGCACCCTTCCACCCTGCACCCCCATAACCCCACACCCCCTCACCCCACACCCCTTCACCCCGCACCCCTTCCACCCTGCACCCCTATAACTCCACACCCCCTCACCCCGCACCCCCTCACCCCACACCCCTTCATCCTGGGCCCCTTCCACCCTGCACCCCCATAACCCCACACCCCCTCCACCCACACCCCTTCACCCCACATCTCTTCACCCTGCACCCCTTCCACCCTGCACTCCCTCACCCCGCACCCCCTCACTCTGCACCGGTGGCCCAGCTACCAGCTCTCCCCAGCCCAGGGCCAGGCATTGGTGGGCATGCCCCCGAGATCATGGGGGAGCTCCAACCTCACCTCCTGGGGCACCCCAGCTCTCTGTCTCATGACCGAGACCCCCCAGGCCAGGCCTGTGCCCCCAGAGCTGGGCCCAGGGCTGAGCTGCCGTGGCCCCTGCCTGGGGTCCGTCTCAGGAGGAGACTCGTCTTGCTCCGGGACCCCTGTCAGCCTCAGGCTCCCCTCCCCTGGGGGGCCAGTGGCCCCCTCGGGCAGCCCATAGCTCGGGGGCCGATGTGCCTGCCGTGGTCCCCAGGCCTGCAGCCATCGTCATCAGCTGACTCATCAGTGCCCTGCCCCTGGGTGTGGTCCCCACGGGGTCTGTGAGGTCACTGCTGAGGTCACCCCTGGTGGGAAGGACAAACGGATGGACGGGGTCGCAGAGCAGGCCTGGGTGGGGGCGGCTGCGCGATGCCCAGCCAGTCACACCCCAGCAGGTGACTTTGGCCGTGGTCAGCCCAGGGAGTGGGGCCTGGCCATAGAGGACACGCCCGGGTCTGCAGCTGGGCCGCCCGTGGGGGACGTGGGCAGGCAGTGCCACCCCGCCCCATGCCAGGCCCTTTAGTTCCCGAGGCTGCCCTGGATGGCAGCCTGGAAGCTGGCCGAGGCTGGGAGTGGCCCACCAACTTGTGTGATGGGCAGAGGACACCTCCCGGGGGGGCCCTGTGTCCACTCAGAACCAGGACTGTGTGCTGGGGCAGAGCCGTTCCCAGGCTGGCTCTCTGCTGTGCCCCCAGCCCCTTCCTGGCCAGGGCACCGGGTTTGGGGGTAGAGAGGACAGGGTGGACCGTCATGTTCACCTGGTGCCCCCAGGAGAGCTCAGGGTGTGGCCAAGGGCCAGAGGGCTCCCCAGCACCCCCTCTGGGGCCTGGGGACCAACTCCTGCTGGTCGCTGGGTCTGAGCCCCCAGCCTGTGAAAGGCTTGAGTGGTGGGAGTGGCCCCGTGGGGCCCGCAGTGGGGGGCACCACGTGGGGACCTGTGCGCTGGGTCCCTGGGTGCTTCTGGCAGGGGCGTTAAGTGAGGGGGGCATCCAGCCCCTGGGTTCACCCAACCCTCTCTGAGGCCTGGCCAGGCGGGGTGGACCCAGCAGGTGCCGATGGGGCCCCAGGGTGGTGGGTACTGGGCTGTGACCTGGCTTCCCCGAGGGAGATGCAGGCTCCTGTTTGTGACCCCAAATCCTGACACCTGCCGCGCGTCCCCAGAGCAGCTCCCATAAGGACGAGGAGGACGGGCCGGGCCTGCCGCCCCCTCCACTGGTGATGCCAGCCCGGACCCAGGCCTCCCCTGGCCCAGCCTTCAGAGTCCACTGTGCCCCGCAGACCACGTGGACGTGCATGTACACACACACACACACACACACACACACACACACAGGCCCCGCTGCAACCGTTTGCAGCCCAGGAACCAGCAGAAACAGAAGCCACAGGTGAGTTACGAGGAAATCTGTGCACAGAACTAACGTTCAGACACCAAAGCAACTCCCAGGTAGAAACGCTGACAAGAACATGACATTTATGACAGCGATACACGTTGTAAATCGTCAAAGCTCAAACTTCTCGCCGGATCTCCTGGGAAAAGCCCCAGGAGGCGGCCGGCAGCCCGCTGTCCCGGGCAGGAGTCCCCACCACCCAGAGACACCTGGGTTGCTCTAAATGCGACTGGGGCCCCGTAAAGCAGAACAAGGTGGAAACAGCTGAGGGGCCTGCAGGGCCCAGGCGGGGAGGACCAGATGTCAGCGCCGGCTCCCCGCCCAGGAGGTGGGCGGAGCTGACACCCAAGGGGCTCACAGCGCCCCGGGGAGCGGGGGGCGCCGTCTGCCCTCAGCGGGGGGAGGCCACCCTCTGAGGTTCCAACCCAGCTGATGCCCCTCAACCACGCCCTGTGCCCCCTGCAAGCAGGGTTCAAGAGGTCACGTGACTATCTCTGGCCAAGAACCAAGGCGATACTTGTGAGGCTGTTATAAACCGACACACCAACCATCTCCTGCAAGTCAACAACCAATGAGTGAACAGCTGAGTGTGTACACAGCCCACACGGGCGCTTGATGATCTACACGAACAGCCAGCAAGCACATGAACGGTCACACAGTGTCTGTGGTCATCAGGGAAAGCGGATCAGTGGGTCAGGGCTTCATGCCCACTGGGACAGCAGCCGCTGGGGGCCCAGGGGGGTGCTCCGAAATGTCAGAGAGCTGCCCCCCAGCCCCGCAGGCCTGTCCACACACGGGTGGCCACACGAGGCACAGGTGTTCCAGCAGCCAGGAGGCAGGAAGAGCCCGCTGTGGTTGGCAGATGAATCGATAAACAAAACGTGGTCCATCCACATGAGGAGCACGACTCAGCACTAGAGAGGAGGCCGGGTCTGACGCCCGCAGGAACGGGGGGGAAGGGACCTTGAAAACACGACGTGGTTGAAGGTGAGTCCCGAGGGCCACGCCTGCAGGCTGCACGCGTGTGAACGCCCCGCACGGGCAGATCCCGCGAGGCAGAGCGCGGGCCCCAGGCAGGGAGGGTGGGTGGACCGCTAGAGGCGACGACCACTGTGATGCGCACGGGGACTCTCTGGGGAGCAGGGGGAAGGTTCTGAAATTGGGTAGAGGTGACAGTTGCATGACACTGAGCAAACTGAAGACCAGTGAAGCGCACGCTTCTAAAGGGTGGACCTATGTCCCTTGAGCTGCATCTCAGAAAAACCGGGGTGCTTCCCCCATCCATCTTCGGGGGCCTACGGGGCCTGCAGAAGGGCGGAAACTGTGCTGGGTCCTGAGCCCGGCCCCCTCTGGGAGGACGTGCAGAGGGCAGTGGCCCCCGAGGCCGTGTGAATCCCGGCTCTTCTGCCGGTCAGGCCAGCGTGCCCCCTCTTCTCTGAGGGCCTCCGTCCTCCCCCATGGTTTCTGAGGCCTGGACTGTGGGGCAGAGGCCTGCGCCCTGGAGGATCTGCGGCCTGTCCAGAGGAACATTCCGGCAGCTCACGCTGCCGGCCAGCAGAGAGCCAGCCGGGTGGAGAGCAAGGCCCCCCCAGAGTGGCTCCAGCCAAGGGAGGGGCATGGGGAGCAGAGCGGGGACCTGGGCCCTCCTCCTCCCGCCCCCGCCCCTGCCCCCGCCCTCCAGGGTCCTGTCTGTCCGTGTGTCCTCCCAGAGGGCTGCCCGGGCTGGGGTGGGCGGGAGGGGCGCCCACACCTGGCTTGCAGCTGCAGGGCCTCAGGCTTCCTGCTGAAGAAGGGCCTCCTGGCGGGGCGCGGCGGGAGCCTCGTCCCTGAGCACTTAGCTCACGGTTCACACGTCCTCCGCAGGCCGCCATGTCGTGGGCAGCTGGCGGTGTGGTGCTGAGCTGGCGAGCTGCCCGGGACCTCCTCCTCTGATCGGCGTCCTCGCTTGTGCCCAGGGCTGCTCAGTCTAAGGCCAGACCTCCTCATGGCAGCCTCAGTCCCTCACTCGGCGCAGGGCACCCCACCGTTCGGTCCCTCAGCTCCCCAGCCATGTCCCCTCCTGGCCACTGGAGGACTGCTCCCAGCTCCTTATACAGGATGGCGTGTGTGTGTGTGCATGTAGGCTCAGTCATGTCCAACTCTGTGAGCCCATGGACCGTAGCCCCCCAGGCTCCTCTGTCCATAGAACTCTCCAGGCAAGAACACTAGAGCGGGTTGCCATTTCCTCCAAGGATGGCATTTATGACTTAATGAAACACTGTTTTATGCACTGACTTTCTATGTGGCTTTGCTCACGTATTCCAGAGTCCTGCTCTGGGCTCCATTATGGGCACAGACAGCTTAGTCTGTGCGTCACCAGCACACGGATGGGGCTTCTGTGGTTGCAGGTATGTTCTGAGTCATGTGAACACTGCCCCCAAGATGGCCTGATGTTCCTCAAGCCCTTTCCAAGTGTCACCTGCTGCCGCGGGTCCCCACGCCTCGTGTGGGTCTGCCCACCACACCCCCTCGACAGCCGCAGGGCCCAGGGCTCTGGGCTCAGTGGCACCCAAGGCCAATCAGCTGGATCTGGACCACTGCAGCCCCTCGCCTCCCTCCCTCCACATCTGCCCTCCACGGAGACCGTAGGCTCCATGGTGGGAAAGGCTGGGATCTGCCAGGAGCGTGTGCACCTTCTGCGCTGGCTTCCCAGACCTCCAGGAGCCAGGACTCTTCCCATCCGGTCAGGTCTCGTTTGCTCCGCGCTCAGCAGGTGTGGTCTCCTGCTGTGGTTCTGACCTGTGGGGAGACTGCTGCTCATCACGTTTGGCGCCTCTCTGTGGCATCGTGTCCTCCTCACCATGCACATGGCAAGGCTGTGCCTGGGGCCCTGGCAGCCAGGCAAGCGCTGACCGAGCAGTGACCACAAGACCCCAGTGGGCTGGCGTGGCCACCTCCAACATGCAGCCTCAGAAGAGGTGGCAGCCACTTCCTCCCACTCTCCCCTCCTGTAGGCTGGACCCTGCAGCCCAGGACATAGCCCCAGAGGCCAGAGGGGAGGTGTGGGGGAGGGGGGGTGGTTCCTGGGCCTGGGGGAGCAGAGAGGCCATCAGATGCAAGAGCTGTGAATGCCTTTGCTTGTTCCATCACCTTTATGCTTGGGGCTGATCAACACACGGTTACTGCTGCAAATGGAATCTCTGCTGCCTTTGCTTCTAGGAGCTCATTGTTCAAGAAATTACTGGCTTTTCTGTATTTATCTGGCATCATTTTATTATTCATTTTTAATTTTTTAAACTAGGGGGTATGTGGAAATCTCTAGATTTATAATCATAGCAACATTAAAATTTTATTTATTTTTCCTAAGGTTAATGTCATTTAATTTTCTTCTCTTATTGCATTTGCTACAACCTTCAAGAAAATGTTAAATTACAACAGACAAAGGGGAGTTCAGTGCTTTTTCCTGCATTTTTGAGAGTTTTGTGTCTTCCATGTAGCATGATCTTGGCCTCTTGTGGGCAAAATTGTTACCTTTTTTCCCCCCTGTTTTAATTAATATCATAATTAATAAAATTGCTAAATTTTGTCACATTTCTTTTCAGTACTTATTGATTTGGTTTTATTAATTTTCTCTGCTGATTTGTCCATGAAATTACTTAAATGAATCATTGAGCCACTCTTGGAAACCTGGCCTAGGCCCATTGTAACACATAACCCTGCAGACCCTCTAGTGGGTTCTCTCTGCTACTATCTTATTTAGACTTTTTCCTCATCTCCATTTATAAGTGATATTTGTCTATAGTTTTCTTTTCTGTAATACATCAAGTTCTTGTATTAAATTTTACTGGTTTCATGAGGTGAATTAGTTTTCCATGTTTTTATATGTCTCAGAAAAGTTAACATAACATTGGAATAGCTTTTCTTGTAACTTCAGGTCAGCTCACAGTCAGTTGTGAACATGTGTCCCTGGTGCTTTTCCCCACTCATTCATTTTAGATCACCTTCCCAGGTTCTTGTATTTGCTTGCTCATGTTTTCCTTACTGTAAGTTATTTTGGTGATTTGCTTTCACTAGAAAATTACCAGTTTGCTCAGGTTTCTGACAGCTGCCCCAGACAGCAAGCTGTGGTGTGTGTCATCCTGCCCACCTTTTCTGTCCCCGAGTCTCCTTTTTCATTCCTAATTATAGGCGGTTTCTGAATTTCATACGCAAAGTCTAAATCGAGACCGCCATCCCTGCATCAGGCTCTTGGGACCAGTGGCTCCTCTGATTCTCTTTTAGAAGAAACATTTTATCATTTCTCTTTTTTATTTATTCTCTACTTCACTGACTTCTGCTTTTACCTCCATAATTTCCTCTTTCTACTTTTTGAACGGAACCTTATTCGAATTCTAATTCCCAAAGATGGTCAGGAAATCCCTCACTGCTGTTCTTTTCTCAGAGAATCTGAGCGACGGTCAGCAGAGCCCGTGGGCTCAGCTGAAATGCTGAGATTTCCAGAGAGCCTGTGTGCTCAGATTTCATTTCCTGCTTTATCTGTTTCCCTGGAAATGTCTTTCTTAGTTTCTGAGTAATCAAGATTGGGGGTGTGTTTAAAATTTATTTAAAATTTTGTTGGATTATAATAAGATTTTTGTTAACCTACTTTTTTAGCTCATTGAGGTTTCCTTTGTGGGCGAGTCAACGTCACAGCCTCATAGTACAATGTTTTCTCTGTGGAGCGTGAAGACCGGTTTCTACACCCACTTCTGCTGGTCTTTTGGCCGCCGCAAGACCCGGCCATGATGAGGGCCGGGAGAATCCCTGCCTGCACCCACGGTTCCTGTGTTACCTCTCAGGGGCCTTCTGAAGTGGCCCCAGGCACGTACGTCTGCAGTGCCCCGCCACGAGCTAGCTCAGGGAACAAAGGCGAGTGCGAGTGTGTCCAGTCTTAGGTCAGCCTCCTTGCTGGACCTGCGTCCCGCCCCCAACCTCTTCTGGACATCATCTTGTGCCTCCGCTCTGCTTCATGGGCAGCACTGGCCTTTTTCTGGAATTCTCCTTGGATGGGCCACGTGGGTGCCAAGCTCACAGCAGCTGCTCCTGGGCTCGCCAGGATCCTGGGCGGCGTCCCCCGCCCCCGTGACCCACGGGGATGACATCGCACTGTCCTCAGCTCCCGGGTTGCTGATGAGAACTCCAGGCCTCTTCATATTTTCTGTCTTGAAGTAACATGTTCCGATGACGGGCGTGAAAATTTTCCCTGCTGGGGGTTTGTGAGAGCGAGGAGGGCGCCGGCGAGCCCCCAGCAGCTTCCGCGGGCCTCTGCCTGGTCCCCGGCGGGTGGTCCCCACCTTCCTCTGCGCTCTCGCGGTCAGGGGCCCCCACTGGACATCGTGTGTTTGCCCAGCGGTTGGTGGTGAAGGTGAGAGGTTGCGACCTTAGCGGGCTGGACCTTAGAGCCTTGCAGACCCCGTGTCTAGACGGGAGGAGAGGCCCCGAGGGGCAACCTCCCTGAGGGTGCTTAGCTGGTGCACGAGCGTCCCTCACCCCGGAGTACTGGACCTCCTTGGGCAGGACCCCGTGGGCGTGGTCCCGACCGTATGGGTGTGGCCCCCGGTGGGCGTGGCCTCCAGTGGGCGTGGCCTCCCGTGGGTGCGGTCCTATGCGGGCGTGGTATCTCATGGACAGGGCTTCCCGTGGGCGTGGTCCCACTGGGTGTGGTCTCCCGTGGGCGTGGCCCTATAGGCGTGACCCCACGTGGGTGTGGTCCGATTGGGCGTGGCTACCGTGGGCGTGGCCTTGTAGGGAAGCCGAGGCCCCTCTTTCCTGGGCGCATCCCAGGCCGGGTTCCCTGTGGCTGCCCCTTCCCTGCCCACAGAGGACAGGCAGAGGACGGGTGGGTGAAGGGACTGGGTCAGCGGGAGAGCGGGCAGCCTCCATGGGCCTCCAAGGGGTAAGAGTGCCAGGAACTCCCCCAAATGGTCCCTTGTATTAGTCAGAGGACCCCACTGAGACCACCACAGCAAAGCGGACACTCACTGCCTTACAAGGGGAGTGGAGGGCAGCCCCCACCCGGCCTGGTGGGACCCGAGTGTACCCCCTCCCCTTCACTGCTCTCCCCAGGGAGGGCTTCCCCGGAGGGCTTCTCCCCTGGAACAGCCCTCATCACTTGTCACCCTCCCATGTCCAGTGTGTCCTGACATCCAGGACATCAGGGGCTTGAGCGCCAGCCCCTAACCCACCGAGGACAGCACCCTCCAAACAGGGTGAAGCCCGGAGAAGGGAGGAGGACAGGGTTGTCCTGGGGAGGATCTGGAGAAGTAAAGCCCATCTACTCTGCCAGGAGCTGTGGCCACTGGGTTCTCACCCCAGCAGCTCTAGGCCCAGGTGCCAACCCCCAGGACACGTCACCCAGGTCTAATGCAGGGGTCCACATGTTAGCCTGCCCCCTGAGAGCGATGGCCGCCTCAGCTGCTCCCCTGGGATTCCCGCCCAAGCCAGCCTCACACCTGGGTCAGCGGACACACGTGGACCTGGACACTGTGCCCCATGCCTGGTCATGCCCTTCAAACCGCCCAGGACTCATAGGTTCTCCAGGCAGTGCGGGGTTCCCCAGGGGGTCCTGCATGGAGGGACCCAGCAGAAAGCTGCTGATGTCTGGGCGGGTCCCAGGCCGGGCTAGCAACAGGAGCCAGCATGAGCATCCTGGCTCTGACCACTGTGTGGGGCGGAGGGTGGAGGGTACAGGCAACTGAACTATTTCTGCAACTTTTCTATAAGCCTAAAATTATCTCAGAAGCAGCCTTTTTAAACAAGTGTCCCTGCTGTAGGGTCGGTGGGGGTGAGGGTTTGTGATGTGCCTGTCACGCACGTCCCGCTGGCCACCCCTGCTGCTCCCCAGGGGTCACCTGGGGCTCCTTGGCTCCCCGGAGAGTGGGTGTTTGCTCCAGCCCCTCCTCGTCAGACACAGGCCCCGGGACCCCCAGGCAGGCTCCCGTGCTCACCCCTCACTGGCAGATGAGGGGCTGCTGGGGCTGGGGGAGGGGCAGATTAAGTCATGGATAAAGCTCACTTCCCACGTCTGTCAGATGTCCTTCTGGAAGTCCCGGAAGGAAGGGGGGCATTTCACAAAGTGCTCTTGCTCCTCCCAGCGCTGCCCACCTGCTCTGTGCCCCGTGGTCAGCAGGGGCTGCGGCAGGCAGCACGCCAGGGCACCCTCCCAACAGCGGAGCTGTTTAGAGCATGGGGGCCCCATGGGCAGACCCCTGCAGAGGTGCAGGTGCCGGGCGGCAGGGCCCCCACCCGGGACAGGCAGCCCCGGTCTGGGGGTGGGGGTCAGTGTGCAGGTGGGACAGCGGCTGGGGGGTGGCGGCCCTGCTGGCCACGGGCTGCGCCGGTGATTTTCCTACCAGTGGCTCTGGCCCCCGGCCAGGTGAGCAGACGCTGACCCACATTTCCACTGCGCCCGGCGGAAAGCAGGCCACCGTGAGGCTGGAGCCGGGGCGTCCGGCCACAGGCTGTGGACTCAGAATTTCCAGGCTGGGAAGTGGGTCCCCGGGGGAGAGAGGCCTTGCCGGGCTGGAGATGGGCAGCAGGGGCTGCCTGGGCAGAGCCCCGTGCTCCTTGCAGTCGCCCCACCACCTGGCAGCCCCTCCCCACCGGGGCTGGTCCAGGAGCCCCCATCTGGTGCTGCCCACGGGTTTGAAAACAGCCCCTCAACGGGGGCCCTTTCTGTTGGACCTGCCACCCTGACTGGACAGAACGGCCTGGACATGACACCCCAGGCCCCAGCTGCGGGGCCATTGGCCATTCTGGGGGAGGGGTGGATGGCGGCCAGGGGCCACAGCTCGGGGAGGGCTCTTGGTTCTCTGGCAGCCTTGCCCACAGCCCAGGCCGTGTGTCTCCCCCTCGACACACTGTCCGCAGCTGCCCCTCGCCCCAGGATGCCCGAGGAGGCTGCGGTAGACATCCCGCCCCCCGCAGTGCTCAGGGCTCCGGCACGTGAGGCCAGCAGGGGTGTCACAACTTCGCTTACCAGCCCCGAGGCCGGGCCGGGGTGACAGCAGGGGCTCTGGGAGAAGGGCCGGGTCCCTGAGCTGCAGGGCAGCCCCTCCCCCTGGACAGACAGGTGGACACATCTCAGGACAGCTACCCAGCAGAGGAACAAGGGGCAGGGAGCAGGGGGAGCAGGGCAGGCCTGAGCAGGGCATGCAGGCCCACAGAGTCAGTCCAGAGCCAGACCTCCCGAGCAGGTGTGTCCTCAAAAACAGCTGCAAGGTCAGCCTGGGACTTGGTCTATGATGGGGAGCGCCTGGCAGGCGTGTGAGGGGTTCACACATGTGCCATCCTGGATCCTGGCGCAGTGGGAGTGGAGGCCCTGGGGACCCCGGCCCCCCCAGACACTGAGGTCCGTGACCCACACGTTCTCCACCCGAAAACCTCAGTCCGGCATCTCCCTCCTCTGGAGCTGGACCAGCTCTGCTTTCCAGAAGAGCCCAGCCTGGGGTTCACCCCCAGCTGCTGCCCCCGGTCTGCAGTCCTGGCCAGGCTCTTTCCCAGGGCTCAGTCTCCCTGTTGACAGGATGGGTGGGTGGGGTGGCCCCTGGGCGCCTGCTGGACCAGGGAGCGATGAGACAAGCCCAGACTGAGGCCCCAGATGGCAAAGAAACGTCCAGGCTCTTAGCAGGACGGGCTGTGCTCACCTTCCCCCTCCCCTGCAATCCAGCCTGCGAGTCCTGTGAACTGACGGGGGGGAGGCACAGATGGAGGTGCTCTCTGCCCCAGGACCCCAGGTTTGCCCGAGGGCACCCCTCTCCAGGGAGCACCTCCTCTCGGGGGAGCACCCTCTCCTGGGAGCACCCCCGCTCCGGGGAGCACTCTCTCCTGGGAGCACACCCTCTCCAGGGAGCACCTCCTCTCGGAGGAGCACCCTCTCCAGGGAGCACCTCCTCTCGGGGGAGCACCCTCTCCTGGGAGCACCCCCCGCTCTGGGGAGCACTCTCTCCTGGGAGCACACCCTCTCCAGGGAGCACCTCCTCTCTGGGGAGCACCCTCTCCTGGGAGCACCCCCTCTCCGGGGAGCACCCTCTCTGGGGAGCACTCCCTCCCTGGGGAGCACCCTCTCCTGGGAGCACCCTCTCCAGGGAGCATCCCCTCCCTGGGGAGCACCCTCTCCTGGGAGCACCCTCTCCTGGGAGCACCCCCTCTCGGGGGAGCACCCTTTCCTGGGAGCACTCCCTCTGATGGCTCTCCCCATGTTGCTCCCCCTGCACCTTGTGTCCTTCGGGAAGGGGGCTCCCCGAGCTCATCATGACAGCTTCCAGGTTCAGATATAGCTGACGACTCCACAGCCCCGTGGAGAGCAAGACAAAATCCAAGGGAAGGAAGCATATGTGAAAATTAAAGCATAAATCCCCAAATCCCAAACCGCTCCCAGGGATGCACAGCCAGCCTGGCCGCTAGGGAGCCGCTGAGCCAGAACTTGGACGGAGCTCCCTTCCCGCACGGCCACTGGGCTGGCCTGTGGGGTCATGGGGGGGTCATCTCTGTGGGGAAGCACGGTGGGATCATCTCTGTGGGAAGCACGGTGGGCGGCCAAGGGGCTGGAGGGTCATCAGGGAGCAGTCACATCCCACACGTGGCAGACTCTGAGGCGACTCAGGCTCAGGGATCCCTCAGGCCAGCCACCCCGGTGGTGAGTGTCCACTGTCCTGTCAGAGTCCAGAAGCCCCGGTGCTGGGCGGCCAGGCTCGGATGGCAGGGGCTGCTGCCCCGGGCGCCCAGCCGCCTCCTCCTGCCCTGGTGCAAACCCTGCGGCATGCATGGGAAACCCACACAAGGGGCTTGGCAGCCTCTCTGAGCTCTGCATGCATGGCAGTCATCAGCCCCCGTCTCCACTCAGCCTGCACTCCGCTCCCCGACCCCCAGGCCTTCCCTGTCCGTCTCAGAGCCCCTCCCAAGGCCGAGCTCTGCTGGACAGGGTCCCAGGGAGGGTGTAGGAGGTGGTGGAGTGTGCGGCCTGAGAGGAGGCCCCTGGGGCCAGTGTCCTGGGGGAGATCTGCCGGGTCCTTCCTGGGCGCCAGCCCTTCCGCATGGTCCATCTACACTCGTGGCTGGAACTGCGAGCAGACAGGAAAGCATAGCCTCAACCTGCCTGCGTCCTGCTGGGGGGAGCCGGGAAGAGGCCAGGGGCAGCTCACATCCGGGGGGCCCCACCCAGCACCCTTGTCCTGGGCTGGGCGAGGGGGGCACGGGTGAGGGCGCACCCTGTGGGTGAACTTCCTCCGGCCCCTCGGCTGCTCTGAAGCTCCCTCCCAGCTCGGTGCACATCAGCCGCTTACCTGCAGTTACCCTGGGAGCCCACCTCCGACTGGCAGGTTGCGTTGGGTCTGGGGGCTGCAAACAAGCCTGGGCACTGGAGCCCCTTCCACAGGCCACGCTGTGGCCCCTGGGCGTGGTGACCCCAGAGCTGGCCTGTCCCTGCGGGTCCTGGAGGCCTGGGCGGCAGCCCCATGTCCCCCAGGGGCCGCCAGCCCCCCAGCCCCTGTCGTCTAGGACCACGCCACCCCCGTGAGAGCCAGGGTCTGCTGTCCTCCCCGAGACCGGGGCTGTGGCTCCGCGCCTCACGAGGGCAGGTTCCTTCGCCCGTGAGGCCTCCCTGGCTGCTGCTCTCAGGACACCCACCCAGGCACCGGCTGCCATCCAACAGGAAGCACGGGCAGGGCAGAGGCCGCGGGCAAGGGCTCCAGGCCCTGCCAAGGCCCCAGCCTAGCGTGAAACCCCAGCCGTGAGCCAAGGGGCCTCTGGACGACTGCAGCCGTGGCCTTCCCGCCGCCCAGTGACCCCACGGGGAGCAGGACTGAGCCCTACCGTGTGCAGGTGTGTGGGCAGAGCAGACAGCACCGTGGGTTCCGGGCGCCAGGTCCCCGGCGGCCGGTCACGCACCAGCCGGTAACCAGAGCCGACCCCAGCGGGGCCCTGAGTGCTCCCTGCTCGTGGCTATGCCTCCGTCCGGACCCTCGGGGGCCCGAGCCATCCCCGCAGCACTGGGGGTCCGAGGGCTCTCAGGGGCCCGAGAAGGCTTCTTGCCAGGAATCCAAAGTCCCAGGCGGAGTGTCTTCCAGAACATTCTGCAGGGAAGCATGTGGGCAGTCAGGTCTCCCTCAGAATGGTTGCTCATGGGTTTGCCGGGTTTTTTCTCTTCGGAGCCCACGTACCTCCCTCCTCCTCTGCCCCCAAGACCCCCAGATTCTCGGTCACTCCCGCTGGCGTGCTGTGCGCAGCTGCAGACCAGAGCTTCCTCCGCAGGGGGAGCGGTTCTTTCACTGTCTTCCCCGCGTCTTATTCTCTCTGCAAACACCGGCAGTGTGTGAGGAACCCCCGGGCCTGTCTTGCTTGCTCTCTGCTGTCTCTCCTTTGCATCTGGTCTTGAAGACTAGGCTCTGCCCTCTGACCCGTCAGATACTGGGGGCTCTGACACGTGGGAGTCACGGATTGCTTGCACTCTTTTCCTCTCAATGGTGTCCTCTGAAGCACAAACGTTTTTCATTTTGATGAAGCATAATTTATCTAATTTTCCGTTAGTTATTTCTGCTTCACGTGTCAAATCTTAAGAAATTGTTGCCTAAATCCATGGTCACAAAAGTTACACCTGAGACTCCTTTTAGAGTTTTATAGTTTTAGCTTGTATGTCTGGGTTTTTGTCTCGGTGTGAGGTGGGAGCAAGTTCTGTCTCCTGCATGTGGACGTCTGCTTGTCTGGGCACATCTGTGAAAGCGCTGTCCTTTCTTCTAGTGCTGGTTTTGGCACACTTGTCAAAAATCAACGGACCTCAGTGTAAGGGTCCATTTCTGAGCTATCAGTCGTGCTCCACTGGTCTCTTCTCAGGACAGTGCCACGCTGTCTTAATTCCTGTAGCTTTGTGATATTATTTGAAATTGAGAAGTGGGAGTTCTCCCACTTAGTGCTTCTTTTATAAGGTCATTTTGGTTATCTGGGGCCCTTGCAATTCCATATGAATATGAATATGAATTCATATGAATATGAATAAATATGAATTTCAGGATCAGCCTTTACATTTCTGGAGGGAAAAAATAGCAGTTGGAAGTTTGATAGGGATTGTAATGAATCTGTGGGCTTCCCAAGTGGCATTAGTAGTAAAGAACCCACCTGCCAATGCAGGAGACTCAAGAGATGTGGGTTCGATCCCCTGGGTCGGGAAGATCCCCTGGAGAAGGGAATGGCAACCCACTCCAGTATTCTTGCCAGAGGAGTCTGCCAGGCTACAGTCCCTGGGATCGCAAAGAGTTGGACACGGCTGAGCCATTAGCACACAGTGTATAGAAACACAGCTGATTTTTGTGTACTGACCTTATATCTGTGATCTTGCTAAGCTCACTTAGTAGCTCCAATATTTTTGTATAGATTTCTTAGGATTTTATATACAAGGCCATGTCATCTGCAAACAGGGATAATTTTACTTCATCTTTGTCAACTTTTGTTTCATTTTCTTGCAGAATTTTCCTGGCTAGAACCTCCAAGACTGAATAGAAGTAACAGGAGTGGGCATTCTTGTCTTGTTCCTAATTTTAAGGGAAAAGCTTTCTGTTGTCTCCTGTTTTTGCAATGACTTTGTCTAGTTTTAGTATCAGGGTAAAACTAGCCTTATAGAGTAAGTCGGGAAGGAGTCCCTCTTCTTTTGGTTTTGGAAGATTTAGAGCAGGATTGTTGTTAATTTTCCTTTAAATATTTTGTGAAACTCACTGATGAAGTCATATGATCCTGCGCTTTTCTTTATGGTAAGTTTTAAAAATTATTAAATAAACCTCTTTATTATAATTCTATTCAGATTGTCTATTTCTTCTTGAGTCAGTACTGGCAGTTTGTGTCTTCCTAAGGATTTGTCCATTTCATGTAAGTTACCTAATTTGTTGGCATACCATTATTGATAAAATTCTCTCATAATCCTTTTTTATTTCTGTAAGGTAATTAGTAATGTCTCCCATTTCACTCTTTTTTTCTTTGTCTAGCTGGTCAATTCTCTTGATCTTTTCAGAGAACCAACTTTTACTTTCATTGACTTTTCTCAATTTTTGAAATTTTCATTTTGTGTATTTCTGCTCTGATATTTACTATTTCCTGTGTGATTTGGATTTAGTTTGATCTCCTTTTTCTGGTTTCTTTAGGTGGATGGTTAGGTTACTGATTTGAGATCTTATTTATTTCCTTCTAAGTACTGCTTTGCTTCATTCCATAAATTTCCACATGTTGTGTTTTCATTTATCTCAGAGTATTTTCTAACTTATAATGTGATTTCTTCTTTGATCCATTGGTTACTAAGGAGTATAAGGTTTAACTTCAACATACTTTTTAATTTCCAAAATTTCGTCTTTTTATTGCCTTTTTTTTTAAGGGAAAAATGAATATATTGGCAGGATCTTTAAGAATCCTAGTTTCAATTTACCCAGAAGTAGGATTGCTGGATCATATGGTAGGTTATTTTATTTTGTTTAATGCTTACTTATTCACTTGGCTGGGTTGGGTCTTAGTTGTGTCCCACGGGCTCTTCCGTCTTCCTGGTGGCGTGCAGGGTCTTTCCGGGCGTGGCGCGTGGGGTCGACTTCCTTGAGCAGGGTTTGAACCCGGGCCTCCTGCATTGGGAGTGCAGACTCTCAGCCACCCAACCAACAGGGAAGTCCCCTGTTACTGATTTTTAAGTTCACTCCATTGTGGTGAGAGAGCATATTTTGCAGGATTTCAGTCATTTCTTTTCATTTTTATATTTTTATTTGGAAATGGGATCCCGATCGTTTTAAGTTTATTGAGGCGTTTCACCATGCGGCCTGCTTTGGAAAGGCTCCCTGTGCTGGAGAGCGCAGCTGTCAGACAGAGGTGCTCAGGCCCCGCTGGGCCGAGTCCATGGACAGTGTGGTTCACGTCCCTGTTTCCTTTTTGATCTGCTGTCTCGCTCTTCATCCGTCCTTGAAGACAGGCTACTGACTGTCGGCAGGCTCCAGAGATTATTCTTGGATTGTGCATGCCACCCTTCACTTGTCCGTTTGTGTGCATGCACTTTGGGACTCTGTGCGTTCACAACAGCCCTGTCTTCCTGAGGGTTTGCCTGCTCTCACTGCCGCTCTGTCTCTAGAAACAGGGTTGCCCTGAAGCCTGTTCTCCTCATTTGGCAGAAGTGCTCCCACTCGGTTTTGTTTGCTGTTGGTTTACCGGGTTTCTCCCTTTTACTTCCACCTATTTGGGTCTTTGATGTTGGTCTTTTGCAGGCAGCATATCTAAGATCAGGTTTTATTTTTGTCTACTCTGCCATTTGCTGGTAATTAATTGACATTTAACTCATACTGAATCTTTAACTGTAAGGTAGGATTTAGATCCGCCATTTGCTATTTGTTTTCCACATGGACTGTATCTTTTTTGTTCTGTTCCTCTGTGCTGCCTCCCTTTGCATTGTTCAGTCGCTTAGCCGGGTCTTGATTCTTTGTGACCCCATGGACTGCAGCACACCAGGCCTCCCTGTCCTTCACTATCTCCTGGAATTTGCTCAAACTCATGTCCATTGAGTCGGTGATGCCATCCAACCATCTCATCCTCTGTCATCCCCTTCTCCCCCCTTCAATCTTTCCCAGCATCAGGGTCTTTTCCAATGAGTTGGCTCTTTGCATCAAGTGGCCAAAGTATTGGAGTTTCAGCTTCAGCATCAGTCCTTCCAATGAATATTCAGGGTTGATCTCCTTTATGATGGACTGGTTTGATCTCTTTGCTGTCCAAGAGACTCTCAAGAGTCTTCTCCAGCACCACAGTTTGGAAGCATCAATTCTTCAGTGCTCAGCCTTCTCTATGGTCCAACTCTCACATCCGTACATGACTACTGGAAAAACCATAGTTTTGACTAGACAGACCTTTGTCAGCAAAACGATGTCTCTGCTTTTTAATACACTGTCTGGGTTATGGAAGAGATCATGGGGCAAGTGAAATGAACCACCACCAACCATACCAAAGGCCAGTCTTCATCTAAAGAAAGTGATGTTGTGTATATGATGGGATTGTAAGGGAATCCTATATTATGAGCTTCTTTTGGAAAACCAAACAATTCCAACAAGTACTGCTCCCAATTAGACCAACTGAAAGCACTCAGCAAAAAGCATCTGGAATTAATCAACAGAAAAGGCATAATCTTCCATTAGGATAATGCAAGACACTGTGTTTCTTTGATGACCAGGCGGAAACTGTTACAGCTTGCCTGGGGAGTTCTGATTCATCCACTCTATCACCAGACGTTGCACCTTGGGATGTCCGTTTGTTTTGGTCTTTACAAAATTCTCTTAATGGAAAAATTTTCCATTCCCTGGAAGACTGGAATAAGATTCCTGGAATAGTTCTTTGCTTAAACTGATAAAAAAAAAAATTTTGGAAAGAAGGAATTATGAAGTTGCCTGGAAAATGGCAGAAGGTAGTGGGGCAAAATGGTGAAGACGTTGTTCAGTAAAGTCCTTGGTGAAAATGAAAAAACGGGGACTTCCTTGGTGGTCTGCGCTCTCAATGCAGAGGGCTGGGTTTGATCCCTGGTCTGGGAACTAGACCCCACATGCTTCAGCTAAAGATCCTGCGTGCCACAACCAAGACTTCGTGAAGCCAAATAAATAAATAAAAATAAACTGAAAAAATAGAAAATGAAAAATGTGTCTTTTATTTTACTTAAAACCAAAGGAACTTTTTGGCCAACCCAGTATGTTTTTTAAGTTATTTTCTTCGTGGTTTCCCCGGGGTTTGTTACTGCTTCTGCCTGCTGTAGTTGTTTGGTGGCATTTCTGAATTAATTTGTAAAACTGGTATTCTTCGCCATGTGGTCACCAAGTCTTGCTTCATCAGCTTAGTGGTCAGCTCATGGCTGAACAGAGAGTTCCCTAAACGCCTGGAACCAGTCAGCCTCACAGTCTTTGTTGTGGGACTCTGCGGGTCTCAGGCCAGGCGGTCGGCGTTCCTCAGACTTTCCCTCAGCTCCCTGGCTCACCCCCACGTCGTCCATCACCTCGGGCTATTGCACAGCTCATTAATGGCCTGGAAACATTTTCAACAATCAGCTGGGAGAGGGCTTTTCACTCCTGGGTGGGCTCTGAATCGAGTCCATTGCAGACGGCCTTGCAAGTGGGGTCTTCCAGACCACCAGCTGGTCAAACAAACCAGTCCACCCTAAAGGAAATCAGCCCTGAATACTCATCGGAAGGACTGATGCTGAAGCTGAAACTCCAATACTTTGGCCACCTGATGCGAACAGCTGACTCACTGGAAAAGACCCTGATGCTGGGAAAGGTTGAAGGCGGGAGGAGAAGGGGACGACAGAGGATGAGATGGTTGGGTGCTGTTGTTTCAAGGGATGTTGCTCTGAGGCCGCCGGCCCCACTCTTCTCTCCAGTGGGAAGGACGGGCTATGGATCTGCTGTGTCGGCTTTCAAGGCTACAGAGCTGGTGGGTGATGGGTCCGGGGCAACTTAAACACCTCACGCCTTGGAGAGGATGTGGAGAAACTGTGCGCTGTTAACAGGAATGTGGATTGGTACAGCAGCTGTGGAAAACAGTGTGGCAGTTCCTCAAAATATTAAAAATAGAACTACCAACTATACTTCAACAGAAAAATGGAAAAAAAAGAACTTTCATGTGATTCAGCAATTCCAGTGGTACCCAAAGAACTGAAAGCAGGTCCTAAAGAGATGTCCGTAAACCCACGTTCACAATAGCCATCCTTGGCAATGTTGTGGTTCAGTCTCTAAGTTGTGTGCGACCCTTTGTGACCCCATGGACTGCAGCATGCCAGGCTTCCCAGTCCTTCACCATCTCCTGGAGTTTGCTCAAACTCACATCCATTGAATCAACGATGCCAACAGCCAACTGTAGAAGCAAAGCTGTGTCCATTGTCAGATGAATGAATCAGGAAAATGTGGTCTCCATACAGTGGAATATATTATTCAGCCATAAAAAGGAAGGAAATTCTATGAAAGAAGCCAAACACCAACAGTACATTATGTGACTAGTTGTATCAAGTATAAAAAGAGGCAAAAATAATGGATAAATTTGGGAACTGGCTGGTGTTCACTTTGGGGATGGTAGTGACTGAAAGGTCTTATATGTTCTTAAATTTCTATTCCTTGATCCAATTACTGACAACATGAATGCCTTCCATTTCTGAAAATCCACCGAGCAAGGGAAAATGTGATTTTCTTTATGTATATTACACGTTGCAAACATTTACTTACAAGGAAAAACATACGTTATAGGGACATTTAAAAAAAAAAAGGGGAAGGCGATTCTGACACCTGCTACAAGGTGGATGAACCTGCGAATATTATGCTCAGTAAATAAGCCAGAGACGAAACGGCAAGCCCTGCACGACTCCACACAGATCATGTTCCAGGAGTCGTCAGGACGACAGACGGGGCTGAGGGAGGGGACGGGGAGCTGTTGCCGGAAAGGCTGAGTTTCAGATTCAGAAGACGCACAGGTTCTGGAGTGGATGACGGTTGCTCGACCACGTGAACGTACTGAACGCCACAGCTGTCACCAAGAGCTGGCTAAGATGGCACAGAACAAAACCTCACAGCTGTTCTCACCAAGATTCACTTAATTTTCTTGATTGAAAAACAAAAAACAACTCTCCAAAGACTGCCGCAGGCCTTTGGTTGATTTCCAGGGTCTGAAGAGGTCAGTTCGGACCATTTGGCCTGTTTTCTCGTTGCTCCCACGACGGGGAGCGTTTTCCGAGGCCCTCGCTCTGCCTTTCTTGCTGCGGTCCTGGCATCCGAACCAGGGTGAAGACACATGGCAAATTCCGCTGCACAGACAGGCCTGTGTTCAGGGGCCAGGCTGCTGCACAAGGAGAGAAAGTCCATGTTTCCAGCCAGACGGAGGCGGAGGTCCCCTGGGGCCTGCGGGCGGCCGCGGGCCTCCCCCGGGAAGGTGAGGCCTCCTGCAAGGCACACTCGTTCACAGGGGTGACACCCCCCGAGGCTGAGCAGTGGCAAGGCCCCCCCCACCAGATCTCCCTGCAGGAGCGAGGGGAGCCGGCTGCTCTTAGGGGCTCAGCTCACCCAGCACCCACTCCTGGGCCCCCTGGGTCCATAGAGGCCATGAAGTTATACCCTGGACCCAGCGCTCCCTGACCTGGCGCAGGCCCACCAACCGGAAGTGCCAAGAAATCTGCACTCAGGATGAGTAGACTGGGGTGGTCCTGGGGGAGACAGTGGCTAGCTGCAGGACTCCCGAGGCGAATCCCTGCATGCTGGGTGGACTGACCTCTGTGCAGGAGCCCTGGCTATAATCCAGGCGGGGGCCTTGTCAGGAGGACACGAGTTGCCCAGGCAGAGGGAGCCGCAGTGCAAATGCCCTGGGGTCCCTGGGGGGCGGGTGTTGGGACAGGAGGGCGTTGAGGGCCCCTGGGAGCGCTCAGCCTCAGGCGCAAAGCCCGTGTGGCCTCTGGCTGTGGCCTCTGGCAGGATCGCAGCCCTTGGTCAACGTCTGGTGAGTTGGCCACTCAGCAAACAAACGTGCCCCTGTCAGCTGGCCAGACCCTGGGAGTCAGACTGCACGCCGCGCCTGTGCGCTCCCGAGGAGACAGGCGGCCCCGCGGATGCCCGGCCGAGCCAGCCTGGTGGCCGGTCCATCCCCAGGGCCCTGCCTGAAGGAGCCCTTGTTACCCTGGCCCCTCAGGCCCCCGGGTTCCGGGCCGTGGCGGGGCCCAGCCCGGGCACAGACATGACCGTGTCCCTGTGTGCCTGGCCCACCCTCAGCAGCTCACACTCCTGAGATCCGCAAGCCCCACTGGGGGCAGCACAGACTCGGCCCCAAGTCCACCGTGAGCAGCACTTGGCTGGGAGACACCTCCTAAAACCGGGGCGGCTGGGAGGACGGGCCGTCAGCGGCTCATCCTGTGCTGAGCTCCGCGTGAGCCACAGCGGCGCCCGCTGTGGGAAGGGGGCGCAGACAGGCATGGGGATCGGGGCACAGACAGTGCTCTGCCGCTGGGGTGGGGGTGGGGCGGCCAGGGAGCCTGGGGTCTGCAGAGGCCTGGCCACAGCACAGCCCCGAGCTTCAGCCCCCCAAAGTCACCCCAGGAGTGACCCTGGTCTCAGCGTCCACCAAGAGCCAAGCAGTCACGGGACAGCGCAGTGCTGCTGGCCCCCCGCCCCGGCCGATGGCCGCGGTCACTCCTGTGATCCTGATGCTGAGACCCGGGGGAGGAGAGGCTGGTGGGGGGATGCCGGGGGGGTACTGGGCACATGCTGATGGGCAGATGACTGGCGGGGCGGGCGGAGCTGTGTGCAGAGGGAGCTGTGTCTGTGGCGCTGCCAAGTGCTTCCCAGGCCTGACCCCAGGGGAGGTCGCAGGAGGAGCCTGAGGGTCAGAGTGTCTGCCGTGCACCTGGGACCCACAGGGTCAGCTGGGCCCCGCAGAACAGGGCTGAGGACTGGCCCTCCCGTGCCCTGCTGCGTCCCAGGACCCCAGGCCCTCGGGGGGACCCCAGGTGCTCTCGGGTTCTCTCCACCGCCGAAGGAAAGAGCTCCCTGCTCGCCCT
The DNA here is from genome assembly GCF_963930625.1 of Muntiacus reevesi. Classification (NCBI taxonomy): domain Eukaryota; kingdom Metazoa; phylum Chordata; class Mammalia; order Artiodactyla; family Cervidae; genus Muntiacus; species Muntiacus reevesi. The sequence continues at coordinate 486,902 of NC_089270.1, read as the reverse complement.
CCCTTGGGCCTTCCTGGGGTAGCCCTGAGCAAACAGGCTCCAGACTTCAATCCCCTCTGGCTGCCCGTCGAGGCGGGGGCGGGGGGCCTGGAGCACTTGGCAGGCGGGAGCATTCTGTTGTCCCGTGACTGCGCGGTTCTTTGGCGGACACTGAGACCAGGCTCCACTCCTGCAAGTGAGAGGCCGCCCCAGCGGGCAGAGCCTGTCCGTGTGGACGGGGGGCTAGGAGAGGAGCCTCCTGCAAAGGGGGGCAAGCCCCTGGACTCGCAGCCCTGGGTGGCAGCAGGCCGGGGCAGCCTGAGTGTGTCCTCACTTCCCGCACGAGACGGCCTGGCGCCCCGGCCGCCTCCTTCCTCAAACCCGAGCCAGCCACCTCCCCGAAGGCAGGGAGTGAACAGAGACACCTCTGCCATTCTGCTGGAGTTCGGAAGGGTGGGGGACGTCCCATCCGTGGGACGAGCTGCGTCCACACATGGCCGGCCTTTCTGCAAGGACGTCAACCAGCACAACACACCCCACGGACAGGCTCGGTCTCCCGGGGAGCCCGGCAAAAAAAATCCGTATGTCCAGCGGTTTTCTTTTTGAAAAAGAGTTGTTTTCATAAAGCACTCCTATGTTAACGTGCAATAGGTTCGTTTTTCAGTGAGTTAGTAAATCTTTTGAGCTCTTCCTCTCAAACATTTTGAGCATCTCAAACACGGTAAGCTCGATGGATGTCACCGTGGGAGGGTGTGTGTCTCAGTGACTTTTCAGAGTGTAACTGGTCCCCCGGCCAAGGGGGTGGCAGGCCACTGCCCTGGGTGTTGTCGAGGCCTGAGGATATGTGGTCTGAAGGTCAGGTTCACAGCTGCTCCCACGGTGGGGTCGTTTACTTGAAATACAGGTTAGATTATCTCTTTTTGTTTGTGTTCTATTCTTGTTGATTCTGTTTATTTTTCTCTTTTTTTGGAGTATGTAAAACATTAACGTGGTTTCAAAAATCAGAACGTTTTCTTTTGAGCTTTGAAGCGTGCTGGGCGGTTCCTAAGAGCGGGACCCCCCACTGCCCTCCGGTTCGCCCCCGTGATGAGGGCTCTGGAAACGTCTTCCTGACGCTGAGCAGACAAACTCCAGGACCTGCTGGCGGTTCCCTCCCGCTGGGCATGCTGGGAGTCCTAGCCCCTGGGGGAAAGTGGGGGCCCCGGGGCCGCCTCCCGGTCCCCAGGGAAGGGCGGCCGTGTGGCTCTCACTGCCCTCGGAGGGATGGCGTCCAGATGGCCGTTCCGTGCACAGGAAGGAACTGTGTCCACTGAGCCCGGAGCCCCCCCAGCAGTGTCCCCAGCGCTGGGCCTGACGTCAGGCCTGACCCCGGCCCCCCACGAACCACCCCGTCCCGAGGGCAGCACACGCCAGTGGCCCTGGCCCAGCCCTCCTCCGGCGCTGGCTTTGGCAGGCCGCCCCCCCCTCCCCGGCCGCGGGGACACACCAGGGAAGGCCTGATGGGAACCGGGGCGGGGGGGTGCGGGGGGGGGGCGGGAAGACAAAGGAAGGGGTGCGGCGGGGGCGGGCACCAGGGGAGGAGTGAGTTCAGCGCTGGAGCATCTGCTCCGCGTCAGAGCCGGCGGGTGGCCAGGCCAGCACGGAGGTCCGGCTCTCTCCCCGCGTCCCGTCTGCCGCGGTGCAGGGCCTGGGGCCTCGTTGGCCGGCCAGGGGCCATCTGTGGCATAAATTGGAGCCGTGGGCTCTTGCTGGGACTTCAGCTGTCTGCAGCTCAGCGCCAGTCGTCCCGCCTCCTGCTGGGTGAGTATGCACGTCCTCCCAGCCCCCTGGTCCCCAGGGTCGCCTGGCGCTGGCCCCCAGAAACCAGCAGTACCCCCCCCCGGAGGGAGGCCCCTCCACTGAGGCCGGGTCGGCGACCCTCCCGTCCCTGGGGTTCCCTGGGATGGCAGCGCCAGAGGCGCGGCACTGGGGAAAGCCCCGGGCCAGGCGTGACCTGCCAGCACCCTGGGCTGCTGTAACCCGACTCGGCCTGGGACTCCAGCCATGGGGTCTGGCCCGGCCCAAGCCAAAGAGGGAACTCCGAGGGAGGTGCCTGGTGTCCTGGGGGCTCCACTCCGGGGACCAGGGGAGCAGCACGTGCCCCCTTCTCGTAGGTGATGGGAACCCCACGTCTGGCCTTCCCCCGGGTGGCTGCCCTCTGGGCCCTCCTCCTGGCCTCGCTGGGCAGCGCGACTGGCCAGCCGCTGGGGGCAGAGCCCATGTGCACGGCCCAGCCGCTGGCCAGGTACAGCATCACGTTCACGGGCAAGTGGAGCCAGGCGTCCTTCCCCAAGCAGTACCCGCTCTTCCGCCCTCCCGCCCAGTGGTCGTCCCTGCTGGGTGAGTGCAGCCCCCGCCCTGTCCCTGGGGCGCCCCGTGGGGACCAGAAGGGCTGGTTACCCAGCAGAGGCTCCGCACCCCTCACTTCAGTGCAAGAGACATTTGCTAAGGTCTTCCGTGCACCGCAGCTGTGCCCAGCCTTCAGGACCGTGGGGGGCAGGGTCACACAGCAAGGTGCCGGGGTGGGGGGCTCCTCACTCAGGCAGGTGGTGTCTGTCCCTCCCACCCGGGGTGCTGGGTTGAGGGTCCAGGCGGCGTCCCCAGGGTGGCGCTCACCCAGGCTGGCGGCGGCACCCCTCAGGGGCCGCACACAGCTCGGACTACAGCCTGTGGCGGAAGGACCAGTACGTGAGCAACGGGCTGCGCGAGTTCGCGGAGAGGGGCGAGGCCTGGGCGCTGATGCGGGAGATGGAGGCGGCGGGGGAGCGGCTGCAGAGCGTGCGCGGCGTGTTCTCCGCCCCCGCCGTGCCCAGCGGCACCGGGCAGACGTCCGGGGAGCTCGAGGCCCACTCCAGGCACTCGCTGGTGAGGGGGCAGTGGGGCAGGCGGGCAGGCGGGCGGGCGGCTCGGGGGCCCCTGCTGAGCACTCGGCCCCCAGGTGTCCTTCGTGGTCCGCATCGTGCCCAGCCCCGACTGGTTCGTGGGCGTCGACAGCCTGGACCTGTGTGACAGCGGCCGCTGGCGGGAGCAGGTGGCCGTGGACCTGTACCCCTACGATGCCGGGACCGACAGCGGCTTCACTTTCTCGTCCCCCAATTTCGCCACTGTCCCGCAGGACACGGTGACAGAGGTGAGGGCCGGCGGCTCTCTGGACCCCAGGAGGGTCCCGGGGAGGCCCGCGGAAGCCCGCAGCGGGGGGCCGGCGCCTCAGCGCGCCCCAGGTTCGGACTCGCCCTCTCCCCTGCAGATCACGGCCTCGTCTCCCAGCCACCCCGCCAACTCCTTCTACTACCCGCGGCTGAAGGCCCTGCCCCCCATCGCCAGAGTGACTCTGGTGCGGCTCCGGCAGAGCCCCAGGGCCTTCGTCCCACCCGCCCTGGACCTGGGGGCCGGGGGCAACGAGATCGTGGACAGCCTTCCAGGTGAGCGTGGTTCCCACCCCACCCTTCACACACGTGACCCCGCTGCCAGGCGCTGGCGCTCCCAGCGGACAGGAGCGGCTCTCTGGTGTGGGCGTCATTCCGGCAGATGCTTGGACACCACCTGGTCCTGGGTCTCCAGCTCTGGCCTCTCACCCTTAGAGACCCTTGAGAATCAGTGTCCGCCCCGCAGACTGACCCCAGGGGGAATGCCTGTGACGTGACAGCTACCACGGTCACCGAGGCGCCCCGGCCTCCACGTGCACCCCCCAGGGGCACCCCCCACACCAGGGCCCGCCGGGCTCAGCCCCACCGCCAGACTCCAGTACCGATCACCAGGCCACACAGCCTGGAGAGGCGATCCGTCCATTCTGAGCCAGGCTGCTGGGGGGCCACGTGGGGCGGGAGGACAGGTTACACCCGGAAAGGCCTCTGGCACTCAGACGCCCAAGCACAGGCCCTGGGGTTACCTGCCTTCAGAGGGGGGTTGGAGGGGAGCGCTGGGCCCCGGACGCAGGTTCTGAGAGGTTTGGGAGCTGGTGCGCTCAGCTCCAAGCTGGGGAGCAGACCCGCGCAGCGTTTCCAGTTGAAAGCCCTTCAGGCTTCTACTGCTCAGAAGTGAGTGGTGAGAGGTCGCAGTGCCCACCCCGTGTCCCTGATGACTGAGGACGAGCCCAGGGGGCCCCTCTGGTCTTCCTGGCGCCGGACGCTGGGGGCGGCGCCGCGGAGAAGGGGCGAGCGTTGGGCCGCGCGCGCCCGGCGGTCGGCTTCCCCAAGGGTGGGCGCCCGAACAGCAGAGCGGGCGGTGGAGGACCCGCGGGTCTGTGATCGTCCGCGCGCGGTTCCCCGCCCCTCCTCCTGCCTGCGCGGGTGGAGGGTCTCAGGACGGAGACCCCCACCCGTCGCCCCGGTGGCTTTTAGGGGGCCTGCGTGCTGGCGGCGCCCTGGGGCTCGCTCCCCAGCGCCCCGAGGAAAGCGCCCGCGTCCCCACCCGCCTGGAGGCGGCCTGGGGCGGGAAACCCTCCCGCCGCGGCCCCGCCCCCCACCGCCCCCCTGTCGCCCCCAGACCCGGAGACGCCGCTGGACTGCGAGGTCTCCCTGTGGTCGCCCTGGGGGCTGTGCGCCGGGCCCTGCGGGCGGCTGGGGGCCAAGAGCAGGACGCGCTACGTCCGCGTGCGGCCGGCCAACCACGGGGCGCCCTGCCCGCCGCTGGAGGAGGAGGCCCCCTGCGACCCCGATAACTGCCTCTGATGCCCGCGCCCGCCCGCGCCCGCGCAGAGACTGGCCCCGGCCCGGCTGCGAAATACCTCAGACCTGGGGCCCCGGGTCACCGGCCTCGTCAGGGGCCCGTCCCAGCTCCAGAATAAAGACCGGTGTCGCCCACACCGTAGCCCTGGCCTCGTGCGTCCCCGGCGGAGGGGCGGGCAGGCGGGGCGCACGCGCCGCGGGACTTTTCCCCAGGAGCAGGGGTCACCCTGCGGGGATGAGCCGGGGACCACCACGCGCACAGGCGCGCACACACACACACACATGCCGCACACACACACACACACACACACACACGGCACACACACACACGGCACACACACACACACACACACACACGCACACACACACACACACAGCACACACACACACACACACACACACGCCACACACACACACACACACGGCACACACACGGCACACACACACATGCCACACACGGCACACACACACACACGGCACACACACACACACACACACAGCACACACACACACACACACGGCACACACACACACACACAGCACACACACACATGCCACACACGGCACACACACACACACGGCACACACACACACACACACACAGCACACACACACACACACACGGCACACACACACACACACACACAGCACACACACACACACACACGGCACACACACACACACAGCACACACACACACACGGCACACACACACACACGGCACACACACACACACGGCACACACACACACACACACACACAGCACACACACACACACACACGGCACACACACACATGCCACACACACCACACACAGCACACACACACACGGCACACACACACACACAGCACACACACCACACACAGCACACACACACACGGCACACACACACACACACACGGCACACACACACACACGGCACACACACACACACACACACACAGCACACACACACACACACACGGCACACACACACATGCCACACACACCACACACAGCACACACACACACGGCACACACACACACACACGGCACACACACACACACGCCGCACACACACACACGCCGCACACCCACACACGCCACACACACACACACACGGCACACACACACATGCCACACACGGCAGACACACACACACACACACACACACACACACGGCAGACACACACACACACAACACGGCACACACGGCAGACACACACACACACACACACATGCCACACACACACACACACACGCCACACACGGCACACACACGGCACACACACACGGCAGACACACACACACACACGGCACACACACACACACCACACACAGCACACACACACACACGGCACACACACGGCACACACACACGGCACACACACACACACCACACACAGCACACACACACACACGGCACACACACGGCACACACACACGGCACACACACACACACACACACACGCCACACACACGGCACACCCACACACACGGCACACACACACACACGGCACACACACACACACGCCGCACACACACACACACACGCCGCACACGGCACACACACACACACACACACACGCCACACACACACACACACACACGGCAGACACACACACACACACACACAACACGGCACACACGGCAGACACACACACACACACACATGCCACACACACACACACACACACGGCAGACACACACACACACACACACACACCACGGCACACACGACAGACACACACACACACACATGCCACACACACACACACACGCCACACACGGCACACACACACACACACACGGCACACACACACACACACGCCGCACACGCCACACACACACACATGCCGCACACACACACACACGGCAGACACACACACACACACCACACACGGCACACACACACACACACACACACACACCACACACGGCACACACACACACACACACGGCACACACACACACACGCCGCACACACACACACGCCGCACACCCACACACGCCACACACACACACACGGCACACACACACATGCCACACACGGCAGACACACACACACACACACACACACGCCACACACACACACACACACACGGCACACACACACACACACACACGCCGCACACACACACACACACGGCACACACACACACACACGGCACACACACACATGCCACACACGGGACACACACACACACACACACACACAGCACACACACACACACACACACACGCCGCACACACACACACACACGGCACACACACACACACACAGCACACACACACATGCCACACACGGCACACACACACACACGGCACACACACACACACACACAGCACACACACACACACACACGGCACACACACACACACGGCACACACACACACACAGCACACACACACACACGGCACACACACACACACGGCACACACACACACACGGCACACACACACACACACACACACAGCACACACACACACACACACGGCACACACACACATGCCACACACACCACACACAGCACACACACACACGGCACACACACACACGGCACACACACACACACGGCACACACACACACACACACACACACGGCACACACACACACACACGGCACACACACACACACGCCGCACACACACACACGCCGCACACCCACACACGCCACACACACACACACACGGCACACACACACATGCCACACACGGCAGACACACACACACACACACACACACACACACGGCAGACACACACACACACAACACGGCACACACGGCAGACACACACACACACACACATGCCACACACACACACACACACGCCACACACGGCACACACACGGCACACACACACGGCAGACACACACACACACACGGCACACACACACACACCACACACAGCACACACACACACACGGCACACACACGGCACACACACACGGCACACACACACACACACACACACGCCACACACACGGCACACCCACACACACGGCACACACACACACACGGCACACACACACACACGCCGCACACACACACACACACGCCGCACACGGCACACACACACACACACACACACGCCACACACACACACACACACACGGCAGACACACACACACACACACACACACACCACGGCACACACGGCAGACACACACACACACACACATGCCACACACACACACACACACACGGCAGACACACACACACACACACACACACCACGGCACACACGACAGACACACACACACACACATGCCACACACACACACACACGCCACACACGGCACACACACACACACACACGGCACACACACACACACACGCCGCACACGCCACACACACACACATGCCGCACACACACACACACGGCAGACACACACACACACACACCACACACGGCACACACACACACACACACACACACACACCACACACGGCACACACGCACACACACACACACCACACGGCACACACGCACACACACACACACGGCAGACACACACACACACACACCACACGGCACACACACACACACACCACACGGCACACACACACACACGCCACACACGGCACACACACACATGCCACACACGGCACACACACACACATACACGCAGGTTATACACACACACGGCACACACGGCACACACGCCACACACAGACGCCACACACACAGATGCCACACACGGCACACACACACACACAAGCCACACACGGCAGACACACACACACACCACACACGGCACACACGCCACACACACACGCCACACACACGCCACACATGGCAGACACACACACACGCCACACACGGCACACACGCCACACACAGACGCCACACACACAGATGCCACACACGGCACACACACACACACACATGCCACACACGGCACACACACAGACGCCACACACGGCACACACACACACACATACACGCAGGTTAGACAAACACACACATACACGCCACACACGCCATACACACACACACACGGGGAGCTTGAAGGACCAGCAGCATGAGACCTGCTGCACCCCAGGCCTCTGACCATTGAGGCCCCTGAACTTGCAGGGGAGCCCTGAGGCCTTACCGTTGCCCTGCCCCAGCTGAGGTCAGGCCCCGCCCTGACACCCTCTGACCCCTGGCCCCTGTCCTCACACCCTCTGACCTGTGACCCCTGGCTCCACACCCACACCCTTTGACCTGTGACCCCAGGTCCTGCCCTCACACCCTCTGACCTGTGACCCCACGCCCTGCCCTCACACCCTCTGACCTGTGACCCCCAGGCCCTGCCCTCACACCCTCTGACCTCAGGCCCTGCCCTCACACCCTCTGACCTGTGACCCCCCAGGCCCCACCCCCACACCCCTGACCTGTGACACCCAGGCCCTGCCCTCACACCCTTTGACCCCAGGCCCTGCCCTCACACCCTCTGACCTGTGACCCCTGGCTCCACCCTCACACCCTTTGACCTGTGACCCCAGGTCCTGCCCTCACACCCTCTGACCTGTGACCCCCAGGCCCCGCCCTCACACCCTCTGATCCATCTCCTCTGGTGGCAGCACCTCTCCTCTCTGACGCCTCTTCCCATGAGCTCAACCTCGGACCTCCTCACCATCCTCTCCGCAACAGATTTCTGTCCCCAATGGTCACCCCTGATCTCTGGGACGAAGGAGTGAAAGCAGCCGCCTGTGACCCGTTCCTCCCCACGCACGGGGACGGAAGCCCTCGCGAGTCAGCGCCTGGACGGCCTGCCGACAGGCCGCAAGTTCCAGGAGGAGCCTCGCATGCCCAAGGTGCCCAAGGCAGAGGCACCCGAGGACTTACGGGCACAGTGCTCCCCGGCGGGGGTGTCGCCCACACCCCCAGGAGCTCAGGAAGAACCCCGCCAGGCGCTGGCCGCCCCACGGCCCCGCCTCCCTGCACACCACGCCGCCGCACCCGCTGGGCCAGGCCCCGCGGGAGGCAGGAGCACGGACGTTCCTCCGGCGGGCAGCAGGCTCCCAGCCAGCGGCTCGGAGGCGCGGGGCCACCTCGGAGTGGACAGGGAGCTTGACTTGCCTCCTCTGTTTTGTCCTGACACGGAGCTGCTGGCCGGGCCCAGTGGGTGGCGGGACCCAGGGCCAGCCTGCTGAGGAGGAGGCAGGAGTGGCCAGAATGTCCACTGATGGGGAAGCGGGGGGTCATGAGATAGCAAGCAGGTGGTGCGGGTGGGGTAGGCAGTGAGGGCACTGGGGGGGCTGGGCAGAGGGTGGGACGCTGAGAAGTGACAGGAGGGGTCTTCCTTCAGAGCCAATGGGCCGAACACATCCAAGTCTACTCCCGCGGAGACTCCACGGAAACCACAGAAAATGATGTTTAGATGGCAAAACCCAGACGCCTGCCTTGGGCACCAGCTCTGCCCCTTACCCTGAGGAGACTTCTTCCATTCCCTCTGTACAACCAGACCCCTAACTCTGGACAGACACACCACTTAAGACACCACCTTTTTCATAAGAGGTGGGACGTACTCTCACCTCCTTCCCCACTTCCAAAAATAAGCACACGAAAAGGGGACGTGGGCCTGGAGCAGAGGGCTGAGGTTAGGCCGGCAGGGCGGCGCTCCGGTCAGCAGCAGGGTCGGGAAGACTCTCCGGCGCTGAGCTCAGCTCTCAAGGTCAGCAGTGGCCCTTGAATAAGGGAAGAGAAACCAATCTCTCTGTAGAAAGCTTTCCTAATCAAAACCAAGCTGTGACTGCAACACAAAAACCACCAATTAAACAAGAAAACAAGTCATTAAAATGGAAAGTCAGCAGGAAAAAAAAAACAACAACCAAGATCACAGATAATGAAATTGTCAGAAATAACACACAGAATAGCAACAAAAAATGACCAGTCAACAAGGGATAATTAGAAACAAACAGATAAATCTGGAAAAGAAAAATTGTGTGGAATGACAGTCCTCAGTGGGTTGAATAGCTGAGCTGGGCATAGCTGGAGAAAGAATTAGTGAACTGGAAGATATACCACCCAGAATGCAGCTCAAAAACACAAAGAGATGGAAATACTCAAAAAGATAGGGGATATAAAGGACAAGTTATAAAATGTTATAAATCAAACTCTGAAAGATATAATAGGGATAATGGGGAAGAGATGATATTTAGAAAAAAAGTGTGAAAGTTGTAGAACTGGCTGAAATAAAAGGGTATCTTCAGAAACAGAAAACATAGTGTATCTCAAAGATGACAAATGAATGAAAGCAATCCATGTCCAATAGGGATAAAAAGCAAAAAATGAAGGGGTGGGGAAGGCTGTTGTGCTTTTATATCTCCGGAAGTCGCTTCAGCTGGAGGGGGAGGGTGTTGCAACAATGAGGAAGGTGCAGCAACCATGGCCACCCACCTGTTCGTCTGCTCCTGTTTTTAGAAGCAGCGGTGATGAGAGCACAGTCCCCAATATCTGCTCAGTTGAGTTCAGTCACTCAGTTGTGTCTGACTTTTTGCGACCCCATGGACTGCAGCACGCCAGGCCTCCCTGTCCATCAGCAACTCCTGGAGCTTACTCAAACTCATGTCCATCGAGTCGGTGATGCCATCCAACCATCTCATCCTCTGTCGTCCCCTTCTCCTCCTGCCCTCAGTCTTTCCCAGCATCAGGGTCTTCTCTAACAAGTTAGCTCTTCGTATCAGGTGGCCAAAGTATTGGAGTTTCAGCTTCAGCATCAGTTGTTCCAATGAGCATTCAGGATTGATTTCCTTTAGGATAGACTGGTTTGATCTCCTTGCAGTCCAAGGGACTCTCAAGAGTCTTCTCCAACACCACAGTTCACAAGCATCAATTCTTCGGCACTCAGCCTTCTTAATGCTCCAGCTCTCACATCCATACATGACTACTGGAAAAACCATAGCTTTGACTAGACAGACCTTCGTCGGCAAAGTAACATCTCTGCTTCTTAATATGCTGACTAGGTTGGTCATAGCTTCCAAGGAGCAAGCATATTTTAATTTCATGGCAGCAGTCACCATCTGAAGTGATTTTGGAGCCCAAGAAAAGAAAGTCTGTCACTGTTTCCATTGTTTCTCCATCTATTTGCCATGAAGTGATGGGACCAGATGACATGATCTTGGTTTTTTGAATGTTGAGTTTTAAGCCAGCTTTTTCACTCTCCTCTTTCACTTTCATCAAGAGGCTCTTCGATTTCTGTCATAAGTGTGGTGTCATCTGCATATCTGAGGTTATTGATATTTCTCATGGCAATCTTGATTCCAGTTTGTGCTTCATCCAGCCCAGCATTTTGCTTGATGTACTCTGCATATAGGTTATTGAGCAGTGTGACAATATACAGTCTCGACGTACTCTTTTCCCAATTTGGAACTAGTCTATCATTCCATATCCAGTTTTAACTGTTGCTTCTTGACCTGCATACAGATTTTGCAGGAAGCAGGTCAGGTGGTCTGGTATTCCTATCTCTTGAAGAATTTTCCACAGTTGGTTGTGATCCACACAAAGGCTTTGGCATAGTCAATAAAAAAGAAGTAGATGTTTCTCTGGGACTCTCGTGCTTTTTTGATGATCCAGCAGATGTTGGCAATTTGATTTCTGGTTCCTCTGCCTATTCTAAATCCAGCTTGAACATCTGAAAGTTCTCAGTTCACATAGTGTTGAAGCCTAGCTTGGAGAATTTTGAGCATTACTTTGCTAGGGTGTGAGATGCGTGCAATTGTGTGGTAACTTGAACATTCTTTGGCATTGCCTTTCTTTGGGATTGGAATGAAAACTGACCTTTTCTAGTCCTGCAGCCACTGCAGAGTTTTCCAAATTTGCTGGCATATTGAGTGCAGCACTTTCATAGCATCCTCTTTTAGCATTTGAAATAGCTCAGCTGGAATTCCATCACCTCCACTAGTTTTGTTTGTAGTGATGCTTCCTAAGGCCCACTTGACTTCACGCTCCAGGATGTCTGGCTCCCATATCTGTACAGGGTGTTTTGTACCCACCCCAGTTCCTGCAAGCTGTGTGTAGGGTGCTCAAGTAGCAGATGCATGGCCCCTCATCTAGTGACTCAGGGTTGAGGGGTGGTTGAGGGTACTCAGGCGTACCCACTGAGAGTTCAGATTGACCAAAATCAACTACGCTTTGCCATTCAAGGCCTCTCCTGGAAGCTGCAAGCCTCCAGAAGCCTCCAGAGTCCCCAGGCTGTCATATCAGAGGGTTCTGGTCCAGGAGTTGTCTAGGTGAGAGACAGATTCTCACCTCCCAAGTGTCTCCTGCTGCGCCATCTTCCCCTGTCTGCCAACTCCTGTGTCTGTTGGGCAGAATAACATTAGTTCCTTCCTATGAAAGCCTGGTGTAAAAAGTGTTTTCTATTGGGCTGCTGTTGCCTTAAAGCTTTTTCAGAGGACAGAGCTAGGAGATACTTTTGTGCTGAAGCACGTCTTTTAAAGTCCCTTGGTGTTAAAGTCTCTCAGTTATTGTTGATCTGAAAATGTATCTAAGCGCTCATTCTTGAAAGACGATATTGAGGTCACGACTCTGGGTTGCCGGCTCTTTGCTCTCAGTATGTTAGAAGCTCTGTTGGGCTGCCTTCTGACTCCCTTGCCTACTGCTGAGGAATTGCTGTCTTTCCCACAAGCACTCCTGTGTAGGCGATCTCTCCTCCTCCTCTGGGTGCTTGGAAAGTCTTTGCTCAGCAGAATGACAGAAGTCCCTCCCTATTAGCCATTACTTTACGTGGAAATGGATTAAATGTTCTAATCAAAAGACAGACACTGGCAGAATGGATAAAAACACATGACCCAACTATATTTTGTCTGCAAGAGAATCACTTTAAATCCAAAGACTCAGAGGAATTGAAACTGAAAGGACAGAAAAAGACACTCCTGCAAACGGGAACCAGGAGAGAGCAAGGGTGGCTGTGCAAGCATCGTGCAGAACCGGCCTTGAGTCAGAAACAGGCACAGGAAGCTAGCACGTTGCTCTCAATACAGCAAGAAAATACAACAGTTACAAGTATTTACACGCCTAATGATAAAATATCAAAGATGTATGAGGCAAAAATTGACAAAATTGAAGAAATAGCTTGACAATAATGGATGGAGACTTCAATACCTCACTCACAGTAATGGACAGAACAACCAGTCAGAAAGTAAGTAAGGAGACAGAGGACTTAACCAACACAGCAAGCTAACGAGATCTAACAGAAGTGCACAGAACACTGTACCGACATACACACACAGTCTTCTCAAATGCACACAAGACATTACAGACTAGAACACACATCAGGCCGTGTGTGTGTGTGTGTGCATGTGTGTGCATGCATGTGTGCGTGTGTGTGCGTGTGTGCGTGTGTGTGTGTGCGAGTCACTCGGTCATGTGCAACTCTTTGCGATCTTATGGACTGCAGCCCGCCAGGCTCCTCTGTCCATGGGATTCTCCAGGTCAGAATACTGGAGTGGGGTGCCATTCCTTTCTCCAGGGGATCTTCCTGACCCAGGGATTGAACCCAGATCTCTTTCATTGCAGGCAGATTCTTTACAGAGCCACCAGGGAAGCCCAGGCCACATATCAAGTCTCAATCGATTTTAAAAGGTGATATCATCCAAAGTATCTTCTGCAACCACAACAGGATGAAGTTAGAAATCAACAACAACAGAGGTGAAATTCGAACATTCACAACTTTGTGGAAATTAAACAACACACTATTAAATCAGTGGATTAAAGAAGGAATCACAAGGAAATTAGAAAATGCTTAGAAACAAATGAAAATTCATGCATGCATGCCGCCAGGCTCCTCTGTCCATGAGATTCTCTAGGCAAGAATATTGGAGTGGGTTGCTATGTCCTCCTCCAGGGGATCTTCCTGACCCAGGGATCGAACCCACATCTCCTGCATTGCAAGCGGATTCTTTACCACTGAGCCACCAGGGAAGTTGAAAATGAAAATACAACATACCAAAACATATGGAATGCAGCGAAAGTAGTGCTAATGGGGGAAATTGCAGCTATAAACAGGGCTTCTCAAGTGGTGCAAGGGGTAAAGAATCTGCCTTCCAATGCAGGAGATGCAAGCGATGTGGGTTCAATCCCTGCATTAGGAAGATCCCTTGGAGAAGGAAATGGCAAACCACTCCAGCATTTCTTACCTGGAGAATTCCATGAAAAGAAGAGCCTGGTGGGCTACAGCCATGGGGTCACAAAAGAGTTGGACATGACTGAGCGCACACACACACACAGACACACACACACACAGAGTTATAAACACATTAAAAATAGGAAAGATGTCAAGTCAACAACATATTTTTAAAATCTAAGGCACTAGAAGAAGAAAGAACTATACCCAAAGCTAGCAGATGGAAGGAAATAATAAAGATTAGAGCAGAGATAAACAAAACCGAGAACAGAAAAACAGTAGTAAAACAGTAAAGAAAATCAATGAAACCAAAAGCTTGCTTTTTGAAAACATCAGCAAAACTGACAAACCTTTACGCAGAAGGACTAAGGAAAAAAGAGAGAAGACTGAACTTACCAAAGTCAGAAATGAAAGTAGGAACATTAAAATCCATCCTGCAGGAAAAAAGGGTTACAAGAGTACTATGAGCAACGGTACACAAATAAATTAGATAAGTTAGTTGAAATGGACAAATTCCTGGAAATACAAAGCCTACCAGGACTGGATCATGCAGAAATAGAAAATAAGAATAGAAATATAACTAGTAAGGAAATTGAATCAGTGATAACGACAATAATAAAACTCTCAACAAAGAAACTGGACCTAATGGCTTCACCAGTGAATTCCATGAAACATGGATCTAATATCAACCTTTCTCAAACTTTTCACAAAAACTTAAAGAGGCGGGGATACTTCCTAACTCATTATTTGAAGCATTACCCTGAACCAAAACCAGACAAAGACACTAAAGGAAAACTACAGACAAATATCTTTTATGAGCACTTATGCAAAAATCATCAACAAAACATTTGCAAACTGAATTCAACAGCATATGGAAAGGCTTGTCCACCGTGACCAGAGCAGGACCCCTGAGATCCCGGCCTGTGTTGCTAGGCAACCGGGTGCCCGCGCCTGTTCCTCCCAATGTGGTTCTCAGCCCAAATCCAGTGGAACCTCTAGAGAGGGAGTCAACCCTTGCCCTCAGAGCTGGTCCACAGGGCAGCAGCGTCCCATTGGCCCAAGATGCACATTGAAAACTGATGAGGGAAAACAACCTCTGATCTAGAATTTGCTTTAAAATACTCCAGGAAAAGTGTGAGTGCGCCTGTGTTGGTTACATGAAATAAGATTGGGGTTCATCGCACAATCCCCTGGTTTTATGTGCTTGAAATTCCATAATGAAAGTTCGGTGGAAGTGCTTGGAGTTGGAGCAGAGACGCCTCGTCAGGACCAGTCTTCAGGGGTCAGGCTGTGACACAGTAACGGCAGGCATTCTGGAGGTTCCCACGAGCCAGGGATTCTACTCTGAGCACGTCACACGTGTATCACGTGGACTTTACAAAGCCCTGTGAGGCAGAGACGATTATCACCCCCGTCCTGCGGGTGAGGAGACTGAGCCGCCTCAGTCTCGGAGAAGGCACATATGGACGGGGCAGCCCAGACCGGCCCGTGTTCAGGCTGTGGAGGCCCCCCGTGGCGCCGCTCACAGGCCGGTGTTCAGGCTGTGGACGCCCCCCGTGGCGCGGCTCACAGGCCCGTGTTCAGGCTGTGGAGGCCCCCCGTGGCGCCGCTCACAGGCCCGTGTTCAGGCTGTGGACGCCCCCCGTGGCGCGGCTCACAGGCCCGTGTTCAGGCTGTGGACGCCCCCCGTGGCGCGGCTCACAGGCCCGTGTTCAGGCTGTGGACGCCCCCCGTGGCGCCGCTCACAGGCCCGTGTTCAGGCTGTGGACCCCCCTGTGGCGCTCTTCACAGGCCCGTGTTCAGGCTGTGGACACCCCCTGTGATGCTGCTCACAGGCCCGTGTTCAGGCTGTGGACGCCCCCTGTGGCGCGGCTCACAGGCCCGTGTTCAGGCTGTGGACGCCCCCTGTGGCGCTCTTCGCAGGCCCGTGTTCAGGCTGCGGACGCCCCCTGTGGCGCTGCTCACAGGCCCGTGTTCAGGCTGCGGACGCCCCCTGTGATGCTGCTCGCAGGCCCGTGTTCAGGCTGTGGACGCCCCCTGTGGCGCCGCTCGCAGGCCCGTGTTCAGGCTGTGGACGCCCCCTGTGGCGCTCTTCACAGGCCCGTGTTCAGGCTGTGGACGCCCCCTGTGGCGCCGCTTGCAGGCCCGTGTTCAGGCTGTGGACCCCCCTGTGATGCTGCTCGCAGGCCCGTGTTCAGGCTGTGGACCCCCCTGTGGCGCCGCTCACAGGCCCGTGTTCAGGCTGTGGACGCCCCCTGTGGCGCCGCTCGCAGGTCCGTGATCAGGCTGTGGACGCCCTCTGTGGCGCTCTTCGCAGGCCCGTGTTCAGGCTGTGGACGCCCCCTGTGGCGCCGCTCGCAGGTCCGTGATCAGGCTGTGGACGCCCTCTGTGGCACTCTTCGCAGGCCCGTGTTCAGGCTGTGGACGCCCCCTGTGGCGCCGCTCGCAGGCCCGTGTTCAGGCTGTGGACGCCCCCTGTGGCGCTCTTCGCAGGCCCGTGTTCAGGCTGTGGACGCCCCCTGTGGCGCCGCTCACAGGCCTGTGTTCAGGCTGTGGACGCCCCCTGTGGCGCCGCTCCCAGGCCGGTGTTCAGGCTGTGGACGCCCTCTGTGGCGCCGCTCGCAGGTCCGTGATCAGGCTGTGGACGCCCCCTGTGGCGCTCTTCGCAGGTCCGTGTTCAGGCTGTGGACGCCCCCTGTGGCGCCGCTCGCAGGTCCGTGATCAGGCTGTGGACGCCCCCTGTGGCGCTCTTCGCAGGTCCGTGTTCAGGCTGTGGACGCCCTCTGTGGCGCCGCTCGCAGGTCCGTGATCAGGCTGTGGACGCCCCCTGTGGGGTGGCTCACAGGCCCGTGTTCAGGCTGTGTTCGCCCCCTGTGGCGCCGCTCGCAGGTCCGTGATCAGGCTGTGTTCGCCCCCTGTGGCGCCGCTCCCAGGCCGGTGTTCAGGCTGTGGACGCCCCCTTTGGTGCTCTTCACAGGCCCGTGATCAGGCTGTGGACGCCGCCTGTGGCGCTTCCCTGAGGGACAGCCTGGTGGCTGCTATGGTCTGAATCCGTATGCTGGAATTCCGACGCCCCACCCCGTGATGGTGTCAGGACGGGGGCCCTGGGAGGTGACGGCTGGGACCACTGCCCTCACAGGACGCCCCTCAGAGCTCCCTCGCCTCTCCTGCCACGTGAGGATCCAGCGTGAGGGCGGCCATCTGTGGACAGAAGCAGGCCCTCACCAGACACAGCCGGCCTCCAGGACCGTGAGAAACGAACGTCTGTGGTGTGCGGCTGTACCGGCCCAGACAGATGGAGACCAAGGCCCAGGAGGGGCCGGGGAGCCGCGGGGGCTGGCAGGGAGCACCCACCACGGTCCCTGAGCACAGGTGAGGACGGGCCACAGGGCCAGGAGGGCCGGGGCGGGGTCATGGTGAGACGCTGCGGAGGACCTGTGCTCAGCGCCGCTGCCACACCAGGCCCGCCAGGCCGGTGTGCAGCCCTGCCCCACCGCGCGCTCCTTGTCCTGGAGGCCCCTGCGTGCCTGGCGCGGAGTCAGGGCCTGATGACCCTTGGTTCCAAGCCTCTTTAAACATCTGGACTCCCTGCTGTAACATCTGTTGCCACCTATAGCTACAGTGGAGTGTCATCTTGGAACCTAGTGCACATTTAAGAATGTGTTGTGCTAAGTCGCTCAGTTATGTCCAGCTGTTTGCTATCCCATTGACTGTGGCCTGCGAGGCTTCTCTGTCCATGGGATTCTCCAGGCATGAATACTGGAGTGGGTTGCCATTTCCACCTCCAAGGGATTGCCCCAACTCAGGGATTGAACCCACGTCTCCTGCCTCTCTTGTCTCTTGCATTGGCAGGTGACTTTACCACTAGAGTCACCCGGGAATAAACTTTTATTTAAAAAAGAAAAGGAAAAACATCGGCTGCCAGAGCTGAAATGTAGTAAATCACACCAGGTGACTATAACTCTTTTTAATCAGGAAACGGAGCCTTGGAAAGTTGTTCGGGGCAAGGACTGGGGTCATAGTCAGGCGCGGAAGCGACCAGAGCTCCGGTCGGGCCACCGCGGGGCGTGTGCCGGGCGGGGCGCTCTGGGGAGTCCTCCTCGGCTTGCCTCTTGGCCTCACCTTGTCTTTTGTTCCCTCGGAGCACTTCAAAACCCTTAAAAGTAATAGGTCTGAAGGAATTCTGATATCACGCTTAGCGAGGCCCCAGGGTTCAGACGACTTTGATCCTGCCCCCTGGGACTTGCAATCTCCTGGCCAGGTGCAGCCACCATGTGTCACTTCTCACAAAAATCAATTTACAAAAAACGAACCAAGGAAATACAAACACTCCGTAAGCAGTATCACCTGCAGTTGCTCCATTTCCAAAGAGGCAGTACAAGGGTGGCTGAAGCAACAGAAATGCACAAGTTAACATTTCTTTTGAGTTTTTGTTTCTCACTTTCAAGTGCTTTTTACTTCCACGTCGGGGAACGAGAGGAGAAATGCATAATAGAAGACATTCCGAGCAACACCCTGATAACAGGTGGGTTAAATGAGCTGCTGAACATTGAACTCAGGATGCTGTCTTATGGCTATTAAGGTTATTATGCTAACTTCTTGATGTATAAGTTATTTGGCAGAGAGAATCACCCTGTACAGTTTTCTCTTGAGACGTTTTTTGCATATCAAATTATGCAAAACTGACTTGACAACAGGCTTAAAAGTGAATTGCGTAATTCATAAAACAGGAAAGCCAGACACAAGAGCCCAGAACCCAAGCTTGATTTGTTTTTCCGGTTGTCAGGTCTCCTTCAGTTAAACAATCTCTGATGCCATGAATCATGCTGATTGTGGTTGAATTCTTGAAAGATGACCCAGGTCTCTAGACTGGTTCAGTAACACAAGACAAAGCAGCAGAGGTCAGGGTGTCTTCTGAACTTCAGCCTCATAAAATCAGGAGGCCAATTTTATATCACAAGAAGAGAAGCAGGAGCTCAATCTAGTAGCATTTCCACAGGTGCTGATTATGTATTTTCACACACACTCAACCTTACGTTGAACGTTGTTAAATTCTCCTCTCAAATTATCTTGGCCATCACATCTGAGTGTTCTGTTGCAAAGTGTCATAACTCATCCTGCAGAAACCCCAGGAGATGCAGCAAGTGTGGACGCAGAGAGAGAGACTGCCGAGTGAGAGCCTGGGGTGAGGGATGGGGAGAAGGCAGGTGAAGTCCTCTCCTGAGGCTGCAGTCGCTGTGGGCAGAAGCTGTGTCTGTGGCCGCGGGGAGTTAACAAAACCGCCCGGATCTAACCCAGAGCTGCTGGGAATTGCCATCTGCCCTGGGCAAGCTCCTAGCCTCTCTGCTCCATTTGCAAAGGGGGATAAAGTTGTGACGAAGACAGGCCCAACACTTGTAAGGCTCCTGGAAACCCAGCAGACACACAGAAGGCGCTGTGTCTGCTGCTGCTCCCTGGCCCTGACTCTCTTGCCCCTGGGGACGCTCCGAGCCCCGGCTCTCCGGCCGCGGGCTGCTCTCCTGATAACCTGGGGGGTTTCCAACCTGCATCGGCAGTGGCAGAGGAGCGGCCCGCCCACCTGCCTGCTGGCGGACTTGGCCCGGACGCGCTCACGACACAAGCCCAGGAAACAGCTGGCCCAGGAGAGGGTCGAGGCAGGAAGCAGGTGCAGCAGGATGGCGTCTGGCAGCTGTGCAGGAACAGGCCCCGAGTCAGGACTCCGGAGAACCCCTGTGCCCACGGACACGGCTGCTCACACCCCTCCCTGCCCTGCCCTGCTCCCCCACCAACCCGCCCGCCTTGGTCTCTGTGCCCCGCCCTGAGGTCCCCTCAGCCACCACCACCAGCAGTTACACGGAGTCAGAGTCAGCTACTCAGCGTCTGCTGCAACTACAGGGAAAATGTGGAAACATGTCAGGACATATGTTTCAATTTTTCTCTAAAAGAGAATATGGTCTTAGAGTCTCAGAATATATAATACGCTAAAGGAGAAAAATGGAAGAAATACTCAATTTTTTAAAAAAGGCAAGAAAGAAGGGGAAAAGGAACAAGTAGGACAAATGAAAAGCAAATAGCAATATGGTGGGCTCAAACCCAGCTACATTTTACATTACATTGAAGATAGTTGGTAAAGAATCTGCCTGCAATGCAGGAATCCCCAATTTGATCCCTGGGTTGGGCAGATCCCCTGGAGAAGGGAAAGGCTACCCACTCCAATCTTCTGGCCTAGAGAATTCCATGGACTGTATAGTCCATGGGGTCACAAAGTGTCAGACACGACTGAGCGACTTGCGCTTTCACTTTCAAGTGTAAATGGGCAAAATTCTCCAATGAAAAGACAAAGATTGTCATACTAAACTAAAAAAAAAAAAAAAAACTCATGTGGCACAGTAAGAATCCGCCTGCCAGTGCAGGGGACATGGTTCGATCCCTGGTCTGGGAAGATCCCACATGCCACGGAGCAGCTGAAGCTCCAGAGCTGCAGCTGCAGAGCCCAGCCTGAGGGCCTGCACTCTCTGCACAGTAACAGAAACCCGGCCTGGCCAAAAATAAGCAAGACAACTAATTTATTTCCTTAAGAAAAACAACTATGTGTGGTTTCTAAACAAACCACTTTAAATATATGGAAAGGTTGGAAGTAAGTGAATAGGAAAAGACATACCTTGTAAATATAAACCAAACCAAAGTTGGTGTAGTCAAAGTAGATTTTAAGAAAATAAACATTACCAGAGTTAAAGAGACACAAAAATCACCGAGGCCAGCTTTAGTAATAGATGTTTTGGAGATGTTTCCTACTTTTATGAACTTCTTTTAAAAGAATTTTGAACATGATGGGCCATCACTTAAGTCTCCATTCTTGTCATTATTTTTCCTTTAATTATGATCAGATCTTCAATCATCAGCCCACTTCTTTGAGGCGCTAAATAGTATAACAGCATACCCACAAAAACAATTCTTAAACATTTCCTTTAAAAATCCCTTTGATAACAGACTTTGCTGCACTCTTACCCTGGCTTTGTTCACTGTGTGTTGCAAGCCCCGTCGTCTACACCTCAGCCGTCTGCTGGCAGTGTGCATTCCCGACCGCAGCAGGCTCTGCGCGGCGAGGCTGCCTGCTCCACAAACGACCGTTTCCACGCCCTGCCTCACTGAGCTCGCGCTAAACCTTTGCTGCCCGTCACATCCTTTCGGTTAGCGACACTCGAACACAAGCACACGGGTCAAATCCTACTTGGTTAAGAAGTGCCAATCAAGAACACGCTATAATTAATGCTTAGATCACCACAGTGGGGAAACAGATGTTAAACCTTTTTGGGGATCTGTGGGGACCTGAGATCTTGTCAGACACCCTGTGTCCAGGAAGAGCTCACGGCGGCTCCACCTTCTCTCCTTCCAGCTCGGAGTTCCAGAGGAGGCCGGGGAAACAGCTTCCAGAACGATGAAGGGAGATGACCTTAGAGCCATTTGGTCAAATCTAGACCCGAAAGTGTGTTTGTGCTCCTGGGGGCTAAAAATAGGCTGCAGGGCATCAGAGCGTGGGGAGGCCGCTGAGGGCGCCACAGGCGGGCAGCGGTGTGCAGGCGGTGATTCTGTCGCCGACGTTTGTTGACTCTGAGCCCCGTCTCCTCACCCGTGAGCTGGAGCAGCTGGCTGGGCCCCTGACGGCCACAGGTGTGCGTGCCGGCTTCCTCCCACTCTCCTGGACTCTGTCTCCAACCTGGCCAGCTTGGCCTCACAGGGTCTGTCCGAAGCTTCCTGGGGAACAGGGTGGCCTCAACTCCGGCTCCAACCCCTCCCTGAAAGGGAGGAAATTTCTGAGAAGAGCCCGGAATTCCTGTGTTGAAGGTTAAAAGGGTAAGGGGCTCAGACCGCCCCCGGTGTGGGGGTGCAGGGTTTGAGAGCTGCCCATACCCCCTGGCGTCCTCTCAGTGGCGGGAGCTCTGGCTCAGGTTTCTGAGCTCCCAGCCGGGGCCTCACCTAGAGGCTCCCCTCACCTGGCCTCTCTCCCTCCCTCTCCTGGGCGGGCGCCCCTGTGATGAATCACTTGTGCTGGAACCCTTGGCTCGGGCGAGGGTGAGGCTTCAGAGGTGCCCAGGCCTCACGCTCCCGTGCGGTGAGGAGTGATGATCCTCCTCCTTCTTGACTTCCTCCTCCTCCACCTCCTGGTCTCCGGGAAGCTTTGCGCTTGAAGGAAAGAAACTACAGAACCCCAGGAGCTGGCCCAGCGCCAGAGTCACGTCCAAGGACATTTCAAAACGCGACCAGGAGCGAGACTTCAGAGCTTCTGAATTCTAATTCCTTCCTTTTCTTGGCCGGGGCCCGGGGCACGCAGGGTGTTTTTTCCTCGACCAAGCCAAGGACTGCCCCCGGCAGTCGGAGCGAAGGCCTAAGGGCTGGAGCTCCAGGGAATTCCCTCATTACTTTCCTTTTAATGAACAGTCTCCACACTAGGTCCCTGCGCTGCATGGCGCCTCTCCCCCGCTTGGCGTCTGCCTCTGTAGGAACTCACAGCTCGGTTTAAAGTGTCCGCAGGGACCAGCAAGCAGGTGGCCGCACTGCCCATCGGGCGGTCACTGAGCTGACGCTCCCTGGGGTTCCTCGTCCCTCTCCTCTTTCTCCCCCGAGAGACCTTGCTGCCCAAGTTCGTTAAAGAAAACCCAGAGCTTGTTACTAACGAGCTTCGCTGAGAAGGGCTGAGAGGCAGAGCGGAGGGACAGCACAGAGCTGACTGGTTTCCAAACAAGTCTCCAGGGCAAGCGCTTCATGCCCTGTGTTGCCGGCATGCCCACCTGCCTCAGGCCCCCTGCAGACACCAGGGATCCGAGGGCCCAGGTCCCAGAGAAGCGTCTGCTCTGCCGGCCTCTCCGGGCAGCACCGTGATTCTGACAGTGGCGCGAGTGTGTCAGGAAGACCACGCCTCTGCACCCAAGGGGCCAGCACGGAGGACGGTCCTGTGGTCAGGGGAGGAGGCCCGGCTGGGGAGCAGCAGCTGCCCCACAGGAGAGGAGAGGCCGGAACGGCCTGGGGTGGGCGGCAGGGCGCTGACTCCACGCCCAGCAGGCGACTCAAAGCCCAGCCCTAGACGCGGCTGCACACCCACGGGTTGGAAAACAGGAAGTAGCTGGAGGGTCGGCAGGTGTAGCCCCCCGGCTGCAGGCCTAGCCCTCACCCCGACCCACGTGGCGCCCCCGGAAGATGCCCAGCCTGGATCCAGGTACACGGACTCGCCCAACAGAAACGCACACGAGCTCAGGACACCCTTCAGAGCAGCGCAACCCAAAAGGGCCCACACCGGGACCCTGCCGTGCCCAGGCCGGCGAGGAGGAGTCAGTCATCCGTTCACAGGACAGGACGCTGACGGCAGCGACGGGGGCGGTGGGCACCTGGCCCACGTGGCAGACCCCCGCACACAGGCCGAGCGCTCTCACAGCAGGACACGCACGGAACAGAGTACAGACACCATGTGCTGCGTCCTCACAGGTCGGAGGCTGGAGGGCTGGGCGCGGTGCTGAGGGGCGCCGGGCATTCCGGAGGTTGGCTATGATGTGGCCACAGACTTGGTGGGGACTGCCGGTTGGCTGGGCCCGATGGGGCATGCAGCGTAGGAAGTGTGCGCGCCTGCGCTCGGTGTCAACAGCCCGGGGCTCGGCCCCTCCCTCTGCACAGAAAGAACCGCAGCCAGCTTCACAGGCTGGAAGGAAGCCAAGGCGCCCGGGAGCCTGGGGCACCTGGAAGGGGCCGCTCTGTGTCCACGATGGCCTCGAAAGCACTTGTCTTCATGCCAGGCTGCTCCCGGGTCGCCCGGACAGCTGGTCTGAGTGACCCCTGCACAGTGGTCGTCCTGGCTCTTGCCCTGGCTCCCCTGACACGGCGGAGCCAGTTCGTGTCTGCAGAGCTCCGGGCTCAGTGCTGGACATGATGTGGTTCTCTCTTCAACTCTCTGAACCACCTCAGTCAAGTTACAGAAGAGCATTTAAGGACATACAAGGATGGCTGCAAAAAGCTGGTGGAAAAATCAAATCAGAGTTGTGCAGTATGACCTCATTTTTTATAAAATATCCTATGTGTCCCCTTGGGAAAGCCTGGAAGGCTAACACCGAGCACCAGAAGCCTGTGGTGGGGGCTTTTACTTTCTGAAATTCCCGCCACGGCTTTGTCTCACTTGTCCAGTTTCAGCTCAAATGGCCCTGGGCTCCAGCCTCCAGGATTTGAGTCTGGAGCAGAAGACACAGCTGCCCTGGAGTGGGGAGAGCTGAGAGTCTGGATAGCCGCACTTTGGGGGCGGTGGGGAGAGAGCTGAGCCTCTCATAGGCGCACCATGGGGGAAGTGGTTCCGGGAGGCAGCTTGGCTCCCCGCAGGGCCGCCGAGTGGAGCCCCAGGAGGAGGAGGCCCCTGGGGGGCAAGGTCAGGGCCGAAGCTCTGCAGGGAGAGTTAGCACACCCGCCACACCGCCAGGGCCGAGCCTGAGAGGATCAGCCCATGCGATTTTCACTTGTTTTCACCCCGTGTCATCTTGCTTTAGGAGTTCCCTGGGGGCCCAGTGGTAAAGAAGCAAGGTACCAATACAGGAGACTCAAGTTTGATCCTTGGGTCAGGAAGATCCCCTGGAGAAGGGCACTGCAACCCACTCCAGAATTCTTGCCTGGGAAATCCCATGGACAGAGGAGCCTGGTGGGCTACCGTCCATGGCGTTGCAGAGAGCCCACACGCTCATGTTGCGGTCTGGAGGGCATTGATAAGTCAGCAAGCTCTCCAGCTCACGCTCTCCTCCACTGTAAATGTAGGTATTATTATACAGACTCTGCAGGGTTGTAGGACCTAATGGGAGTTGACAGGAAACACCACGGCATGTGAAAAGCCCAACAACAACTAAGGAAGAGTTCATCGAGCTCTTGCATCAGGCTCACCACGTGCTACGCTCTGCATCAAGCCGTGCACCGGTGGTCACTGGGTCATCACACCACAGGGGGATGCACCATCGTCAGGGCAGGCCGCCGCTGGCTCTGCGCGCCACCGCGGGACCGTCCCGTCCGCGCCCACTCGCCCGCCAGCAGTGCTGCTCTCCTGCCCCCTGGTGGCGGCCGTGGGGCATGACGTCTCCCGGGGCGGGAACCCCGGCGGTGGGTGCACAGCCGTTCAGAGTGCTTCACTGAACATGTACCGGGGACACGTACAGTTCAGTTCAGTTCAGTTCAGTCGCTCAGTCGTGCCCGACTCTTTGCGACCCCATGAACCGCAGCACGCCAGGCCTCCCTGTCCATCACCAACTCCCGGAGTTTGCTCAAACTCATGTCCATCGAGTCGGTGATGCCATCCAAGCATCTCATCCTCTGTCATCCCTCCCGCCTTCAATCTTTCCCAGCACCAGGGTCTTTTCCAATGAGTCAGCTCTTCGCATCAGGTGGCCAAAGTATTGGAGTTTCAGCTTCAGCATCAGTCCCTCCAATGAACATTCAGGACTGATTTCCAGTCACCCCGCAGAGCCTCACCAAGCTCCGACCTCCCTCTGTGCCCCGCAGGGGGCCTGCGGAAGGGGACACGGAGTGTCTCCAGGCCCCGCGTGGGGGCGGCTCGCGGACAGGACGAGCGTGGGTGGCGAGTGTGCGGACTGAGACCACAGCAGAGCCCTGGGGGCAGGAGCGCGGCTGCTGACAGGCCAGGGGGCAGGCGGGGGCGGCAGGCGGCCAGGGGCCAGGGTGCTCATGGTGAAAGGGGGAGACGCTGAGCAGGTCCGCATGGGCGAGGTGGGAGGGACAGGCGGAGGCCCCCAGGAGACCCAGGTGCCCCGGTCCTCTGGGAGGACAGGAGTCATGAGGCAGACGTTTCCAGGTGCCCGTGGGCCTGGAAAGCCACCTGCCTGGCCATGTGCTCCTCCAGGAACACCCAGCAGCTTCAGCAAAGGTGCTGGGGCAGGCTCGGGGCTTTGCTGCCCAACTTGGTGAGACATCCTCGCACACGAAGAGCAATGTGTACCCCGCTGTCTGGGGAGACACGTGGGAATGACAAGCAGGCAGGGGACGGGGAGAGTCAGCTCCTGCTCGGCCAGCAGCCCCAGCGTGCCGAGAAGTGCAGGCAGCCCCAGGGTGCGGTGGACTTGTCCGCGTCTCTTTCAGCAGTTTCACCTCCCGTTGTTTTGAAGCATTTGGGATGGTCGTGTCTTCACACTGAGCTGACCCCTTTGTCGTCACGTGAGGCCCCTCGTGTCCTTCGCAACTTCCTCTGCTGTGGAGTCTTCTTTATCTGATATTTATGGAGCCACACGAGCTTTCTTTTGATTGTTGCAATGATAAATCTTTTTTATCCTTTTACTTTTAACCTACCTCCCTTCAACTGTCAAACAACTTTTTTTTTTTTTTTAATAGAAGAGAAAATTCTATTGCGATTTCCCTTCCCTGGGGTGGACCTTCCCATTTTTCCTCCTTCATTCCTGCTATTCCAAATTTCCTTCTTACCACTTTCTTTCTGTTTTAAGAAGTTCCTTTAGCAATCTTTTTACAGCAGGTGTTCTAGTGACACGTCTTCCTAGTTTTCCTTGACCTTAAGAATACTCAGGCTTCATTCTGAATGGTATCTTTGGCGAATATAGAATTGTTTGACAATTTCTTCTCCTTTCAGCACTTGGAGTGTGCCACTCCCTCCTGGCTTCCCCAATCTGATGAGAGGCCCGCTGTTACTCAGCTAGTTCCCTCCTCAGCAATGCAGCTTCTCTCTGGCTGTTTCCCCTATTTTCCACACGTCTTTTTTCCCGTAGTCTTGAGAAGTTTAATCATGCCGTGTCTGGTGGTGACTCTGGGAAGTCTGGCCTTGTAGGGTCTGCTTAGCCTCTTGAGTCTGTGGGCGTCTCTCTCTCACCCAGTTTGGGGGGGCGCTCGTTACTCACTCAGCCCCTCCCTCTCTCCTCTCCTCCAGACTCACAAATCCTAGACCTTTGGTTACTGCCCCATGGGTTCATGGGGTTGTTTGAGGCTCTTCTCTGTCCCCATCTTCTCTGGTCTCCATTGACCAAATTTGACTATTTCATTGATCTAGTTTCAAGTTCGCCAAGTCTTTCCTCTCTCATCTCACTCTTTTGTTGAGTCCATTCAACTTCAGATACTGTGTTTTTCCTGTTCTAATGTGTCCTTTCCCCCTTTTATGTCTCTACTCTTTTTCTGAGACTTCCTACCTTTCCATTTAAGGATGTTCAAACTCACTGATGTATTTTTATGGTGACTTTAAAATTCTTGTCAGATAATTTCAACTCTATGTCATTTTGATGCTGGGGTCTGTTAGCTGTCTCTTCTCATGCAAGGTGAAGTTCTCTTAGTTCTTCATATGCTCTGTAATTTTGTAATGTATCCTAGACATTTTGAGTATTGTGTTATGACATTGGTTCCTATTTAACATTTTATTTTAGCAAGTAGCCAACCCATTTATGGCTTCCCAGGTGGCACTAGTGGTAAGGAACCTGGCTCCCAGTGAAGGAGCTGTAAGAGACAGGGGTTCAATCCGTAGGTTGGGAAGATCCCCTGGAGAAGGAAATGGCAACCCGATCCACTATTCTTGCCTGAGAGGCCCACGGACAGAGGAGCCTGGGGGGCTATAGTCCATGGAGTCACAAAGAGTCGGACATGATCGAGTGACTAAACACGCACAGTCCATTTAGATTCGGACGACACACCCTAATGTCTTTCTCCTGAGGCTCTGTACCAGCATCCTGGCCTACCCCGGTCGTGTGCTACCCAGAGGCCAATCTGAAACCCGGGTGTTTTCCACACCATGGCTGGGTTTGCAAAGGTTTTGCTGTGTTTGTTCTGGTTTGTGGCAAGCACAGGCTGCTCAGAGGGGGTGACCAGAACACCCCATGCACAGATTTAAAGATTGCTTCCTCCTGCCTCTCTGTAATCCTCCTCTTAAAAGAGGACACAGCACGTCCCCTGACTCCAGCCCTTTACAGAACAGGTGGGGCGCTGACCCTCCAGGCAGGGAGAAATCGATGTGTAGCTTGCAGGTGGCCCTCCACGTCTGCGGGTCCACGTCCCCAGGTTCAAGCAGCCGGGAGTCGTGCAGCAGTGTGTATTCACTACACTGAAGAAATCCCACAGAGAACACACGCTGACCCGCACAGCTCAGCCCTGGGCTGCTGGGGGGTCAGCTGTCCTTCAGAGCCAGTGGGTCATCCGACGGGTGCATGATGAGCAGCTCCCTTCAAGGGGGTAACAGCAGCTGGAGGAGCTGAGAGACGAACAACAAGGACAGCGTCTTCGTTCTCACAGAGAACAGACAACAAGGAAGCATAAAACGTCAAAGATGCTAAATATGCTGTAAGAGGAAGCAAGTGACAGGGCAGGAGTGGGGGGGCGTGCATGAATTCCGTGGGGAGGTCAGGCAAAGCTTCTCTGACACGGTGCCAGAAGCAAGGAGGCGAAGCGGCAGGAGGGGGACAGAGGCAGGAGGCCTGTGGGCAAGGGGCAGTCCTGTCACAGGACATTACCCTCCAGGGGCGAAGCTTCTGTGGGCTCATTACTCTCAGCAGACCTCAGAAAGAGGCCATGCTGAGGTCTGGAGTGGCAAAGTGACTGCTGAACAATGATGAGAACTGCACCCAAAATTCTACATTCCAGAAGCTTCCAACGCCGCTACAGGAGCTGACCACCAAGACAAGTTGTTGTTCATTCAGTCGTGTCCGACTCTGTGACCCCATGGACTGCAGCACGCCAGGCTTTCAGGTCCTTCACCAGCTCCCGGAGCTTACTCAAACACATGTCCACGAAATCGGTGATGCCAGCCAACCATCTTAACCTCTACCACCCTCTTCTATTCCTGCCTTCAGTCTTTCCCAAGGTCAGGGTCTTTTCCAGTGAGTCAGCTCTTCGCATGAGGTAGCCAAAGTATTGGAGTTTCAGCTTCAGCATCAGCCCTTCCAATGAACATTCAGGACTGATTTCCTTTAGGATGGACTGGTTGGATTCCTTTGGCACTCAGCCTTCTTCACGGTCCAACTCTCAGATCTATATGTGACTAAGCTGTTCAAAATAGCAGCATTTTTCTGATTTGGACAATTTGAAGACTTCATTTCTCAGTAATCATGTATAACTATTAATTTATTTTATAATAAATGTCATATCTTTGAAACAGGGAGTTTCAAGATACAACAATGGGACTTAGGCAGACACGACTTCCTTGAATCTGCTCCTGGTCTGGGAATGTTTGTGACCGTTACAACTTACAGCGATGAGGTAAAACACACTTTTTGTCTTGTTACTGAAATTATTTTCTAAAAAGTCATGTGTCATGTATGCCCACAGACTTTTAAAATCTCTACAAAAGTGTTCACAACCCAGCATTTCATTTTTAATGAGTGTGGTCCTGACAAAGCACCACACCGAAACGCAAGAAGCGCCTACAGTCCCGCCGAGCAGCAGGGACCACTCGGAGTGAAGGCACAGAGCAGTACAGAGGGCAGGCCCCCGGGGCTCTGCTGCTCGAGCCGGGCAGGAGGGGCCCACAGGCCAACGTGCCCCTCTGGTCTTGCAGGAGCTGCAGCCTTACGCAGACACGAGGGCCACTCAGGCCACCCTTCCCTCCTCCCGTCTGGCGGGGTCTCTGTAGGGACGGGCAGCCTCTGCGTCTGTCTGGCCTCCCAGGGCACGTCCTCACTGGGAGTTGGCAGGGGAGAAAGGCACCAAGGTCACAAGGGAAGAATGAGGGCCGTGGAGTCGGGGCCAAGTGTCACTGCAGACTGCCATCTACAGGCTGACTCTTGAGAAGTTGCCTGATTGCTTTAAGCCTCAGTTTTCTCCTTGTCCGATGTCGTAGCAGACGTTGTCCCCCACCAGGCCGGCTCAAGGTACGGTACTGTGGCCTGCCTTTCCAATAATTCCAACGGGATTGTGGGAACCACCTCCCCTTGGACTTGTCCTGGGAATGCGCTCACGGCGTGGCAGGTTGGTGGTGTAGCAGAGCCTCACAGAACAGATGGGCAAGAAGAGGAGGGTACTTGACGTGGGCCTCAGGAGAGCTGTGAGACCCCCACACACGTGGAGACTGGGAGATTCAATGCAGTTGGATCGCTGGACACTGGCTCCTGCCGGCTGCAGCAGCCTCCTCCTGGTGCTCTGGGCACCCTGTACAAGAGTTCCCCTGGGTCCATTCTCCCAGGTCTAGCACAGCTGCCTTCTCCACCTGATACCCCCTCCTTCACTTCCTGCCCAGTTAAACCAAAACCCAACTCTTTGCTTCCTTTTCTGTCATCTTTCATGCTGCTCAGATTCTCAGTCATATCCGACTCTTTGCAACTGCACAGACTACAGCCTACCAGGTTCCTCTGCCCATGCGGTTTTCCTGGCAAGAATACTGGAGTGGGTTGCCATTCCCTTCACCAGAGGATCTTCCCAACCCAGGGATCGAACCTGAGTCTCCTGCCTGTCCTGAATTGGCAGGCAGGTTCTTTACTAGTGCCACCAATGTCTCTATATTTGGGATGGCCTAGGAGAGAAAACCCTCACCGAAAAGCCCTAGTGGTCAGGAAGCCTATGAGGACAAGACACAGCTCTGGCTTTAGTATTTCTCACATGCTGCTGCTGCTAAATCACTTCAGTCGTGTCCGACATTGTGTGACCCCATAGATGGCAGTCCACCAGGCTCCCCCATCCCTGGGATTCTCCAGGCAAGAACACTGGAGTGGGTTGCCATTTCCTTCTCCAATGCGTGCAAGTGAAAAGTGAAAGTGAAGTCGCTCAGTCGTGTCTGACTCTTAGTGACCCCATGGACCACAGCCTACCAGGCTCCTTCATCCATGGGATTTTCCAGCAAGAGTACTGGAGTGGGGCGCCATTGCCTTCTCCTCTAGCACCCCCTAAAAGATGATGCTGTGAAAGTGCTGCACTCAATATGCCAGCAAATTTGGAAAACTCAGCAGTGGCCACAGGACTGGAAAAGGTCAGTTTTCATTTCAATCCCAAAGAAAGGCAATGCCAAAAAATGTTCAAACTACTGCACAATTGCACTGATCTCACACACTAGCAAAGTAATGCTCAAAATTCTCCAAGCCAGGCTTCAATAGTATGTGAACCGTGAACTTCCAGATGTTCAAGCTGGATTTAGAAAAGGCAGAGGAACCAGAGATCAAATTGCCAACATCCCTTGGATCATCAAAAAAGCAAGAGAATTCCAGAAAAGCATCTACTTCTGCTTTATTGACTACACCAAAGCCTTTGACTGTGTGGATCACAACCAACTGTGGAAAATTCTTCAAGAGATGGGAATACCAGACCACCTTACCTGCCTCCTGAGAAATCTTTATGCAGGTCAAGAAACAACAGTTAGAACCAGACATGGAACAACAGACTAGTTCCAAATCGGGAAAGGAGTACGTCAAGCCTATATATTGTCACCCTGCTTATTTAACATATATGAAGAATACATCATGTGAAATGATGGGCTGAATGAAGCACAAGCTGGAATCAAGATTGCCGGGAGAAATATCAATAACCTCAGATATGCAGATGACATCACCCTTATGGCAGAGAGGGAAGAAGAACTAAAGAACCTCTTGATGAAAATGAAAGAGGAGAGCAAAAAAGTTGGCTTAAAACTCAGCTTTCAGAAAACTAAGATCATGGCATCCATGGTCCCATCACTTCATGGCAAATAGATGGGGAAACAATGGAAACAGTGACAAGACTTTCTTTTTTTGGGCCCCAAGAATCACTGCAGATGGTAACCACGGCCATGAAATTAAAAGACACTTGCTCCTTGGAAGAAAAGTTATGACCAACCTAGACAGCATATTAAAAAGCAGAGACGTTACTTGGCTGACAAAGGTCCATCTGGTCAAAGCTATGGTTTTTCCAGTAGTCATTATGGATGTGAGAGTTGGACCCTAAAATAAAGCTGAGCACCGAAGAACTGATGCTTTTGAACCATGTTGGAGAAGACTCTTGAGAGTCCCTTGGACAGTAAAGAAACCAAACCAGTCAATCCTAAAGAAAATCAGTCCTGAATATTCATTGGTGCTGATGCTGAAGCTGAAACTCCAATACATTGGCCACCTGATGCGGCGAACCAACTCATTGAAAAAGACTCTGATGCTGGGAAAGATTGACAGCAGGAGAAGGTGACGACAGAGGATGAGATGGTTGGATGGCATCACTGACTCGATGGACATGACTTTGAGCGAGGTCTGGGAGTTGGAGTTGGTGATGGACAGGGAAGCCTGGTGTGCCACAGTCCATGGGGTCGCAAAGAGTCGGACATGACTGAGCGACTGAACTGAAGTGAGCACCCCACAAGGACTCTGACTGTTCCTACTTGGAGGATGTGCCAGGGCACAGGGTGCTCTCGCGTGCTAACCTGAACATGCGCCACTTGTGTGGCACTGTGGTTTTCAGGCTGGTAAGGTCGTCAGGGCAGACAATGACAAGATACACGCATCACTCAGACTGTGCATTTTGTATTCCATTTTCCATTATTCCATATCCAGTATTTCTATTCCATTTTGTAGAAGGGAAACCTGAGGTCCTGAGAGGTAAAATGACCTACACCAGATCACATCATCAGCAAGTGGAGAAGCTGAGGTTCAAACTCAAGCATGTCTTTCCTCAACACACCAAACTAACAGGGACTCAAAACAAGTTTGCTGACTTGAATATTCACTGGAAGCAGAACTCTGACATGACACTGAGGCTCAGAAATTGAAGCTAACAGGTGATGAATCTTCCCTGAATATTTTTTCAGGAAAGAGTGCTCTGTTATTCATAAAAAATTAGAAATCAATTGGAAAATCTGACTCTTGAGTGGTTTTATTTAACAAAATTTCCTATCAACAATCTGTTAAGTGAAACTAAGTACATGGCAAGATGCTTTAATTTTCTTCAAATCAAAATGGAAAGACTTAAAAAAAGAAAATCTTGGCTGCATTTTTCTATGTGCAACACATACCTGTTCTTAAAGTGATTTAACAGTCTTCCCAAGCAGCTTGAGGTTCATAGCAGAATTCTGCAGGAAGCACCGCATTCCCATGTTCCCACCTCTCCCACCAGGAGCACCACATGGCGAAGTGGTTATAATTGACGAGCTGCATGGAGGCATCCTCTTCACCAAAGCCCAGAGTTCATGTTAGATTTCATTCTTGGTGTCGTACATCTACGGGTGTGACGAATGTGTCCATCATCGCCATATCAACATGGAACAGTTTCACTCCCACACAAATCCTCTGCAACCGTCTCTTCATCCCCACTCCCGCCCCCAACCTTTGGCGACCACTAATCTTTTTGTTGTCTCCATAGTTTTGCCTTTTCCAGAAAGTCATATAGCTGGAACGATACAGTAGGTAGCCTTTCCAAATTGGCACCCTTCACTTAGGAATACGCACTTAAGCCTCCTCCATGTCTTTTCATGGCTTGATAGCTCATTTCTTTTTAGCGCTGAATAATATTCCATTGTCAAGATGCAAACCATGGTTAACTGGTACATTCACATGCAGCAGGACATCTTGATAGCTTCCTAATTTTAGCTGTTATAAATAAAGCTGCCATAGACATTTGTGTGCAGGTTTTTCATGCGGACATAAGTTTCCATCTTTGGTAAAGAAATAGCACAATGGCAGGTGTGTATGGTAAATGTATGTCTAGCTTTCTAAGAAACCACCAGACTCCGCCATTTTGCATTCCCACTAACAATGATGGGAGTCCCTGTTGCTCTACATCCTCTCCCGCGTTTACTGTTGTTGTTTGTTTTGTATTCTTGCCATCCCCATGGGTGTGAAGCATCTCATTGTTGTTTTTAATTGGCAAGTCCCTAATGACATATGATGCTTGTGCTTATTTGCCATCTGTATGCTTCTTTGGTGTGTTGTCTATTCAGATCTTTTGCCCATTTTCCGACTAATTTGTTCATTTTCTTGCTGTTTTCAGAATTCCTTGTAGATTCTAGATAGCAGTACATTATCAGATATGTCTTTTACAAATAGTTTCTCCCAGTCTGTGGCTTGTCTCTCCACTCTCTTGACAGAGAGACAGCTCTCTCTTTTGCAGAGCAGAACTCTTTAATTTTAATGAAATTCAATGTTTAATGTTAAATGTTTAATGAAGTTTAATTTTAATGAAGCCCAGTTTCTCAATTCTTTCATGTATCGTGCCTTTGGTGTTGTACCTAAAAAGTCATAACCAAACCCAAGGTCATCTAGATTTGCTCTTATGTTACCTTCTAAATAGTTTAGTTTTGTGTTTTGCATCTAGATATGTGCTCCATTTTGAGTTAGCTTTTGTAAAAGGTGTAAGGTCTGCATTTACCTTCATTTCTTTGCCTGTGGACGTCCAATTGTTTCGCACCATCCGTTGGAAAGACTGCCTCTTCCCACTGAATTGCCTTTGCTCCTTGTCAAAAAAGATCAGTTGACCGCTGTTGGGCTGGTCTATTTCTGGGCTCCCTGTTCTGGTTCATTGGTCTGTTTTTCACCAACAACACCCCATCTTGGTTATTGTAGCTTTACAGTAAGTCTTGAAATCGAGAGTGTCAAACCCCTGACTTTATTCTTCTCCTTCGATACCATGTTGGCTATTTTGAATCTTTGGCCTCTCCTAGAAACTTTAGAATCAGCTTGTAGATATTAATGAAATTACTTGCTGACATTTTAACTGGGATCGTTGAATCTATGGATTAAGTTGGGAACAACTGAGATTTTCACAACATTCAGTCTTCCTGGCATGAACAAATAATATCTCTCCATCTATTTTGCCTTCTTTGATATCTTTCATCAGTTTTTAAAATTTTCCTCATGTACCTTACACATATTTTGCTTATATCCAAGTATTTCATTTGGGTGGATCCTAAAGCAAATGGTATTGTTTTCGATTTCACATTCTATTTGTTCATTGCAGATGCATAGAAACTGATTAACATTAACGTTGTATCCTTTAAACTTGCTATAATCATTTATTAGTTCTGGTAAGTTTTTTTTATTATTTTGAATTTTCTACATAGACAATCCTGTCATCTGTGAACAAACAGCTTCAATTATTCCTTCCCAACTTATATACCATTTTTTTCTTTTCTTCTGTTACTGAATTAGGTAGGAATTGAACTGTGATGTTGAAAAGGACTAGCAAGTGGGGAAATGCTAGTCTTTCTGATCTTAGTGGGAAAGCCTCTAGTTGTTCACTATTAAGTATGTTAGTTTTAAGCTTTTTGTAGATTTTTAAATCAAATTGACAAAGTTCCCCTATTATTAGTTTGCTGACAGTTTTTACCATGATGGATGTTGGATTTTGTCAAATGCCTTTTCTGCATCTATTGGTATGATCACATCATGTTCTTTAAGCTGCTGATGTGATGAATTACATTAATTGATTTTAAAATGTCAAACTAGCCTTGCATATCTGGAATAAATCTGACTTGGTCACAGTGTATAATTCTTTTTATGCATTTCTGGGCTCAGTCTGCTGATATTTTGTGGAGTATATTTGTTTCTATGTCCATGAGAGGTAATGGTCCATAGTTTTCTTGTGTCTTTCTCAGGCTTTGGTATTAGGCTAGTGTTGGCCTCAGAAAATGGTGCAAAAAGTATTCTCTCTACACCTGTCTTCTGGAAGAGATGGCAGAGAATATGTTGCATTTCTTACTTAAATCTTTGGTGAAATTCACCAGTTAGCCCATCCTGGCCGGGTGTTTCCTGCTTGGAAGTTATTATCAATTCAATTTCTTTACTAGATGTAGATTGTCTATTTCTTTTTGTGTGACTGGTGACAAATTGCGCCTTTCAAGGAACTGGTCTATTTCATCTAGATTACCAAGTCTGTGGGCATAGCATGGTTCATAGTATTCCTCTATGACCTCATTCCCTAGAATTCCTCAACGATCCTATTGATAACCATGAGACCTATAGCAACACTCTTCTTTCATTTCTGATATTAACTTGGGTGTCTTTTTTTCTTCGTTAGCTGAGCTAGATGTTTGTTGATTGTAATGATATTGGTTTACTTTACTTCCTGTTTTCACTGATTTCTGCATTAGCTTTTATTAGCATGGATCTTATTTCTCCTCTTATGCTTATTTTGAATTTAGTTTGCTCTTCTTTTTTCTGGTTTCCTAGGCTTAGATGATAATAAACTTTAGAACTTTCTTGTTAATACATGCATTCAATATTATAAATTTGAATATTTCTATCACTGTGACCTCAAATTTTGATTATGTTGTATTTTCATTTTAGTTCAAATATTTTTTGATATTTTTAAAATACATAAAATTCACCTTAATAATTACCAAGTACATTATTCAGTGGTATTAAATATATTCATAATGTTGTATAATCATCACCCTCATAACTCTTCAATCTTTGAAGTGAAACTACACCCATTAAACAATAACTCCATGGTTTTAACTACTCTTATCTCAAAAAGTTGACCCACATAGTATTTGTCTTATGACTGGTTTATTTCATTTATCATAATGCACTCAAGATTCACGTAGCATAGGTAGGAATTTCCTTCCTTTTTAAGGCTGAATAATATTTCACTGTATGCATATACCACACTTTGCTTATTCATTCATCTGTCAATGGACACTTGCGTTGCTTCCACATTTTAGCTATTGTGAATAATGCTGCCGTGAACAGGAGTGTACAGATATCTCTGAGGCCCTGCTTTGAATTCTTCTGGGTATACATCCAGAAGTGGTTCTGGATCACACAGAAATCCTGCTTTCCTATTTTTGAGGAGCCGCCGTACTGTCTTCCACGGTGGCGGCACCATTTCACATTCCCACCAACAATGCACAGGGGTGCGCTCTCTCCACATTCTTGCCAGTACTTACTGTCTTTTATAGCAGCCACTCTAATGTGTGTGAGGCGGGCTCGCTGTCGTTTTGATTTGCATTCCCTTAAGGGCCAGTGAAGTTGAGCTGCTTTTCTCATGTGCTTTTGGCTTTTTCTGTTTTTTTTTTTTTTAAAAAGCACTTTGAATGTACCTGCCCACTGCCTCTGTTCTGCAAAGTTCTGGTGAGAAATCTGCTGGCAATCTTACTGAGAATCCTTTCTATACAATGGCCTCAAAAGTCCCTGATGTTTGGAGGATAGGGTCTGTTATGCCTACCCTGGCTTCTAAAGGCTGTGTGCAGGCTGCCCCAGGCACCCTGCACAGCTGCCGGCCATGTGGCTGGGGCAGGGGCGGGGGGAGGGGGGAGCGGCTGCTACTGTTCTGAGAACTGAAATCGACCAAAATCAACCACAGTTTGCCGTCCAAGTCTTCCCCCTGAAGTGGCAAGACTTCAACAGACACCAGAGCTCCAACGTAGTTCCAACATAGTTCCATCAGACAGATCCTCCCAGGATAACTGTTGTCTCAACACAGATTCCTGTTGCCTCCTGGAACATCACCTTCCCAGAATCGTGTCGATAACTCAAAATACTTTTTCTCTTGAGACGTCTTCCTTGACTCATGAGCTATTTAGAAGTGTGCTGTTTAATCTCTAAATATCTGGGGACTTTCCGGCTATCTTTTAGTTATTGATTTCTACTTTAATTCCATTTTGGTCTAAGAGCATACACTGTATGGTTTCTATGATTTTCAATGTGTTAAGGTATGTTTTGTGGCCCAGGATGTGGTCTGTCTTGGTGAGTGTTCCATGTGAGCTTGAAAAGAATGTGTATTCTGCTTTGTTGGATGAAGTAGTCTATGGATACTGATTATCCAGTTGGTTGATGGTGCTGTGAGCTCAACTGTGTCCTTATTCATCTGCTGCTGGACCTGAGCACCTCTGATGGGGGGATCAATGTCTCTGACTGTAACACCGAGCTCCTCCATTTATCCTTGCAGTTCTATCAGTTTTTGCTTCATATATTTTGACACTCTGTTATTAGATGGATACACATTAAGGTTTGTCTTCTTGGAGATCTGACCCCTTTAGACCTCTTTATTATTACGTAATGTTCTGTTACGTAATGATTCCTGCTGATTTTCCTTGTTTTGAAGTCTACTCTGTCTGAAGTTAATATAATGACTCCAGCTGTCTTTCGATTAAGGTTGGCTAAAAATTAACATATACATTTTTCTCTGCCCCTTAACTTTTAATCTGTATGTGTCTTTACATTTAAAGTGGGGGTTCTTATAGACAATACATAGATGGTTTGTTCTTTTTTGTTTTTTGATCCACTGTGACAATGTTTTAAATGGTACATTTAGACCACTGACTTTCAAAGTGACTACTGATATAGCTGGGTTAATATCACCACATTAAAAAAATATATATATCATCATTATTACTGTTTTCTGGTTGCCACCCTTGTTATTTGTTCCTATTTTTGTTTTCCACTCTTTTTCTGTCTTTTGTGGTTTTAATTATTTTATTATTCATTTTATCTCTTTTCTTGGTTATCAACTACAGTTCTTTTAACTTTCTGTCAGTGGTTGCAATATACCTTTACAACTAATCCAAGTTCACTTCTGAATAACAACATTTCACTTCACAGGTGGCACAAGTGCCTTATAATAACAAAACAGTCCTAATCCCTATCTCCCATCCCTTCCATCTTTGCTGTTACTAATTTCATTTATACATAAACTGTAAACATCAAATACATTGCTATGATTTTGAAAGAAGTATCTATTAACTCAGTTAACAATAATAAAAGTTTTAATTTTACCTTCACTTATTCCTTCTCTAATGCATTTACAACTTTCACGTAGATCCAAGTTTCTGACCAATATCATTATACTTATGTCCGAAGAACCTTTAACATTCCTTGTGAGACAGGTCTACTGAGAGAAGTTCCCTCATCTTTTGCTTGAGAAAAGCTTTCTCTATTACTTTTGAAAGAGAGTTTTGCAGAATACAGAATTTCTAGATTGATGGTTTTTTTTTTCTCTCTCAACACCTTAAATGTTTATTCTCCTGCTTGCATGGTTTCTGGGGAGAACTTGTGTATGACTCTCATCTCCCCTATAAATAAGGTCCTTCTCTGGCTTCTTTCAAGACTTTGACATCTGTAGTTTAATATGATTCACCTTGGTGTAGTTTTATCGGCATTTCTCCCACTTGGTGCTCTCTGAGCTTCCCAGCTCTGTAGCTGGGTGTCTGACTAACTTGAAATTCTGTTATCATCGTTTTAAGTATTTTTTCTGTTTCTTTCTTTCTTCTTTCTGGTACTCCCAATACATGTGTGTTACATCTTTAATTGCCATCCTGTGGTCCCTGGACAGTGTTCCTTTTTACTCCCAGTCTTTTTCTGCTTTGTAGCTTTAAACACTTCTGTGGACATATCCTCAAGCTTAGAGTCTTTCCTCAGCCCTGTCCAGTCCACGGAGCCTGTTGAAGGCACTCTTCATTTCTGTTGGTGTTTTTCATTTTTGGCACTTCTTTTTCATTTTTTTCATAGAATTTCCATCTTTCTCCTCACATTTGTTCTTGCATGTTGTCTACTTTTCCCATTAGAGACCACAGAATATTAATCACAGTTTTTCTAAATTCCTGACATGATCATTCCAATACCCCTGCTATATCTGAATCTAGTTTTGAGACTTGTTCTGTCTCTTCAAACTATGTTTTTCACCTTTTTTGTATGCCTTGCTGTTTTTCTGCTGTTGCTGGAAGCTGGACATGACATGCTGGGTAAAGGAACCCAGTACTGGCCCCCACAAGCTTCTGCTCTGGTACATTGTGACTCTCTGCATTTGTCCCTCTCTCCAATTTTGAAGGAAGTAGCCTGCCTTGGGACCTCAATTCTCTGACAAATCTAAGAACTGACTTCCTTTTCATGCAGCTTTTTACTTGTTAATACAGAGTAACAACTTCTAAGCTCCTTATGTACCAGACTGGAAGTCCTATACTATTTTTAAAACGTCCAACAATATAGAAATGTACTAAGCAGAAAAGGTCAAAGTCCCCAACAAACAACTGCCTAATAGCTTGGAATCTTTAGAATATTTGGAATCTTCAGAATCTTCTTCTAAGCACATGCACTTTTACAAATAATACGTTTCACAAAATAGGATCCTATACAGCCTACCCCTGATATCGTGGGCACCTTTAGTATAGATATAGGTGTTTTATGGGTGTTGTAACAGTCTCTCTTACTAGCAATTTTTCATTTGTCTTCACCTAATCAGTCCCTACTGGAATATATTAATTATTTCAGAAACGCAAACTTTAAAATAAATACCGTTACACTGAATAGCTCTTACACGTAACTTTGTCTGCTTGAGCATTTCCATAGGATAAGCTTCTATAGCAAGCTCTGCTGGGTCAATGGTTAGATACACTTTCACTTTTCATATGTACTTCCAAACCATTCTCTGAAATGGCTGTTAAATGTACATTCTTAAAACAGTGTTCAGAGGTAGCATTTCTCAATACTATCCCCGCCCCAGGTACTTTTAAGTCTTTGCCAATCTGATAACAAGGAATATCTAACTGTGGTTTGTACTTTATTGATTGGCAGAAAGAGTGAATATTTTTCTTGTTATCGGTAATTTGATTTTTTCTTTAAGAATTGCACAAATTTCACTAGGTTACATAGGGATGGTTTAATTTTTTTAATGGAATATAGAGAATAATAAACTTAAACTATGGAAATCCTTAATCCTAGGTATTACTGTCAAAGTTGTATGGCCCACAAGGAACATTCTATTTCACTTCACATTCACCTGGTGAACACATCATTTGCTTACAATCTAATTCTACAAGGCTTGTGTCATTCGGAGGGAGTAAGCTGGTAAGTAAATGCCCTCATGTCCTTGCAGATGAACAGCGTCAGCATTACTCAGGTGTGACAATGATATGCAGAATAATTACGTCCAGGCCATATTAAAGTCCTGCACCCAGATCGCAGCACAGCAACTAAAGAGGGAGTTGGAGAGCTTGGAAGGGGTTCAAAGTGGAGCCACAAAGTTGATTAAAGGGCTTGAAAAACGAGAACTGGGAGGGAAGGTCGAGAACTGTGATTATTCAGGCTTGAAAACAATTGAAGGCTGAAGGGTGAATTAATAATGGAATTCCAATAAATGAAACTCTTACACGGTAGGTGGTGATTGGATATTTTCTAAAGGTTCTGAGAACAAATGGAGAATTTGTATGTTAGCATCAGAAATTTAGTTATATGTAGAGAACCTTTTCCTGAGAGTAATCAAATTGTCTCAGGGCCAAAGGCATGTGCCCAGAACTCTAGAGGACATAGCTCAGGAAGGTGTAGTTGCTCTTTCAGGGCAGCAGGTACCATTTAATGCATTACTGTGACAACGAAAGACTCCTGCGTATAACCTGGAATGGGGCGGCAGTGAAGCAGAAAGAGAATGAAGGAGTCTTTACTCTCAGAAAGGTGCGGGGGTTGGGGCACTGGAGAAAAAGGAAGGACTGGTAGGACACAGTGAGGGGAAAACAAGGAAAACAAGCGAGCCACATGGAAACACGCTTCTTCCCTTTTACTGTTGTACAGCGGATCCACTTAGACATTCGAGTCGGAGAACATGACCTTGATGCAGCCATTACTCAAGCAAAGGACAAAATTAATGAAGTCAGCTTCAAGCTTGAACATCTAATCGAGCAAATTGAGCAAATAGTCAAAGAACAGAACTATCAAAGGGTCAGTCTGCCTAATCAGC
The DNA here is from genome assembly GCF_963930625.1 of Muntiacus reevesi. Classification (NCBI taxonomy): domain Eukaryota; kingdom Metazoa; phylum Chordata; class Mammalia; order Artiodactyla; family Cervidae; genus Muntiacus; species Muntiacus reevesi. The sequence goes on along the minus strand of NC_089270.1, from coordinate 444,550 downwards.
TTACACCCCCTCTTCCTACCAGGAACATAATTCTTGACTAAGCCCCCGAGCCAGGGAAAGAGTAAACTGCTTGTTTCCTAGGTTTCTCCAGGACTGTGTGGATGTGCGGGTTGGTGGGGGTACTCTTCTGCCGTCTGCTGGACTATGAGCTCCTCTAGGAAAGGGACCGTGGCTCACTCGCCTTAGGGGTGTGAGCTCACAGATGAATAAATAAGGGCTTCCAACACACCCTGTGCATCTGCAGTCGAGGGTGCCCACTTTCTACAGCATTATTTTGTTCCTGTGACATTATGTGTTTCCCAGGTCACTGTGTTCAGTGGACTCGGCTTGGATGTGGGCCTGAATCTGCCCCCACTCACTAACCTTCTGTTTTCTCTAAGCTTCAGCTTCCTTATCTGGAAAATAAAATGAGCACGGTGCCCAGCTTAAAGTAAAGCAAGAACTGGAATGATAAAAAAAAAGTACCAACTAGGCAATATACACTTTGAAGCTAACAAATAAAACATATAAAGTAACAGATCAAATACTTGATATTTTACACCAAAATATCAAAGTATGTTTTATAAGGTTGACGCCCCCTCCTTATCTTTGGCTAAAAACACACCTTAGCTCAGAAAAATCAGATACTGCTCTTTGGCATAAGATATTACCTGGGTGACATTAAGTACCTTGAATATATACAGCACCTTCCCCTCAAATTCATGCATGAAGCACCTTAAGAAACCTAACCTGAATATTTCTCTTCTATATAGGACCGTGAAGAAAAATTTCGAATGACCAGTGAAGATACAAACAGCAACGTCTTATGGTGGGCATTTACACAAACATTAATCTTTATCTCAGTTGGAATTTTCCAAATGAAGTCCCTTAAAGACTTCTTCATAGCTAAGAAACTTGTATAAAAATAAATAAAAAGTAAAGGCAAATAATTACCTTCTACTTTGCATAACGTTTGAGTTAATAAAATATATTCATAAGTATGCATTATTTTCTGATTTCAAAGATATCTAAGGTTGGAATTTATGTTATAGCATTGTAACACTGATAAAATGCCCAATAGTCATGTATGAATGTGAGAGTTGGACTACAAAGAAGGCTGAGTGCTGAAGAATTGATGCTTTCGAACTGTGGTGTTGAAGAAGACTCTTGAGAGTCCTTGGACAGCAAGCAGATCAAACCAGTCAATCCTCAAGGAAATCAACCCTGAATATTCGGTGGAAGGACCACTGATGCTGAAGCAGAAGCTCCACTACTTGGGCCACCTAAAGCAAAGAGCTGACTCACTGGAAGACTCTGATGCTGGGAGAGACTGAAAGCAGGAGAAGGAGACAACAGTGGGAGAGATGGTTGGATGGCATCACCGACTCAATGGACATGAATTTGAGCAAGTTCTGGGAGTTGGTGAAGGTCAGGGAAGCCTGGTGTGCTGCAGTCCATGGGGTCACAGGGTCCAGACATGACCAACAGCCTGAACAACAACACTGATGAAATGTCACTTTAACAATACAGCTTCTGAGTTTGACAGAATAAACACATGATTCTGTTCTTAAACTTGGAATAGATCAGCCCTGTCCAACAGAAATAAAATGTGAGCCATATATGTAAATTTTAATTTTTCTGGTTGCCATATTAAACAAGGTTTTTTAAAGAGTAAAATTAACCCGAGTGACATATACTTAACCTAATACATCAAATACACTACCATTTTAACAAGTAATCAATACAAAATTACTAATGAGATAGTTTACTTTTCTTTCTTGATAAGAAGTCTTGGAAACTCAGGTGTATTTTGCAATCAAAGCATATCTCAACTTGGACCCAGTCCCATTTCAAGGTCCAATGGCCACAGGAGGCTCTCGGCTGCAGCCTGGGACAGAGGGGTACATATCTTCCCTAACGCACTCCAGTCAGTTATCCTGAATCTCCCTGTTTCTCTGAAAGGCCACTTTCTCCATTTGCACAGAGACTTCCTCTGAACCAAGTTTGCTCCGCAGGTCCCACCTGATCCCCCTCCACCTGGACCAGGGTGATGGAAACAGCTCTTCTATGGAGAGTGGGGGGCATTCCATGAGGTTTGAAATAATATGAAGCTAGGTTCCCTTCATTTTCTCTAATTTTCTTTTTCCTTTGGACTGCACAGCACGTGTAATCTTGGTTCCCCAACTGGGCACAGAACCCACATCACCTGCACTGGAAGCCCAATCTCAACCACTAGATGCTCAGGAAAGTCCTTCTCTAAATTCTAATTACAAGTTCATTAGAAGCTACAAAAAATAGAACAGTCCTCTCCACCAGCTCCTCTATATCTTTGTAAATGGAAAACAGTCTTCTCTAGGTCAAGACTTTTCATATGCCCACGCCAGAGGCAAGCAAGGCCCTGGCTCGCCTGGCCCAGCTTTGCCATGTGACCGGGTCAGCTGGTCCTGGGCCCTAGTCACACCCCACCCTGATCCACCCAGCCCTCCTGGCGCCCCGACCTGGCCCAGCGATCTCCTAGAACCCCACCGCAAGGTGTCCCCACGCCCCACGTCCTGTCCCTCTGACCCCACTGGTCCCTCGTGGCCCAGGGCCCCTCCCCTCGCACCTCAGTCTGCGGCCCTCAAGTCCCTCACCTTCCCCACCGCCACCACAGCACAAGGGCCCCTGGCCCGCCAGCTCAGCTCAGCGCGCTCAAGGCTGGCACACGGCACGTCTCCCTGTGGCCCGCCCCACCCTTCGCCCGGGCACTGCCTCCTAGAGGGTCTGAGGCTCGGCGGCTCCGCGCACCCACCTCGGCACCGCCCGGGGGCCCACACGGCTCCCGGAGTACCACGCGCTGCCCTCAGGGGGCCCACTGGGATTGCGGCGCTGGAGTGGGTGGGCCGGTCCTCACCTGCCCGTTCTCCTCCCTGACGCCCCGCCAGACAACCCGCAGGCGGCAAGGCGTAGCCTCACCCTGTCCCTTCCTGCCTGGCTACCTTCCGGGGCGCGTTGTGGCGGGAGCGGCGCCACCCGGGCGCGCAGGCGCGGGGTCACGCCCTCGGGCCGGGCGCAGATCCCGCGCCCAGGTCTCGCGCGGCTCTCGCGGCTCTCGCGAGGCGGCGGCACGACCCTGGGCCAGACATGGCCAGCTGGGTGTTCTGTAACCGCTGCTTCCAGCCGCCCCAGGCGGCGTCGCGCTTCAGCCTGACCAACTGCGGCCACGTGTACTGCGACGTCTGCCTGCGCAAAGGTCAGGGCGGGCGGGAGCGCTGGCCGGCAGCCCGGCCCCTGGGCGGTGGCCACACGAGGAGGCGGCGCCCTGAGGCGAGCTGGAGGGCCTTCGGAACCGGGCTTCTGGGGGAGGGCTGGCGGCACCAGGGCCTGGGCGCCGGCGAGAGGCCCGGGCTCGCGTCTCGTGGACGCCTCCGGGCTGGCGCAGCGGGGCCGCCGGGCTCGCGTCTCGTGGACGCCTCCGGGCTGGCGCAGCGGGGCCGCCGGGCTCGCGTCTCGTGGATGCCTCCGGGCTGGCGCAGCGGGGCCGCCGACCCCGTGGGCAGCGCAGGGCCCTGCACCTCGGCCCACCTGCCCCTTGGAGCCCGACGGGCGTGGGGCGGGAAGCGGGGAGGCGGGTGCAGAGCGGTCCCCAGAGGAGGCGGCGTGTGAGCGCCTGAAGCTAGGGGAGGGGGACCCCGGGCTGCCTGCGGGCTGCGAGGTGATCCGACCCCCACCCCAGGACCTGCGAGCCCCGCACCCGCGCCTGTGGCCCCACCTTGACAGACATTCTTGACAGACATTGACCTAGAGAGCTCAGGCAGGAAAAAAAGCCTAAATGAAAACGCAGTGAGTTCTCACAGAGTGACTGATCTGTGATACCAGCTCACAGATGAAGAATCAGAACATCACTGCCCCCCCCCCCCCCCCCGCAGACCCTCTGAAGGAAATGGCACCCATCACCTTGGGCAGCCATGAGCAGGGGGTCCAGCCAGTGCCAGGCTCACCCCACACTCTGCCCTGCACGGGCCCGTGTCTGGGCCTCTCCCTTCAGGACCCTCCCTTGCCCCTCGCACCCCTTCCCCACCACACCTGCTCCGGCCTGGCGTGTTTCCCAGCTCACCACGGACCCTCGGGCTCCTCCAGGCTCTGTCTGTCGTGGTGGTACCACAGGCGTGCTGGTGCTGGGTTCGCAGGTTCTGGGGTTGGGGCGGCAGAGGCTTGTGCCCAGGTGGGCTGGCTGAGTCGATCCTGGCAGCCGGAGGACGCAGGATGGGGGCAGGGGAGGCAGCACTCTGGGAGGAAGCGGAGCCCAGCACAGGGAGACGTGTCCAAGCAGGACAGCCGCCAGGGCTGGACAGAAGCAGGGCTCATGTTGGGCAGACTTGAGTCTGGGCGGCAGCTGGCTGGATTGGGGGTGGGGCCCCCCTGGCCATCCAGAGTACCGGGAGACAGCAGGTTTGAGCTGAGGCTCAGGACCTCACGTTTGGAACAGAGGTGCCGGGGCCAGCCATGCAGGGAGGCTGCAAAGGGTTGTGAGCACACAAGGGTCTGGTGGTCCAGACTGGAGTGCAGTGGGGAGGGGACTGGAGGGGCTGGAGAGGGGAGGGCGGGAGACAGGAGACACACAAGCCTGTTCTCACCTGGGACGGAGCGTTTCCTAAAGAAGCTGGGTGAGGGCAGGAGGAGGCTGGGGCAGGGAGAGACCAAAATGTCAAACCAGGCCTCCCAGGCAGTCAGGGCACCGGCCTGAGGACTACCTGCCTGAGTGCCCTGCGGAGAGGAGAGGGGGGCTGCCTGGGTGCTGAGAGGAGAGAGGGAGGGCTGGAGTGGAGCTTAGGGGGTCTGTGGGAGGGCAGGAGCCCTCTTGGATGCAGTGGGTGGGAGAGGAGGTGAGCCCTCCCTTGGAAGACTAGGCCTGGGGTGGGGAAGGGGAGGCGACCCCCCAAGACACAGGAAGGGGGCCGAGCCCATCAGCTCTGGCGTGGGCAAGGGGAGAGAGGCAGGCCTCATGGGGCCTCTTTCTCAGGCGATGCCTGTGGAGGGGACAACCCTGGGTTTGGGCCATTGTCGCTGCCTAGGAGGACCTGGGGCAGCCGGGCGTGGACGCCTGGCCTCTGAGCTGCCTTGTGGAGAAAACGAGATCAGAGGCTGTGAGAACGGGGCAGGGCCAGAGAGGAGCTGGAAGCAAGGGCGCTGAGGAGGGGGAGCCTTGCGGGACCCAGGGCCAGGCGGTGGAGGAGGGGCGGGTGGGAGGAGGCTGAGCATGGGCGGGGCGGCCAGGGGACGAGCTGCCGTGGCTCTCAGCCCCTCAGCGGCCTGGCCCTTAGGAGCCCTGGTGCCAAGGCCAAGCGGCAGAGCAAAACTCTGGAGCTGTCAGGTGGGGGGGAGGAGCTTTCATTTTGTAGTGTTTAAAATTTTCAGCTAAGTTATCCCCATTTTATTTCTATAAAATATGCTTGGAAATAATCTGTGCTGATCTAAGTTTAAGAGTTGTTGATCTGTATGGCCACTGTTTTGGAGCATATTTGGATAACAAGAAAAAATGGATTGTTACTGTGTAAGTCTTTCCAGCTATGTGCATGCCCCCAGGCTTGTCCACGGTAAGTGCTATAATCCTGTATACTTTTACAAGTACTGTAATTTAAGGTCTGCATTTATATATGTTTAAAAGCACTGTTCACTATAATAAAGTGTGCTTTCTTTTATAGGTAAAAGGGATGAATGCTTGATTTGTAAAGTTGCATGTCGTACAATTCTACTTTCAAAACATGTAAGTAGAAGTCTGTAGTGTGTTAATATTAATCAGTGATTGTTTTTAAGTGTGATGTTCAGTTTTTACTTTGAGTTGCTTGGTGTGCTAGTCATGCAGACTTTCTGTGTAAAGTCCACTAGTGGTTCTGAATCCCTCACACAGCTGTCCCCTCACCAGACCCTGAGTGCTGCTTGAGGACTGGCGCGGGGCGCCTGGGGATGGGCGTGGGGCGCTGGCTCCTGCCGCTCCTCACAGTGGTGGGGTTGGTCTCCCTGGGGTCCATTCTAGTTAAGAGGGTCAAGGGAGTAAAGTTGATCCATTCAAGTTTAGGTCCCAAGATGTGTATTTGATCTGATGTTTAATCTGTAAAAGTTCTTTTTCTGATTACAAACATAAAATTACCTCAAACTTCAAACATAACAGAAAACCATAACAGAATGTGAAAGTCCCCAACTCCTGTTTCCCAAGGACAACAACCAGGAGTGTGGGCCCTGCCCTGGATGTCGGTGGGATTTTAACAAAGTGGTATTTCCCAGTTGACACTACATGTTCTGAAGTGTACACACCCACTTTCTCTAAAAATGACTTCCTGGTGTGATAGGAAAAAACCTTTGGGTTTTTTCAGTTTTTTACTATTTCAGTATTAAAATGAACATTTTTTTTTTTTTTTTTTACCATAGTTCTACATACTTGTAAGACTATTTCTGGAGCATAAATTCCTAGAAGTGGGGAAAAGTGAGGCCTGGTGATGTGGGAGGGTAGGGTGGTGGTGCAAAATGTCTTCCTAACCATCACAAATGAAAAGAGAGACAGAGAGGCATTGAGAACCCAAGTCTGACTGATTCCCAAGCCAGCCAGAGTTCTTGACCACCACATTGTCTTCAAAATAGAAAGAGTGCATCACTTCTTTAAACCTCCTCCACCTAGCGCTTCTCAAATGCGTTTGTGACAGAACCCTTTTTCAAGGAACGCATATTAATATCCCACAGTCCACACTTGGAGGAACTGTTCTCCCATAATAAGCTTCTAGGGAGTAACCAGTGTATCTTGGTGTGAGCCCAGCTCTGGAATTTGGCAGACCCAGAGCAGATTGTCGTCCTAGCTGTGGGCTCCTGGAAAGGTCCCTTTCCCATCTGCTCTGGGGCCCTCATTGCATTGTTGAAAAGATTAAATGAAATGACACTCAGAATTTTTCTATTAATATTTCCTCCTTCGTGCGTAGGAAGTGCAGGCCCCTTCTGTGCCGTTGGGGGTCCCCATCCGTGTTTCCCCTCAGGGAAGCCCTGGGCCCTGGCAGGTCAGCACCGATACCCTCGCCTCCCCCAGGGCCCGGGAAGGTCTCCTTGTGGGGCCTGGTCCTTAGTGGGCATCAGTCCTGTCTTCATCATTGGGGTCCTTGCTGCTGTGTGTAGGGCTCACCCGAGCCCTTGGAGGTGGGGGCAGGCTTCTGTCCTGTTTCCTTTGAAGTACGGGGCTTGGGGCGTCGGGTGCTGTCCAGGGTCTCGGGTGGAGATCTGAGTGTGGGGCTTGCGTGTACTTGGAGTGCCTGCAGCAGGCCCGCCGCCCTGCCAGTGCCCTTCCCAGCCCCTCCTCTGAGCGGAGTCTGGGGCTGTTTCCCCTGTAGCTGCCCCCACCCGCAAAGCAGCTGCCTCCCCCCGCCGCCCCGCCACAAGGTCCTCCGGCAGCCCCTGGGGCCCTGGCCCTTCAAGTGTTTCCTGGTTTGTTCTGCGGACCTCTTTCCCTGAGCGCAGCGTGACGCACTTCAGCGGGGGTGGCCCATGTGTGTCCTTGGCCATGCGCTCTGAGCCTCTGGTGCTGATGAGGGGAGAGGAGAGGCAGGCGAGCCTGCAGGAGGCGAGCCGGTGGGCAGGTGCCGGTTCATAAACCCTCTTCTGTCACGTTTACGCTGCAGTAACTCGACACAAACTTGTGAGAGTTAGAGGTTGTGCCCGTTGCTCTTCCTGCTTCTGATTCCACCGTTTCCTTTGTACCCGGCTGCCCCAACCCTGGCGGCTGCCCGAAACTCCTCGGCGCCAGCCTTGGTCCCTAAGAGCTGGCGCTGCCCCTCTCCTGCACCAGGGTGTCCCGGGGGCCCCTGGGAGCCGCTGCGATGGCGTTGGCCGGGTCTCGGCCCTGAAGCGCACGGACCTCCAGGCCCTGGAGGCAGCGTTAGCAGAAGCAGCCTTTTCTCTTTCAGACGGACTCCGACATCCAGGCGCTCTTCATGGGCATAGACAGTCTGTGCAGGAAGTATGCCAAGGAGACCTCCCAGGTGAGTCCCCAGGCCCTGGAGGTGCGTTGGGAGCCCAGTCCGTGTCTGCCCCCACTGTGGAAGGCCGGGCACTGGTCCCGTGTCTGCGGGTGTGAGACAGCGGCTGCTCGATCAAGACACCCACGCTGCCTCAGGGTTTGAGGGCTGGGCTGCAGCTCTGGGTCTGGAAGGTGGGCCTGAGGCGTCCAGACACTGGGCAGCGGGCTGACACTTGACAAAGTGTCTCCTGACGCCCTCTCTTGACACTCTCTCCTACCTCCTTATGACTGCACATCCTCTCCTGACCCCTAGTGCCTGCGTGTCCTCTCCTTACCCTCCTCGTGCCTGCACGTCCTATCCTGACCCCTCCTTGTGCCTGCACGTCCTCTCCTGATCCCTCGTGCCTGAGCGTCCTCTCCTGATCCCTCCTCGTGCCTGCGCGTCCTCTCCTGATCCCTCCTCGTGCCTGCACGTCCTCTCCTGATCCCTCATGCCTGCACGTCCTCTCCTGATCCCTCGTGCCTGCGCGTCCTCTCCTGATCCCTCCTCGTGCCTGCATGTCCTCTCCTGATCCCTCGTGCCTGAGCGTCCTCTCCTGACCCCTCCTCGCGCCTGCACGTCCTCTCCTGATCCTTCGTGCCTGAGCGTCCTCTCCTGACCCCTCCTCGCGCCTGCACGTCCTCTCCTGATCCCTCCTCGTGCCTGCATGTCCTCTCCTGATCCCTCGTGCCTGAGCGTCCTCTCCTGACCCCTCCTCGCGCCTGCACGTCCTCTCCTGATCCCTCGTGCCTGAGCGTCCTCTCCTGACCCCTCCTCGCGCCTGCACGTCCTCTCCTGATCCCTCCTCGTGCCTGCATGTCCTCTCCTAACTCCTCCTCATGCCTGCGAATCCTCTCCTGATGATCCTGTGTGTCTGTACATCCTCACCTGACCCCTTCTCATATCTGCACGTCCTCTCCTGCCACTCCTAGTGCCTGCACATCCTCTCCTGACCCCTCCTAGTGCCTGCACATCCTCTCCTGACCCCTCCTCGTGCACGCGCATCCTCTCCTGACCCCTAGTGTCTACATGTCCTCTCCTGACCCCTAGTATCTGCACGTCCTCTCCTGACCCCTCCTCGTGCCTGAACGTCCTCTCCTGACCCCTAGTGTCTGCGCGTCCTCTCCATATCCATCCTCATGCCTGCACATCCTCTCTTGACCCCTCGTACCTGCACGTCCTCTCCTTACCCCTCCTCGTGCCTGCATGTCCTCTCCTGACTCCTCCTCATGCCTGCAAATCCTCTCCTGATGATCCTGTGTGTCTGTACATCCTCTCCTGACCCCTCCTCATATCTGCACGTCCTCTTCTGACCACTCCTAGTGCCTGCACATCCTCTCCTGACCACTCCTAGTGCCTGCACATCCTCTCCTGACCCCTCCTCGTGCACGCGCATCCTCTCCTGACCCCTAGTGTCTACATGTCCTCTCCTGACCCCTAGTATCTGCACTTCCTCTCCTGACCCCTCCTTGTGCCTGAATGTCCTCTCCTGACCCCTAGTGTCTGCGCATCCTCTCCTGATCCATCACATCCTCTCCTGACCCCTCGTACCTGTACGTCCTCTCCTGACCCCTCCTCGTGCCTGAGCATCCTCTCCTGACAACTTGTGCCTGCACATCCTCTCCTGACTCCTCGTGCCTGTGTGTCTTCTCCTGATCCATCCTTGTGCCTGTGTGACCTCTCCTGACCCCTCCTCGTGCCTGCGCATCCTCTCCTGATCCCTCCTCGTGCCTGCATGTCCTCTCCTGATCCCTCGTGCGTGCATGTCCTCTCCTGACCCCTCCTCGTGCCTGCGCGTCCTCTTCTGATCCCTCCTCGTGCCTGTGCGTCCTCTTGTGATCCCTCCTCGTGCCTGTGTGTCCTCTCATGATCCCTCCTCGTGCCTGCACATCCTCTCCTGACCCCTCCTCGTGCACGCGTATCCTCTCCTGACCCCTAGTGTCTGCATGTCCTCTCCTGACCCCTAGTATCTGCACATCCTCTCCTGACCCCTCCTCATGCCTGCACGTCCTCTCCTGACCCCTCCTAGTACCTGCACTTCCTCTCCGGACCCCTCCTAGTGCCTGCACATCCTCTCCTGACCCCTCCTCGTGCACGCACATCCTCTCCTGACCCCTCGTGTCTGCATGTCCTCTCCTGACCCCTAGTATCTGCACGTCCTCTCCTGACCCCTCCTAGTACCTGCACTTCCTCTCCGGACCCCTCCTAGTGCCTGCACATCCTCTCCTGACCCCTCCTCGTGCACGCACATCCTCTCCTGACCCCTCATGTCTGCATGTCCTCTCCTGACCCCTAGTATCTGCACGTCCTCTCCTGACCCCTCCTCATGCCTGAACGTCCTCTCCTGACCCCTCGTGCCTGCGCGTCCTCTCCTGACCCCTCTTCATGCCTGCACGTCCTCTCCTGACCCCTCCGCGTGCCTGCGCGTCCTCTTCTGACCCCTTGTGCCTGCGCGTCCTCTCCTGACCCCTTCACATGCCTGCGCGTCCTTTCCTGACCCCTCGTGCCTGCGTGTCCTCTCCTGACCCCTTCGCATGCCTGTGCGTCCTCTTCTGACCCCTCGTGCCTGCGCGTCCTCTCCTGACCCCTCGTGCCTGCTCGTCCTCTCCTGACCCCTCGTGCCTGTGCGTCCTCTCCTGACCCCTCCTCGTGCCTGCGCGTCCTCTCCTGACCCCTCCTTGTGCCTGTGTGTCCTCTCATTATCCCCTCATGCCTGCACATCATCTCTTTGCTTCTTGCACGCTTGCTCCATCCCCAGCCTTAATGCTGGGCGTTCCTCACTAGATGTCACTGGACAGCACTCCCCTGGGCTGTCTTTCTGTTAAAGGTGCAGACCCCTCATTGGCTGCCTGCCACTTGCCCTCGGGGTAAGGCCGAGTTGGGCAGCAGCAGGGGCCGACTGCTGCTGAGGCCCGTCCTGGGCACTGCTGCTCGCAGGACCATCGGCTTGTGGGCCTGGAGACCATGGTCAGCCAGCTTGGGGGACTGTCCCCTCCCCAGGAGGCTGCTCTCCGGCTCTGCCAAGAGCACCAGCCGGAACAGGGCTGACCCTTTGTGCTGGGGTGGCCAGGGGCCCAGGGAGGCCCTGGGACTCAGCGTCAGCGCAATGTGCGCGCTGGGCAGGGCTGCCTCTGTCACCTCAGTCGAAGTGGAGGACCTCTCTCAGGCCAGTCCCTGGGGCCAGAGCTGTCCCTGGTGGTGGTCCGTGGGAGATCCGCGGGAGCCCTGCGCCTGGAGGGGTCTCTCCAGGGACGGCCCAGCACAGAGCCTGGGGCCCCGGGGGAGGCCGAGTGGCCGTCCCTTCACCTCCGGCCACACGTGTTCCCACCAGGCGTGGTCAGGCAACTGGTGGTGGTCAAGTGCCCGCCTCGTGCTGAGTGGCCCACAGCAGGGAGCAGGGCAGCTCGCTGTGGACGCTGGCATGCGGAGTTTGCTGTGACTTTCAGTGCACTTAATGAGCATCTTTAATTTCTCACTGCATTAGTTTCTCACAGGGCAGTCGTTTGTAGGTAAAACCCATGGAACGGTCTCTGTGGGGCCCTCTGTGACTCGAAGAGAGTGAAGCCAGCCGGGACCGAGACTGCGAGCGCCTGCGCGGGGCCTGGGCTTGCCTGAGCGGAGGCAGCACCACTGGTTCCTGCTGAGCTGACTGAGATCTGCCTTGAACCCTCCCCACCTCTGACATGCTCACCCGCCAGCCTCTCCCCGTGACGCGCAGAAGGGACACAGGGCCCTGGGCTGGGCAGAGTCTCCTGACCCCTTGGCACAGACGCCCTCGGCCTATGCTGCTCCCAGACTGTAACCCGACCCAAGGACTCGCGTCTTTCCTCCGGCCCAGTCCTCCCACTGTCCTGGGCTCCAGGGCGGCATGGCTGCGGTCAGCTCCTCCTCGGCCTCTGCGGAGACCCAGGGTTGGCTGCTATCAGGCATGGCCTGCAGACTTTGTGTGAGTGCCATCAAGTCTCACCTCTGTCTCGCTCTAGCTGGGGACTCGAGCCCTTTTTCGTTTTGTTGCTGTCGGTCAGGCCGACACTGAACCCCAGAGGCTGGCCAGGTGGCGTGTGGCCGCGCCCGAACACACACGGAGCCCTTGCCCTCAGGGGGGCCGCCCCCACCTGCAGCTCAGGGACCGCCCCCTCCCCGGCCTTTTGCCCACAGTCAGCCTTGCCCATGCTCTGGGCCTGCTGTGGCCTCACCTGTCCTGCTGCGTCTGAATCATGGAGCCCTGCATGCTTGTCCTCACCAAGGTTCTCCTTGGAAGTGGCCTGTCCACGGGCCTTGCTGGGCCCAGTGCCTCAGAGGTGGGGTTCCCTGTGACTGGGGTTCCCAGTCTGGGGTTCCCAGATGCTGCTGAGCAGGAGCCCGGGGCCATGCCCAGAGGCGGTGCTGGTCCTCAGTTTGGGCCCTGCCCCAAGGCATGCGTTCAGGGGTCAGCTTTGGACATCGGTCTCTCTTGCCCTGAGCGTGGGACCTTCGGAGGAGTGAGCTGAGAGAGGTGACTGTCACCTTGTTTTGCTTCGTTGATGGGAAGGCAGCTTTAGATCTGTTCAGACGTCTCCCGGGGGCACGGCTCTCACCTCCGGTCCTGCCCGGGGGAGGTAGAGGGAGGGGCAGGATCAGTCCCGGCTGATGAGTGAGGACTGGGCATCTGCCTGCGAGGGCCCAGCAGGGGCAGCGGGAGTGAAGGCTGTCAGTGTGATCCGGAGCCTTCCTGGGACGGGGCCTCAGGAGCTGTGAGGACTCCTGCAGGGGCGGCCTTGGGTGCCCTCGCATCATCCTCTCCACTAGCAGGCGTGCTGGGCAGAGCCTGCGTCCACTGACCCTGCTGTGGGTGGAGAGCACATCCGTTGTCCCATGGGGCGAGTCCCCGACAGCGAGGGCTCTGAACCCCTCTGATGAGCCAGCAGCCAGGCTGGCAGGGGCTCTGGGAGGGTGTTTGCCCTCCGCCTGTGGTTCCCCCCGCCCAGAGACGGCCAGCCTCCTTTGCACAGAAGGACTTCTTCCCTCCATCTGGACCAGGCCAGTGAGCCCTGGAAGCATGCCCTGCCATCTGCATGCCTGGGGCAGGGAGTGACTGGGGGAGCGTTTGCATGACACAGGCCTCAACCAGCTTAGTACCGTCTCCGCTGTCTCTCAGCTGTGCACAGGTGACAAGAATTAGGCCTAAACAGTTCAGCTCAGTGTTTCAGGAGGGTGAGTGTCATCTGAAAACCCCAGGGTTTCAGAATAGCTCTCTCTGAGCCTTCCCTGGTGGTCCAGTGGCTAAGACTCTGTGATCCCAGTGCAAGGGCCCGGGTTCGATCCCTGGTCAGGGAACTAGATCCCATGTGCTGTCACTGCAGATTCTGCATCCTGTAAAGAAGATGGAAAACCTTGCGTGCCACCAGGACTCGGCACAGCCAGATAAATGCGTAAACGAACAGCTCTCCCTTCCCAGAAGTGAGTCAGTCATCCTCCTGTAACGTCCGTCGGCATCTCCAGGAACAGTCCAGGCTCTGCTCCATAGACATGGAGGTCGGGGCTCATAATTGGAGACCAGGATGGTGCTGGTTTCGGGCACTGCTGGCCTTGACCGGCTAGTAAAGATCACTGGGCTCCCAGAGCAGTGTGGCCCTGCCAGCCTGCCTGGTGGTCCCCGCACAGCGGAGTCCTGGTGGGGGTCTCCTGAGATCCAGCGGCTGCTCCCTGAGGGATAGCACGTGGTGGTTGGCCCGTGTGGGTCGTGTCCTGTCCTGAGTGCCCCTGGAGCCACGTGGAAGGGGGCAGAGTAGCCGTCGTGCCCACGTGCTCTTCACGTGGAACCCGTGGTGCTCAGCACCTCTGGGTGGGGCTCTCCTGGCCAGGACTGTCCACTGAGCCCGGGGTCTGCCCGTATCTGCTCTGGCTGCTGGGCAGCAGGGGGTCGTGCCTGGGGAGGAGCCAGCAGCTTCGGGAAGCCCCCGGCCTCAGCCTCTGCAGCAGCTGACATGTGTTGTCTTCTCAGATCTCAGAATTTCAAGAAAAGCACAGGAGGAGACTGTTAGCCTTCTATGGAGAAAAGGTAACTCCAGTCAGCGGGCCGCAGGGAGCAAGGGGGCTGCATTATCCCCTCCTGGCATGGGCCGCTGGGCGGTGTCTGCCTGCAGACGCTCAGCCGGCTGCACGGTGCCTCTCTGAGGTCAGCCGTGCAGCCACCTGGAGACCCAGCTGTGGTCTCACTTCCACCTTGGACATCAGTACAGACCCGCAGTCACCCCTCGGTCGATGTGGTACTTCTCCATGAATGTGACGTAAAGTAGTTCTGGCTGATCTTCACAAAAGGAGGTTTAGTGCCCATTTGCTTATCCCCAAAGCATCCTCCCCACTTGGTTTTGAAACTCAAAAGATGGAAAATAAAGCTTTAGTGAAAACAAATGTGGAGCTTCAGCTTGACTTGGGTTGAAGCTTCCTCACAGGTTGAGAGGAGCAAGGGGCAGGCGTCAAGGGGGCACTTGGTGGACGGGGAGGGTGCTCTGCCCAAAGGGTGCCCCGTGAGGCGGGGCGGCGCTGGGCTGGGCTTCGCACTTCCTGGAGATTCCTGGAGCCCGTTTCCGACACACCTGGTGACCTGGACTTGGTACAAACTCTCACAAAAAGTGCGAGGGCCATGGCCGCATCACTTGCATTCTGATTCCTGGTTTAAGAACTTGAGGATTCACTTGTTTCTTCTAAACTGTCACCCGGCCTGTGTGGTAATGGGAAGTCATTTGATCGTGTTTAGATTTCTCAGTTGGAGGAGTCCCTCAGGAAGTCGACGCTGCGGGTGGAACAGCTGCAGAGGTGAGTCTTGGGGGCGTACGGTGGGGAGAGGGCACGTGGCGGGTGGGAAGGCTCACAGCACTTTGTTTCCCGGGCCTGGTGTCTCCGAGTCTGCCTGTTTTCCTTGGTCTCTAGGTGGGGTGTTTCTGGGGCGGTGGTTTCTGGCCCAGGCCCCCTCGCTGGCCACTCCACTCTGCTTGCACTGGTGTGGCTTGCGGTCTCCCTCCAGGGGGACCCCACAACTGGCACCCTCGCCCCAGATCACGCATACCCAGGTTTCCCCACCCTGCTCTGCTGGTGTCTCTGTCTCGGGGACCGTGGATGCTCGTCCACCCCACACAGCAGCACCGGACTTGTTTCACGAGGTCACCTGGAAGTAGGCACAAGTGCCCTTTGGGAGCTGGGCCCAGCAGCTGGTCCTGCTCAGCAGGCTTCGAGGGAGCACCCGCCGTGTTCTTGGCACCACCTCCTGTGGGTTCTGGGGACTCAGGGGAGCCCCTCTGGGGTGGACCAGGCCTGTGCAGGTTCCCGAGATGAGGAGGGGCCAAGGCGTGTCATGGAGAAGTGGGTCGTTTCTGTTTTCCTTACTTCAGGTTGGAAGGTATTATCTGGATGTAAATGTTTGCGACTCAGTTAATGCCTTTTCTCTATTTAGGGTGAGGTCGTCACAACAAGCAGTTTTCAGCACAGTAAAAACTCCAGCTTCAAGTAAGTGAAGTGATGCCTGGAGGGGGGGGTGCAGGTGCTGGGTGTGCCTATAGCTCCAGCACAGTGGTCTGTGCCCTCATCACAGCGCCTTCAGCAAGGCCAGACGGACCTCTGCTCCAGTCCCGTGACTCATCAACCTCTGAAAGGTCTGTGCCCTCAGCCCCGCCCCCAGCGCAGGCCTGAGCACAGGCACCCACCGCCCACCTCTGCCGCTTGCCCCTTACTCCCATCCCCAGCCAGAGGGGTGGGTGGCGTGGCCACGTGACCAGGCTGGGCCCTTCCTTTGACTGGGATGAGAGGGGTGGGCTGGTGGCAGCCTCTGGAACCTAGACCCCCGGTGAAGTGTCTTTTTTGGAAGATTGCAGTTGGACCCGTGGGCAGCAAGGCTGATGGGGGTGCTCTGGCTGTGCCCGGCAGGCCACACCCCCGTCCCCAGCTCTTCAGAAAATAGGGGGCAAGGCCCTCCTCCCAGCTGCTCCGTGCACCTGCGGGAAGGCCTGGCCCCGTCCCCACCAACCTGGAGCAGGTTAACTAGGGAGCTCATGTGGACGAGCACTGCATGCGTAAACCACGTGGGCCAGGCGGTAGGGTGGACAGAGGTGGGGTCCGGCCCTCCAGCAGGAGGTGGAGGAGCCCAGTGATGGCGCAGGTGGCGAGGAGGAGCTGAGAGGGGACCTTCCGGGGCGGATGGGGGGCAGGAGATGGGAGGCCCGTTTAAGCCACACGGCGGGTGCATCTGTGTCCGTGGGCAGGTGTGTCTGCCTTACGGGCCTTGCTGGCCTTGGCGGGGCTGTGATCACTGCGCTCTGGGAGTGCTGAGCAGCCATAGGGAGGGGGCCCACAGGGCCTCGTGTGTGTACGTTTGCGCGTGTGCGCGCGTGTGTATGCGTGTGCGTGCATGCGTCTGTGCGTGTGTATGTGCGCGCGCGCGTGTGCATACATGCGTGTGCGTGTGTGTGTGCGCGCATGCGTATGTGCACGCGCGTGTGTGCATGCATGTGTGTGCGTGTGTGCGTGTGCGTGTGCGTGCATGCGTGTTTCTGTTACTTCAGGGCAGTCAGCCCGTGACCGTCTCGCTGCCTGTGTAACAGGGTCGAGTCCATGGAAGTTGACCTCACACCCTCTCCAAGGAGAAAGGTGAGTGCACCGACATCACACGTGTGGTCCCAGGTGCTTTGCACGGATGGTCTTTCCCGGCGTGGATAGCTGTCCCACGGCGCACACGCAGAGGTGGCTGGTCGCCAGGAGGCTCCGAGGAGAGGCCTGGGGGGAGGCTGGGGTGCGGTCACGGGCGGGGGTGCCCCCTCTCTCCCTGGCCCGGTGGCCTGTGACGCCTCCGTTCCTGGTGCTGCTGCACTCACGCCCCCTCCAGCCTGGGCAGCGGCAGTGCCCCCTGGATGCCCTGCGTCTGCAAAGTCTTCCTGTGTGCCGTCACAGACCCTCCTGCAAACAGAAGGCTCGGGCCTGTGAGGAGAGACGACACTCAGATTCTGCCTGACAGGAGCAATTTTGTCCCCACGCTGTGACTGACTTCTCAGAGTTGGCCTCTGCTGGGCACGGGGCACCAAGTGTAGGATAGGCTGGAGGTGGGGGGGGGAGCAGGGGGCCAGAGAGGGCCCGGGAGGGGCCAGGCTGAAGGGGCTCTGAGCACAGCGGCCAGGGGAAGGCTGTGAGGTGGGGCCTGCTCACACCCAGCCACGCCGCCTCGGCGGGAAGCGAGTGTCGTGCGGAGCCAGCCCAGCCGTCCCCGCAGGCTCTGCGAGGTGTTGGCCTGCGCTGGGTGGGCAGGGGCTGGAGCCCAGAGGCGGGGAGCTGCTCCCGTGGGTGGACACCGGGTTGCTGGGCAGCGCAACCCCACTCGCAGAGTGTTGGGGGCCCCTTCTGAGGCTGTCTTGCCAGCAGAGGTAAGGCTGGGGTGGAGGTGTCGGCAGAGGGGGCCCTAGACTGAGGCTGCCACAGAGCTGGCGCTCACCGCGTGATGGAGGAGCAAAGGAGCGCTGTGGTGCCAGGCATGGGAGCGGGGCGAGGGTGCAGTGAGGGCACGGGGGTGGTGGCTGGTGGGCAGCAGCAGTAGTGCCAGGCCCAGACTCCTGGCCCCCACGGGGCGTGTGCCCCCTACCAGGCCCCACTGCGCAGTTAGCGGAGGGCTCGGGGCAGCAGGGGGTGTGGGGCCCCGCCTGGCATGTGCACATGCGGAGCAGGCCTGCCCTCGCTGCCGCCGCCCAGTGTCTGTCAGCATCTGGATTTCAAGGTGACGAGACTGTCCCAAAGTGCGGATTACTCAGGATTTTCGAACTCCTCATGTCAGCCAAGAACTTCGCTTACTTTTCCTCTTGTGAAATCCTTAAAGTCACCAGTGGAGCCTTCATTCACTCACCACCTGGGCCCCTGGGGCGGCAGGCGCGAAGCCACCAGCGGCCGTGTTCCCGCACACACCAACAGTGTATCAGATAGATGCGACTGAGGATCTGTGTTCTTAGCAAACAGGGACAGTCTCTGCTCCTGAGCCAGTCTGGAGCATCAGCGGTCGTTCTCTCTTTACGATGCAGCCTGAGGTTGCTGCTGGCCCACCGAGGATCTCCCTGCTCAGCCCACCTCGGGATGGACGCATGGGTAAGTGGAGATGCCTCGCCTTGCCCAGACTGCACGCGCTGCAGGGCCTACCCTTCCCCCAAAGTGGGCCACTCCTGCAGGCCCACCTGAGGCAATGCAGGGGCCGCTGGCCCTGGTGTCCTGTCCTGTCTCCGGGCTGTGCACAGAAATCCTAGTGCCGCTGTGCCTCCTGGCTGCTGCTGGCGTGGCCACTGGGTGAGCGCCCGGCCCTTCCCTGGGTCAGCTTGAGCTCCAGGCTCAGGCTCACGCTCAGGCTCAGGCTCACGCCGTCCCCCCCAAGTCCCTCCCGGAAGTTCCCTCGGCGTCGTCATCGTGGAAACACACATGAGCCGCGTGCTGACTCCTCTCCACCCTCAGCGCCTTGGCTTTCTCTCACCGCTGCTGCCGCGTCTCTGCCCTTGGCTTCCTGTCCTCTCTCGCTGAGGCCAAGGTCCTGAGCGTCACCCCTGAGGTGTAGGTGTTCTGCGCCGCCTTGTCCAGGGCCTGTTGGTGCCGCCCTGGCATTTGAGCACCTGGTTGGAGCTTGATTTCCTTCTGCCCAGCCTCAGATGGAAACCATGGGTGCAGGTCAGGCATGCGCCTTCCTGTCTCCCTGCCCTTGCTGTCCTGGGATCTCAGGCCGTCAGTCGCTCCCGGGCGCTTCCTCGCCTCCTGCCCACCTCCATCCTCCTGTGCAGCTGGCATGCCCACCAGTCAGGGCTCCAGCCGCTTGCTCCGTGGACGCAGCACCTCTCAGCCCCTGTGAGACCTGCGCTCCCTCGTCCTCGGGCACCGCCTGCTTCCTGGCCCGTCCCGTTGGTGATGGAGGCGGCCTTCCTCCTGGGCACTGGGCCTTCCGGGCCCCCACCTTGGCACGGCCTTGCAGGGGTTGGTCTCATACCAGTGTCTGCAGGCCCAAGGCACCGAACCCGCTGCTAGGAGCACCTTCCACTTAGGAGCCCGGGGTCTGGTGGGTGGTGACCGCAGTACCCCTGCCATCCGGCAGGACCTCGTTGCCTCTCCGTTCTGTCAGTATCTTGTAAGAGCCCATAATGGGCAAGGATAGATAAATGTGTAACTGAAACACATAGCTGTCCGCTTACAACTAGACAACGTGGAGAGTAAACTACTTCAGTTTTTAAAAGGCAAAAAAGGAAAGAACCATTTTAAATCTGGAGGAATGGAAGCAGTTACATTAACAAGCATTTAGAAGGCAACACAGGCCGACGGGCGCGGAACACCGAGGCGCAGAGAGCAGACAGCACGTCGGCAGGAGCGGGCGCGCGCCAGCCCCTCCCATCTCGCGCTGAGCGCCCGCCTGCCAGGGGAGACGTGGCCCCAACCCCAAGACGCGTTCCAGCGACAGTGCAGAGACGGTCAGGGTGAAAGGAGCGACCCCACGCCGCATGACGCCCGAGAAACCGACCAGGGGCAGGGGGAGCCTCGCGGTGACAGGACGCGACGCTGACGACGGCGTGCCCACCTGACTGCGCGCAGGTGCCTGCAGCAGAGGCTGACGGGCGGCGGGGCGAACCGAGTGCATTCTGGGCGCGCGCTCCCGCTCAGAGGCGGAAGCAGCAGCGAAGTGGACACGCGGCGTCGGCCTGGAACACTGTCCGGTGTGAGTGCCCGCTAGGGCAGAGACCTCCGCCTGCTGTGCGCTGTCTGTGGGGGCCCGCCTCGCGCCTGGAGGTGCTCACAGGCTGAGACACAACACAGGCGCCTCCGCGAGCAGCGGGTCCGGAGCCAGCGCGTCGTCCTTACCGTAGCAGGCGGCTGTGCGCCTAGAGGGCAGGGGCTCGTCTGCAAGGTTCAGGTCCGTTTATCAGACGCCCCACACAGACGCCCCCCAAGCACGTGGGGCCAAAGCCACAGAATTTTAAAAGTAATCATTCCTTCAGCACGTATTTGGACATTCACTGTTAGTAACTGATGCAGCTACTAGACAAGCGATAGTAAGGTAAGTGACCACTTACTGATAAACACTGTGCCCCCAGCAGTGCTGGGGGAGCAGAGGGAGGCTTTCCAAGGTCAGGCGGAACGTTCTGTGGAGAGGACATTGCAGTGGGGCGTGAGACAGGCCCTGACACTTGGGAAGGACTGCTTACACGGAGGGTATTTTGGGGCCAAAGTGGAATTAAGTGGAAATCAGCAACAGGAAAAAAATCTGGGAATAAAACAAATATTTGAAAATTAACAATTATAACAACCTTATGGATCAAAGGAAAAATACAAAGCCTTTGTCTGTGTGGATCACAACAAACTGTGATCCACAGAATCTCTTGAAAATTGTTCAAGAGATGGGAATGCCAGACCACCTTACTTCTCGCCTGAGAAACCTGTATGCAAGTCAAGAAGCAACAGTTAGAACTGGACATAAAACAATGGACTGGTTCAACATTGAGAAAGGAGTACATCAAGGCTGTATATTGTTACCCTGCTTATTTAACTTGTATGCAGAGTACATCATGTGAAGTGCCAGGCTGGATGAAGCACAAGCTGAAATCAAGATTGCCGGGAGAAATAGCAATAACCTTAGATATGCCACCCCAGTGGCAGAACTATAATGACGATAGAGTGGAAGTGAGAAATAGATTTAAGGGACTAGACCTGACAGAGAGCCTGATGAACTATGGATGGAGGGTCGTGACGCTGTACAGGAGACAGGAATCAAGACCATCACCAGGGAAAATAAATGCAAAAAAGCAAAATGACTGGCTGAGGAGGCCTTACAAATAGCTGTGAAAAGAAGGGAAGCAAAAAGCAAAGGAGAAAAGGAAAGATATACCCATTTGAATGCAGAGTTCCAAAGAATAGCAAGGAGAGATGAAGCCTTCCTCAGAGATCAGTGCAAAGAAATAGAGGAAAACAGTAGAACGGGAAAGACTAGAGATCTCTTCAAGAAAATTAGAGATACTGAGGGAATATTTCATGCAAAGAATGGGCTCAATAAAGGACAGAAATGGTAGGGACCTAACAGAAGCAGAAGATATTAAGAAGAGGTGGCAAGAAGACACAGAAAAACTACAAAAAAGATCTTCATGACCCAGATAATCACAATGGTGTGATCACTCACCTAGATCCAGACATCCTGGAATGTGAAGTCAAGTGGGTCTTAGGAAGTATCACTACAAACAAAGCAGGTGGAGGTGATGGAATTCCTGTTGAGCTATTTCAAATCCTGAAAGATGATGCTGTGAAAGTGCTGCACTCAATATGTCAGCAAATTTGGAAAACTCAGCAGTGGCCACAGGACTGGAAAAGGTTAGTTTTCTTTCCAATCCCAAAGAAAGGCAATACCAAAGAATGCTCAAACTACCACACAATTGCAGTCATCTCACACACTAGTAAAATAATGCTGAAAATTCTCCAAACTACGCTTCAGCAATATGTGAAACATGAACTTCCAGATGTTCAAGCTGGTTTTAGAAAAGGCAGAGGAACCAGAGATCAAATTGCCAACATCCACTGGATCATCAAAAAACAAGAGAGTTTCAGAAAAACATCTACTTCTGCTTTATTGACTATGCCAAAGCCTTTGATTGTGTGGATCACAATAAACTGTGGAAAATTCTGTAAGATGTGGGAATACCAGACCACCTGACCTGCCACTTGAGAAACCTGTATGCAGGTCAGGAAGCAACAGTTAGAACTGGACATGGAACAACAGACTGGTTCCAAATTGGGAAAGGAGTACATCAGGGCTGTATATTGTCACCCTGCTTATTTAACTTATATGCAGAGTACATCATAAGAAACACTGGGCTGGGAGAAGCACAGGCTGGAATCAAGATTGCCGGGAGAAATTCAATAACCTCAGATATGCAGATGACACCACCCTTATGGCAGAAAGTGAAGAAGAACTAAAGAGCCTCTTGATGAAAGTGAAAGAGGAGAGTGAAAAAGTTGGCTTAAAGCTCAACATTCAGAAAAGTAAGATGATGGCATCTGGGCCCGTCACTTATGGCAAATAGATGGGGAAACAGTAGATGACTTCATTTTTCTGGGCTCCAGAATCACTGCAGATGGTGACTGCAGAAATGAAATTAAAAGACGCTTATTCCTTGGAAGGAAAATTATGACCAACCTAGACAGCATATTGAAAAGCACAGACATTACTTTGTCAACAAAGGTCCGTCTAGTCAAGGCTATGGTTTTTCCAGTGGTCATATATGGATGTGAGAGTTGGACTGTAAAGAAAGCTGAGCGCCGAAAAATTGATGCTTTTGTACTGTGGTGTTGGAGAAGACTCTTGAGAGTCCCTTGAACTGCAAGGAGATCAGACGTGGGTGTTCATTGGTCAGACTGATGTTGAAGCTGAAACTCCAATACTTTGTTCACCTTATGCGAAGGGCTGTCTCATTTGAAAAGACCCTGATGTTGGGAAAGATTGAAGGCAGGAGGAGAAGGGGTCAACAGAGGATGAGATGGGTGGATGGCATCACCGACTCAATGGACATGGGTTTGGGTGGACTCCAGGAGATGGTGATGGACAGGGAGGCCTGGCATGCTGTGGTTCATGGGTTGCAAAGAATCGGACATGACTGAGCGCCTGAACTGAGCTGAATGGCAAAAAGTGAAGAGAAACTAAAGAGCCTACTGGTGAGGGTGAATGAGGAGAGTGAAAAACCTGGCTTAACTCAACATTCCAAAAACAAAGATCATGGCATCTGGTCCCATTATGTCATGGCAAATAGATGGAGAAGCAGTGGAAACAGTGGCAGATTTTATTTTGTTGGGCTCCAAATTCACTGCAGATGGTAACTACAACCGTGACATTAAAAGATGCTCCTCGGAAGGAAAGGGAAAGTGAAAGTTGCTCAGTCGGGGCCGACTCTTTGCAACCCCATGAATCCATGGAATTCTCCAGGCCAGAATACTGGAGTGGGTAGCCTTTCCCTTCTTTAGGGGGATCTTCCCAACCCAGGGATCAAACCCAGGTCTCCCACATTGCAGGCGGATTCTTGACCAGCTGAGCCATAAGGGAAGCCCAAGAATACTGGAGTGGGCAGCCTGTCCCTTCTCCAGGGGATCTTCCCAACACAGGAATCAAACCAGGGTCTCCTGCATTGCAGGCAGAGTCTTTACCAACTGAGCTATCAGGGAAGCCCCCTTAGAGGGGAAGATATGGCAGACCTAGACAACCTATTAAAAAGCAAGAGACACTACTTTGCTGACAAAGGTCTGTATAGTCAAAGCTATGGTTTTACTAGTAGTCTTGTAGAGATGCGGGAGTTGGAGCATAAACAAGGCTGAGCACCCAGGAATCGATGCTTCCAACTGTGGTGTTGGAGAATACTCTTGAGAGTCCCTTGGACTGCAAGATCAAACCAGTTAATCCTAAAGGAAATCAACCCTGAATATTCACTGGATGGACTGATGCTGAATCTCCAATACTTTGGTTACCTGATGCAAAGAGCTGACTCATTGGAAAAGACCCTGATGCTGAAGAAGATTGAAGGCAGGAAGAGACGGAAATGACAGAGGATGAGATGGTTGAATGGTATCACTGACTCAATGGACGTGAATCTGAGCAAACTCTGGGAGATAGTGGAGGACAGGGAAGCCTGGCGTGCTGCAGTCCATGGGGTCGCAAAGAGTTGGACACGACTTAGTGGTTGAACAACAAGTGCAGTGCATTTCCACATGAATCCTAAGACCCACTGATCAGATTCTACCTGAGCTCATGGTTTGGGGTTGCCGTCTCAATGAGACCTGACAGATCTGTCCACTTACTGGTTCCTAAGTGATTTTCACCATACGAGTCTTATGCTTTTTTCGTAAACTGGAACCTTAGGAGTGAGTTATTTGATAGTGGAGTTTTCCTCATTGAATTTCGGATTGGGTACAGTATACACGAGGCATCTTGTCCTTTACTCTCACCCGTTTGCATCTTTGGACCTAAAGTGTGTGTCCCATGGACACGCGTGGTTGGGTGATGCTCGTGATCTCCACGTCTGGGTAGAGCGTCAGTCCACTGGGTCAGCACAGCTGTTAACGGGTTTGGCCTGAATGTCTGCCTCTGTGCTGTGTTCTGTCTGCCGCGTGGGGTTCCGTGTTTATCCGAATCTCCTTAGCTGCCTCCTTTTGCATTCACCACTCTTAGTGCGCCATTTGCTGTGGACTGTGTCCCCTCAAAGCTGTGGCTGTGTTTGGAGCTGGGGTTTTCAGGAGGTCAGTGCAGCCCTGAAGGTGGGACCTGATCCCGTTGGATCCATGTCATCGGGATGTGCACACTCAGGAAAAGATCACGTGAGGACACAGCCTGAAGGCATGTCTGCAGACGGGACCCCGGATCCACCCGATCACCAGGACTCAGATCTGCCTGTGCTTTGCTCTGGGACGCCTGCCTCGGGACTCTGGGAAACAGATATGGACGTGACTGAAGCCGAGCCTGCGGGGGTGGCTCAGAGCCAAGCCAACCGAGGGACGCTGTCGCGTGGTTCTCATGCCTGGGGAGCCATAGCCTCTGTTGCTGCCCGACTGAGTTCTGATCAAGTGGCTTCCCCCGTCTGAGAGGCTCTGTTGATGTGGAGCCGTGGGTGACAAGAGCCCGCAGTCCGGCTCTCCTGCTTCCTTTAGAGACGCTCACTGTCTTAGAGGCAGGAGGACTCAAGCCCGCTTCACAGGCATCTGTACCCGCCTCCTACCCTGCGGAGCCACGTGCCTGTCAGCGGTCACTCTTTCCCGACCCAAGCACTGTTTCACTGTGGGGCAGCTTGGCCAGCATGAGCTCTCCTAGTTTTTGGCCACCTTTGAACAACGTTGTCTTCATTTGAGGATGAGCTCACTGGGTAGATTCTCGGTTGACTGGCGCCTTGCGGGGTCGTCCTGCTGTCTGGCCCCTTGTTTCTGACCAGGAGTCACCATCAACCCTGTGCTCGCGTCCCCGCATCTCCGCGTGTGAGGAAACACTCTCCTAGCTGAGGACTCTCTGCCCTTTGCTTATTTTGGAGGACTTTTCAAAATGGTATGAGTCCTGGGGCCTCACCCCGCTCTCCCGGGATGGCCGTGGCTGGTCTGGGTCTGTGTGCTGGCCACAGCGCTGTGCCCTTTCCTCCTCCTCACGTCCCGGGATGCAGAGCCGCAGGTTCCCAGCCGCCCTCTCTCGGCCCAGCCGAGGGAGCCCCCCCCGCCTGGCGGCCGTGGGTGTCCAGGTGCGGGGGTGTCAGCTGCCTTGGCACTGTCCTGGAATGGTCCAGTCTCCTTGTGGGTTTCAGCTCCATGGCAGCTGGAAGTCAGTTCTTGGCAAACACCCCTGGAAGAATTGAAGCCGTGGGGCCGTGGCTCGATCCCCTTGCCGGTTCCCACCCATGAGCCTGTGCGCGAGGCCAGCCATTCGCCTGTCTCGATCGCCCAGCTGTCAGCGCCGGGCTCTTGTCCAGAGGACCCCCAGCCTAGTGTCACGGGCATGAGCACCGCACACGCCCAGCAGTGAAGTTCACCCTCTTTACATGTCAACATGGTCTCCATCTGAATTTTTCAAAAGGAGATCTTGCCAGACGCCCTCAGTTACCGTGCTCTCCTGAGCTGAAACCCGGCCCTGACCTGGGGACGGCCTCGGCTGGTCACTGGCTCCCAGTCGGGCTGTAGCTCCAGCTCTGCAGCAGCTCTGTGCCGCCGGCCCTGCCGCCGCCTCAGTTTCCTGAGCGCCGGGGTCACCACCCTCAGGACAGAGACCTCGACCTTCGGGCCCCTGACTCTCAGGCAGGACCTGAAAGACCGCCAACTGAGGGCCTGGCGCCCGTGCTCCTGGGGTCGCACTGCTGCCCGCGCCGCCCCTGAGCTGTTGGCCTCCTGGGGCCTCGGGGTCCCCGGCGGTGCTGGTGATAGCTGTCCCCAGGGTCCTGTAAAGCACAGGTGAGAAACTGCTGCTGCTGGCTGTCAGGGCTCGGGCGTGTGCGCGCCGAACACAAGATTCTCTCTGGGAGGCCAGCAGCGTGGGAGCCGTGGGCAGGACGGGCTCGCAGTCCCCAGGAACAGGAGGCAGGGCCGCTCGGGAGGCACAGGCGCAGGCCTGGGCCAGAGCCGGGGTGGGGCAGCGGGGCGCGCAGGCCGGCAGGTGGCAAGGCTGCCCCGCTTGTCTGGGCCGAGTGTCGCCGCAGACAGGAGCCAGGCCCAGCCCGGCTGCTCTCATGTCAGAGGCGCACACGGCTCTTGGGCACAGCGGGCCCACCTCTTAGAGCCAGCCCACCTGGGGGGCCATTCCTCCAGGGTCATCGAGGCCCCAGGTTGTCAGACACTGTAAAGCCACAAAAATAGCAGGAGTGATGAACACAGCTATTAGGATGGTTCATCCTGGCTCTCAGCCGTTCTGGGGGTCTCCCACAGTCACCTGCCGTGGGCTGTGTCTTCATAGTCCACACTGCCCCAGGCAAAGAGGCGAGACCCCAGTTGGCCACATATTGTTGGGAGAGGCACTCGCCCCCTGTGGTCTGGGTTGGTCACTGAAGGAGTACGTGAGGGGACACAAGGGAGCCTCAGCTAAATGCTGGTGTCCCCTCTTTCCTGCTTCCTCCTGTTGCAACTCCAGAACTGAGATGCAGAGGAATTCAGGTATTCAAAAAGAGCAGTGTTTCCATACTTGCCCCCTGGTGTGGCTGAAGCACACCAGGGACCCTTCACATCTTTAACAGAGGCTTCGCACTGGCCGGGAGGGGTCAATGGCAGGAGTCGGAGGGTAAGCCTCTGCGGCTTGGGTGGAGACCACACGGTGGTCCCGGTGCCTGGCGTTGCCGGCGGCTGCCGCCCTCCTCAGAGCCAGAAGGGCCTCCCTGCCAGTGGCCTCGGGGTGGCAGGTGTCCAGACATGGATCGAGAGCCGCCGCACACAGGGGCATCCTTCCCGAATGGGGCAGCGGGGTTGGGGCGATGGCATCAGGGCGCCTACTCGGCAAGAAGACAGCAGAGCATGGGGTGTCCTGGGTGGGGGTGGCGATGGGCACAGCCCCCTGACCTCTCACTGCAGGCAGCATCGCCCACCGCCCTCAGCACCTTGGCCTGACGCCCCGATGCTCCAGCGAGCCCCAGACGCTCAGGTAGGTCCCACCCTTGGCCCCTGGGGGCACCTGGACCCTGCCCAGCCCGGGCTCTGAGGGAGGCTGTGCCTTGGGCACTGCTTCACGTTCTTGAAGCTGAAAGGTGACATGGGTCACTGTCACAAAAACCCTGGAGGAGCCATCCTGACTGCAGGACCCCGGGGGTGGCAGGGTCTCCTGACAGGCAGGCGGCCCCTCTGCAGGTGCTGCCCCGAGGGGCTCCAGCTGGAAGGGCCCCCAGCGCACCCAGCCTGGCGACACCTTGTGCAGGGGCAGCCGTGCCAGGCGTGGGCTGCCTCCCCCGGGGGCTCTTCAGCCCTGGGAGCCCAGGCCGTCTCCGCAGACG
This sequence comes from Muntiacus reevesi, assembly GCF_963930625.1. Taxonomy (NCBI): domain Eukaryota; kingdom Metazoa; phylum Chordata; class Mammalia; order Artiodactyla; family Cervidae; genus Muntiacus; species Muntiacus reevesi. The sequence goes on along the minus strand of NC_089270.1, from coordinate 417,093 downwards.
GCAGACCCTTCCTTCCCTCTCACCCCTCATCCAGCGCCCGTCTCACTTTGCCATTTGGTACCGTCCAGGCCCCTGGCCCCCTGCCTGTGACTGACAAAGCCACCCCCTTGCCTGCCTGAACACAGGCTGCAACCCAAACCTCCGTGAGGCCACCTTCATCCCACTTCATGTCAGGGGTCTGCTCCGTGCCCTCTACCCCCAGCCAGCCAGCCCCCTGCTCCGGGCCGTCTGCCCTCAGGGAGTTGGTCCCCCTACTCCACGCCCTCTGACCCCCAGGGAACCAGCCCCCAGCTCCATGCCCTCTGACCCCCAGGAAGCCAGCCCCCTGCTCCACACCCTTTGACCCGCAGCTAGCCAGCCCCCCTGCTCCATGCCCTCTGGCCCCCAGGCAGACAGCCCCCCGCCCCGTTCCATGCCCTCTGACCTCCAGACAGCCAGCCCATCCCCTGTTCCGTGCCCTCTGACCCCGCAGGGAGCTGCCCCTTGCTCCACGCCCCCTGACTGTAATTTTTCAGCATCAGCACAGAGGACCCTGGGGCCCCATGTGGATGCTCTGGGCCCTAGGAGTGAGCAGCGGTTCTCGGGGCCCTGCCAGGGTCACCACAGTCCACAGCGGGCCTTCAGTGAGGCTGCCTGCCGAATGCTGTGTGGGGGCTGCTCCCGCTGGACCCATGGCCCCAGGCTGGCCGTGTGCCCTTGGAAACTGAGAAGCAGCCGACCCTTGAGTGGCCATGGGGTCAAAGGCACTGGTGATTTTATCTATCAAATTTGCTGCTAGGATCCCGGCCCTGCAGATGCCCTGTGAGTGGCCAAGGCAGAGCCCGGCGCCCGCGGCGGGCAGAGGAGCAGCGCCCAGGCAGCCCATCAGCATCTCGGGGCTGATGCAGAGGCAGCGTCCAGGCGAGTGGGGCCCAGGGAGCAGCCGGAGCGCAGGCCCGGAGAGCCACTGCGGCCCCTCGCCGTGACCTTGTCTCTCTCCCTGCAGGGCCTGCCAGCCTTGGGGGACTTGTGCACGAGTGAGGGCAGGCTCCTCCCGTCTGGGTGTCTGCGGGGGGCTCGTGCATGACAGCAGCCTCACCCCCGTCTGGGTGTCCGGGGTGCCAGCCCACCTCTTCCTGACAGAGCGACTCGGCCACAAGAGTGAATAAATGGTTTTCGGGCTCTCCAGGGCAGCAGTGTGACGTGTCTGCTGTTCATTCTGTAGAACCTTCTTATGGGCAGCCAGCCCCCGCCTCCCTGCTGGGGACTGTGACAGCCTTCGGGGAGGCGGCAGGCTGGTCCAGGCCGGCGGCTAGTGGTGCGGCCTCACAGGTCGGCCCGCCCCTGGGCCCCGTCGCATGCAGCTTGTCTGTCTCCCGCCGTGGGCTTCGCGTGTGACTTCCCGCGGGCCAGGTGCACCCTCCTCAGCCCGTGCTGCTCAGCACATGGCGGGCTGGAAAGAACTACGGTCCCCAAGTCGCAGCTAGCTGAGACCTGCCCCCAGAGCCCTAGGTTCCCTCACCTGGGTCAGGCCCACACCGAGCAGGCTGAGAGCAGGCGACCTTCCACCCTGGGGAGCCGAGCAGGGCCGGGCCTCCACGCTGCGGGTGTCAGAAATGCTCCTGAGGGCACAGTTGGCGCCGTGCCTGTCTGCCTGGGTGCGTGCCTGCAGGGTGAGCACGATGCCCCAGACGGGGAGTGTGGGCACCATGCCGGGCAGACGGTCCCAGGGTGGACGGCTTGGCAGCAGGGGCGAGGGGCAAGGGCGGCAGGACCAGAGGAGACGCAGCAGCCGCAGAGGAGGGAGCCCTCGTGACGCCGCCTCCAGGCTTCCTGCAGGTGGAGCCCTGGCTCCGTGGGTCTGGGGCCGGGTCCGTCCTCGGCCCTGAATTCCCTTTCCGTCACCTCGTCTCCCTTTTCACAGAAAGACCCTGATGCCGTGTTTTAGTCCCTTGGGCGTCTAATCAGGATTGTACCTCCTGCCCTCTCTGCTTGGCTGACCACTAACACCGGCACTTCTACTTTCCTTTTTCAGCTCTCTTCACTGGAACAGCAAAATTGAGCACAAATCTGAACGGTAGTGCACACGCCGCTGTAGAAAAAGGCAACGCAGCCTAGCGCCTGAGGCTCCTGTTCAGACCTCCCACCCAGGGGCACACCAGCACCAGAGTCAGCCCAGGCCCGGCAGAGGGTGGGGTCGTCGGGGGGCTGCGTGAGGGGGCAGGCCACAGCGCCGATGGTCTCGGCCTGCTTTGGGCCCCACATGTCCTGGCAGCTCAGGCCTGCACTGTCCTGCCTGGTGGCCAGCGGCCTAGAGGTGGCCGTGTGCCAGGGCCTGGGTGGGGGGACAGAGAGCCACACTCGGCCCAGGCGGGGCCCTCACCCGGCCCAAGACATGGAGTCAGGTGTGACCTTCCCTCAGTCCAGGCAGGGCCCTGCCCTGGATGTGGAGTCAGGCGTGACTCACCCCACGTGTCACACGAGGACACCTGCAGCCTGCGTACCAAGTGACCACAGCCCACCCCCAGGCCGTTGCGTTTCTGCAGCCTCCACACAGTCGGGCCTCGGGGGTCTGGCGTGGGGCCCGACCCTGCAGGGCCTGTTGTGGACAAGACTGTGTGTGCAAACCCTCCTTCGAGGGCCAGGGGAGTGTAAGCGTGTCTGCTTGTGAGTTTTAAAGGAAAACAAAACCTGAGACTGAAATGAACGAGTGGGGGCAGGAGACGCCAGCGCCGCACAGGCCTGTGAGGAGGGGCTCAGACGGGCCGGGCGGCGGACGGAGCCCCGGCCAGGAGACCGCTGAGGATAGTGAGTCTCCATCTGGTCCACCCCCCGTTTCCTTCGAGAAGCTCGCTGTTAATAACGCTGCTCTTCCCAGTGAATGGAACTGTCCAGGATGAGCAGGCTGCTTGGACCACGTCCTCCTAGGTCCCCTCCCACCACGCACACGGGGACCTCCCTGGGGAAGCTGGTGGGTCGGGGTGCCTGCAGAACCCCCCCAGGGACGCACATGGGGACCCCCCGGGGACACTGGCGGGTCGGGGTGCCTGCGGAACCCCCCCAGGGACGCACACGGGGACCTCCCTGGGGACGCTGGTGGGTCGGGGTGCCTGCGGAGATCCCCTGGCGATGCTGGCGGGTCGGGGTGCCTGCGGGACCCTCCCAGGGACGCACACGGGGACCCCCCGGGGACACTGGCGGGTCGGGGTGCCTGCGGGAGCCTCCCAGGGATGCACACGGGGACCCCCCGGGGACATTGGCGGGTTGGGGTGCCTGCGGAGATCCCCTGGCGATGCTGGCGGGTCGGGGTGCCTGCGGGAGCCCCCTGGGGATACGGGGACACCCCCGGGGATGCTGGCGGGTCGGGGTGCCTGCGGGAGCCCCCTGGGGACACACGCACATCCCCCAACTCTCTGTGTTCCGGTGTTGCTCTCAGCCCCATCTGCTCACAGTCGCATCACATACTCCGTGTTTCTGAAGCCAGACCCTCCCAGGGACATGCCAGAGGGCGCCCAGTGTCCGCCCCTCCGCTGGCACAGCCCCTGGGGCCTGGGATCCGCTGCCGTCAGGCGTCCCGGGCATCGCCTGTCTGAGACAAAGCCGAGAGCGGCTGGCAGAAGCCTCGCTTTAGCCGTAAAATTTCCATTAACAAATAGCGTCGAGTTAGGTATAATTTACAGTCGCTGGACGTGTTTTTCCAAAGTGAAAGAGAGTGTTCCGAGCAGCACTGTTTCCCGGCACAGCGAGTGAACCGCTGCCAGCCCAGGGGCCGGGGCCAGCCCGCAGGGAGCTTCACAGAGCCGTCCAGAGGCCTCGGGGCAGACAGGAAGCCCGGGGTGCCGCGAGCCCCAGAGAGGAGCCCCCAGGCTCCCCGGCCCGGCCCCAGGGGAGCAGGCGGGAGGCTGGGCCCACCCAGGGTCGACCCCTGCGTGCACAGCCTCCTCCGAGAGCACACGGCCCTTCCACACCCCTCAGAGCCACGAAGGAGGTCTTGAAGGGGTTTTCTTTTCAGACTAATAGGAAATTCCTGGAATTCTTCGGTGGTAAATCCAGGCTCCCGCGTGGAGTTCAGGGAGCTGAAGAACCGGGACACACGTGGCGGGAGGGGACTGGTGTCCCAGGCCCCGTCTGCCCTCCTCGGGACCCCCGTCTGCCCTCCTCGGGACCCCCGGCCCCTGGGGTCTGGCGGTAAAGGCGGGCAGCCGGCTGGTTGGGCCCACCACCACCACCGGGTGACCACTGGCTGGACACTCGGGGCCCCCTCGCCGTCTGCGTAAGTCAGTGTCCGAAACCCGGAGAGGCCTGAGAGGCACAGCCGTCCCGGCTCGTGTGCGTCTGAGCACAGCTGCCAGCCCCGCGCCACAGAACACACATACCCCAGGATGGGACGCGCTCCCGACACTGGCCGCCTGGACGTGGGCCAGTTACCCACCCCGGGTCTGCTCAGCCCCGCTGCTGAGCTTCAGCCCAACTTCCAACGTGGACAGACCCTCACAGAAAGTTCCAAAGTAAGATGGGTGCAGAGGAGAGACCACCATTTCCCTGGACTCTCCGTTGTGGACAGGGGTCCACCCGCTCCACCACTCGGGATGCACACGCGTGTCTGCACGTGCACACGCATGCCCAGCCCTGTATCTCACTCAGAGTGGTTCTCATTCTGGTTTCATCTGGCATTTTCTCGTGGCTGCTGCAGGTATCCAGACCTGCTTCCAGGCACCAAGGGCTGGCACATCAGCCAGTGATGAGCTCTGTGTGGACATGCGAGCTCCACACAGACACATAAGATCCATATGGATATAGGAGCCCCGCACAGACACAGGAGCCCCGCGCAGACACAGGAGCCCCGCGCGGACACAGGAGCCCCGCGCGGACACACGCGCTCTGTGTGCACACAGGAGCCTCGCGCAGACACAGGAGCCCCGCGCAGACACACGCGCTCCACACGGACACAGGAGCCCCGCGCGGACACGCGCGCTCCACGCGGACACAGGAGCCCCGCGCGGACACACGCGCTCCGCGTGCACACAGGAGCCCTGCGCAAACACAGGAGCCCCGCGCGGACACACGCGCTCCGCGTGGACACAGGAGCCCCGCACGGACACACGCGCTCCACACGGACACAGGAGCCCCACGCGGACACACGCGCTCCACACGGACACAGGAGCCCCGCGCGGACACAGGAGCCCCGCGCAGACACACGCGCTCCACGCGGACACAGGAGCCCTGCGCGGACACACCTCCACGCTCTGCCTGGCTCCCTCTGCCTCTTCTCCCCCCAGGGATGCCACCGCCTTGCAGTAACATGCTGTCTGCTGGGGGCTCCTCCTGACACCTGGCACAGACACGCACACAGGGGATGGGGTGGTGACGGGCACTGCACAGAGCAGAACAGAGCGAGTGCCACACGTCACCAGCTGACCACATCTAGGACAGACACAGAAAACAGTGACTCAGAACAGAAAGCGAATAAAATACTGAGCATGTGTTTCCATCACCGCAACCTTGAAGCTGGTGCGGGTGTCATGCAGACACGGCAGGTACATGCCAAGACCTGCAGGGCTGGGGCGGGGACGGGAAGCAGAGCCCCTAGTTGGCTTACGCTTGGGGTGAGGAAAGCATCCCGGAACTGGAGATGTGATGGAGACCTCGGGCCTGCACCCTTTAAAATGGTTATAGCAGTACGCTTTGTGAAATGTAGAGTTTCAGTTCAGTTCAGTCACGTCCAACTGTTTGCGACCCCGTGGACTGCAGCACGCCAGGGCTCCCTGTCCATCACCAGCTCCCAGAGCTTGCTCAAGCTCATGTCCATCCTCTGTCGTCCCCTTCTCCTCCTGCCTTCTGTCTTTCCCAGCATCAGGGTCTTTTCCAATGAGTCAGCTCTTCGCATCAGGTGGCCAAAGTATCGGAGTTTCAGCTTCAACATTCATCCTTCCAGTGCAGAGTTTACCATGATGAAAACTAAAGGCTCACTGAGATTGACCTCACGATGCTGACACACAGGAACATATTCACAGTCTGAAAGGTTCCGTGTAACTTACGACGTGGAAAGCGGGCCCCTAGGCTGTGCGTGTGGAGTCCGGTCACACACCTGCTTCTGGGGACACCTTTGTGAGCAGGAGAAAAGGCTGCCAGCCAGGGGACCAGGCCCCCCCCATTTGGACAGGCCACGGGAGCCTCGGCACCTCAGCTGCCCGTGGTCTCGGGGCCCACCCCCGCAGCCCCGGATTCCGGAGGTCCAGGGAGGGGGCAACGGGCAGTGGGGCTGGGGAGGTGGGCGGCCAGCTCCCTAAGGAGGGGCCAGGGACGCCCAGGGTGACCGTGCGACCACGCTCAGTGCCTGCCCCAGCTGGCTCTGGAGCGAGGGCCCAACCCAGAATCTGGTGACCGGCAGCATCCACAGGCAGGCGGCCGTGCCAAGTGACCACGTGCCCCAGCGCAGCCACACTCAGGACAAAGGTGGGCCACCTGGACTCACGCCAACGACACCTTTGCCCCGGCCCCTCCCAGGGCGTTTTCACTCTGTGCCTTGGTAAAAGCTCATCTGTTACCGAATTTATTTCCCTAGACACAGCGACGAGGCGCTCAGGAACTTTCATTCCTGGTGCCCTGCTCCTGACCGTGCGTGCCCATGAGTTCTCACACGGGACACACCCTCCCGCCCAGCGCCATCCCCGCCCACGGCTTCTGGGCCTGGCTGGCGATCACAGGCCCAGAGGCTCAAGGACATGTGGCTCCCGTGTCGTCTAGAGCGCTGGGTCCCACAGGAGGTGCCCCAGAGAAGAGTGCGGACCACAGATATGGATGTCAGGAGGGCAGCTGAGGACCCAGAGTCACTAGTGGTCACCGCTGAGCCCGCTGGACTCACGGCCCGGGACTTCAGCACCAGGCAGGGCGAGCTTCCGCACAGGCAGCTCCCAGGAGCTGGGCAGGGCCAGCAGCTGCAAGCCCAGCGTGCTCTAGGTGGGCATGGGTGAGTGGAAGGGGCTGGACATGGCTGGCGGACCCCAAAGGCAGTGCATTCCCACAGGGTTGCGGCGGGACGGGGCACAGAGGGCAAAGCCCTCCTCTCTCCCGCCATCATCCTCTCTGTGGGAATGCGGGGGGGACCCTTGCATGGGCCCCGCTGGGGGTCCACACACCATCCGGGGCACGTGGTCTGGGTGGACAGCTGCTGTTTCTGGCCTCAGGTGACTTGGTGGGTCTCCACGCGAGAGGCGCGTCCTTGCTGAGGAGTCTGTTTTCTTTTCGGTGGAGCTGGAATTTGCAGCTCCTGCGTAAACCCGGAGGTCGTTGCGTCCCTGGTGAGGAAGCACAGCTGTGATTTCCTGGCTTGTGACCCAGTGCTGGGCCCCCAGCCACTCTGCTTGTCCCCACCCCAGGGAGGACCTGGGGTTACCACGGCTCCTAGACGCCCCTGCGGGGTCACGGGGGCATGTGGCTCCCCTGGGCCGAAGGCCAGGCTCGCAATGGGCCTCCCGGGACCACCTCCAGCTCCTTCCCAGAGGAGCCTCCGCTGGGGGCTGAGAACCTCCGCCCGGGCCAGCTTCCTGTCCACACCAGTCGAGCTGGGAGCACCCTTTGGGCAGTGTGGCCAGCAGGGGAGAGGCAGGACCCACCAGCTTCCCATCCTGCAGGAGACAGCCCCATTTCCAATTGCACAAAGCTCGAATTCAGCCCGTGGAAGCGATTCCAGATGTTTATGGCACCAGGAAGAGCCTTCTGTGAACCCAGGAACGTGGCCAGGAGAGGCAAGGGTCCCCGTTGACCCAGTGAGCACTTCTGGACAGGCCGCTGGGCAGGGTCCGCCCCCCAGCCGGTGGGCGTCTAGCATGGAGGACACACAGGGAGCAGGCAGCAGACAGAGGCAGTCTGGGACCTCTGCACCCTCCCTGAAGACCTGCTCACCCTGTTGCGCTCAAGCCCCGCCGTGACCCCTGAGTATTGGGGCGGCTGCGGACACACCCATATTCACACTATGCACACACTTACATGAGTACAGACACGCGTGCACACACCCAGCCCAGCCCCCTCCATACAGACAATGGCCGTGGCAGCTGACAGAGTGCTGAGCCCCGGAACAGCCCCCCACCCCGCACCCCAAGGCCCCGGGAGCTGGCGGGCCTAAGCTGCACCAGGCGACAGCGGCCCCCAGGGCTCCCGCCCCTCGACCCGGGGTCAGGTGCAGTCACCAAAGGCCTGAGCAGAGAACGACCCTGCAGGACAGAGGAGCCCTTCCTGACGTCCCCTCTAGCCACTATGGCCTCAGCCTCCCCGCCTCGCGGGATGGGCCTGCAGCCCAGGGCCCCCTGGCCAGGCCAAGGGGGTGTCTCCCCAGAGCTGCAGGTCAGCTCTGCCGACGGGCCGTCCACCGGCCGCCCTGGGCCTCAGCCATCACCAGCTGAGCGCACGTCAGGAAACTGGATATATTTGCAATTTTTTAAAAGCTTGGAGCCAGCGTTCAAAACGGGGCTGTTTTTCCAGTGGAAATTGTAACGTGAGCCCAGAACCTTCCCACTCACCCCGTCGACTTCTGAAGCTGGTGCCTGCTCGGGGGCCACCCCAGGCTGGTCCACCGCCCTGCCAAGGGGGTCCCGCTGCCGTGCCTGCCCTCCTGACCGGCCAGGAGCCCAGCTTGGGAGGAGGGCAGGGCTGCCCACCGGACTGGCGGGCGCAGGGCCAGGAAGGGGCTCGGAAGCCCCACAGCCAGTCCCCCGCCCTCCCCCCTCCGCTCTGCTCAGACCTCAGGAGGTGCCGGATGGTTCTCAGCCAGATGGCCTGGGAGCGAGAGGCTAACCATGGGCACCTGCCCCCCACAGCCAGGCACTGGAGCCTGGTGCCCTCAGGTTCCCATAGCCCTCCCAGCACCCCAGGCTGGGCCCACCTGCACCCACCTGTCCTCCTTGGTGGAACGGCCGTCCCCACCTGCGTCAGCTTGAGCCATGGAAATGCAGGATGGTCGTTAGGACCACTCGGCCCAAAGGCAGGTGCTGCGGCAGAGCCCCTGACACCCAGGGGAGGTCCCCCCATGGCCTGGGACTCCCGACCTACTGCCCCCCCCACACTCTCTAGGAACCTGGGCCCAAGGAAAGAGGTGGGGGCCACGGACCACCATCACCCCACCCCATGGGGATGCTTGCTCCCACCTGCCCCAGGACCCTGAGCCCCAGGCCCCCGATAGAGACGTGCCCTAGAGGACAGACCCCCACGGGCTGGAGCACCCCCCCCCATGTGCTGCCCGCGGGGCCCTGGTTCCAAGAGGAGCTGGCGGGCAGAGACAGGTCCCTACCGCCCTGACCTCTTCCAGATAAGAACAATAAACTACCCTCGGCCCCCGCGGGGGTGGGCACTGGGGGCCGTGGGGCCTGCGGGCTCCCTAACTGAACTGAGGCCCCCTCCAGGCGCAGGGTCTGCAGGGTGGGCTCGGGGTGGCAGGACCCTGGGCTGCAGGCCGGCACAGCTGGGCAACCGTCTCGTGGACTCTGGGGAAAGTGGTGTGGGCAACCCCTCTAAAGTGGGGGCCACGCTCCTTAGTCCTGAGCGTCTCTAACCAGGTAGCCAGAGGGGGCATCGCTTGGGGAGGCCCTGGCGAATGGGAGGGGCGGCCTGGGACCCTATGCCGTGGCCGTCTCCCAGTCAAGCCGAGCAGGGCGGGTGGGGTTCACACTGGGTCAGGAAACTGCCGAAGGCCAGGCCTGCTGGGGACCCGGCTTCACAGGCCGGCCTCCTCTCTGCCCCAGGAGCATGGCATCCTCGGGGCCCCCGGGGCTGCACGGTCCGCTGGCGTTTGCCGCCGCCGGGCTCTGGGCCCGGGACTGGGCAGGGCAAAGCCCCCCCGGGGCTGCGGGAAGGCACCAGCCTTGGGCAGGCCTCCGACGACCCCCAGGAAGGGCCGCCCACTCGCCGTCTGGGAGGGCCCGCGCAGCCCCTCGTGAGTGAGGGCCGGCGTGGTCGTCACGCACAGGCGTGTGCACATGCACGTCCAGGGCGGGGCCAGACGCCCAGGCCTCAGAGCCCCGCCCCCGGCCCCAAGGACCCCAGTCCACTGCAGGGCCGCCAGCCTTGGTCCCTCCCTGCTGGGGTTCGACACGGGACCCCGGGAATGGATGCGGGCCTGCTGTCGGGGGAAGAAGACCCCCCGGACCCTCCCTGGCCACCGGGCTGAGCCTGGGCCTCAGGGATACGGCACAGCCCCTGCCCCACCGCCCCCCACCTCTGCAGGGACCCCAAGGGTCCCGCCCCCAGAGCTGAGCCGAGGCGGGCACGTCACCCGCCGAGCTCCCGCCCCGCGCTCCGGTGGGACCCCAGGCCGCCCCCACTGTGGGGTTGGGCCTGGTGGGATCGCTGCCTGAGAGGACGAAGGTGGGTGGTGCCTGGCGGGTGGAGTCAGCCCTTCCCAGGGGAGACGCATCTCAGAGAGGACGGGAGCTCGGTCCCGTTTCAGCCTCAGCACAGACTAAGGCGGGGCTGAAACGCACCTGAGCTAGGGACACGGGGCAGCCTGGGGCCCGCGGAGCCCGCTGGGCGCTGCTGCGGCAGGCCGGTCCAGAGACCCCACCAGGCAATCCCACAAATGAGGACTCCGGGAGGCCCCTCAGAAGGGTGTGCAGATGCAGGGAGGCGTGAGGGAGCGCCCCCAAGCCCCACACACCCACGCGCAGAGCTGCACATGTGCGTGCAGACAGGTGTGCACACGCTCCCGTCAGGGGCCCCAGGCTGCCCGGACAGGACTCTGAGCCCAGGGCCTGCCCCCTTAGGAGCAAGGGACGAGCTTGGCTGCTTCAGGGATGGACCGTAGACCCCGTCCCCTCTATCCTGTCCAGGGGGCTCTGGGAAGCGGCGAGGGGCAGGGTGGGGCGTGGGTCAGACCCTGCCTCCCGCTGTCCACCCTCAGCCAGGAGAGACCCGGTGCCTGTCTGCGGTCCTTGAGGGGGAAGGAGGCCACCAGGGGGCCGGCCTCGGCCCGGAGCAGGGCCTTTCCAGGATGCATGCTCCAGCCGCGGCCTCCACGGGGCGCAAGGCAGGCCTCCCCGGTGGGGGTGCAGGCTGGGGGGGGTGCGGGCTCTCTGTCCACACCGCTGGGGCCTGCCTGCGCCCTCCCTGGGGCCCCCTCCACTCCTCTGCGGGCCCAGCCCGGCGTCCACGGGCCCAGCCATGAGGACTGCTGGCTGGCGCGGCCTCATTTCCTCTTGGCCCGCAGGCTCCGGGCGGCCACGGGAACAAAGGGTGGATTGTGCCTCGTTCTGGGCCTGCTCCCCGCCCGGCCGCTGCCCCCGCGGGGCCCCGGGGGTGATGTTTGTGTTTGTAGCCAAGCAAGAGTCCTCCGGCCAAGCAGCGAGGGCTCAGTGCACGGACGGCTGCGGGCACCAGCCGTGGGCCTAGGGAGCCGGGAGCCTGGGAGCCAGCAGGCTGTCCTGGACCCAGCTGGCCCGCCACCCTCCCCCCTGACTGCCCGAAGCCCCGAGGCGGCAGCCAGGCGGCCCCGTGTCTGCCCCGCGCCGCCTCCTGTGCAGACACTTGCCGCACCAGCCCAGGGTGTGCGGCTGTCCAGCCCTGGCCCAGCCCGGGGCCCCCTTGCCCTGTGATGCCCGTGACTACCCGTCACCCTGCGGTCCATCCAGGCCTCCCTGGCATCTGAGGGTGCCCAACACTCCAAGCTGGCTTCTGGGGGGGGGCCACGGGGGGCCAGACCTCTGGGTTTCCAAAAGGGCAGAAAGGAGAAGGAGAACCACACCCTGACATTCTGCCTCCAACAGCCCCTCTCTCCAAACACTCTGCGAGCGCCGCTGTGTGCCCGTCTGGGCCCCGCAGCCCATGGGTGGAGACACTGGCAGAGGACGGACAATCCAAGGCAAACGCCACCCCATCGGTCAGCCGGGCACAGGGTCCTGTGGCCGCAGACCTCCCAGCGAGGCTGGCACCTGCCCTCGGCAGACCCGGGTGGACACGAAGGCCCCCGCAGCCACCCCTAGAACATCCAGGACGCCTCAGCCACCGGGGCTAGGCTCAGGCAGGCAGATGGGGCCACCGTCCTCCCAGCCAGGAACAAGGCTGAGCCCGGGGCTGGGATCCCTGCTGGGCCCCCAGCCCCACCCCCCGAGACACCCTGAGGCCTCGCCGGGGGCTCCCGGCCCTGCCCTCACTGTTGGTTTAGCTCCCGCCTCCTCCATCAAAGGAGCTTTGTGGCCACGAGTGGAGCCGGAGCCGATGGTCTTGGAGGGGCTCCAGGAACGAACAGCAGAGGATGGCTTTTGGAAGAACGTGGAAAAAAAAACGAGGAAAAAGTTGTGAAGGAAGAAGGAATTTGCTTCTGCGGAGCCCGGTGCCACCCCAGCCCACCCCGCCCCGCCCTGGGCCCCGGTCTCAGCGGGTCCACTCTGTGTGCTCCGGGCGCGGGCCTGCTCTCACCGCCTACCCACGCGGTGGTGGCAGGGGCTCCCGCTGGCCGGGGCCTCTTGTCTGTGCCCCAGAGTAGGAGTCTCAGGGTCAGAGTGGTGGGGAGCTGCCTGGGGCCTCAAGATGGGAGGGGCCGCTGCCCGAGAAGACGGCCTGTGCGCGCTGGGTGGGAGGTCAGCCCGAGGTGCTGCCGGGAGGCAGGGTGAGGGTTGAGGAGGGGCCCTGCACCCCAGGGCTGGAAGGGATGCGGTGGTGACCCCAGACCCCACCGTCCCAGCCCACACCAGAGGTCAGAGTCAGGCTGGGCCACGGCCGCTCTCCTCCACCACGCTGCAGTCCTCCTGGAGGCTGGCAGACCCCCCGTCCCCGCCACAAGACGGAAGAGGGCGAGGGCAGGAGGCAGGAGTCCAGGGCACAGAGAGCTCCCTGCCCCTGCCCCCCACTGCGCCAGCCCCTGTCGCTGGAGGTGTACACCCATCCCAAAGCGGGTCCTCAGGCAGGGGTAACTTGTTCTGTGGATCAAATTTTTGGCTGAGGGTGGGTCCCAGTGGGAGTGGGCAGGCTGCAGGGCTTTGTGAAAAGCCCACTGTGATGACCTTGGGGCAGGCCTAGGGAGGGGCAGGAGGGAAGGGACAGTGTCCCAGCGAGAGCCCAGGAACCCAGGGCCCCACGAGAGAGACTGCCAGGTTCCAGGAGGGTCAGGAATCCTGAGCGCAGGGAGGCAACGGTGTCAACGGGAGGGGTGAGGCGCCTTCACGCTCCCCAGGGCCTTCCCCCGAAGCCCACCTTCACTGCCTCCATCGGGGTGATGCTGGGGTGGCCTTGCCCCATCCCCGCACGGAGCCCCCCATCACTGGGGCCCACAGAAGCAGATGGTGCCTCCTGAGGACACAGCCCAGGCACCAGGGTCAAGACACCCCCGCGTGTCCTGCTCCCCCAGGCTGTCCTCTCCGCAAGGGTCTCTAGGGTGCGGGGGCGCTTTGGGGACACAAGGACGGCTCGGCCTTTCCTCCAACCGAATGCTCTTCCCATCCCCCGAGACTCAGGAGAAGGGGCACCTACAGCCAGCTGCTGGCAGCTGTCAGAACCTGCCGGCCCGGGGCCAGATGCCCCGTGGCTGCTGAGCGAAGGCGGTGGGGTGCACAGCTCCCGGGTGCTGGGCCCTGTGCCCGCCCGCCCTCACCTGGGGCTACTGCAGACCCCTCACTGGTCCCTTCATCCGGCCCTGGGGCCAGGGGTGTGTCTCAGTCCAGCCCCCACGGGGATGGATGTCTGACCCTAACCCGAGGCTGCTCCCCGTGGCCGGCCAGCGCACACCATCTCTCCAGGCTTGTCTGTGGGGTTGGCGGTCCCGCAGAGCTCAGCTTCCACGAGTCTTAAAGGTGCGGTGGGGGAGGGGGCTGGGAGTCAGTGAAGCCTCAGAGGTGCCCTCACTCCTGTGGCCCTGGAGAGGGGAGGGAGCAAGCCTGCCAGTCCCGGGCAAGGCTGAGGTGGGGCTGAGCCCAGATCCAGGCAGGAGAGGCTGTGCCCATCCCCAGCCGCAACACTCCACCTTGTCATCCCCGGCGAGCACCAGAGACAAGACCCCTCAAGGAACCAGCCTGCACCCCTAGACGCAGAAGTGTGCTGAAGGCGCCTGGCCCGGGGCCTCCTTCACCTCAGAGCAAATGTGGAACTGGTGCTGGTTGAGCACCCTTGCCCAGCGCCCGAGGCGCCGGGGCAGGGGCATGAGATGCCAGGCCCAGTCGGCAGTAGCCACGTGGTGGACGGGTGCATCCACCCAGGGCTGGTGGGAGCCCTGTGTCAAGGCTTCCATCCCTCACGTCAGCAATGCCAGGGGCGCGGGCAACTGACCAGGGAGCCAGCTGCTGCCCAGCAGAGGCACACGGGACGGTGGGCTCTGAGCCCTCCAGGCACAGCTCCAGGTGACCCCAGGCAGCACAGCCAGAACGAGGTGTTGGAAGCTGCCGACCCAGGGCTGCACCAGGGGCCCTCCCCAGGGGTCTCCGTGGGAGAGCCCACGGAGGAGGCAGAGCCTCCTTCCCATGCAGTGCATTCCACGGTCTGGGGACCCCTACCAGCGCCCACCTGCCTGCCTGGGCTCACTAACACACGTGGCCTGCTGGGAAGCCCACCCTCCCTTCCACAGACAGCGGCAGTCCAGGAGTCAGGGCAGCTGGGCCAGGGGGATCACCGGCCTGTGGAGGCCTCTTGAGCCAAGGCAGGACTGAATACAGCTTGTCAAGGTAGGCATGCGGAGGGCACCCTAAGTGGGACTGACAGGATGGGGGTTGAATTGGGAGGATGGCATGGACCTTCAAAGGGCTCCCAGGAGAGCCCCTGGCCCCCGGCTCCCCTGATGCCCAGCCCATCTCCTGAGGGCCTTAAGCCCAGCCAGCCCTGGGTGGTTGAGTAGGACGGGCTCCCATCCCACCCGGGGTGAGGCCAGCAGCGGGCGCAGGGTGAGCCTCCTGCCAGGCCCACCCCCTGCACGTGATGAGCAAGCTTGGCCCCGCCCACCACCCACAAGAGGGACACATGGGGGCTGGTGCCCCAGGCATGCGGCGAGGGCTGCTGCCCAGCCCAGCCCCAGGTGGCTTGACCCTGTGTGAGCCCCGTGTCTCCGTACCCTACCTCACTGCAGCTCCAGCCCACAGGCTGTCAGGTCCTGTGCCCTGGGTCTGGGCTGTGCCCTGGGTCTGGGTGCTCACCTTTCAGCCCCTTGACGCCGCAGCGCCTCCACCCCACCCTGGCCCCTGAGCAGGCCCAGGCCCCTGCAAGCCCCATGCGGTGTTGCCCAGGAGGCTGCAGCCTGGCTGGCATCTGCAGTCTTTGACCCCACATCCGGAGCCCTGGGCGAGCCTGTGCTGTGCACAGGATCCTCGTCCCATGTCCCATGTTCCCGTCCCTTTTCCTGAGTCTTAGATCCTGCATTCCTGTCCCAGGCCCCCTGGCCGGGCCCCCGGACGAGGCTCTGATCTCCTGCCAGGCCCTCCCAGCCAGAGTCCCACAGGTGTGGCCCCATGATCCCCCATCTCCACCCTCCTGCCACATCTCCCTGTCCCTGGACATCGGCCTCAGGGCCCCCACTCTGGGACAGCTGCAGAAGCCTCTCGGCCGCCCCTTTGAAGCCAGGAGGGCTAGGCGGCAGGGCAGGGGTAGGGAGGGGCCGGTCACACCCCCGGGGTGTCAGAGCTTGGGCCGCCCTTTCGAGTTGGCAGGTCTGAAGAGGACAGCTTGTCACAGCCCAGGCCACAGGGAAGGTACTGGCCTGGCTCCGGGGCTCCACCCTCCTGGGACCCCCACCTACTCAGCAGCCAGAACCCACCATGGACATCAGGAGTTTTGGTCCCGGTGACCCAGTCTGGCCTGGGAATTACGGAGAACACGGCTGGGTCGCCCTCCTGTTTGTCAAGACCGGGACCCCCCAGGACAAGGCCCAGGCCCCACTCCCACCCCGTGGGGAACTCACGAAGCTGGGGATAGGGAAGCTTTTGTGCTCCTGTTTGGGACCCCAGTGGCGTCCCGGGTGGCTGCTCGCTGGTCTTTCTGCCGGTGACCAAGGGCACATTAGGCCCTGGCCTTGGTGTTTATGAAAGGGCAACTGTGGAGGGCCCGGAGGAGGGGCCAAGGCACGGCCCCGAGCGCCCAGGAGGCGAAGCCGGCCGCGGAGCCTCACCTGCTGCGACCGACCCCGGGAGCCCGGGCCTGACTCGGAGACCCTCGGGCGCTCCTCGCCCGCCCCACGACCCTCCCCTCGCGCCGCCCGGCCCCGCCCACTCGCCCTCCACCGGCCCCACCCCCGCAGCCCGGCCCCGCCCACTCGCCCTCCACCGGCCCCACCCCCGCAGCCCGGCCCCGCCCACTCGCCCTCCACCGGCCCCACCCCCACAGCCCGGCCCCGCCCACTCGCCCTCCACCGGCCCCACCCCCGCAGCCCGGCCCCGCCCACTCGCCCTCTTGCCGGCCCCGCCTCGCCCCGCCCCGCACGACCTGGGAGCCCTCGAGTGGGCGGGGCGCTGGGGATGGGGGTGGGGCCGGTGGGGCCGGGAGCGGGGCGGCCAGTGGCCCCGGTAGGCGGAAGTCACCCAGTAAGGGCGGCCTTGGGAGCCTTGGTCCCGCAAGGGCAGAGAAGGACGCTGGGCGTCCGGGGCCACTTGATGCCCTCCCGCCTCCACCCCTGCCCCACAGCTGGAAGCTGAAACGTGGGAGATGGCCTGGCTGAGGGCTCTGGGTGCCAAGGTGTGGCCGGCCTGTAATCCGGGGTTGGACTTCTTGGTGGCCGCCCAGCCCCATGCGGATGGACCTGTCTTGTCCAGACCCCCGCACCAGCCCGCACCCTTCCCGGCACCCCAGCAGGCCCACAGAGTGACCAGCCTACCAGCAGCCCTCTCTTCAGGAAGGACGCTGGGGGATGGACACAGAGCCACTGGTCTCCAGAGAAGCAGACCTCTCAGGCTGAGACAGGCCCTAGGGGTGGGCAGGTCATTAGTCCCCCACCTTCCCTGGGGCAGATGGTGAGGCTGGTCCCCAGGACCCGGGTGGACAGCACCGGCCTCAGGCCAAGGGCACAGAACTGGGGTCCCAGGGTCTCCTCTGCGGTTCCAAGGGACTGCAGCCTCCAGGAACCTGCCCCTTTGCCCACATGCTGGGGAGGGGGCAGCTCAACTCCTATGACCCAGAGATGGCCCACAGCCTGAGGTCTCCCCACTGCTCAGGGCCTCCTCTCTCTCCACCCTTCCCCCTCGGTCTGAAACCCAACCAGGCGTTGGCTGCAGCCAGTCCTGTCTGGGGAACATCTGTTTGGTCACCAGCTGTGGGCCACCAGCAGCCCCCACTGCTGCCCTGACCACTGCCGCCCGGCTTCCCGCCGCCAGCCAGGCCCTGGGTCTCCCTTGGGGCTGTGGGTGGCCCCCGTCATCCAGCCTGAGCTTGCTGAGGGGCCTCCTTGGAGACAGGAGTAGGGTCCACCCCGGGAGGACAGAGGCTGGGGGCGCAGCACTGAAGAGGACAGGGGGTCCTGTCCTGCCCTGCCTGGGGTCCCAGCGGAGGAGGGGTGAGGGGACTGAGCCCTGGGAGACGACAGCAGAGGTGGGGGTCCAGCCTGGAGCTGGGGAGAGGAAGTGGGCAGCAGCCCAGCAGGGGAGCATGGAGGATGCGAGGAGGCCCGGCCTCCAGGTCAGGTGGAGAACGCCCAGCTGCAGGTCAGGCAGGGCCCGAGTTCGTGGCCTGAAGTGCTGAGACCCAGGGGCTGGGTTCTGTGCCCCACCCCTCCTGCTCACCTACTGATGTGGTCCCACCGGGGGCCTCACTAAAATCGCACGACCTGTTAGTGCTTCTCCTTAAAAGGCTCCAGAACCTGCAGGCTGGGGTGGCCCAAGCCCTGCCTGCTGGCCGGTGAGTCAGAGCCTGTCTCCCCGTCGAGGGGGAGGCTCTGCTGCCCCACCCAGGGTGGATGGGGCCCTGAGGCGGATTCCCCAGCCCACCTGCCCACAGAGGGCACACGGCAAGCCCCGGAACGTGGGACAGGAGCAGCACAGGCCCTGCGGCGAGGACTGGGGGTGGGGGTGCCACACCAGTCAGAAGCAGACCCCCACCAAGCCAGATTCAGGCTGGCCAGAGACACGCGTACAGGTGAGCGTCCAGGACACCGACGGTGGGTCCCGGGAGCCCCGAGCCTGCGGCCTGGCCGTGGGGCTCCTGGCATACAGGTGCATGCGCACACACAGAGGAAGCAACACCAACTTCGAGGAAAAGGATGCACGTTTTCTTGTTTAACAAAATAAATTAAATATACGAAGCTTCAGCTCAAACTCTATATAAAATTACAGAGGTCTGGGGCCACGGGTAATGGGGTGATGGGTGCCCAGGCCCTGGGTGGACATCCAGCGTGGCCACAAGGCCAGGTGGGTCCTGGGTCCCAGGAGAGGCCAAGTCTCTGTGGCCCAGCCCTCCTTTCATCATTATTAATATTATTATCTTAATTTCTTAAATATAAATATCAAGGGCCCTCCTCTCTGGCAGCGGGAGGCCGGGTGGGACGCAAGTCACCCCCAGCTGGCTCCAACCTCTCAGGACAGGGCCCAGGACTGCTCTGCCCGACCCCCCTCCAGGGTACTGGTGGACTCCTGGACACCAGGACAGGTGGTGGCAAAAATAGCCTGGGCAGGGACACAGGCAGGCAGGCGTAGGGAAGGGGTCGGAGTTTTTGGTTTGCAAAGCCAGGGTGCCTCTCAGATCTCCTGCCAGGCCAGGGTTGGGGGGGTGACCATGGCCCCCGTGAAATCCTTCTCACGGGGCCAAGGGATTCCTTCATGAACTAGCCAGTCGCCACATGCGCACTGTGGTTACAATACAGACCTTCCCAAAGGCTTCAATCTGAACGTGTGTGTGTGTGTGTGTGTGTGTATCTCATGGGGCATGGGGAGGTGGACCCACGGTCTGTCCTCCCCTGTGGCGCTCTGCCCCAGCCTGCCACTGGCCGTGGCCTCCACAAGCCTGCCCCGAGGCCTCCTAGCACTGGTAGTGGATGTGCTGATGTTGGTGGACTTTGCCCTCCACGTGTGAGTGTGTGTGTGAGTGTGTGTGTGTGTGCGTGTCTGTGTAGAGTTTGGGGTAAAGCTTGGGGCCGGTGGCTGAGCCAGAGCCCAGCAGATGCTGGGGGGCGGCCGGGGGCCCAAGCTCCTCACACAGCCCCACTCCGGGGCTGGAGCCCAGGGTGGCGGGGGCGGGCAGGTCCTTATCCCCTCCACGGTCGCGGGCTCCGGCGGGCGGGCGATGTGCAGGCGCCGGGGGTGGCGGGGCCGGCGCGCATGGCTTCTTCTTGGCCTGGCAGAGCCACAGGACCACGGTGCCCACGATGAAGACGGCGCCGGCCGGGATGCCGATGACCACCGGCCACGGCAGACTGGTGGTGGAGGACGAGGGGGCCACAGGCGGCCCTGGGGGCTTTGGGTCTGCGGGAGACACCGAGGGGCAGGGAGCGGACCGTCAGGGCGCGGGTCCCCGACAGCCCAGCTGGTGCGCATGGGCGGGGCCTGGTGGGACACCCCCTCCCTGGGGGCGGGGCAGGGGCGGGGTGAGGCCCACGCACCGGGCAGCACCGTCAGGAAGGCGCTGCGGAAGCTGTAGCCCATGGTGTTGGCACCCAGGCAGATATACATGCCCGCGTCATCCTGGCGCGCGCGCGTGATGAGCAGCTTGTTGAGGTAGGAGCCGTCGGGCCGCGACCACACGTCGCCGGTGGGCAGCACCACGAACTTCTGGCCACCCACGTCGATGGTGGAGTTGTAGCGGCCCTCGGCGCCGTACTCCACGCGCTTCAGCCACTGGATCACCGGCTTCACGTCGCTGCGCACTTTGCACTGGAAGGATGTCGTGCCCCCGAAGTCCACCGTCGTGTTCACGGGGTGCGTGCCCGTGAGCACAGGCTTGGAGCGAGTCCGCTCTGCGCAGGGACAAGCGTTGGGTGTGGTCCCGGGGCTGCAGCCCGTCCCCAGCCCTCGCCCCGCCCGCAACTCACGGATCACATCCACCTTGTAGGTGGCGTTGATGGCGCCTGCGCGGTTCGACACGCGGCACGTGTACTTGCCGCTGTCCTCCGGGCGCAGGTTCTTCAGGCTCAGCGTCCACTTCTTCTTCCTGTGCTCGCCAGCCTCCGGGCGGGTCAAGGCCTGGTCATCCTTCATCCACATGATGTCGGGCCGCGGATGCCCGCTGGCCACGCACTTGAGCCGCACGGAGCTGCCCACGGGCCGCGCGATCACGCGGCGCCTCATCTTGGAGGGCTGCGTGAAGCGCGGCCGCGCTGCAGAGGTGGGGAGGCGTGGAAGTCAGAGGGCTGGGCAGGGCGGTGGGAGCGGTGAAGCCCAGCCCCCAGCCCACCTGACGCCCTTCTGCTCACCCCACTGCTTGCCGGCTGGGTCTTCCTGGCCCCCAGAGGAGCTGTCGTGCCCTGGGCTCTCCCTTCCTGGACTGGTGTCATCTGGGGGGTGGGGGGGAGGGGGCGGGGCACGTGAGAGGGGCCTCAGTAGCCCCTGTGAGATCCCAGCATGGACCCCAGCCCCAGGCCCAGCTGGGAGGCTCCAGCACGCCAGCAAGAGGCTGTGGATGCACACCCACAGCTCAGAATCCCAGGGACAGCTGGGCGGGAGCCGCCTCCCGGCCCACTCCCTGGGTGCAGGTGACCCCGCCAGGCGTGGGTGGGACGGAGGTCTGGCTCTCCCACCCTGGCTCCCGGGGGTCTGCAGGGCCTGGGGGCGGTGGGGGCTGGGGCCCGCCAGCAGCTGCAGTAACCCTAGCCCACATCAAGGGGCCGAGGGCTCGGTGAGCTGACGTGGCTCACATACCGCCTGGTCATCCTCCCCTTTGAAAGGACGTGGTGGGGGGACACCCACAGTATTCCCATTCCACAGTCCAGAGCAGGCCTGTGGGGCCTGGGGAGGGGGGTGGTCGGGGAATGCTGAGGAATGCCCCCTCCCCGGACAGCCGCCGCCTCCAGGGCCCAGGACCAAGGCCCGGCTCCCAGACCCCACCCCGGAACCCAGCGGCGGGGTGTGTGGGTCGGGCTCCCGCTTTGTGCTGCCCCGGCGCCCGGGGGGAGGGCTGGGCCAGCGCCTGGTACCAGCGAGTGAAGGGCGTGTTGCTGGGGCGCCGCCCAGTCCCCTAGCCCGGCCCCGGAGGCAGAGAACACAAGGCCCTTGCTTCCCAGCGGCCCCTCTGAACTCGGAAACCTGAGCCTCAAGTCACTGCCGACGCCAAGGCTACCGGCGGGCCTGGCCCACCAGGCTGCGCTTCGGTGCGAGCTGGGGCCCCCCACCCACTCTTGCTGTCTCCCAGCCAGCCCTGGCCCCTCAGGCCGGCAGAACTTTGGGGGAGAAGGGGCTGGGAGGAAAGACCCCTCCACCCCGAGGTGCAAGCTGAGGAGGCAGGCCCGGGCTGGGCGGTGTCCAGGACTCAGAGGCAGTGAGCAGGACAGGCCTGGTCCTGGGGGCCAGCGGTCAAGTTCAGGCAGCACGGGGGGTGGCAGTGGGCACTCGGGGAAGCGCTGCCTCCTGGCTGGAGTCGAACGGCATGCCGCAAGGCCCCGCCCCGACACTGACCCATCACTATGAGCGTGTAGTTGACACTGAGGCTTCCGAAGCCGTTGGTGGCCTTGCACACGTAGGCACCAGCGTCCTCCGGTTCCACCTCCTTCACCTTCAGCCCTTGGGGCAGCACGCGGAAGCGGCTCCAGCCGCCGTGGATCGTCCGGCCGTCCTTGGTCCACATGGTCAGTGGCGGCGGGTCCCCCTCCACGGGGCACTGCAGCCGGACCGTGCGGCCCAGCCGGGCCACCTGCCTTGGGACCACCTTGTCCGCCATCCTCGGGGGCCCTGGGGGGTCAGAGGGCTCCATCAGGGAGGAGGGGGCTGGCAGCGGGTCGGTCAGGGCAAAGGCAGTGTGGGCACTGGGAGCTGGGGGGAGGACTGTCCCTGCCGGTAGCCCACCCAGGACGCCAGGCAGAGATGCCTGCCCCCTCTCAGACCACAGGGGCCCTTGCGCACTCTCACACAGGAGCTGGAACGCAGTGGGGAGGACCGGCTCGCCCAGGACGCACGTACACAGACCAGCAAGGACAGCCCCTCACAGGCGGGGCGTGCACACGCGAGCGTCCGCGTCTGTGCTCGTGTGTGCCTGGGCAAGGGCCTCCCCGCTGCCAGCCCGGCCACACCAGGTCACCAAAGCATTTGGGGCAGAGGGCAAGCGGCTGGACACCCCAGCTCTGGGTGACCAGTCTCTCCCGTGGGAGAAGCCGGAGTCCTGGGCTGAGGTCACGGTGCCCTTGGGCGTCCCTGACCCCCCTGGCCTGGGTCCAGCTTCAGTTCCTCCGGGGTCAAGTGTGGGCACAATGGGGGTGATCGGGTCTAGACCGCAACAGGGGATGACCGCAGGGAAGGACACCGTGGACGCCACAAGGCTACAGAGCTATCTCCAGGGGACCCTCAGCCCCCCTGTGCCCGTGGCCCGGAGCTCGGGCCCCTGTGCAGCTCCAGCACCCCGGGAAGACCACAGGGGCTTCGGGCCTCTCTCGTGGGCCACCACCCACTGTCCCTCCAGACCAGGAGAGGCAGCCAGAGGCACTCAGCTGCCCTTCCAAGGGGCTTGGTCGGGCTTGGCTCCCGGGACTCCAGCCACCAGCCACGGGAAGGCGCCTCCACCCCTCGAGGCTGCCACTCGGGCCAGGAGGGCCACGTCCGGGTGTCCTGGCCGTGCGGAGGTGCCGGCCTGACGCGGCTACTCTGAGATGCTATCGCTCCGAGCCCAAGGGCGGCATGTGTTTTCAATAACCAGCTGGTGTTTCTTCAACATGCAACTGCCAGCTGGTTCCACTGCCGCTTCGCAACCAGAGTGCTCCTGTGGGTCCTGCAGACGCTGTGGCTCCCAGGGCCCCACAGGGCGCGGACCCCCGTAGCCCCTGCCTAGGTGCCAAGGGAGGGTGGAGGCCATGCCCCCAGGGATGTGCAAGCTGATGGCCCCGGCTCAGCTTCTCTGGGGCCCCAAGTGGGGAGGGGGTCCCGAGGCTCTGCTTCCAGGGGACCGGGGTTTGAGCGACAGAGATCCGGTCACCTCCCCTCAGCCCCCACGTCCCGCCCCTATTCGGGGGGCCACACCCCTGCCAGGTAGTTGCCCTGGCCAGCCAGCCCTCCTGCCTCCCCTGACCACCTCTCCCCAATGACTCGGCAGTCTGCAGGGCCCGCCCCCAGGCACCCACTCAGCTCACAGTGGGGGAGGGCGCGTCAGGGCCCCCAGACAAGGGGACCCCAGGAGGACCCGACCAGGCTGCCCAGCGTCCAGGCCTCATTCCCAGGGGGACCCTGTCCACCACCTGAAATCCCACCATCCCCAACGGCCTCCCAGGCTGCAGGACAAAGAGGTCCCTCAGCCTGCCGCTGGCCCCCAGGCTGACACCGGGACACAACGGTCACAGGCACGGACCCGCTGTGTGCGGAGCCTCCCCGCTGGGGCTCTGCCTGTCCCGACCACATCCTGCGGGCGCCAGTGGGCCCTCGCCAACACCCCCAGACCCTGAGCAGCTGGCCTCAGGGGCAGAGAAGGGGCCAGCCCAACCACGTAGCCCTGCCCCGTCCCGCGAAAGGAGGCCTTCAGAAGGGAGGGTGGTGCAAGTGCGGGTTGCGGGGACGCTGCCCGGGGTCACTGCGAAGAGGAGCGACGGGGCCCAGTGACCGCCAGATGGGCCGGAAATGTGGCCCCGCAAGCCGGCCAGAGTGGAGGAGGCCGGCACAGCCAGCCGCATCCCAAAGCAAACAGCCCCTCCCTCGGCGGCCGCCCCGCCCCCACCTGCGCTTCGCCCAGCCCCGCAGCTCCTCCAGAGACCCCCGCAGGCTCACAGGCGGGAGACCCGGCCCCCCCACACTCCTGGGGGTTTTGGCCGCCAGCACGGCTGGGCCAGCTCTATATTTAGCCTGGGAAACACAAGCCCCGTTGTTCCACCTGGACAGGGCATCCCGACGCTCTGCCGTGGGAAACTGAGGCCTGCATGGGGACCCGGGGCCCCTGCAGGGCCTGGGGGAGGGGTGCGGCCCAGGGGGGCAGCCCCTCAGCTCCCGGCCGCGGCCCCTCCCTAGAGAGCCGCCTCCAGGAAGCCCCAACCTAGAACCTCCCCAGAGCCTCGTGCTGGGCGGTTTGGGGCACAGGCAGGGTGCGAAGGGCGGGTGGAGGCTGCAGGCTGGGCAGGGTCTCATCCTGGACGCGGGCGGGGCATCGCGCTCGTGGGCAGAGGGGGCGTCTCACCTCCTCCCCTTCCTCTGCAGCCGCTCGGGTGTTGTTTCAGTTGCTAAGTCAGTCGGACTCTGCGACCTCGTGGACGGTAGGCCGTCAGGATCCCCTGTCCACGGGCTTCTCCAGGCGAGGACGCTGGAGTGGCTGCCATGCCCTCCCCCAGGGGATGTCCCAACCCAGGGGTGAGCCTGGGGCTCCGGCACTGCAGGCGGACTCTTCACCCTGAGCCACCAGGATGCCCAGAGCTGGGGCCACACGCGGACACGACGCCACCCCCGTATGCTGTCCCCCAGACGCACACCCCAACAGGGGGTGCAGACGCCCCTCCTCTGAACACCGGAGACCCCCAGGCTTGCAGTCCCCCTGCCTGGCTGGGGGCTCCGTTTCCCCAGGTTTGCTATAACAGCACCCTGCTGCGACCCCAGCTGATACCCCTCCTGCCCCAGGGAGGGCTGAGGCGGGCGGATGGAGAAGGGACCCCCAGTGGAGCCCCCCAGGCTCCCCCACGCACCCCAAGTCATCATCACAGGCCCTGGGGGCCGCCCCAAAGCACAGCGCCCCACGCTGCACGGCCTCTGCCCACCTGGGCGCCCCCTCCCTGCCCCGGCCACTCCGTCTGGACCCACACTCCCTGCTCTGTGCACGGTCTGCCAGGGGCCTGGCCATGGGGAGCGGGGACACCCCAATGTCAGCCTTCACCCCTCCCTGCCACCCAGGGTGCTCGGGGGGCTCCGGCCTGCGACCCCAAGCTCCCTTCAAGGGGAGGAAGCCAGACAGCAGCCTTCCTCCGGGCCCCAGGTGCCAGAGGCCTCAGAGCAGGTGGGGCGATGGAGCCTGAGCGCCCAGCCTGCACCTCAGGGCAGCTCCGTCCCCAGCAAGCCCTGCGGAGCCCCACAAGTTTCCAGCCTGAGGAACGCTCTGGCTGCCGGAGCAAGGTGGGGGGGGCGTGGATCAAGCCAACCACGATGGGGCTGGCTATGGGTGGGGGCGGCCAGGAGGAGGGGGCTGGGCTCTGG
Source organism: Muntiacus reevesi (assembly GCF_963930625.1). NCBI lineage: Eukaryota > Metazoa > Chordata > Mammalia > Artiodactyla > Cervidae > Muntiacus > Muntiacus reevesi. The sequence goes on along the minus strand of NC_089270.1, from coordinate 391,924 downwards.
AGGAGGGCCCACCTGGCCAGCCTGGATGCCGGCACCAGCACGGTAGGCCGTCTAGGGGGTGGGACACCCGAGGGGTTCCCCACAGTGAGCTCCAGGCTCTGGGCCCAGCACCCTCCCCAGGGAGGCGAGGCCCCTGGCGGAAGGGCAGGAGCACCCGGGGCGGGGGGTGGGCACCGGGGAGGACCACCACGCGGCTGCCAGGAGGCGGGCAGACCCCTGCCCAGCACCGCTGCACACCCACACACGCACACAGGCTCCTGGTCACCAGCTGGCCCGGGGCGGCCCCTGGGGGCTGGACCCACGGGATCTGTGGTGGAACTGGTAGGACCCGCAGGACAGGTGGTTGCCCGAGAAACCAGGCCATTCTGGGCGTGGCGAAGGGGCAGCCTGACCCACCGAGCAAGGCGGCGGGGAGTGTCCCCACCACCTGCTGCCCAGCCGCCCAACAGGGGAGTGGGCACCTTACCTCCAGTGGAAGCCCAGCCTCAGGGCTCCTCTGCCTCACCCTCACCACCCCTAGGACCGTGGCGGGGGCCCTAGAGCATCACCCTGATGGTGCCACATCCCTGGGGGCACCCATGGGAACTGCCAGTGGGGGACGGTGACTGGAAAGCACCCGGACCCAGCCGGGGCGCAGCTGAACACTGGGCAGCCCTCCTGCTCTGTCGAGGCCTCGGTGGGCCCCCAGACTCAGTGCTGAACCCCCCGCAAACCTGCCCGCGCCTGCGCCCCGCCGCCACCTCACAGACGCGTCCCCAGCTGTCAGAGTGCAGAGAAGGCCCTTGTCCCCCGGGCCTCCCACTCCTGCCGTGCAGGACGCAGAGGACAGGGTAATGCGCTTTGGGGCGCAGGCCACGCAAGGGGCAGTCGCCTAGGAGGTGAGAGGACCCTTCCTGAGCCTGGAGCCCCCAGGCGTCCAGGGCGAATGTGGGGTCTCTAGGCAACGGCTGTAGACGACCAACCCCCAGCGGCCGGCTGGGTCCCACGTCCGCTCCACTGAGGCCCAAGCAGCTTCTCCAGGATGGGCCCAAGGCCCTGAGGCCAAAGCGACTCAGACTGGGCGCCCCCAGGCCCCCAGAGGCCGTGCGGTGGGCCACTGGACCCTCAGGGTGAGCTCCGGGACCAGCCCCACCTTCCTGGATGAAGGGTGCCCGGGGGCAGCGTCACAGGAGCCTCCTCCCTGCCGGCTCCCCAGGCCCCGTTATCCAGCACACAGCTTGTGAAAATCTCTCACAAAATAAACTCCCCAGCAGGAAGAAGAGGAGCTGTGTTTCCTGCCAAGATGGGAAACCCTGGGGTTCAGCAGCTCCAAGGCTGGGGCAGCTCCCTGCCCTGCCTCTGGCTCAGGGACGGCTCGGGGACGGCTCAGGGACAGCTCGGGGACAGCTCCAGAAACCCCCCGGGCCAGTCCCCCTCCTCCCGGGCCAGTCTGTGCTCGGTGTGGGCATGCACCCCCACCCCAGCATGCCGCCTCCAGACCCTGCCCCAGCCACTCGGCGGGGCACAGGGTGGGAATGGGGGCCCCAGCTCACAAAGCCCCGGTGGGCCACCCCCCAGATGGCCCCTCAACCGACCAGCCCGTCGGCCTGACCCAGGCCCTTCCCCACCCAAAGGCTCTACCCAGTTAGGCCAAGGCGCCATGCCTACCCCAGCCGTGGTGAGCTGCCCAGCTCTGCCCACAGCACTCCCATCACTGGAGGCCTTCCTCACCTCATCTGACCAGGCCCACACCGCCTGGCCCTGTGACACCCGAGCCTCTCCAGGGGACCCTGGGCTGCAAAAGCCCAGAATGTCGGCCCCTGCTCCCCCGGGCCCTGAGAGAAGGCAGGCTATGCTTATGTGCACCCATGACCACTGCTAGGAAGAGTGGGGGGCCGCCCTGGACAGGGCGCCCATGGGGTGGGCACCCCTTCCTTCTGCGTGCTGACCTGCTCACTGAGGCCGTCCCCTGGACACACCAGGCTGCGGTCACCCACGGAGGCACAGAATGGGGCAAAGCAGGCTAAGATGGGTGGCCTCCGCCCGCCTCCCCTGCACGTCCATGGGGCCTGGGCTGCCCAGGCGTCCAGAGGCCAGGGCTGCTGCTGGAGAAAACCATCAACTCCCTCGTTAGGGCCGCCACGGAGCCAGGAGGACTCGGGGGCCGTTGATCCCGGCGCAATGGAGATGGAGCCTGGTAGGCAGCGCTTCCAGGCCCAGCCAAGGGCGACTTTCTTCTCTCCCTCCTCCCCGCAGAGGGGGCAGTGGTTTATTTTCCCTTCCAGGAGTGGGGCCCAAGACAAGACATAAGTGGGCCACCTCGCAGAGCCTGGGCCGGGCTCCCACGAGTCCACCTCGGCCTGGGCCGCACACTGGCCAGTGCTGCCTGCAGGGGCCTGCAGGGCGAGGAGGAGGCCCCTTGCAGCCTGGTCAGAGGCTGAGGGCAACCAGCACACACATCACAGCCTTTCTGACACCCGCACGCCTCCCCGTGGACTCATACGCCCTGGCAGAGCCTTCCACCACAGCCCCCAGGCAAGTCGGCCTGAAGTCTGCACCATCCCACAGGCGGAAGGCGGCCGGGCATGCTGGCCAGGTCCAGGGGAGGGAGAGGGGCCTCCAGGGCCAGCTGCTCAGAGACCGTCCACTGCACCATCCTCAGAAAAGTTCACACGTGGCACTTCTCAGAAAACCCTGAAATGACTTCTTTCAAAGTAAATTGTAAAAGGCCCTTCATTAGGAACCTCTCGAATTCCCACTGTGAGAAGTAAAGTGGAAATGGAGAAAGCCAAATTCTTTCTTCAAATTTGAAAAAAGAAAAAGTTTAAGACTAGCCCACGGAGATTGTGAAACTTTGGGAAAAGGGGAACCTGAAAAATACTGAGTCTAGAAATGCACTGATTCTAGAATGTGACACCGCAGGGAAAGCGGCTTCAAGAAACCACCCAAGCTCTCTGCGCTGGTTTGCCTGCCTGAAGAAGGTCCACACTCAGCCTGTTCACGCGCCAAGTGGGAAGGGCCTGAGACGACTCTGCCCTCCAGGCCAGGCCTGGAGGAGAAGCCAACACGATTCAGGAAGAGCACCCCCCACCCCAGAAACCGCAGAGGCCCTTGCCCTTGGAAAGCGGCTCCCACCTCCCTACAGCCGCCAGGGCCCCCACTCATGCAGCCCAAGGCCTCAGCCAAAGGGCACCGAGCGGGGTGTAGCCCCTGGGGGACCGCTCGGTGCCAAGGCAGGCCCTGCTGCCCACGGCCGTCCGCGGCCCACTGCTGCCTGCCCCTCCACTCCAGGCTCCAGCCGGTGGCCAGGTCAGGCCAGTGGCCTCCCGAGCCTCCCTGGCCAAGTGGCCAGAGGACAGGCAGGTTAGGGGATGGGAGAGTCCAAGCAGATGAAAGAGCAATCGGAGGTCGAGCTGCCGGCCCCGGGGGTGGGAGCCTCGCTGGGCATGACCCGAGTGTCCGCACCACCCCGGACACTGCCATGCCGGCCACGCCTGGGCAGCCCCCACCCTCAAGCGAGCCAGCCAGTCCCCGCAGGGCAGGCGGGGGGGTACCGTGGCATGAGGCCCACCTGGGCCGCCGCCCGCCACCCCACACCCGAATGTGGCCATATAAGGCCAGCTTGGGCTCGGTGCGACTGCGGGGCAGCGGCGGGGGAGGGGTGCGATGCCTCAGAGGCCTGGTGGACAGGGCAAGGACGATCCTGAGTGGCCAACACACTCACAGGGCTGGCCTGGCCGCAGGTCCCGCCTCGCTGAAGGAGGCCAGCACCGAACACGGCGGCGGGAGTCCACGGGCACGCATCACCCGTCGCCCGTCAGCCAAGGACGCCCCTTGCTGGGGCAGGAGTCCCTCCAGGGGTATCTGAACCTGCCCTCTTGCCCAGGAGGTGTGTGAACCCGCGTCTAGGCCCTGCTGTGGCACATGCCATACTGAGACATGCACTGTGTGGCCTGAAGTATGTGGTTTCAGCGTCTGCCTTAAGACAGGCCCCTACTCCCCACCATGCGGTGACCCCGTGTGCTGGGTCCTCAGTCCCCTGGCCCCAACCCTGCACCTTCTTAGAGACGGGCAGGTCTGGGTCTGGTCAGTGCACTGGTCTGGGTCATTAGTCCCACATGCCAAGAAGGTCCCCACTGTCCCCACTCCCGACCCTGGCCACCAGGGGGTTTCTGTGGGTTTTCAGGGGCCTAACTGGGTCCACTGTGGCCAAACTGCCCAATGCCCAGGAATCCTCCACCAGTGGCTGCCCTCAGCTGCAGCAGTGGGTGGATGTGTGTATCCTGAGGGGAACTGGGGCCAGAGCCCACCCTGCCAGCTAGTGTGGGACCCCGTGCCAGAGCTGGGGGAGCCCACAGAGTGAGATCACCCTGTGGGTGATCTGGGGGACCTCATGGTGAGAGGGGAGGCCCCGCAGATAGCTGAGGAGCCCCTTGGGTGTGGGGCCCCCGCGTGAGCTGCACTGGCCCGTGGGTGAGCTGGGGGCCCAGTGGGTGAGGGGCCGAGCTGCGCGCGGCCAGCAGGGGCGGGGCGCAGGCACGCGCGCCAGGCGGGCACTGTGGCAGAGTTCAGGGCCTGAGGGAAAGGGGCGGCGCTGGCGGAGGCCGGGGCGCCGGGCTGGGCGCCAACACTCACCTCGGGCGGCGGCGGCCGGCGGGAGGGCCCCCAGCAGCAGCAGCAGTGGCAGCACCAGCGCGGGGCTCGGCGTCATCTCGGCCAGTGCGGACCTGGGGGGTATTCAGGGGCTGGTCACTGAAGGGCGGGTGGGGGACGGGTGGCGGGGCGGCTTCTCCGCCCCCGCTCCCCCTCCCCCGGGCCGAGGGCCCCGGAGCCTCCAGCACCCCGGCCCTGGACCGAGGGGGACCGAGGTGCGGGCCGCCCCGCCTTCCCTGGCGCGCTCCGGGCGGAGGAAGCGGCGGCGGGGGAACCGTGGGTATCAAAGGCAGACAAAGGGTTTACACTAATTATCGACCTCCCCCGCCCCCCCTCCAAACACCGTCTGGATTCCTGGCGCTTGTAACTCGGGCCCTGCCCGCGGGACACACAACACCGGCGGCCCCGCAGATAATCGCCTGCGCCATTAGCGGACAAATTTGCGTTGGGGGGGGGCCCACGTGGGGTGCAGGGGCGGGGGCGGGGCGCGGGCAGGACCTCGGGTCGGGCGGGAGCCGCGGCGGCGCGTGCCGGTGCCGGCGGCCCCTCGCCGCGGAGCGGGGACCGGGACGCTCGGCCCCCGCCCCCGCCCGCGGCCCCGGCCCCCGGCCCTCCGGAATCGGCCCTCCCAGTCCGCCCCGGGAATCGGAGGCGCGCGGAGGGGCTCACCTCGGCAGGGCTCGCGGGCGGCGGGGCTCAGGGCCGGGCCCGCGGGGCGCGCTGCGCGGTCATCGCCGCCCCGGGCGCCGCACCCCGCCGCCCCGCGCCCCCGGGCCCGGCCTCGGGACGGGGCGGCGCTACCTGCGCGCGGGCGGCTCGGGCTGGGGCCGGGGCGGGGGTCGGGGGCCGGGGCCGGGGCGCGGGGCGAGGAGGGCGGCGAGGGCGGGCCGCGGGCCGGGGCCGCGATCCCGGGGCGGCGGGGCGAGGGGCCCGGGGCGCCGCGCCGCGAGGCGTCCTTCCCTGCGGGGCTTTGTCAACTCTCCCTGAGCGAGCGCCGAGCCCGCCGCGCGCCCCGCCCCGGCACAACTTCCCGCCAATCGGCGCGCCGCGGCCCCCGCGCCCCGCCCCTCGGCCCGCCCCTCGGCCCCGCCCCGCGCCCCGCCCCGCGCCCGAACTTCCCGCCAATCGGCGCGCCGCGGCCCCCGAGCCCCGCCCTCTCGACCCGCCCCCGCGCCCCGCCCCGCGCCCGAACTTCCCGCCAATCGGCGCGCCGCGGCCCCCGAGCCCCGCCCTCTCGACCCGCCCCCGAGCCCCGCCCCGCGCCCCGCCCTGCTCCCGAACTTCCCGCCAATCGGCGCGTCCTGGCCGCCGCGCCCCGCCCTGCGCCCCGCCCCCGCTCCCCGCCCCGCGCCCGAACTTTCCGCCAATCGGCGAGCGCGCCCGCCCCGCCACCGCCTGGCTCGCGGCCTTAACCCTAGCAGTACGGGACGCCCGCGGGCGGGGCGGCTCCCCGGGACGCGGCCACGCCCCTGCCACGCCCCCGCCCGTCCACCACGCCCCCGCAGCCCTGGCCCCGCCCCCAGCTTGTTCCCACCCGCTCGCGGCAGGGGCCGCACACGGCGACCCCACCCAGCCCCAGCCCAGCCCCGGCCCAGCCCCGCCTCGCGCACCTCCAGGTCCCGCGCCGTCCACCTCGCACCTGAACCCGTTGGCGCCTGCATCCGAGCCCCCAACCTCAGGCCAACAGCCCCCCACGCGCCTCTAGAGTTGTCCCTGATCGAGCTCCAGCTGGGCAGTCAGAGTCCCGATATCTGAGCCCCCCGTGGTCGTCGGGAACGGAAGGGAGATCCAAGACCCCGCTCTGACCCCAGGCGGCTCCAGGGCGGGCCAAGTCGGGCAAGACGTGGGGTACAGAGGTCCCGCCCTGGCGCCTCGCCTCATAGATCCGCTTGACCGAGAGCAGATGTGTTCCCACCGCCCACTTGGCGGTTTGCGGCCTCCTATCCGCTAGCGATGGTGTGCATGTGCGCTCAGTCCTGTCCGATTCTTTGCATCCGCGTGGACTGTAGCCCGCCAGACTCCTCTGTCCATGGGATTTCCCAGGCAAGAGGACTGGAGTGGGTTGCCCTTCCTACTCCAGGGGATCTTCCCCACCCAGGGATCAAACCTGCCTCTCTTGGGTCTCCTGCATTGGCAGGTGGATTCTTATACCACTAGCACCGGGTGGGAAACCCAGTGATGGTTACAGAAGGATATCAATAGGTCAGCACCACCTTTAATCCTCACAATCAGTCAGGCATCTTGCTGTCACCTGTGCAGATGAGGAAATGCGGGCACGGAGAAAGCAGGTAATTTACCCAAGATTTCCCAGGCACATGAGATGCCCAGGCCTGGATCCATGCACCGCAGGGTGCCCCTGTCCTGTGGCTCTTTCTCCCCCTTGCCCCACTGCCCTTCCCTTTCCTATTCAGCAACCAACACACACTGGCCCCCATGACTGCCCTCCTTCTGTGCATCGCCTGACCACACCCCAGCTCACTGGCCTGAATCAGTGGGCCAGGCTCCCCTGGTTTCCCTTTCACTGTCCCTTTTTTAAATATATTTTAAATTTATTAATCTCCTTTTTGGCTCTGCTGTGTCTTTGTTGCTGTGCGAGGCTTTCTCTAGCTATGGCTAGTGGGGGCTACTCTTCTGGTGGTGTGCAGACTTACTGTGGTGGCTTCTCTTGTTGGGAGCATAGGTTCTAGGTGTGTAGGCTTCAGTAATCAAGGCACATGGGCTCAGTACTTGGGGCACGTGGGCTTAGTTGCGCCACAGCATGTGGGGTCTTCCCAGGTCAGTGATCGAACCCGTGCACCCTGCATGGGCAGGCGGATTCTCAACCACTGGACTCCAGGGAAGTCCCAGACTCATCACTTAAAAACACAACCCTGATGCTTCTCTGGCTCCCCAGTGCCCTCAACACAAACCCCAGCGCCCCTGAGGCCCTGGATGCCTGAGTCCTACCCAGTTCCCACCCCCGCTCCCCTGCAGCACTACCTCCAGCCCCCCTGGACCTCTGCTCCTGCTATTCATCTGAGAACCCTTTCTGGAACAAGCTCTCTCCTTGTAGGGTTTCCTCTTCCAGGAAGTCTTCCAGGGAAAACTGGAACTGGAGAGGTCTTGCAGGTTAGTATCCCCAGGGCAGAGGAGACCTGGATGAAGGGGTGTGAGCCATCAGGGTTTCAGCCCGTGGAGACCCAGGCTGCCCACTCCTTCCAAGCCAGCGATAAGGCACTTCCCCAATCCTGTTTCTGGGCTGGTAGGGCACCCACCTCAGGGTTGGGTGGTGGTGAGCTGGGTGCTCACCATCCTGCCTGCCCATTGAGTGGAGGCCCAGACGCAGACCCGAGTAGCCCTGCTGCAAAGGGCCACTAGTCAAAGCTATGACTTTTCCAGTAGTCAGGTAAGGATGTGAGAGCTGGACCATAAAGAAAGCTGGGCGCCAAAGAATTGATGCTTTTGAACTGTGGTGTTGGAGAAGACTCTTGAGAGTCCCTTCGATAGCAAGGAGATCCAATCAGTCCATCCTAAAGGAAATCAGTCCTGAGTATTCATTGGAAGGACTGATGCTGAAGTTGAAACTCCAATACTTTGGCCTGAGGTGAAGAACTGACTCTTTGGAAAAGACCCTGATGCTGGGAAAGATTGAAGGCGGGAGGAGACGGGGACGACAGAGGATGAGATGGTTGGATGGCATCACCAACTAACTCAATGGACATGAGTTTGGGTAACTTCCGGGAGTTGGTGATGGACAGGGAGGCCTGGCATGCTGCAGTCCATGGAGTCCATGGGGTCACAGAGCGTCGGACACGACTGAGCTGAACTTGGAGTCAGGCTTTGCAGCAGCGAGCAGGAAGCCAGGAGCGGGCGTTCAGCACCTAACCGAGGGTGGTGTGGGCAGCGCGGTGGGTCGCAGACAGGAGCCCCGGGACAAAGGGGGCAGGTGGGCTCTGGGGGGGAGGCGCGCAGGGCAGCGCGGGCAGTTTTGTGGGGAGACATCACCGGGCGTGCAGAGCTGACACAGGTGGGAGGCTGCCTGCAGCAGGTGTTGGCAGGTGGGTGTCGGAAGCAGGAAGTGGCCGAGGGGGCCCTGTGCGGGGAAGGGTGAGGTGGGCGGAGGGAGGGGGTCTCGCCAGGGGAGCGGCTGTAGGTGCGGGCGAGGGGCCTGGCCGGGCAGGGCTCTGCGCGGGGAGGCACTGCCCCCTGGCGGAGGCTCGGGGCACGGCGGGCCGCGAGGTCGCCCGAGTCCCCTCCCTACCCTGGACCTGGGCCTCCCTCTCCGCCTGGGACGCGGCTCTCCCAACGCAGCTCCAGACCGGCCTCCGCGCTGTTGCCCGGGCTGCCGCCTCCACGGAGCCCTCCCCCCAGCGGCCCCCGTTCCCCCTCCAAGAGACTGGCCCCAGAATATGAACACTTTAAAATGAGATCTGGGCAATGAGCTAAGTTCCTGGTCTCAGCCGTCTCATCTGCAATCTGACCTTGTCGAATGATCTTGGGGACTGCAAGTTTCCATCTCCCACTTGCTGGACACAGCGAGCCCCAGGAGGTACTAATCTGCTGCTCTTCCTACCATCCTCTTTCCACCAGGACAAGCTGAGCCCTGGCTCTGTGCCAGAGGCTGGGACAAGTGAGGGTGGCCAGGCAGGGCAGGTCCACAACCTGGAGAAACGGCATCTCAGGAGCAGGTGTAAGGGCCGAGAATCACCTCTGAGGATGGGAAGTGCTCACCAGGGAGCTGAGGGCCCCGACGTATGAGCTTCTGCTCCCCATGAAGCAACAGGGACCAGAGTTACATGCTCTCTGCATGTTAAAAAATATTTAAATTTAAAAAATTCAGAATACTTCGCTGGTGGCGTGGTGGATGAGAACCCGCCTGCCAATGCAGGGGACACGGGTTCAATCCCTGGTCCCGGAAGCTTCCACACGCCAGAGCAGCTAAGCCCGGGTACGGCAACCACTGAGCCCTCTAGAGCCTGCAGGCTGCAACTACTGAGCCCCCACGCCGCAACTGCTGGAGCCCGGAGCCCGTGCTCCACAGCGGGAGAGACCACCACAGTGAGAAGCCCGCTTGCCACAGCGAGAGAAGGCCCGTGGGACTCAACAAAGACCCAGTGCAGTCAAAACTAAACAATTTTTTTAAAATTCAGATATATATATGTGTGTGCGTGAGAGAGAGCGAGCCTGGATCTCTCTTGGCTGGGGACAGCAGCCAAGATGGGATCAGACAACAGGAGACGGCCATCCTTGCGAGCGGGGTCACAGGTCACCGCTCCCTCCTTCCCTGAGGTTTCCAGTGCAGGCAGGGGGACCCAGGCAGAGCCCAGAGGGAGGGCGGTCCCGGAGAACATGCTGGCTGGTGTTCACGGGGTAGAGTCCTGGGAGAGGAGAGATCTGTGCAGACAGTGCCCCAGGGGCCCTCAGAGGGTCTCCTGGATGCTGCAACTGAGGACCCATCAGCCCAGGAGTGGACAGGAAGCATCAGAGGCTCAGGCAGAGCCGCCCTGAAGGCTGGGAGCCCGCAGGCAGGAGCAGCGCCTGCGTCCAGCAGCCAGAGCGGAAACCCCCGCTCACTCTAGGAGAAGTAGAAACTCTGAATATGTTTATTAAATAATTTGAATTTCTAGTTGGAAACCTTCCCACAAGGAAAGCACCAGGCCCACATGGCTTCACCAAGAAATTCTACAAAACATTTAAGAAGGAAATAACACCCATTCTATGCAAACACTCCCAAAAAGGTAGAGGAGGGGCTACCTCCCAATTCATTCCATGACGCTGAACCCAGAAATGCACAAACACTATTGGGCATGAAAATAGATGCAAGACATCTTAAATGCTGGTTAATCAAATCCAACAACATATGTAAAAAAAGAATACTACATGATGATCAGGTGGGATATATCCAAGGATGCAAGGTTGGTTTAACGTTCGAAAATCAATCACTGTAACATACCATATCAACAGAAAGAAAAAAGATTATCCATTATCAATAGATGCAGATAAAAGCTCTGGACAGAATCCAGCACCTGGTCCTGATGTTATTAAAAATAGAAACCCAAAAACCTCTCAGCAAACTGTCAAAGACAAGGCCTTCCTCCACCTGACAAAAGGCATCTGCAGAAACATTCCAGCTAACATCACACTTGACTGTTAAAGAGTGATGCTCCCTGCTTACATTGGAGCCAGAACTGGGCTTTGCTCTCTCCCTGGTACTCAGTATCGCGCTAGAGGGTCAAACCAGTTCAAACTGGAAAGAAAGAAGTAAAGTCTTGATCTGTAAGTGACACAATCATCTATGTGAACAAGTCTATGGAATCGACAAGAAAAAGATCACTGAAATGAACAGTATCGGCGAACTTAGGCAAGGTGGTGAGACACCCCGGTACTCAACGCCATCGGCCCTGGAACAGTGAGCCGCACACACACAGCTGGATCGGCAAGGTTTTAAAGAGCCAAGGACACATCTAATCAGTCTCATGGCCCTCTTACCAGTTCAGTTCAGTACAGTTGCTCAGTCGTGTCCTACTCTCTGCGACCCCACGGACTGAAGCACGCCAGGCCTCCCTGTCCATTATCAACTCCTGGAGTTTAACCATAATCATGCCCATTGAGTTGGTGATACTATCCAACCATTTCATCCTCTGCCATCCCCTTTTCCTCCTGCCCTCAATCTTTCCCAGCATCAGGATCTTTTCAAATGAGTCAGCTCTTCGCATCAGGTGGCCAAAGTATTGGAGTTTCAGCTTTAGCATCAGTCCTTCCAATGAACACCCAGGACTGATCTCCTTTAGGATGGACTGGTTGGATCTCCTTGCAATCCAAGGGACTCTCAAGAGTCTTCTCCAACACCATAGTTCAAAACCACCAATTCTTCGGCTTTCTTTACAGTCCAATTCTCACATCCATTCATGACCACTGGAAAAACCATAGCCTTGACTAGACAGACCTTTGTCGGCAAAGTAATGCCTCTGCTTTTTAATATGCTGTCTAGGTTGGTTATAACTTTCCTTCCCAGGAGTAAGTGTCTTTTAATTTCATGCCTGCAGTCACCATCTGCAGTGATTTTGGAGCCCAGAAAAATAAAGTCAGCCACTGTTTCCACTGTTTCCCCATCTATTTGCCATGAAGTGATGGGACCAGATGCCATGATCTTAGTTTTCTGAATATTGAGCTTTAAGCCAGCTTTTTCACTCTCCTCTTTCACTTTCATCAAGAGGCCCTCTTTAGTTCTTCTTCACTTTCTGCCATAAGGGTAGTGTCATCTGCATATATGAGGTTATTGATATTTCTCCCAGCCATCTTGATTCCAGATTGTGCTTCATCCAGCCCAGCGTTACTCATGATGTACTCTGCATATAAGTTAAATAAGCAGGGTGACAATATACAGCCTTGACGTACTCCATTTCCTATTTGGAACTAGTCTGTTGTTCCATGTCCAGTTCTAACTGTTGCTTCCTGACCTGCATACAGATTTCTCCAGAGGCAGGTCAAGTGGTCTGGTATTCCCATCTCTTGAAGAATTTTCCACAGTTTATTGTGATCCACACAGTCAAAGGCTTTGGCATAGTCAATAAAGCAGAAATAGATATTCTTCTGGAACTCTCTTGCTTTTTCGATGATTCAGCGGATGTTGGCAATTTGATTTCTGGTTCCTCTGCCTTTTCTAAAGCCAGCTTGAACATCTGGAAGTTCACAGTTCACATATTGCTGAAGCCTGGCTTGGAGAATTTTGAGCACTACTTTACTAGCATATGAGATGAGTGCAATTGTGCGGTAGTTTGAGCAATCTCTGGCATTGCCTTTCTTTGGGACTGGGATGAAAACTGACCTTTTCCAGTCCTGTGGCCACTGCTGAGTTTTCCAAATTTGCTGACATATTGAGTGCAGCACTTTCACAGCATCATCTTTTAGGATTTGAAATCACTCAACTGGAATTCCATCACCTCCACTAGCTTTGTTCATAGAGTTACTTCCTAAAGCCCACTTGACTTCACATTCCAGGATGTCTGGCTCTAAATGAGTGATCACACCATCATGATTTTCTTGGTTGTGAAGATCTTTTTTGTACAGTTCTTCTGTGTATTTTTGCCACCTCTGCTTAATATCTTCTGCTTCTGTTAGGTCCATACCATTTCTGTCCTTTATTGAGCCCATCTTTGCATGAAATGTTCCCTTGGTGTATCTAATTTTCTTGAAGAGATCTCTAGTGTTTCCCACTCTATTATTTTCCTCTATTTCTTTGCATGGATCATTTAGGAAGGCTTTCTTATCTCTCCTTGCTATTCTTTGGAACTCTGCATTCAGATGGGTATATCTTTCCTTTTCTCCTTTGCTTTTCGCTTCTCTTCTTTTCACAGCTGTTTGTAGGGCCTCCTCAGACAGCCATTTTGCTTTTTTTGCATTTCTTTTTCTTTTTTGCATTTCTTTTTACCCCATGTCCAAGGTAAGAGAAACCCCACTAAGATGGTACGCATTGAGAGAGGGCATCAGAGGGCAGACAGACTGAAACCACAATCACAGAAAACTAACCCATCTAATCACATGGACCATAGCCCTGCCTAACTCAATGAAACTAACCCATGCTATGTTGGGCCACCCAAGACAGACGGGTCATGGTGTAGAGTTCTGACAAAACATGGCCCACTGGAGAAGGGAATGGCAAACCACTTCAGTATTCTTGCCTTGAGAACCCCATGAACAGTAAGAAAAGGCAAAAAGATAGGACACTGAAAGAGGAACTCCCCAGGTCGGTAGGTGCCCAATATGCTACTGGAGATCAGTGGAGAAATAACTCCAGAAAGAATGAAGGGATGGAGCCAAAGCAAAAACAATACCCAGTTATGGATGTGACTGGTGATAGAAGCAAGGTCCAATGCTGTAAAGAGCAATATTGCATAGGAATCTGGAATGTTAGGTCCATGAGTCAAGGCAAATTGGAAGTGGTCAAACAGGAGGTGGCAAGAGTGAATGTTGACATTCTAGGAATCAGTGAACTAAAATGGACTGGAATGAGTGAATTTAACTCAGATGACCATTACATATACTACTGTGGGCCAGAATCCCTTAGAAGAAATGGAGTAGCCCTTATAGTCAACAAAAGAGTCTGAAATGCAGTACTTGGATGCAATCTCAAAAATGACAGAATGATCTCTGTTCGGTTCCAAAAGGCAAACCATTCAATATCATGGTAATCCAAGTCTATACCCCGACCAGTAACGCTGAAGAAGCTGAAGTTGAATGGTTCTATGAAGACCTACAAGACCTTTTAAAACTAACACCACAAAAAGATATCTTTTACATTATAGGGGACTGGAATGCAAAAGTAGGAAGTCAAGAAACACCTGGAGTAACAGGCAAATTTGGCCTTGGAGTACAGAATGAAGCAGGGCAAAGGCTAATAGAGTTTTGCCAAGAGAACGCATTGGTCAGAGCAAGCACCTTCTTCCAACAACATAGGAGAGGACTCTACACATGGACATTACCAGATGACCAACACCGAAATCAGACAGATTATATCCTTTGCAGCCAAAGATGGAGAAGCTCTATACAGTCAGCAAAAACAAGACTGGGAGCTGACTGAGGCTTAGATCATAAACTTCTTATTGCCAAATTCAGACTTAAATTGAAGAAAGTGGGGAAAACCACTAGACCATTCAGGTATGATCTAAATCAAATCCCTTATGATAATACAGTGGAAGTGAGAAATAGATTTAAAGGACTAGTTCTGCTAGACAGAATGCCTGATGAACTGTGGATGGGCCCACTTCCCACTCATAGGTATTTACCCAACAGGAAAGGATGTATTAATACATGTCCACACAAAGACATGCATGCAAATGTTCACAGCAGCTTTATCGATAATACCCCAAACTGGGAACCACCCAAATGTTCATCAGTAGGCCACAGGGCCAACCATTCTAGGTCCATAGGAGGAGAGGTGTTGTCAGCAATAAAAACATGAACCATCTGTTGACTCAACAATGCAGGTGAGTCTCAAGGAAGTCATGCTGGTGGGAAAGATGTGGGTAGTGTGCTGTGGCGTCTGCATCACCTTCTAGAAAGAGGCAAGGGTCCACAGTGATCTAGGCAAATGTTGGGGCTGCCTATGTGGGTGCCAAGAGGGGGAGTGAGATGACCCCTGGGGGTGAGGGAAATGTCCAGTGTCCAGATTGTGGTCATGGTGTCAAGGACATAGGTCAAAAGTTATCAACTCATATGCTTTAGATAGTGTTAACTTTACCATAATAAAGGTATTATTTTTTAAAAAGAAAAAAACCAGGCTGACCTGCTAGACAGACTAGAGGAGGGCCCTGGTGGGTGGCCAAGGCCACAGGGGTCAACACGCATGGCCCCTCTGACCGCAGCTGCGGAATGACTGCCATGCCTGAATGGGGTAACATCACCTAGACTCCAAAGTGTAAGGCTCCAAAGACCTCTTTTTGGCTTCACCCTCTCTCCTGAGACCCTCACTGGAGCCCCCATGCACGGGGCTGGCCGCTCCTGCCCCTGCACTGGGACCCCCGTAGAGGACCCTCTGCCCCGGGGAACACTGGTGTGCTGCTGGTGACTCAGGCGGACACCGAGCTTGGAAGGGTGGCTCCTGGTGGAAGTTTTGACCCAAAGTACCCCCCAGACGGTGAGCTGCCCCACAGGGGCTCACGGGGTGTGGATGTTACCCGGGGCCCGCTTCACGGAGGGCGGTTACAGGCTGGGACTGGAGCTGCTGGGTGTGGCTGCGGGGTGGGACTGCAGGCCAAGTGAGCCCTGCTAGCCAGGCTGACCAGTGCCCCTGTCAAGATGGGGCCCCACTCCTGCAGGTGGGCACCCCTGAACCCCCAAAGCCAGAGCAGGACACTGGTCATGCCGACCCATCCTGCCGGCTCTGCTGGGTGGAGCAGCCTCCCTGGCGGGCAGGCCTGGCCGGTCGCCGTCACTGGCCTGCCACGTGGTGGTCTGGGGGCGAGGGCTGGGTCAGTGCTGGCATCCACAGCCTCTGCTTGCAGCAGGGGTGCCCACCATTCGCTTTGCCTTGGGGGGAAGGGGCTGCTCCCAGTGTCCTGTGCCGACCCAGGTGGGGTCCCTTGACCAGGAGGCTGCAGGGGGATTCTGCCCTGGTGCCCAGGAGACAGCTGGTCTCCCGCATGGTAATGTGTAGGCGGGGGTGGGCATGTGAACCCCAGCCGCTGCGCTCAGGACTCTCAGCCTGAGGAGGTCCCATCACAGCAAGGGGCTGGACCCCATCCACGTGCCCCACCACCCACGTGGCCCGGGGCCCCCTCGGGGTCATGGGCGAGGGCACCAGGCTGCCTTCCCTGCAGCCCCTCATCCCCCTGAGGCCCCAAGAAGGGCCCCCACCCCTGCTCCCAGGGGGCCCACTGCCCCCCTTCCTGGGCTGGGCCCAGGTCACCCCTGGGTGTCTGGTGGCGTTTGGCTGCCTTTGCAAACCTGGAAGGCGCCCAAGGCTGAGGTCTGAGGCCACAGGTCCGTGGGCAGCCAGCCCATTTTTCCTCCTTCCTGTCTGGGGGTGGGGGGTAGTGCCCACCTCTGCAGGGGACCCTCTTGGGACTCCTGCCCTCCAGGACCAACAGCACCCAGGGTGGTCGGAAACGTGGTCTCGGGCCCCGTCCCAGACAGACCACGTATACCAAGCCCCCAGGTGACTCACACGCTTGAGCGTGTGAAGCTGTGGGCTCCCGGGGTCCTTGGCAAAGGTGAGAAGGCAGATTACACACAGAGCCCCGAGCAGAGAGACACATGGGCACCTTCTGGAGTGCTGCTGGAGGCACAGGCGGGCAGCAGATTGTGGGTCTGTGGGCAGGGCTCTGAAACTGCCTGTCACATGAGGCTGGGCCCGCGTCCGGGACCCAGAGCCTCGATGGAGGGAAGGCGGGGTGCCCGTGCAGTCAGGAGCCTGCACCCCAGCTGGGAGGGGCCCCTGAGGTACCCCCATGACTGCCCAACGGAGGAGGACCCTCGGACACCCTGGGGGCTCCCGGATGATGGCTCTGGCCTGAGGCAAAGTCACTCCTGAAAACCACCAGCGCAGGTCAGATGGGGCTCTGGCCTGAATCTCTGAGCCCGTGGGGTGCAGCCCCTACCTTGGGTGTCCCCGTCTCCCCAGAATGTAGGCTGGGCTGTCCACACTCAGCCAGCAGCAGTGCCCCCATGGCCCCCTGGCTGGAGGAGGGGGCGTACTGTGGAAGTACGTGGCCTGCCCGCCACGTTGGGAAACAGCGATTGGGTCCCTTAGAAACTGGGGAAATGTGACTGAGGGACTCCTCTGGTCTCCATGTCACTTGCCAGACAGGTGTGGGTGACCCATGATCACAGTGTGACCTGTGACAAGACTAGTCAGCTGACACCCGGATGCAGCACCCTTACTCGACCAAATCACAGCCAGTGGCACCAAGATGCAGCCAACTGGCAAGTGCTGGCTTCTCTACCCTTGTGGCCGAGAACAGCAAAGCCCTCAGGTAGCCAGCGTGGCGGCTCGCCTTCAGAGCTTATCTGCTGCACCACCCGCTCCCGGTGTCTTAGTTCATTCAGTCCCGGGATCTCGGTTTCCTCGATGACATTATACCAATCAGGGCGGCGGAGCGATGATACGCACCCTGGAGGCCTGGGTAAGGACTGTCCTCCAGCGGTGGGTAGGTAGGCCCTATGAAAGTCCAGGCGATTCCGGGGGAGTTTGCAGTCTGAGGGCGGGCAGTGTCAGGGTGTCCTCTAAGGTGAGGTACTGACTGTGTTGGGGTATCCCGTGAAGTGGGGTACTGGCAGTGTCGGGGTGTCTGTTAAGTGGGGGTGTTCTCTTGCTCTAGGACCACTTCGGGGAGCCCAGCACTTGGTGGGGCTCGGGGTGGGGTGCAGCAGATGCTGCACCTACACACGCCATTCTGACCCGTCTCCTGGGCCACAGGCCTGCTGGCCAGGCATGACACAGGCCACTGCCCCGTGGGTGGACGACCCACAAGGGCCCCGCCGGCAGGAGCATCTGAGGCTGACCCCTGACAAGTGCTCTGGTCCAGGACCCAGCATCCTGGGCCACGGCCGCCTCCTCCTCAGTCACGACCGACTGCTCTCGAGAAGCCGCTCCGGGGTGGATCCAGCCCCATTTACCGAGGGACACGACCCTGGGGCCAGTGAGAAGCCAGTGCCCGCAGTATGTGTCCCAGAGCCTGGGCCCCGTGCATCTGGAAGCAGGACATGTGACCTGAAGGCTTCCCCCTCCCCTGTCCGTTCTGGGAGCCTTCAGTGACCCTGGCGGGTGGTCCAAGGGCACACGCCCGCCAGCGCCTCCGCACATGCAGGACCGAGGCACACGTCTGGCTCCAGCAGGCCACATCCAACAGGGCAGCCAGTGGGCCAGACTCCGGATGACGAAGACAGGACACGTGGGGACAGACAGCTGGGGAGAGGGGCAGAGAGGGCGCTGCGCCCTGCAGGAAGGCTGTACGGGTCCAGGAAGGGACCCCTACCGCCAGACAGAGCAGCCTCTTGCTGCCGTCCCACAGCACATACGCACAGTGGCGCGGCAGCAGGGACAATGCAGGCTGTGCAGGGGCCAAGGACGTGGCCTTCCAGAACTCTCAGCCCGGCTCCCGGCCCAACCCCCAACCAGCAAGGGTGAGGACATGCCAGCAGCTTGGGGGCGGTCTGACACCACGCCAGCCACGATCTCAGTGGAGACGGTGACTTGCCCCTGGAGACAGCCGGGGCTTGATCGTACCGGTGAGACCCAGGGATCAGGGCCGAATCCCCGCTGACGGCCGAGAAGCCACAACTGTCTCCGAAGGAGGGGCCCTCTTCCCAGCAGTGAGGCGGCAGCAGGCTCCTGCTGGGAGACTGAGGAGCGTGGGCCACTGCTCTGTGCCTGCAAGGAGGGGCGGGGGGTGATCTCTGCTCCCTGGAGGGAAGGTGGGGTGCATGGTGTCTGAGGAAGGAACCCAGGAGTCCGGTACCCCTCCCAGGATGCTGAGAGCTGAGAGGGACCCTGACCGTTGGGGTCCTCAGGCCACCGAGTCAGCAAGTGGAGAAGAGGCTGCTTTAATGCTGGGGCGAGGTGCTCCCACCACAGAGAACAGGCTCAGGGCTTGCTGCAGGCATACTACCCCCCCAGTTCAAACACTGACGTCCTCACCCCCAGCACCTCAGAATGTGAGTGCTGTCTGGAGCAGGGGCCTTTAAAGAGGCGACTGGTAACAGTGGGGCCCTGGGCACCAAGGCCTGAGGCAGGGGGACAGGTGCCGATCTTGGGGTTCTCATGGAGAATGGCCAAAGCAACACCCTCACCCAGAACAGGACAGCTGGTGGGCCCGGATGCCTGCATGCTCCACGTGGACAGGGCAGCGGGTTCCAGGGCAGGCGGGGGGACGACCAGGCCTTGTCTTCCATCCGCCCGGCCAGGCCCGCAGCACTCCCCCCCTACCCAGCCCGAGCCCAGGTAGCTCCGGGAGGGCAGCAGACAGGAGGTGGGTTATCGGGCCCACTTCTGCGGGGCACGCTCCTCTCCTCACCGGGGGCCTCTCCCCACCGTGCTCTGCGGGCTCCATCTGTCCTGGGACGCAGGTGGGGTGGGGAGGAGCCCCCGGTTCCGCAGCTCCCTGCAGCTTCCCTACCCTCTGCCCCCACGTCCGTCCCCAGCCCCTAGGTGGTCCTCGTCTGGACGTGAGGTCTGTTTCCTCCTGGGGCCAGATGAGCAGCCCAGATGACCATGGAGTGGATGCTGTCAGCCTCTCTCTCCACTGGACAGTCTGGCCCAGGCAGCCTAGAAACCCCCGCCCGGGGGGGTGGGCAGGGTCCAATGTGGCTGGACCTCAGGAAGCAGGACCCCCCTGGGCTCTGCCCTGCCCCAGGCCACCTGCTCTGGGCAGAGCCTCAGGTCCCGCCCTCCAGGGGACATGGTGGGCCCGCTGCGCCCAGCGGTGACACTGAGACTCCAGACAGGCAGGGCGGGCACTCCAGCGTGGGCACTCCAATGGCAACTCACACATGTCCGCATCCCACCCAAGTGGAATCCCGGCTCCCACGGGTGGGCAGAGGCCTCTGGTGGGCTGGCAGGGATGGCTGTGCTCCAGCTAGGCCGCGTGTCCCAGTGCCCACCATGAAGGCTGTCTCCGAGACCGTGAGCGGTAAGGCCCTTTAAGGGGGCGAGTGAGGGGCTGGAGGGGACCAGCAGAGGGAAGGACTGGCTGGCAGGCTGCTGGCAGTTGGGCTCAGCCTGGCTCCCAGCTGCCCAGGCTCACGGGCAGCAGAGGCCCTCAAGAGGCAGGGGCCTCCAGGTACCGCACAGGGCTGGAGACGGGGCCTGGTCGGGCCCAGTAGTCCACAGCACAAACCCGGTAGGAGCCGGAGACCACGGCTGTGTCTGCGGACACAGAGGCACATGCTCGTCTGCAGCCTGAACCCCTCTCATCCCCCCAGACTCCAGGTGCTGAAAGGCCCTGGACCACCCCACTCCCCCCAGGGACTGTGCCGAGGTGGCAGGCACACCTGGGCTGAACACGAACAGGTTAAATGTTGAAGGCTTCCTGCTGATGGGAGCGAACACCCCACCCTCTGGGCAGAACTGGATCTCATAGGTCCACAGGCACCTGGGGAGGTCAGACCAGGGCTGGGGTCCAGGGGGGCTGCAGAAAGGTCAGGCGCAGAGCCCGAACACTCTCCCTGCAGTGGCGATGTCCACTCTGGCTGGGAGGAGAGGGCTGGACCACAAGCGTCATGGGCAGAGGTTCCCCAGAAGGTGCCCCCACCCTACATCAGACAGGCGCAGAGTCATGGGCATTGGTGCCAACAATGGAGGCAGATGAGTGCGGGGGACACGGACATATCCTGGGGGGGGCAGTCCGAGGGGCGCTGGGGCCCTGCAGCGGGGAGGACTTGGGGACTGAGGCGGGGTCTGGGGGCAGGAGTAGGGGCGGTGACCGCACTCACGCACTTGGAGCCCACACGCTCATCCGACCAGACCAAAAGCAACTGCCCACGGGTCAGGGGCAGAGCACGGAGCCGAGTCACCTGGGGGAGCGAAGCTGAGGGTTGGCGGGGCGAGACCCGGGAGACCCGGGCGGGCGGCGTGGTCGGGGCTGGGGGTGGGGGGGGCGGGGGAGCGGCCACTTGCCTGGCCCGGCGGCTCCTCGGGGCGCGCGCACACGTGCACCAGCAGCAGCGAGGGCAGAGCAAGCCGAGGGCGCAGCGTCAGGCGGCCACTGCTGGGGAAGGGGCGCGGCTTCACGGCCGCAGGGTCCTGGGGACAGAGTCAGGCCCTCGGGACCCTCGGACCTCGGGAGGCGCCCCTCCCCTTCCCCTCCCCTCCTCCTCTCCCCTCCCCCTCCCCTTCCCCTCCCCTCCCCTCCCCTCTCCCCTCCCCTCCCTTCCCGCGAACCTCCGCCGCGCGCATGCTCCGGAACTGCTCCGCCGAGGGGAAGACCGGCCTGCCCAGGCGCCGCCATTCGCTGTACGGGCTGCAGAGCCAGTTGTCCACGTAGAGCTGGACAAAGACGACCTCTGCGGAGCCAGATGCTGGGGCCGCGCCTCGTCTCCTCCAGGCCCCGCCCGCCCCAGGGCCGGGGTCCCCTCCCCGCGACCCCTACTCACCGGGGCCTGGGGGCACCCCGTGCAGACTCAGAATCAAGGGGACCGTGCGGTTGGCGTGGGCGCGGGTGTCATCGCTCGCGTAGACCAGCACCGTGGCGCGCCAGGCGTCGGCCGGGCCAGTGGAGCGGTGGGCGGTGGCCAGGACGCCCACCGTGTGGTTGCTGTCCAGCACCGCGCCGCCCCGCGAAACCTCGGCCCAGAGCTGCTCGCCGTCTGCAGGCACGCAGGGGCGGTCAACACGGGGGTCGTGGCCGCTCTGCCCTCCCGGGCCGGGCTTCCCACCATTCGCCCTCCGGGGGAGATCACGCACAACCTCCGCGGCCCGTGAGCTAGGAACGGGGCGGGGAGGGGCTAGAGAAGAGCTCCCCCCTCCGCGGCAGGGTCCGCTGGCCTGCGGGCCTTTGCACAGGCTACTCCACCCTAGAGAGAAATCCCCCTCTCGCAGCAGGTGCTGCGGGGCGGCCCGCCGCTCACCCAGCAGGGCCAGCAGCGCCATGGCGGTGAGCGCCGGCTTGCGCAGCAACTGCACGTGCGGCGGGCGCGTGTTGTTGACCTGGAAGCGCGCGGTGAGCGTGCGCTGGGAGAACGGGTGCGGGTGGTAGCTCAGGAAGGCGTTGTCGTTGCTCAGGAGCGCGTAGCGGACGGCCGAGCTGGCGTTCGCCAGCAGCAGGTTCTGGTGCTGCGCGATGACCTGCGGATGTCTGGGCGGCTGGGACCGTGTCGGTGGGGCATCTGCCCCTCCCACCCGGGACTCCCAAGGGCGGGCCCACCTTCACGACCATGGCCGCGTAGGTCACGTCGGCCCTCCAGGGCTGCGGCAGGGACCAGCCCACCAGCGGGTCGGCCTCGTCGTTGTAAATGGGGGTGTCCGTGAACTTGGGGAAGAGCCGCTGTATCTGCTCCACGACCGCCGCCTCTTGCTCTAGGATGGAGATGGAGCTGCCCGCGCCCTGCGAGCGGCCGCCTGAGCACCTCGGGAGGGCCGCTGAGGGGCCGCGGGCGGGGTCCCCAGCCTACCTTCTTGTGCAGGGCGATGTAGTCCAGCCGCACACCCACCTCCCCGGTGAAGAAGTTGCTGCCGTTATTACAGTGCCCCAGGAGGCCCCAGCAGAGCGGCGAGCGCGGCGGCGCGTGAAAGGCGTCTCCAGGGCCGCCCAGGCGCAGAGCTGGGCTGACTGCTCGCAGACCCTCGGAACAAGCGTCGTAGTAGTTCAAGAAGCCTGGGCGGGAAGGACACAGAGTCCACACCTCCGGGCCAGAGGGGCCCGCTGCCAAGCCCTCGCGGATCCACAGGACCCCAAGAGGCTGGCCCACCCACCTTGCAAGGTCATGGACACGTTGTCAAAGTCGTGGTGGTCTGGTTCGTTCCATGTCTCAAAATTCCACTTGGAAACGTGCTCTAGGCCGTACCTACCTGCAGAGGGTCCTCGCTGTGGCAAGAGGGCCCCTCCTCTGGGGCGGTGTCACCAGCTCATGGAGCCCTCCAGGGCAAGGAGGGGCAAACAGAGCTGGGAGGTTCAGGTGTGATGGGAGGGTCTGGGTCCCTGGAGCTCTCGGGCCTCGCCCCCCCCCCCACCGCCCGGACCCTCCCCCATCAGGAGGCCCTGGCTTGGTGGCTTGGTGACTTCATGAGAAAACCAGGTGGGGTGGGGGTGGGATGGAGGGCAACCTGCCCAGGAGTGCCCGCCCGGTCCCCACAGGGCATGTGCCCCGCCCACCGATGTATCTCCTGGCGAGGAGAGAGACCAGGTTCCTCCACTCGAACACCTGCTGCTTGTCCTCGAAGTCGGTGAAGCGTCCAGAGGGGCTGCCCATCAGCTCAAAGCCTGCAGCAACGAGCGTGGCGTCCCACTGCTCACCTGCCTGGCGCGGCCAGGTGGGCACAGAGGCAGCCCTGAGTGGGCAGCCAGGAGGACCCAGAAGAACCAGGCCAAGGAGAGACAGGGAGGCCAGCAGCACCAGGGCGACGTGGCAGCTTACCTGGGACGAGCTGGTTCTCCCTGAGAAGGTCCAGGTACCGATCCAGGTGGGTGAAGTTGTAGCGCAGGCCCTGCCCGGCCAGCCCCCTGTGGAACGACACTCAGTGTCAGGCGTGGGAGCTAGTCCAGGGGCTGAAACGGCAGCCACACTCAAGCAGCTCGGGAACCGGCAGGGCGCCCTGCAGGACTAGGCTCCAGGCGCAACTGGCCTTTCTCCTTTGAGAAAATAAGTATGTGAGCCTAGTAGTCACTCAGTCTAGTATGCATGAGTGAGTCTGTACCGGAAGCCCACCCTCAAGCCTTCAGGGGCTCAGAACAGCAGGGGGCTCAGAGTGGGAGGGGGCAGGCAGGTCTTTTGGAAAAGGTACCACAGGTGGAGGCGGGTAGAGCAAGACAGCTCACAGGAAGGGGGAGGCTGTGCGGTGGGCCTGGCAGGATGCTGCATTGCCAGATCCTGCACCTCCTGGGGCTGGGGACCTGGGTCTGGCTCCACAGGACCCCTGCACCCTCCCACTGTGAGAGGTACTGTGGACACAGCGCCCCACCCCCTCCCACAGTGAGAAGTACTGTGGACACAGTACCCCTGCCCCTCCCATTCAGAGGTACTGTGGACCCAGCACCCCTGTCCCTTCCCACTCAGAGAGGTACCATGAATACAGTACCATCACTCAGAGAAGTACTGGGGACACAGCACTCCTGCCCCTTCCCAGTCAGAGAGGTACCATGAACACAGCACCCCTGCAATCCCCACCCTTCCAGGCACCGTGGACACCGCCCCTGCCCCCTCCCCCTCTGCGGGGCACCGTGGACAGTACCCCTGCCCCCTCCCCCTCTGCGGGGCACCGTGGACAGTACCCCAGCCCCCTCCCCCTCTGAGCGGCACCATGGACAGCGCCCCTACCTCTTTCCACTCTGAGAAGCAATGTGAGCCCCCCTTTTCCCCTTCATATGTTTTTGAAATTTAATTTCTTTTTTAGCGTACTTTGGATTCAAAATGAGAGGGAAGTAGAGACTTTCCCATTTACCCCTGCCGTCCTACAGACACAGCCCCCGCCCCCAATAATCAACTCCCAGAGTGGGACATTTGTTGCCATTTTTGAGCCCACACTGACATAATGACCCCAAGACCACAGCTCTGGGTGGTGGTGTGGAGGTAGCACGAGGGAGCTGGAGCGGATGGATTTAGGAGGTGGAGGGGCAGCGCGCGCTGACTAGGGTGAGCTAGGAGGGCAGTCCAGCCAAGGGGTTTCGCTTGAGGCCCCGGGTGGGGGTGGCTGCAGCGGGCAGGGGCAGGCAGCGGGAAGCTGAGTAAGATGGGGCTTGGCGTGCTGGTGTGGCGCGGAGGTGAGCATCCGAGGGGAACCCGGCTCAGGAGCTGGCCGAGGGAGCCGGTGCCCGGTGGGCACGCCGAGGCGTGCGGGGCGGGCAGAGCACAGAGGGTCTGAGCCCGCCGGGTCCAGATCGGAGCGGGAGGCGCAGCTGCGCCCCCAGCGGCGGCGGCAGCGGAGGGGCGAGGGGGAAGTCCGGGGGAATCCGGCCCTGGCCTGCTCTGGTCTGTTTCACACCGGTCTGGACTGGCCAGCGCTGAGCCCGGGACAGATCGAGCGCTCGGGCAAGTCAGCACCTCCCCCCGGGGCCTCCAGCCTCGCAGTCTTCTCTACACAAAGTCAAGGCCGCGCCACCACGCACCCAGGTGCCTCCGGCTCCCGTCCGGCCCAGCCTTCCCGCTCCGGGGGGCCAGCCCCACGGCACGTGCGCAGCGGTGATCCGCCCCTCCCCCCCCCAAAGGTCACAATCTGCGGCAAACGGAAAAAGCCTTAAGCGACAGGGTAAAAATTAAATGCGCGGCAAGGTACAGGTTCCAAAGTCCCGCAGGTGGGGGTGGGTGACGCTGAGGCGCGGGTGCCGGGCTCTCTCTGGATCCCGCGAGCGAGGCTTCGGGTAAATGCTGTTCCCGCGTTCTGGTCCCGGGCCAGCAGGGTGCCGCTAGGGGAGCCCCAGCCGCAGGGCCGATGCCAGCCCGTTACTCCGAGCGGACCTGAGAGTCCGCTGACCCGTCCGGTGTCGGCTCCCGGAAATGCCCTGGGGGTCCGGACACTTGCTCCTCAAGGACCAAAAGACCCAACACGGGGGGGATCCCGGGCCCAGAATCCCGGAGGCGCGGCCCTCGGGCTCTACTGGTGGTGCCCAGGTCTCCATCCGTCTCAGCCCCCCGGGGAAGGAATGGGAGCGATCACAGCCAGCGAGAGGGCTGAGCCAGCGCTACAGCGCGCAGCCCAGCCCAGCGCCCCCCTGCAGGGGCCGGGGTCACCGACGCAGTCGCCCCAGCGCCTCTCCACCCTGCCGCCCCACAGGGGCCAGTCCTGGGTGGGAGGCACAGGCGGGGTCGCCTTCCGCTCCTGCAAGGGGGCAGGGCCGCGGCTGGCGCACAGCGGCGGCTGCGGAACGGCTTCATTCACCGCGCAGGCGGCCGGCCGGGCGGCGCCGAGCCCACCCCCGCCCCTCTGCCTGAGCGCGCGCGCCGCGAGGAGCCGGCGGGCGGTGCGCAGGCCCGGTGAGTGCTCGCGTCCGCGGGGCGGGGCCCAGGCCTCGCTCGTGGAAGAGTGGGGGCGCCGGGTGCGGGTGCTCCTCGGCTGGTGCGCGAAGGGCTCCGCGGGCAGGCGGGGGCGCAGGGTGGGGCCGGGCTGCTCGGCCTGGGGGGCGGTGCGGGGTGCGGTCGCGCTCGTGGCGGGGGCAAGGGGCAGAGCATGTGAGGAGATGCACGCGGCGGGAGCGCAGGCCGCCCCTGCTCGGTGCGGGTGGGACGCGCAGGGCCGGCGTGGGCGAGTGCGCGGGGCGGGGCAGAGAGCGCCCCGCGCTGAGGCCGGGGAGTGCGGTCCGCTTTGGGGTTGCGAGGGGGCCGCCAGGCCGACTGGGCGGGCGGGAGAGGAGCCGCGAGCTGCGCCCTGGAGATGAGGATGGGCTGGCCCTTCTCACGTGCCGTGGGATACAGAGCCCCTTTCCAAATACGTGAACTCAGCTATGGAGACGGTGATTTAAGGACCACCATTGAAGAAACAACCGTGTGCACAGGATTGGAGGAGCCAAACGGAGCGCGGTTCCCGCAGGCCGGCCGAGGCGCGGGAGTCCCGTGCCCTCTGCGGGCCAGCCGAGGGCCCTGCTGTCTCCTGCCCGCTCAGAAAAGTCTGCAGTGGGGTTCAGCCAGCAAGGCCCTGGGCCCCAAGGCGGTGCCTGTGTTCCCTCTCTGACGACAGCAAAGAACATGGGCCTCAAAGCACAGGGGGCAGATGGGGGGCGCGGCTCAGGCCCTGCGGGTCCTGCCGGTCTCTCCAAGGACAGGAATGAAGCCTCAGCTGTATCTCCTCACTTGCTTAGATGCAGGGGCTGGGGGAGTAGAAGGCCTGACCCCACCACCACGACAGCCAGGACAGCCCTTCCAGAGCGTCTCCACCTGCCCAGCCCCCAGCACGGTGCTCCACATGTGGTCAGTCCCCAGAACGCCCTCCTGCCTCCAGGCTCCCCTCCCTGCACCAGCTCCCTGGCCCATCACATCCCACCACCACCCCTGCCCACACTCAGGAACTCCCCATGTGCACAGCCTGGGCCTTACCCCCACCCAAGGAGACTCCCAGGGTGGGCGAAGCTCCCCTTCCCCAGGCTGAGGCCCCCAGCTCCACCTCTGCCCACGTGGCAGTTCCCGAACTACTGGTAGCCGGTTGGAAGATAAGATAAGCACTGTGACCCGGTGGCCACACTCTCTCCAGCCCAGAGAGGACTCTTATCTGCCCCTGGGCAGCTGTGACTCATCCTGCCTGCTCGCTGGCCAGTAGCTCCTGTAAATAAACCACATCCTTGGGCAAACAGCTCCCTGCTAGGGCCGAGTGGGCCCTGGTTAGGACTCGGGGGGGGGGGGGGGTGGGGGGGGGCACGCTGAGGGGTGGGTGGGGGGCACTGGGGTGGCCCAGGCTCTGGCAGAGTCCTCAAGGACAGGATTGTGTCTGGAGCTGAGCAGTGGGGCCCCGGGCACTGACCACACTGCCCGCTTCTGCGGGGGTGGGGAGACCTCTCACTCTCAGGCACTCCCCCGCCCATCCTGGGGTTCCATCCCCATCTTTGCCCCCAAATGGGGCCCCAGTCTTCCCCAGCCAGGCTGTGGATGTGAGAACAGGGTACACCTTTCAGGGGGCTCTGGAGGAAGGTCCCAGAGTGAGGCCGAGTGTGTTAGGAACCTGGAGAGATCTCTGCCCGCCCCCCACCTGGGGCCTCGGGGGCCAGTGTGCCCAGGCCAGCTCTGCCTTGCAGCCCCATCACAGTGACCCCGGCCCGCGACCCGGGGCGGAGGACATCACGGCCCAGGAGACGGGCTCCTCTCCCCACGTTGCCCCTCAGACACCCACATGTTCCTTTTCAAGGTGGGAGAACTGAGGTTCTGAGTAACCTTTAAAGCAGCAGCACACTCAGTTTACTGCGCGTGGGACATGAGGGTAGTTCTCTAAACCGACTGTTTACGTTCCCACTGGCCCCAAGATGCAGGTACCACCACCCTGGAGGAGCGGACCGAGGTGTGGCGAGGCCAGGCACCCGCCTTCAACACAGGGTCAGCACCTGGCTGGGAGCCAGCAGGTTGGGCTCCAGGGGGCAGACCCAAGCCCCCCCCCCCCCCCCCCAACCCCGGGCAGGAAGGACACGCTTGGCTGGTTATTGGATCCCCATACCGGCAACCCTGGAGTCTGCGACCCAGAGCAGAAGCTGGGCAGCGTCTGCCTGGGGCCCAGCCAGCTCCGGCACAGACCAGACCCAACTCCTGGAAAACAGGACATCCAGGGACGATGCTGCGGGACACGTCCTTCCCGCAGACCCCCACCCTTGCCCATGTTCCAGGTCCTGGAAGCCGTGAACTCGGCCCCGAGCCAAGAGCTCACCCGCTGGCTACCCCCTGCCCCCACCCCAGGGGCCCCACTCCCGGGAGACTGGAAGCTTATGAAAGGCCCACACAATTGTCATTCTCTGAGCCTCTGATTATAGAACAACTCCCCGGATTAGCCGCTCAGGTAACACTCATCTTGGGGAAACCTGTGACTCAGCAGTCTCTGGAGTAAATGATTTAACTGCAAGCCCAGCAAGCTGGGCAGTCAGATGCTGAGCACAGACCACTGACCGCTGGTCAGCGTGGGCCAGCTCAGCCTGAGCCCACCGCCGCACGCCCCACCCGCGGACTGAGCCAGAGGGTCCCGGGACAGACGCGCCAGGCCTGAACTACCCGCGGAGCCTGGGAAGGGGTCCCTCAGGTAAGAGTCCCCTGGGGCCCGCTGCAGGACAGCAGGGCTCTGGCCCACCTGGCCACAGCAGAGGTCAGCGCCCCATCTGGAGAGTGGCAAGGCCTGACCCCGAGGTCTCTTTTGTGCGCTCTCAGGCATTCAAACAGTCCTCAAACTATGCCCCCAGACCCGAGAATTCTGGCTGAGCTCAGGGTGTCCAGGGATCCCCGTGTGGTGCCCCGAAGGGCAGGCCTGGGCCTGCACCTGTCCTCCTCACGCAGGGCCGCCCCCAGGCCCCGGGTCCCAGGCCCGTGTGCACCGTGCCCGGGTGACCAGGCTCTGAGTGGGCAGAGACCGTCATGAGGGGGCCGTCAAGAGCGGAAGGCCGGAGGGCCCTCAGTGCAGCTGTGAACAGTGCCCCGGTGCTCACTGAGCAGGCGGCAGGTCGGGCTGGGCCCGGGCGGCAGGCTGCCCTCTGGACTGCGAGGACGATTGGCACGCGCTTCCCACGGTGCTCGTGGGGCCTGAGCCAGAACTCAGCAGCGTTAACGCACGCTGGGAAAGGGGGCTGCCGTCCAGGACTCGCTGGCGGGCGCAACGCCCCACTTGCCCCCCCAGATGCACTGCACATGCAGGAGTCCTGCCCGAGGACCAGGCCGCGCCAGGTGCTGCTGCAGCGTGGACTTGGGGCTCTGGCCTCTGCGGGGCTGCAGCTGCTGGCGCAGGCCAGGTGTCCAGACGGCGGGCGGAGCGGCCTCTGGTGTGGGCGCAGGCCACTGGCGCTGCGTGGGCACAGGGGGTCTGGTCCAGCTGCGCGTCTGGCTCCGAGGCCCCCTGACCCTGACAGCCTGGCCTCCCCGACGGTGACACCCACCTCCACCCACTTTGCAGGTTCTCCCAGGGGGCCCGGGGCCCCACGATGGAAGCATCCTCCGAGAACACAGAGCAGGGTGGGCAACTGGTGCTGGTCCGCCGGCGCCCCCCGCCGCCCCCGGGCCTGCGCGAGGCCCTGAAGGCTGGGCTGCGGCGGAGCTGCGCCTGCAGCCTGCAGGGAGCCTGGGCGCAGCTGCAGGCCCTGTTCCCTGCCATCTGCTGGCTTCGCAAGTACCGGCCCCGGGAAGCACTTGCGGGTGATGTAATGTCTGGGCTGGTCATCGGCATCATCCTGGTGCCGCAGGCCATCGCCTACTCGCTGCTGGCCGGGCTGCAGCCCATCTACAGCCTCTACACATCCTTCTTTGCAAACGTCATCTACTTCCTCATGGGCACCTCGCGCCACGTCTCCGTGGGCATCTTCAGCCTGCTCTGCCTCATGGTGGGCCAGGTGGTGGACCGTGAGCTCCTGCTGGCTGGCTTCGACCCCTCCCAGGATGGCCCGGGGCCCGGGGCCAACCGCAGCAGTCTCAACGACTCAGCCACCGTGCCAGCGCTTGGGCTGCAGGACTGCGGGCGGGACTGCTATGCCATCCGCGTGGCCACGGCCCTCACGCTGATGGCTGGGGTTTACCAGGTGAGGTGCTGCACCCGCGCCCACACAGGGAGCCTGTCCGGACGGCCACGGGCTGTGGCTCTGGGCCCAGGCATGCCCCAGTGCCCCACCTGGCCCCAAGTTCCTCCTGGCTTCCTGTCCCAATTGGGACCCTGGGGCCTGCCTGCCTTCCCAAGGCCTCCTCGGACTAGGACACCTGCTCCACATCACCTCTTCCCAAAGGCCACCCCAGTCCCTGCCCTCAGCTCTCCTGGGAGGTGGGTGGCGCTGCCTTCTGACGCCCAGAGTCCACGTGCCTGAGACCACGCTGAGCCCCACAGCCACGGCATGCGCTCCAGCGTCTGCTGGCCTGTGTGCAGACGGATAGCCCCACGCCTCGCGTGGGGGCCCCGAGGGAGACACGCAGGGCGAGGGCGGGAGTGGGGCTACCCGTCTGCAGCCCCGGCCATGCTCCATCCACAGGTTCTCATGGGCATCCTCGGGCTGGGCTTCGTGTCCACCTTCCTCTCGCAGCCGCTGCTGGACGGCTTCGCCATGGGGGCCTCGGTGACCATCCTGACCTCCCAGCTCCGGCACCTGCTGGGTGTGCGGGTCCCGCGGCACCGGGGGCCGGGCCTGGTGGTCAGCACCTGGCTGAGCCTGCTGCGCGGCGCTGGGCAGGCCAACCTGTGCGATGTGCTCACCAGTGCCATGTGCCTGGCCGTGCTGCTGGCCGCCAAGGAGCTCTCGGACCGCTTCCAGCACCGCCTGAGGGTGCCGCTGCCCGCCGAGTTGCTGGTCATCGTGGTGGCCACGTTCGTGTCCCACCTCGGGCAGTTCCACGAGCGCTTCGGCTCTAGCGTGGCGGGCGACATCCCCACTGGCTTCATGGCGCCTCGGGCGCCAGACCTGGGGCTGATGTGGCGGGTGGCACTGGACGCTGCCTCCCTGGCCCTCGTGGGCTCCGCTTTCTCCATCTCGCTGGCAGAGATGTTCGCCCGCAGCCACGGCTATGCTGTGCGCGCCAACCAGGAGCTGCTGGCCGTGGGCTGCTGCAACGTGCTGCCTGCCTTCTTCCACTGCTTCGCCACGAGCGCCGCCCTGGCCAAGAGCCTGGTGAAGACGGCCACGGGCTGCCGCACGCAGCTGTCCAGCGTGGTTAGCGCCGCCGTGGTGCTACTGGTGCTCCTGGTGCTGGCGCCGCTGTTCCGGGACTTGCAGCGGAGCGTGCTGGCCTGCGTCATCGTGGTCAGCCTGCGTGGGGCCCTGCGCAAGGTGCGGGACGTCCCCCGCCTGTGGCGGCTCAGCCCCGCCGACGCGCTGGTCTGGGTAGCCACAGCGGCCACCTGCGTGCTGGTCAGCACCGAGGCCGGGCTCCTGGCCGGCGTCCTGCTCTCGCTGCTCAGCCTGGCCGGCCGCACCCACCGCCCGCGCACCGCCCTGCTCGCCCGCGCTGGGGGCTCTAGCTTCTACGGGGATCCGGCAGAGTTCGAGGGCCTGGCCCCTGAGCCCGGCGTGCAGGTGTTCCGCTTCATGGGGCCGCTCTGCTATGCCAACAAGGACTTCTTCCTCCAGTCGCTGTACAGCCTCACGGGGCTGGATGTGGGCTACATGGTCGCCAGGAGGAAGGAGAGGGGCCCCGGGGTGGGGGCCAGCGAGGGAGACCCCGTGGGGGGCAGGGACCCGAGCTCTAGGAGTGGCACAGCCTCGCTGGTGCCTGCGGTGACCCGCTTCCATGCGGTGGTCATTGACTGCGCCCCGCTGCTGTTCCTGGATGTGGCTGGCCTGGCCACGCTGCAGGAGCTGCATCGAGACTACAGGGCCTTGGGCATCAGCCTGCTCCTGGCCTGCTGCAACCCCTCGGTAACAGACATGCTGAGAAGAGGCGGCTTCCTCGGGGAAGACCCGGGGGACACGGCCGAGGACGGGCAGCTGTTCCCCAGCGTGCACTGTGCCGTGCAGGCGGCCCTCGCCCGCCACCAGGAGCTGGCGGCCGCCAACTCCATCCTCTAGCGGAGCCAGCGCCTGCAGCCAGCCCCCACACCCACTGCCCATCACGGCCACCTTCTGTTGCCTGGTTCCTCTGACCTAGAGAAGCCGGGGATTCCAAACGGGACGGAGGGCCACACTGGGCACACACGAGGACCCACACTGCACCCCGAGACAGACGTGGCCCCGGCGTCACGCTGGGCATAGTGCTGCGTGCCCACAGTCCATGGAGCCAGTCTGACACTTGGCGTCCTATCTTACTCGGAGGACCCTGAGGCAGTCACCTGGCGTCCAAGGTGCCAAAAGGACATAGGTCGTTTGACCTGCCAGCCCCCACCGCCCTGGTGAGAGCTGGCAGCTCTGGCCAGGGACGTGAGAGCCTCTGTCTAGGAGACCCCACACTGCACACACCCAAGTGTCTCTCACACCGTGTAACTCGGCCCCTCTGGGCCTGGCAGGGCCAAGGGCAGGTGGGACCAGCATGACTGCAGCCTGGGCCTGACGGGGCGACCCCGCACAGCCTGAGCAGAGCGAGAGTGCCCACTTGCCGCTGTGGGGTCCAGCTGTGCCTCCAGGCTGGCTTCCAGCAGGAAGCCAGTGGTGCCCAAGGCAGGGGGTTTTGCCGAGAAGCAGAAGGGCAGTGCTGCGCTGTCCTCCTCTCAGTCTGGTCCGCACCTCCCCCACGGGCTCTGCCCAGTGGCCCAGCCCCTTCGTCACCCACCTGGCCGTGATGAGGTCCAGCAGCCAGTGGGTCCGGACCTGCTCGATGCCGCCGTGAGGAACGGCACCCACGTAGGCCAGGTTGAGCTGCTGATCCCAGCTGAGGTCATAACGGTCGGCCTGGCCATGCGGCAGTGGGGGACTGGACACAAAACGGGGGGAGTGGAGCCATCAGTCCCCAGGGGAGGGGCTCATGGAACAGCCTCCACACACGCCGCACCTACAAACCCAGGGAAGGGATGGGGTATACCTTTCTGCCCGCGAATTTTACTGCCCCTGACATAATAAACCGGTCCCTGCTGCCAGGACTGGGTGAAGCCTCAGGTTTATGGGGGTCAAGGGCTCCCAGGGAGACCACATACCCATGCTAAACCCTGCCCCACTGGCGGGGAGATATCAGCTCCAAGCCTGGCAGAGGCCACTAGGGACACCCCACCTGGGTACAGGTGACACGCTGCGGTTGCCCCCTTGAGACGGTCCTAGGCCACAGACCCTCCTGCAGCCTGGGGTGTCCTGGGCAGCCCCCAGGCTCTTCAGACTCCTGGGGGAGACCAGGCACACTGGGGACCACCCCCGGGCCCTGACTGCAGGGGCAGCTACTCAGCTGGCAAAGCTCCGCGGGGCCAGTGGACAGAGAGGAGAGCCCCACCCTGAGGGTGGGCCTGAAAGGAAGGAGGGAGCTGCGGCCCCCCTCACTTCGGGGCGCCCGCTCCAGCTGCGACAGGGGCCCCGGAAACCCGGGGCGGAGCGCAAAGCCGCGGGCCATTTGGAAGGAGCGCGCTGGCGGGCAGGCGCTAGCTGGGCCGCCGCGACCTCGGCGTCCCCGCGCGGAGCTCACCAGAAGCCGGTGCTCCTCCAGAAAGGCCGCAGGGGCCGCAGCGTGCGGGCCGCGTCCACGCGCACCAGGTGTGGGGCCTCGGCGGCCGCGAGCGCCGCCGCCCAAAGCGTGCCCAGGATGGCGAGCAGCGCGGCGGAGGGGTGCGGGGGACGCATGGCGGGGGCGCGGAGGCTGGCGCACCCCAATCCCTGCAGACACCCCGGGCGCTCTGCGCTCTGAGAGCCGAGGTCCACGCCCCGCCGTCCGGTTCCGCCTCCGGGTCGCGCGCCACGTGACCGCCGGCGCGGGGAGGGACCTCGGCAGGACCCGGGCAGGCGGGGTCAGCTGGGGGGCGGGTGTGGTGGCCGGGGCGGGGCCGGAGCGCGGCCGGGAGGGGCGGGTGGGGACGGTCCCGGGCGGTGGGAGTGGGGCTGCGGGCCGGGCCTGGGGTCGACCGCAGCCCGGAAGCTGGAGCGCGTCTCCAGGCCGAGGGCAGTGCCTTGCTCCCCCGTCTGGAGCCCCTCCCGGCCGTGTGCGCCCCTCTGTCCCCTCCGGCAGCGGGCACCGGCCCCCTCCATCCCCTCCCGCTCAGCGGGCACCCGCCGCTCTTGGAACGCGCTTGGCGGTCGTGTCAGGGCTTCGGAAGGGCTCCCCGCGGGCGGGAAGTAGCCTAACGCTCCGGCCGGGTGGTTGCTCCATGGCTGAAACTGCGAAGCCTGGACAGTGCAGGGAGGTGACCAGATGTGGACCCACTTGGAAGGCGGTTTGGTGACCCTTAGAAATTTGGCCGGAGCAGCGTGGGGACTTGTGGTTTTCTCAAAGAGGAGCTGTTGTAAGGCAACTGGGGCGGCCCGGGGTTTACGCTGCTCTTGAGAAGTGCGGTGGGCCTCTGTGGGCAGCTGGGCAGCCTGGTCCCTGTGTGGGGGGAGGTGGGCTCAGTGGTGAGGCATTTAAGCTTTGAACACACACACACTACGTGTTTCTGTGCCACTTCACTTCCTCCGCCAGACGTCCCGGGGCTCAGGGAGGGGCCTCTGGCCCCCACATTGACCTCCCTCGACAGCAGAACCCGCCCGGAGTCCACCCTTTTCCACTGTCCCCTGGGGTGAAGACAGAGAGGAGCTGATCGCTTTCCAAGAGTTGACCGACACCATCCAGCCACTGCACGGAGCTGAGCAGCATAGCCGGAGGAGAAGGGCAAAGGCAGCAGAACCCAGGAGCGTCCAGGTGAAGTGCGGACGGCACAGCCAGAGGGGGGCCTCCAATGCGGCCAGAGGGGAAGGACCCATCACCTCAAAGAGCCAAACAGCAAGAAGGAGCACTGGCCGCCCAACAGAAGCTACCAGAGCCAACAGAAGGGAAAGGAAAACAGTCAGTCGCTGTCAGCCAGGTCGTTTAAATCCAGCAAAAAGTGTGCTTTGAGATGAGGTCAAAAGAGACGATTCTGAGGGTCCAGCTCTGAGGACGGTCGTCACCACTGACGCTCCTTGGTGATAACTGGTGTCCTTCCAGGAGGTCGGGGATCCTCACAGAAGGAAGGACACGTGGCAGAAAGGTCTGTTGTCCACACACCCGATGGAGAGCGATGCGCACACACAAGAGTGCTTGTGAGACTTGAGACAGAGCCCGAGACGGAAGCCCCTGGCCACGGTTGCCAGGAGTTGCGAGGGGCACGGCGGTGCGCGAGCGGCTGGCCACGCGTTCCCTGAGTGGGGCTGCTGCCCTGAAGGGACTTCACAGCTGCGATTGAGTTAAGGGTCTTACAGTGAGGAGATGATCCTGGATTATCTGACTGGGCCCTAATGTCCTTATTGGGGGGAGACGGGATGGGGGGGAGATTTGACACAACAGAGGCCCCGTGGGGACTTCAGAGGAGAAAGCCTCTTGAAGACTGTCCTAAACTCCGTCCTGGGGACTTGTTTTAATCAGGCGCGGTTAGACCAAAGGACACAGATCCCGGAAAAAAGAGGCAGGCCCACGCGGGAAGGGCGCAAGGGGAGGAGCATTATTAAAGGATCCCACGCTCAGGGCGTCGCGAGTGCCCAGCGGCAGGACGTGTCCCCTTTAACAGAGGAAAGGGCAGTGGAAAGCTTTAGAAGCTGGCGTGGGGTGAGTTGGCCAAGGCACTTGAATGACGGGAGATTAAGGCCTGGAACGGGACAGAGTCCCGTCTGGAGGCCCACTTGCTGGACGGGAGTTTGGAGGAGGCTGCCCGAGGAGGCCCGTCTGCGTCTCAGTTCAGCCCTCTGGGCGCCCTTGGGGCCGGGCTGTGAGAGTGACCCGGGTGTGTGTGTGTCAGCCTGAAAGAACCAGCTCTCCCTGACCCCATGCATGGCCTTCGTGCACCTGGAGACACGTGGGATTTCAGTGTATTCATGTGAGACCAGAGATCCTAAAGTCCCTCACTCCTGTCATGCGGGAATGGGCCACTCGGGGCCCTGCCGCTGGTGGGCTGAGCTCGGGGTCTTTCGGTCACCAGGGCTGAGGGCCAGGGGCAGCGGGGTCACAGGGCGGGAGGCGGGGTGTGGCCGCTAGCACCCTTTGCACAGTCCAGGGACGCCCTCACTGAGACTCCAGTCGTGGGCTCGGGGCCAGGCCTGCCCTGGGCAGCCTGGAGCGGCGGGGCTGTCCCTGGGGGTGGCGCCAGCAGCGGGAGAGGAAATTGTTCTAGTTGCTGGCAGCTGAGGCCGTGGTGCAGAGGCTATAGAGTTCTGGGTGGGCCCAGCAGCGGGACCACTGCGGCATGGCATGGTTTTCGTCCACCTGAAATTTTCCTGGGAAAAGAACAGGCTGAATTAGGCTTCATTCTCCCCTCAATGCCCTTAGGTTGGTTTTTGCCTTTTGGTCTTTTCTCCTTCTTCATTTGTTCATTTTTCTGTTAGGATTCTCGTCACTGTCTCTGGCTGATCAGTGGGCCAGGGTTCCTGCCAGCAGCACCAGCATTCTTTCCCGCTCTTCTTTCTCTTAAACAAAAGTCTGTTTTCTCTCTTAAATGAGTCCTGACCTGTATCTCTAAGCAACTAAGAACAGTTTGCTTTTATCTGCCCCCATCCATCTCTGACTGCACTAACGATTTTTGCTTATTTCCTGTGTTCTTCTTTCCTGGAGGAGGGAACGGCGCCCCACTCCAGTATTCTGGCCTGGGGAGTCCCCATGGATTGCAAAGAGTCCTGCACAGTGGAGCAACTTTCACTTTCACTGTGTTCTCGGTGCTCCAGCCTTTGGGGCCTTGGTCCTGGAGAGGCTGCCCCCCCCAGGACTGCGCCCCTCCTCAGACGGGTGGGTCCAGAGCCCTAACCCTAGTCGGCCCCTTCACCTGCGTGCACTCGGTGCCTCAATATGCCCCCCATCACTCCCAGGCTGGCACTGGACAACCAGGGGCTGCCCCGGTGCTCAGGCCTGCCCGGATCATTCAAGCCGCCCAGTCCTGAATTTCCTCCATGGTCCTGTGCTGCACACCACTCCTTCCTGCCAACCCCACGAAGGTTCTGGGCCACGCTTTCTTCGCTTCTGCCTCCTGACCCAAACCTCTACTCTGGACGTGCCGCCCCTTCTCTCAAGCAACGTGAATAATAAATTCTTCATCCACAGGCAGTGTCCCCATCACTTTACCACATGTGATTAAAACAAACCCTGGGCACAAAGCTTTGAACAGAGATGTCGTGCTGAGGCTCTTGACGATGAAGGAAGGGGCCAGGGGCCCCAGAATGCCGAGAACAGGGCTCAGTCACTGGGCGGGAACGCGGGCCTGCCCACAGCCTTAACACGCACAGGGGCTCCTGCTGGCCGGGACTGGACCGTGGCACCGGCGCGGTGGGACTGCGTGGCAGTGGGCAAAGAGGGACAGAGACTCCCAGGGAGGGTCCACGCGGTGGCCTGGTTCACACGGGGCCTTGGCCACATGCCCACGAGGCTTTGCAAAACTCGCTAAACGCCACATGTAAAGTAGACAGCCAATGGGAATTTGCTGTATGGCTCAGGAAACTCAAACAGGGGCTCTGTATCAACCCGAGGGGTGGGATGGGGAGGGAGATGGGAGGGAGGCTCAAAAGGGAGGGGACATATGTATCCCCATGGCTCATTCATGTTGAGCTTGACAGAAAGCAACAAAATTCTGTAAAGCAATTATCCTTCAATAAAAAAAAATATTTTTTAAAAAACTTGCTAAATGAAGACAACGTGACCACGGTTGTTCCCACACTCCCTCGGGCGCCCCGTCATACTTCCCTCTGGCTGGGGTGATCCTGGGGGTCACTCAGGGGTCTGACCAAGGGGAAGTTGGTTGTGGGAACATCAGTTGGGAGTCAGTGGGGAAGCCACTTGCTTGGGAAGTCACAGCCAGACATCCTGGAGCAGAAAACAGCTTCCAGGAACTCCTATCACAGCTGCCCAGCAGGAAGGCGTGAATCACACCAGCTTTGGGAGAGGATTAAACATCCCCTGACTTAACAGGAAATACTGACAGCTACAAGATACCGTGGTCCCTGATGGCCAGTGACAAGGACATGACGTAAGGAGCTCCGTCAGATCGGCCCGGTAATTTAGATTAGTCATGACCCAAGGAGAGGACGCAGCCCTGAGGCTTCCCAGCTTACAGATGAGAGAAGTTGACCAAGTTCTCTCCAGGTGTTTCAGCAGTCCTAACAGTTCATATGATACAACCAGCGATGACTCGTCAAGCAGAAACTCTTGTGAAATAGCAGCCACAGGACTCCCCTGGTGGTACAGTGGATAAGGACCCACCTGCCAACGCAGGGATCCAGGTTTGAGCCCTTGTCTGGAAGATAATGCGTGCCTCGGAGTGACTGAAGCCTGTGGGCCGCGACTCCTGACCCAGAGCTCCGGAGCTGCTAGAGCCCTACTCCACAACTGATCCCCCACCGTGAGAAGCCACGAGCTGTGGCTAGAGAGTGTCCCCTGCTCCTCAAAACCAGGAAAGCCAGAGCACAGGGCAAACACCAGCACAACCAAAAATAAATATGCAAATAAACCCAAAAAGCCACCATCACTGTTTTCTGATCAGTTACGCCAGAGGGACTAAATTATCGCTCTCTTTTCTCCCTGGACTATGATACTGTTATAAAGAGAGACAATAAGAAAATGCAGCTGACGTAATGCCCTGGTGGTCCAGTGGTTAAGACCCGGAGCTGTCACTGCCCAGGGCCAGGGCTCAAGCCCTGGTTGGACAACCAAGATCCTGTAAGCTGCCCAGCGCAGCCAAAAGCACTTTTAAACCGTAGATGAGAGAAGAATCACAGTGGGGTAGCAGGCAGTTATGAGTAAAAGTTGTCTTTTTCTAGATTTTGTGATGTTTTGTGCCATTTCTTGGTTTTTTACATGTTTGATTTGTTATGATTTTTCCCTCTCATTCTGAATAAGTATGTTCCTAATTTTATCAAAACGATTTTGCCTTTTTTGAGTTAGGGTCCCACTGACTTCAGGCTACCCGGAACCTGGGCAGGCCCAGCCCCGCACTGACCCGGTCACGCGTCGGCCGTGTGGTGACGCGCCTCGCACCGCACTGCCCTCTTCCTGGGACTTGGGCAAGTGACAGCCTCGCTGTGGGCAGTGCTCAAGCAGGACGCAGAGGCCCTCCCCAGAAGGCAAAGGCTGACCGACTGGCTGAGAGGGAAACACAGGCCGCTCACCTCCGAGCGGGTGGAAGGCCAGCCAGGTGAGGGGAGGGTGCAGACGTGGCCCCTCCCCATATTCCCAGGTCCTGTCTCTGCGAGCCCACCTGCTTGCGAGGCCGCGCTTGTCCGCGCCGTTGGCACTGGGGGGCCCGTGAGGGCACCGCTGATGGACATGCCCCCCCGCCCCCCCCCCCCCCGGAAGAGCCAGCTTCCTGCCCCCGCGGTGCCCGTTTCCACGCTCGTGCTTCTAGGGGTGACTGTTCGGCTTTCCTGGCCCTGCTGAGAGCTTGTCACACCCAGTGACCTGCTTGCAGGAGGCCGGACGGGCCCCACGGGGGAGCCCGTGTGCCGGGTGGGCTCCATCCAGGCCGCGCGATGGTGCTGCCCATGGGGTCTGTGCAGCCAAGCCACCGACAGTGCGCTCGTGTCGGGGAGAACGCTATGACCCAGGAAAGGTGAGTCAGAATTCCTGGAGACCACATAGAGAACGGCTTTGAGAATGTTGAGGACTGACTGTAACCAACAGGAGAGCTATCTCCAGAATATATAAAGAACTCCTGCACATCAATAAGAAAAGGACTGAATAGAAG
Organism: Muntiacus reevesi; assembly: GCF_963930625.1. NCBI lineage: Eukaryota > Metazoa > Chordata > Mammalia > Artiodactyla > Cervidae > Muntiacus > Muntiacus reevesi. The sequence goes on along the minus strand of NC_089270.1, from coordinate 352,269 downwards.
GTGAGCGAGACATCTAAGCGCGCCCCACAGGAGGTGCTGCGGATGGGACGGAGGTCCTGCGAGGTGCAGGCCTCCCTTGCCATGCCACACGGCGAGAGGCAGAGCCACGTGGACGCTCTGCACCTTACCAGAAAGGCTGCCGGTGCCCGGGCTTGGCAAGGCTCCTGCACCGCAGCTAGAAGCATGAACCTTTATTTTTGTGTGAATTTTTGGAAGGCTGTTTGGGACTATCTTCTAGAAGTGAATGCAGCATGTTCTACCTCAGCAGACACATGGGCATGTGTACGTGTGTGTCCAAACACATGGATGGGGATGTTTGCAGAAGTATTTTCTGTAACAGCCAAAGTCTGGGGCCAACACTCAAGCTTGTTGGTGTGGGACTGAGCGGTGAGCACGACGGCAGACGACCCCCACGCGCCCCCGAGCCTGAGCAGCTACAGGAGGACCTGCAGTGGGCCTTAAGCCAAGGCGGCGGCAGAGGACTTCCTGGCGGAGCATGGATGGGACCCTGCCTGCCAGCGCAGGGGGCGGGGGCTCCACCCCTGCTCTGGGAACCACATGCCCTGGGGCGACTGAGCCGGTGCGCCGCAACAACTACTGCAGCCCGCGCAGCTGGCGGCCGCGCTCCGCAGCCAGAGAAGCCCCCGCAGTGAGGGGCCTGTGCACTGCAACTGGGGAAAGCCTGTACGGAGCAGTCAAAAATAAAACAGCATAAATAAAATTATAAAAAGAATTGGTGAGACACCTGGCAGCTCTCTGTATTCCGCCGCTCGCCTAGGTTCCCACACAAAGCACAGAAGCCAGGTAGCTTCAACAACACTGATTTTCCCACTGATTAAGCTCTAGCCTCCATGGAATGGTATTCGGGGCTGGGCCCTTGGGGATAGTCAGGGTTGGGGGTAATTAGGGTGGAGCCCCACAACAGGTTGTCCGAGGAGGCCCTACAAATACCTGAGCAAAGAAAAGACGCGAAAGGCAAAGGAGAAAAGGAAAGATACACCCATTTGAATGCAGAGTTCCAAAGAATATGAAAGAGAGATAAGAAAGCCTTCCTCAGTGATCATTGCACAGAAATAGAGGAAAACAATAGAATGGGAAAGACTAGAGATCTCTTCAAGAAAGTTAGAGATACCAAGCGAACATTTCATACAAAGATGGGCTTAATAAAGGACAAAAATGGTATGGATCTAACAGAAGCAGAAGATATTAAGCAGAGGTAGCAAGAATACACAGAACTGTACAAAAAAAGTCTTCATGACCCAGATAACCACGAAAGTGTGATCACTCACCTAGAGCCAGACATTCTGGAATGTGAAGTCAAGTGGGCCTTAGGAAGTATCACTATGAACAAAGCTAGTGGAGGTGATGGAATTCCAGTTGAGTGATTTCAAATCCTAAAAGATGATGCTCTGAAAGTGCTGCACTCAATATGTCAGCAAATTTGGAAAACTCAGCAGTGGCCACAGGACTGGAAAAGGTCAGTTTTCTTTTCTTTTCTTTTTTATTAGTTGGAGGAAAAGGTCAGTTTTCATTCCAATCCCAAAGAAAGGCAATACCAAAGAATGTTCAAACTACTGTACAATTGCACTCATCTCACACGCTAGGAAATTAATGCTCAAAATTCTCCAAGCCAGGTTTCAACAGTACATGAACCGTGAACTTCCACATGTTCAAGCTGGATTCTGAAAAGGCAGAGGAATCAGAGATCAAATTGCCAACATCCCTTGGATCATCAAAAAAGCACAAGAGTTCCAGAAAAACATCTGCTTTATTGACTATGCCAAAGCCTTTGACTGTGTGGATCACAGCAAACTGTGGAAAATTCTTGAAGACAAAAGGGAATACCAGACTTCCCTCCTGAGAAATGTGCATGCAGGTCAAGAAGCAACAGTTAGAACTGGACATGGAACAACAGACTGGTTCCAAATTGGGAAAGGAGTAAATCAAGGTTGTATATTGTCACCCAGCTTATTTAACTTAAATGCAGAGTATATCATGTGAAGTGCCAGGCTGGATGAAGCACAAACTGGAATCAAGGTTGCTGGGAGAAATATCAATAACCTCAGACATGCAGATGACACCACCCTTATGGCAGAAAGCAAAGAAGAACAAGAGAGCCTCTTGATTAAAGTGAAAGAGGAGAGTGAAAAAGTTAGCTTAAAACTCAACATTCAGAAAACTATGATCATGGCATCCAGTCCCATCACTTCTTGGCAAATTGACGGGGAAACAATGGAAACAGTGGCAGACTTTATTTTTGGGGGCTCCAAAATCACTGCAGATGGTGACTGCAGCGATGAAATTAAAAGACACTTACTCCTTGGAAGAAAAACTATGACCAACCTAGACAGCATATTGAAAAGCAGAGACATTACTTTGCTGACAAAGGTCCATCTAGCCAAAGCTATGGTTTTTCCAGTAGTTATGTATGTATGTGAGAGTTGGACTATAAAGAAAGCTGAGTGCAGAAGAATTGATGCTTTTGAACTGTGGCATTGGAGAAGACTCTTGAGAGTCCCTTGGATAGCAAGGAGATCCAACCAGTCCATCCTAAAGGAAATCAGTCCTGAATATTCATTGGAAGGACTGATGCTGAAGCTGAAACTCCAACACTTTGGCCACCTGATGTGAAGAACCACCTCATTGGAAAAGACCCTGATGCTGGGAAAGATTGAAGGCAGGAGGAGAAGGGAATGACAGAGGATGACATGGTTGGATCGCATCACTGACTCGATGGACATGCGTTTGAGCAAACCCTGGGAGCTGGTGATGGACAGGGAAGCCTGGCATGCTGCAGTCCATGGGGTCGCAAAGAGTTGGACACGACTGAGTGACTGAACTGACTGAACCACGACAGGATTAGTGCCCCCTCTGCATCCCAACTCAGCCAGAAGATGGTGTCTGCAGGCCAGACACCCACTCACAAGAACCCACCACGCCAACTCCCTGATCTCCAGAGTTCTAGATAATAAGTGTCAGGTGCTGAAGCTGCCTGTCCAGAATTTTAGAAGTACCAAGCAAAGGTTTAGATTTAAGTTTTGTCTAAGTAGTAAATTATTTGTTGCTCAGTTGTGTCTGACTCTTTGTGGCCCCATGGACTGTAGCTCTCCAGGCTCCTCTGTTCATGGGATACTCCAGGCAAGAATACTGGAGTGGGTTGCCATTCCCTTCTCCAGGGGAAGCTTCAACTAGAAGCTGCTAATTATTTCGTAAGGTATTCTAAGAAGGTTGTGGGATGGTGTGACAGAAGTGTGTTTGCCATTTTATTTAATATGCTGCATCAGAAAGCAGTTAAAATCTGCGGAAATGGTTGGATGTGAATTTTTCAAGATGTTTTCCCTGTTTTCTCCATTTTCTCACAAATAGGAAAGCTACGTACTGAAATTCTGTGTCCTTGGGAGTCAGCTGGTTTGGATTATGGGGAGTGGGCTTCAGTAGAAACCTCTGCTTCTCAGAGGTTGGGGGTGCTGAGGACAGGAAGAGGGGGCAGGCGAGGCTCCAGGTTGTGGGGGAGGGGGAGGCCTGCGTGAGCTGCGTGCTTCAGGACGTCGGGGAGCCCCGGGGAGGGGCGTCCTTGCCTGTGCAATGTCACCACGCAGGGGGTCACCACCCAGGGCTTTGCCCCTGTTTGCCCTGTTTGGATGTTTGTCCAGGTAGCTCAGTCCTGGTTCCTTCCATTCACGGCCAGGCACCACTAAGTGGCATTTCCCGGCCTCTTTTTCAGTTTGTTGTTGTCTGTCTGCCCCAGAACTCAGCCCCAGGAGGGCAGGGATGCCAGCCTGGCGCCCAGGGCTCTAACAGGTTAGGAGTGCCCCAGCAACCCAGGGGTTTGCTCCTCTTTGGGCAGGTCCCCGCCCCGCCCCTGCCCCTGCCCCGCCTGTCCCCCCTCTCCTGCCCCGCCCCCTCCCCTCCTGCCCCTGTATCCCTTACCAACTGGCCCAGGCATTTCCTCCCTACTGAGCCCTCTCCCGGGACATTCTTCCCCTGGCTGCTTCTGTGCCCCGTTTTCCTCCTCCTCTGGGGCCCTGCAACCCTTGCTCACCCTGCCAGGCAGGGGTTTGGCTTGAGGGAGGGCAGCCAGGCGGGTCCCAGGGAAGCCCCTCGGCCCATGACGCCCATCTTGGCAACTTGGACGATAATCCCCCGTCAGGCTCACAGGGGCAGGAACTCTGGAGCGCGGGCGGCCTCTGTGGACACCACCCCCACTCTTCCCAGAGACAACGCTGGGGGCAGGGTGAGGGCCGGGATTCACTGCTGGGAGTGCGGTGGGGGGCTGGTCTCCAGGAGGCCCGGGGTAGGGTCACCTGTTGGGTCGGCCAGAAGGAAGGAGGCAAAATCCTTGGGCTCCCCAAGGGGAAGATGAGGGGAGGGCTCCACCTGCAAGAACACGCGAACGGGCGGGGCAGCAGAGTCCCAGTGGGTTGAAGGCCCTGGCCGGCGCTGGCTGGGAGACCCGTGGTGATAAGGACGGGGGTCGGCGTCCGCGTCTCCGAAGACCCTGCAGACAGAGTCGCCCAAGCACAGCTTGTGGGAGCACGCGGGAGGCCGGCTCTCCCAGACCCACGGCCATCTCCTCCGTCATGCACGCCCAGACTGGGGCCCAGGACCTCACCCTGGGAACACCCCCCACCCCGAGACACCCACGCCTTCCCCCCCGTTGGACTCCACGCGGGGTCCCCTCCAGGCCCTGCTCTGGGCTCCTGGGGCTGTGCCGCACGCTTGCCGGCTCGCACGGAACAACGCGCAGGATCCCTGGGCCGGTGGGAGGCGCCCGTCTGCACAGAAGCGCGCCTGAGCGCCGCAGGTGCAGACGCCTTGCCTCGGTGTGTGAGGTCTTGTGCTTCCTTCGTCGGACCACCCGACCCATCCACCCGCCGGCTGGACCCAGGACGTGGACCGCTTCCCTGGCTCCGCAGGTCGGCCCCGCCCACGCCCCGCCCACGCCCCGCCCACCCACAGGCCCCACCCCCGCCCGGCCCCTTCACGAGGCCGGCCCTTTCTCAGGCCCCGCCCGCTCCTCAGGCCCCACCCCGCCCGGCCCCTTCCCCGGGCCGGCCCCGCCCCAGGCCCCGCCCCACGGGCGCGCGCCTGCGCAGTGAGCACGGGCGCAGTCGGAAGCCCGGCGCGGACCGCGGGGACCGCGGGGACGGCAGCCCCGCTTGCCCACAGCGCGCAGCCCACAGTCGTCCGCCGCCGGGGCTCGGGCCGCCCTGGCCGGGGATGGCGGCGGCGGCCGAGCCCGGGGCCCGAGGCTGGCTTGGCGGCGTCTCCCCGCGATCGGGCAGCCCGACCTCCAGCCCCGAGCTGGGCGCCGGAAGCCGCTCGCGATCGGGGCCGGGGTCCGGGCCGGGGTCGGGGCCGGAGCGGTCGGGCGCCAGGCCCCCAGGGCCCGCCGCCCCGAGTCACAGCTTCAGGAAGGTGACGCTTACCAAGCCCACCTTCTGCCACCTCTGCTCCGATTTCATCTGGGGGCTGGCCGGCATCCTGTGTGACGGTGAGCGCCCGCGACCCCACCGCGGACCCCAGCCCCTGCTCTCTGCACTTCCAGCAGGGGCCTCCCGGGGACAGAGCCCCCTGCCCTCGGGGCAGGAGCGTGCCAGGCCCAGACCTCCCGGCGGAGGCGATGAGGACCTTGCGGGGTCTGGGGGCGTCAAGCGGCCGCGGCCCCTCCCCCGGGAGCCCTCACCTGGGTTGGAACCCTGTGGGGGGAGAGCGCGCCAGCCGCGCAGGGCCGGTGCAGTGACTGGGGCGAGGCCAGCCAACCCTGGGCAGGGGCAAGGGCCAGCAGCGTGGCCAGGCGGGGCTGGCCTGGGCCACTGGCTCCCCGCGGCTGGTGCTGGTCTGTTCTCTCCTGGGTGTGTGCTGCTGCCACAGGGCTGCCGGGGCTCAGACTCCAGGGAGCTGGGCCAGGCCTGCCACCCCGAGGGTGACGTGCCCCGACAGGGCCCCGGCCCAGCCGCCAAACGGGCCTGGTCGGGCGGGGAGGCCCTCCATCATGCGTCTCCACGGGGGACGGGACGGGGCGGGGCGCCTCTGCCCTGCCCAGGGAGACAGGCCCGTGGCTCTGGGGACCGAGGAGCACGGGGCCTGGCGTGCTGAGGAGGCTGGGCTAGGTATGGGTGGAGGAGCTGTCAGGAAGTGGCCGGTCCCCCTCACAGGTAGGACCTCCTGCTGGTGGGTGCTAGGTCTGAGGGACAAAGGAGCTCACAGAAGGGAAATGGGGGTGATGTGCAGACACTCTCCTCAGCTCCGGAGGGTGAGCTGGTGACCTCGGCACACAGAGAGGCCTGGCAAGGGTGTAGGAGGAAGAGCGCCTTCCCCTGACAGGGAGCACCCAGGATGTGTGGGGAGCAGGGGCTCTCTCTGTGGGCCAGAGGAGGAAGCTGAGCGCCACCTGTCAAGAGCTGCCGCCTTCCGAGGCTGTGCCAGGCGGGCGCCTCACCCTGCTGCATGCCTCCCCAGGATGGAGGGTGCCCTCCCCAGGATGGAGGGTGCCCCCTTGCTGCCTCCCTGGGCCTTGAGAGCACAGCTCATGCCTTGGAGCCTCTGGGACACCTCCCTCTCCGGGCAGGGCCAGCTGCCCTCAGAGGCAGGGCATCCTGGTCTGTCAGACTGGCTCTGGTCCAGGCAAGCACCTCCTGTGGGAGGGGTAATTAGGGGTGTATGCACGTGTGGGGAGCAAGGGAAGGGTGTCCCTGGAGAAGTTGGTCTAGGGGCAGGCAGAGATGCAGGAGGTGGCCAAGTGCCCGCCTGCCTACCCACCGCCAGTAGAGACTGGAAGGAGCTGGGCCTGTGTGTGTGTGGGGGGGGGGGGGAGCGGGTGGACAGGGCCGGCTCAGGACACCAGAGTACATGGTCATCCCGGATGGCCAGAGCCACCAAGCTGCTTTTCACTCACCTCTCAGGGGTGGGGCTGAGGACGAGGCTGTCTCCACGCTCTCTCTCTACCCTGACGGCCAGAGTTAGGCTCAGGAAGGTCTGGGAGGGTGGGCCCACTGTGATAAGCTGTCTGCCCTGGCGCGGCCTCCCTCCTGCATGCCAAGCCCTGGGGTCTCTTGATCCCTGGGCAGGACAGGGGCCAACTCACGGGGCTCTTGTCCCCACAGTTTGCAACTTCATGTCCCACGAGAAGTGCCTGAAGCACGTGAAGACCCCCTGCACCAGCGTGGCTCCCAGTCTGGTCCGCGTGCGTATGGAGCTTGGCCGCTGCACCTGCACCTTTGGGGGGAGGGCACAGAGGGTCTGGGGGCCCGGCTCCTGTGGGGGGGACTGGGCTGGGAGTCGGGCCGGCAGGTCAGATGGTGTGGGCTGGGAGTGCCCCCTTGCAGTGCATCCCTGTCCGCGAGCCCCTCCCAGGGCAGCAGGGGGCCTCCCTTCCCCAGGGCTCTGACCCTGTCTTCTCTGGGGTCCTTGGTACCTAGCAGCCTGTGGCTGGGCTTCCCTCCACCTGTACTGGATCCGTCTGGCCCCAAATGTATCAGCAAGAGGAACAGGCCTGGGGGTGGCCAGCACCTGTGCAGCTGGGTCAGGCCTGGGCCAGGCCAGCTGGGCCTGAGCTGCAGAAGGGGCTGTTTGAGGTCACGCCCTGGGACTGCCCCGAGTCAGTCCCGCACAAGGAACAGAAGAGTCGGCATGCCGGGCGGCCCCCAGCAGGATCCCCTGGGAGCATGGAGGGGCCCAGAGGCACACAGCACTCCGTCAGCAGGGCTCGGAAGGACTGAGGGGTCAGGCAGGAGACCAGGGCTGGCCATGGCAGCTCCTTGGGCAGAGAGGAATGGGGGCCTGGGGACCCAGGCTGAGGCCAAGCTCTGCCCCTCCCAGGTCCCGGTGGCCCACTGCTTCGGCCCCCGGGGGCTCTACAAGCGCAGGTTCTGCTCCGTGTGCCGGAAGGGTCTGGAGGCGCTCGGTCTCCGCTGCGAAGGTACAGCCTGCATCCCGCGTGGCCCGCCCAGGAGGCTGGTCTCCGCGGCCCGGGCGGCCCCGCCCCCCTTGCGGTCAGGCCGCAGGTCTGGGGTGGGAGGCGGGGAGGTGGGTGCGGGGCATCGCAGGGCCGCTCCCTGCGTGCAGAGGTGGGCTGGACGGAGAGACGCAGAGAAGCTGGTTCCCATCGTGCCGGGGGCGGGGGGGGGGGGGTCGGGCGCGTTCCTGTCTCTCACCACGGGCCCCTAAACGTTCAGGAAAGTGAGGTCCGGGGAGGGACATACCCAGGCCCGATCAGGGGGCGGGCAGGGTCGGTGGGCAGCGACCAGAGGCCCCCTAACCCTGCCCGCCCCCCAGTGTGTGAGCTGCACGTTCACCCCGACTGTGTGCCCTTCGCCTGCAGCGACTGCCGCCAGTGCCACCAGGACGGGCACCGCGAACACGTGAGTGCGCGGGGCCTGGGGGAGGCCGGGGAGCGGGCGGCCGGACGAGCCGCTGACGGCGCTCTCCGCAGGACGCACACCTCCACCACTGGCGGGAGGGGACCTTGCCGTCTGGCGCTCGCTGCGAGCTCTGTCGGAAGACGTGCGGCTCCTCGGACGTGCCGGCCGGCGTGCGCTGCGAGTGGTGCGGCGTCCAGGTGGGCGCACCGGGCGGGGCCTCTGCGCGCGGGGCGGGGCCTCGGCGGCCTTCGGCTGGGGCTGGCGCGCGGGGGCCTCGGCGATGCCGCCGGACGGAGTCCTGGGTCTTGGGCACAGCTCGTCTGGATCGCGCCGCCTTCCGGCCTTTGGGGGTAGAGGGGAGACACAGGTCTCTGGTTGGGGGCGCTCGGTGTGGGTCCTCCTGGCCTTCTGCTCCGGAGCCCCGCGCTCGAGCCGCACCCGCTCCCCTGCAGGCCCACTCGGTCTGCTCCGCGGCGCTCGCCCCCGAGTGCACCTTCGGGCGCCTGCGCACCCTGGTCCTGCCCCCCGCGTGCGTGCGCCTCCTGTCCCGAAACTTCAGCAAGATGCACTGCTTTCGAATCCCAGAGATCGCGGTGCCGGAGCCGGGTGAGCCGGGTGACAGGGAGGGGTGGCCGGCGCGGGGCCGGGCCCTGACTGAGGCCGGCTGTGACCCTCCTACAGGGGACGGGGAGGACAGCGCCGATGGCAGCGTCCCCGCCGGCCCGGGCCGAGAGGTGGGGGCGCCTGAGTCCGGTAAGTGCCCCTTCGCTGTGCCCGCTCCCACACCCCAGACCCCGCTCCCCCGACCATCCCTCACTCCACGGACTTGCACGCGCTCCCCTGCGGCCCAGGCAAGCAGACTCTGAAGATCTTTGATGGCAGCGACGCGATGCAGCGAAACCACTTTCGTACAGTCACGGTCCCCCACCTGGCCCGGAGCCAGGAGGTGCTGGTAAGAGGGGGCCCGGCCATGGGGGACCGCAGGGACCCACGGCCCTGGCCCTGGCAGGCCCCACCTTTGCCCCCCTCTCACAGGAGGCGGCTCTGCGGGCTTACTACATCCCCGAGGACCCTCAGGGCTTCCAGCTGCAGGCGCTCCCCACTCCTGCGCAGCTTGGAGACACCGTGGCAGCGGGAAAGGCCTGGAGCGCTGGGCCCGCCGAGGAGGAGGGCGGCAGAGCGGCTCCCCAGGCCTGGGTCCTCCGCGCTCTGCCCCGCACCCAGGAGATCCTGAAGATCTACCCGGCCTGGCTCAAGTGAGACCAGGTCCCAGCAGGGCCGTGGGGGGTGGGGGCGGAGGAGCGCGGACTGTGCCTCCCCAGCTCCTGAGCGTGTCCCCTGCAGGGTGGGTGTGGCCTATGTCTCCATCCGTGTGACCCCGCAGAGCACTGCCCGCAGCGTGGTGCTGGAGGTCCTCCCGCTGCTCGGACGCCAGGTGTGTGCCCACCTCGCCCCGCCCGTGTGCCCGCCCCGCCAAAGTCTTGGGGTAGCGGGGTCCCGTCCAGACTTGATACCCTGAACTGTACCCCCACAGGCCGAGGGGGTCGCGGGTTTCCAGCTTGTGGAGGTGCTCATGGGCAGCAGACAAGGTGAGGGGCAGTCTGTAGCCCGTGCCCTGACCGCGTCTGCCCGGGGCCCCGGGACACCTGCTCGTGGAGGTGGTCGTGGTGTCTGGGCTCACGGCGGTGTCTCTCAACCCCGCAGTCCAGCGCACGGTGCTGGCAGACGAGGAGCCCTTGCTTGACCGGCTTCGTGAGATCCGGCAGGTCAGTGGTGCGGCCACTGGCCTCCGGGGAGCCGCTGGCCTTTGGGCACAGCCTGTCCCTCGTAGACAGGGAGTCTGCCCTGAGGACCCCAAGGCCACGCTGGCCCGCAGTGCCTCCCCCCGAGGTCCCCGTGTGTCCCTCCTCTCCTGTCCTTTCCTGTTCTGGGGGCGCTTGGCCTGGGATGTCTTCCCTTTGGCCCCTTGTGGGCAGAGCAGGTGGGGGGTGTCCCCGGGGCTCTGCTCAGTGTCCCCTCCTTGCAGATGTCCTTGCGGCAGATGAGCCAGACGCGGTTCTATGTGGCTGAGAGCAGGGTGCTGGCCCCGCGCGTCTCTCTGTTTGTGGGCGGTCTGCCGCCGGGCCTGTCCCCCCAGGAGTACCGCAGTTTGCTGGATGAGGCTGTCGCCAGCAAAGGTGCACCTGCCTGGACTGTCACTCCCTGGGCTGGCGGGTCGCCTGGCCCGGTGGGGGGCGCAGACCAGGAGTCCTGGGGGGGCCTGGGGGCTGCGGTGCCAAGGCGGGGCCCTCCTGCTCCCCCTCCCCCCAGTCACCTGCCAGACTGGCTCCTGACAAGAGGATCTCTGTCCTCACGTCTGAGGCCCAGGGCCTGTTACCTCCTCTGGAGAGTTTCTGAGCCTCCTGATCTGGGCCCTGGGGCTGCCCAGTGCCTGCAGGAGGGCGCACCTCTGGGAGAGTGAGCTTCCCTTTGCGGGGGTGTGAGCTGCTTTCTGGTCTGGGAGGCTGGGTGGCCACAGGCCCTGGGGGCGGGCCTCTGGCATCCGATCACAGTCCCCCCATCTTTGCAGCTGCCCTGGTGACTGTGAGCCACGTCTACTCCGCCCAAGGTGAGCCACCCGCAGACCCTGGTCAGGCTTGGTCAAAGGTCACCTCCAGAGCAGGTGGGGCAGCCCCGCCCTCTGGCTTCACCTCACTGGGGGCCCGGGGGTAGGGGAAACCTTGGTGTTTGTTTCCCGGCTCCCAGCTGTGATGCTTTTGCTAAAATGTGACTGAGGTGCAGAGAACATTCTCCACAGCCTGTCCTGCTCGCGGGTTCCAGAGTTTATCCCGGGCAGCTTTAGATCTCCCCAGCAGGAGGACCGAGAAGGCAACGGCACCCCACTCCAGTACTCTTGCCTGGAAAATCCCATGGATGGAGGAGCCTGGTGGGCTGCAGTCCGTGGGGTCGGAAGAGTCAGACTTGACTGAGTGACTTCACTTTCACTTTTCAGTTTTATGCATTGGAGAAGGAAATGGCAACCCACTCCAGTGTTCTTGCCTGGAGAATCCCAGGGATGGGGTTGCACAGAATCGGACACGACTGAAGGGACTTAGCAGCAGCAGGAGGACAGTGTCATGGGGCCCGTGTTCCCCTCTGGGGGCCGACAGCAGCTCTCAGCACCCCCCGTGGCTCTCGTGGGCCCTGGGGCATGTCTGTCCCACCACCTCCAGTAGCCTTGCTCTGCCCACCCGGCATCTCCCATCTCTGGGCCTCGCTGTCCTTGAAGGCCTCCCCCAGGCAAGGAGTCATGCACACCTTGGGACAGGCTGGCCCAAACCGGGCGCGGCCAGAACTGGGGTCATTCCCCCGCAGCTGGGGCCCTGGTCCAAGACACTGTGGGAGTCGGGACCTTTGCACAGGCACCCGAGCTACCGCCCACCTGCCTCAGGTGCCGTGGTGCTGGACGTGGCCTGCTTCGCGGAGGCCGAGCGGCTGTACATGCTGGTCAGGGACACGGCTGTGCGCGGCCGGCCGCTGACTGCCCTGGTGCTCCCGGAGGTGCTGGTGAGTGGCGCTAAGGTGGGCCTGGGGCTGTGGCTCCCACTGGTTTGTCTTTATCTTGGGCCGTTGGAGCAAAGTCCAAATGTCTGCTGCAAGGCCAGCTCACTCCTCGGGATGGGCTGAGGTCTGACCCCAACAGGCCCTGCGGGGCACACATCCTCAGCCTGTCACGGGTGTGTGACTGTGCGGGCAGCCCTCGTGGGGTCCTGGGCCCTGGCCCCACTCGCCCTGACTGGGAGGCCCTGGACCCTGCTCACACCGTGGGCCTCCTCAGTACGTGATGCTCCCCGACTCCCCAGGCTGTCTCAAGGTCCCCGTAGGGCCCCGGACCCTGCCCTGTGCTCTGTGCCCTGGTCCACCTCTGGTCCTCAGCCCTGCTGGCTGCCAGGGACGCCCCCCCATCACCAAGGGTGTCTGTGGCCCCTGACCTAGCTCAGGTCAGGCAGAATTACAGCAGAAAGTTCAGGCTGTGGCTGGGGGGGCCACACCTTGCGGTCTCTGCTGCCCTGGCCAAGCGTCCAGACAAGGGCGCGGCGATTGTGGGCCCGGGCCCTCCGCCCGCCCTCTGGCCAGAGACAGGTGGGTCTTGCCAGCCCTCTCCCCTGGCAGCTGCCAGCCCTCTCCCCTGGCAGCTGCCAGCCCCAGCAAGCAGGTGAGTGCTGCCCGCAGGCCGCCCTGCCTGAGGGCCCACACGCGCCCTCTGCATGCCCACAGCTTTGAGCCACAGCGGAGCCACGTGCCACCACTGCCCATGGTGTCTGCCTGTCTGTCCCTCGTCACCCAGTGGCCCCTGTGGCGGGGACTCCAGCCCCCCGCCCCCACCAGCCTGGGACCCCTGCTCTCTCAAGTGCCATTTCTGCTATGTGTGGGGAGGGCCTTCACCCATTGCTGGGGTGAGGCATGGAGCGGCCCTTTGCGCCTGGGTGCCCCTCCTGACTGCTGGGCGGGTCCCAGTGGGCTTCTGGCCTGGACTCATGGGCCAATGGGCCAGGCGAGGGTGGGGCCTAAAAACACGTCGTGCAGGGGCACCGTGGCCATCAGTTCTGGGCTCTGGGCACCTTCCCTGCCCGTTGGCCCGTGGTCTGTGGATGCCCTCTCTACCACGGGGGGTGGCCCAAGAGGCCAGTGGTGAGGTGGGGTGGCCGCGTGGCCTCCCTCCCAAGGAAGGCCAGCCCCAGATCGGCGTAGGGGGCAGGCTGTGGGTCGGGGGAGGCCCGGCTTCCCCTGGGGGCTGTCCCGCACCCCCTGACGCAGCCTGCATCCGTCAGCACACGAAGCTGGCCCCAGACTGCCGCCCCCTGCTCGTGTTTGTGAACCCCAGGAGTGGAGGGCTCAAGGGCCGCGACCTGCTCTGCAGTTTCCGGAAGCTGCTCAACCCCCACCAGGTCTTCGAGCTGACCAACGGGGGGCCACTGCCCGGGTGAGTGCACCTGGAGGGGCGGGCAGGGCGGGACCTGCGAGGGCGACCCCCTGCCCCAGGCGGCCTGGCCGCAGGGGCTGGACACGCCCTGTCTCCCTGCCAGGTTCCACGTGTTCTCCCGGGTACCCTCCTTCCGGGTGCTGGTGTGCGGCGGTGACGGCACGGTGGGCTGGGTTCTCGCCGCCCTGGAGGACATGCGGCACCGCCTGGCCTGCCCGCAGCCTGCTGTGGCCATCCTGCCCCTGGGCACAGGTGGGGCCCGGCCCAGAGGGGGCCAGCACGGCGGGGGTGGGGTGGCCGGGCGGGGGTGGGGGTGGGGCTGGGGCCCAGCCCGGCCCGGCCCGGCCCGGCGGGGGTGGGGGCCCAGCACGGCCGGCCGGGTGTGGAGGCAGCCTGTCTTGCTGGTTCCCAGGGAACGACCTGGGCCGGGTCCTCCGCTGGGGGGCGGGCTACAGCGGGGAGGACCCGTTCTCCGTGCTGCTGTCGGTGGACGAGGCGGATGCCGTGCTTGTGGACCGCTGGACCATCCTGCTGGACGCTCATGAGGCTGCTGGCGGGGAGGACAGCGAGGCAGAGGCAGAGCCCCCCAAGGTACCAGCGTGCCCGGGCGAGGGCGTGCTGCCCAGTGGGCAGCTATGGATCTTCATGCAGGCCACGCCCCGGCGTCTCCGCGAGTACTGTTCCCAGGCGGATGGGCAGCTGAGAACAGGGCCATGTGTGCTGGCCTCACGGGAGGCGGGGAGCCTCTGGAGGTTGACAGGGGCCAAGGGAGACACATCTTGTCCTCAGATCGTACAGATGAGTAACTACTGTGGGATCGGCATCGACGCAGAGCTGAGCCTGGACTTCCACCAGGCGCGGGAGGAGGAGCCCGGCAAGTTCACGAGCAGGTCAGGGCGCACGGGCGGGCGGAGCTGCCTGGAACTTCCTGGGGGCTCACCAGCCGTGACCGGGGGCTGGGGCCCCTCATGACGCGGAGTCCCCCACCAGGTTCCACAACAAGGGCGTGTACGTGCGGGTCGGGCTGCAGAAGATCAGCCACTCCCGCGGCCTGCACAGGGCCCTCCGGCTGCAGGTGGAGCAGCAGGAGGTGGAGCTGCCCAGCATCGAGGGGCTCATCTTCATCAACATCCCCAGGTGCCCATGCGGCCCCTGCCCTCCTGCCCAGCCTCCTTCTGACCTGCGTGACCCCACGCACGGGGCTGCAGCCCCTGCCCTCCTGTCCAGCCCTGCGGGGCCTCACGTAGGGTGAGGGGCTCCTATCCCTGCCTGATGCTAATCTCCCTGACCTTGCTTCCCCGGGAAACGCCCACTGAGGACGGGGCCGGGGATGCGTCTGACCTGTATGCCCCCACACACGGGGCTCCGGGGTCTGGCCCCTGCCCTCCTGTCCAAACCTCCCTCTGACCTCTGTGCCCCTCCCTCCTGTGCAGCTGGGGCTCAGGGGCCGACCTGTGGGGCTCTGACAGTGACTCGAGGTTCGAGAAGCCGCGCATGGACGACGGGCTGCTGGAGGTGGTGGGGGTGACGGGCGTCGTGCACATGGTGAGCATGGGGACTGGGAGACCGGGGTCCAGGCTGTACACACGGGGGGGCGTGGGGGGAGGGGAGACGGGGGCCCAGGGTGTGCACACGGGGGCGTGGGGGAGGGGAGACGGGCCCGGGGTGTGCACACGGGGAGCGTGGGGGTGGGGAGACGGGGCCGGGGTGTGCACACGGGGGGCGTGGGGGAGGGGAGAGGGGCCCGGGGTGTGCACACGGGGAGTGTGGGGGAGGGGAGACGGGGCCGGGGTGTGCACACGGGGGGCGTGGGGGAGGGGAGACGGGCCCGGGGTGTGCACACGGGGAGTGTGGGGGAGGGGAGACGGGGCCGGGGTGTGCACACGGGGGGCGTGGGGGAGGGGAGACGGGCCCGGGGTGTGCACACGGGGAGCGTGGGGGAGGGGAGACGGGCCCGGGGTGTGCACACGGGGAGTGTGGGGGAGGGGAGACGGGCCCGGGGTGTGCACACGGGGGCGTGGGGGAGGGGAGAGGGGGCCGGGGTGTGCACACGGGGAGTGTGGGGGAGGGGAGACGGGCCCGGGGTGTGCACACGGGGAGTGTGGGGGAGGGGAGACGGGGCTGGGGTGTGCACACGGGGGCGTGGGGGAGGGGAGACGGGCCCGGGGTGTGCACACGGGGAGTGTGGGGGAGGGGAGACGGGCCCCGGGTGTGCACACGGGGAGCGTGGGGGAGGGGAGAGGGGGCCGGGGTGTGCACACGGGGAGTGTGGGCCCGGGGTGTGCACACGGGGGCGTGGGGGAGGGGAGACGGGCCCGGGGTGTGCACACGGGGGCGTGGGGGAGGGGAGACGGGGCCGGGGTGTGCAAACGGGGAGTGTGGGGGCTGGAGATGGGCCCGGGGTGTGCACACGGGGAGTGTGGGGGAGGGGAGACGGGGCCGGGGTGTGCACACGGGGAGTGTGGGGGACGGGAGACGGGCCCGGGGTGTGCACACGGGGAGTGTGGGGGACGGGAGACGGGCCCGGGGTGTGCACACGGGGAGTGTGGGGGACGGGAGACGGGCCCGGGGTGTGCACATGGGGAGTGTGGGGGCTGGAGATGGGCCCAAGGGTGTGCACACCCCTGGAGACCAGGCCCTCAGTGCAACCCGTGGCCTGCTGAGCCTGGCCCCCCTCCCACCAGGGCCAGGTCCAGAGTGGGCTGCGCTCAGGCATCCGCATCGCCCAGGGGTCCTACTTCCGCGTCACCCTCCTCAAGGCCACGCCCGTGCAGGTGGATGGTGAACCCTGGGTCCAGGCTCCCGGGCACCTGATCATCTCGGCTGTGGGCCCTAAGGTACGTCAGGGCGGGGTGGGAAGTGGGCTTGCGGCTGGTGGGCAGTCCAGCCATGGCTGGTTCTTCTCTGACTCTGAAAAGCCATGCGCTGGATGAGGCAGCCAGTCTTTAGTTAGCCACCACTCTGTCCCCTTCCGTGAAATGGGCTGAGATGGTGGTGGCTGCTCTGGGACCTGTGGCCAGGTGGCCTGAGTTGTGACAGCTCCTGCGTGTCCTGGGACAGGTCCACATGCTCAGGAAGGCCAAGCAGAAGCCTAGGAAGGCGGGGCCCCCTAAGGATGCACGAGCCGACGGGGCCCTGGCCCCCAAGGGGGACCCCAAGTAGAGGCACGTCCTGGAGCAGCACTCAGCAGCAGACAGATGTGCTCACAGCCCTGGCCTCTGGCCTTCTTGTCTCTTCCCCGTGCCACACGGAGACTGCTGGGTGGGTGGCGCGGGGCTCCCTGGGGCCCAGGCCGCTGTCCTGGAGGACACACACTTCCCCTGGGGCCCCTCTGCCACCTCTGGGCCCCTGAGCCGGGCAGCACCAGACCTCAGCAGTACCCCGAGGCACCCCTACAGGGCAGCCGGCTCTCTGGACCTTGGGGGTGCCCAGCGCAGTCACAGGACACCCCAGCCACTAGCTTCCCGGGCCGGACAGTGTCTGGCTGGCCCAGTCCGAGCTCTGCGGGGACCCTGGCGTGACTGGGCTGGGAAAGGCAGGCCCCGAGGAAGCCGGGTGGGCCTGGCCCCCCAGGAGGTGTGTGGTACCCGGGAGGCAGCAGGAGCTGGCCCGGCCAGGACTCCCAAGGAAGTGAGGCGAGTGTGCAGCAGGAGAGGTTTAATTGGCTGGGGAAAGCGCTTCGCCCCTCTGTGTGTCAGCAGTTAGCACGCGGGTTCCGTGTCCACTGAGCAGATGTGTCTCTCTGCTTCTCCACGTGGAGACGGGGGACGCAGATGGGCTACCAGGCGGGTCACTCAGAGTCCCGGAGTCCAGCCGGCCCAGAGCCCTGTCCCGGCACGAAGGAGGGTCCGGAGGCTCCTCTCCTGACTGTTTGGTCCCTGTGCCTTGGCGCTGGCTGGCTGCCAGGCCCTCACCCTCGGTGGCGGCCTCGCCCTGACACTGGCTTCGACCTCAGACACGGCCCTGCCCAGCCCTATACCCACTCAGCTCGTGCCAAAGCTACCCAGACGTGGGCAGCACGAGGGCCGCGGGCCTCCAGGGCCTGGTGTGCGTCCCTCGGGCCTGCGTTCCTGGGGGTGGAATCAGCTTTTGTTCTGCACCTGTACCGGTTGGTGGGAACTGTCTGTCACTGTGGTTCGGGTGGACGAGTCCTCTGCGTGTAAGCGAGTCTGAGAGTGTGTGTGAGCGCTGCACCCCTTCCTCGTGTGTAACCTACCCCCGAAAGTGACCGTAATTTATATCTTGGACAAATAGAGTCTGGTCTTCCGGCCCTGCTGCTGTCTGTCTCCTGTGTCGCTGTGCCTGGGGCGAGTCGCGGGGGGTGGGTGGGTGTTCTGGCAGCCTGCTGGGGCCTCTGCACTGTGGGGTGTGGACTCAGTCCAGGGAGGGGCTGGGCCCACTGCCCCAGGGCCCCCACCTCCTGCCAGCCCTCTGGGGCTCGTCTCTGCTGGCTTGAGCAGACAACGGGCACAAGCAATGCAGTGAAGCTGCCATGAGACTCTTCTCTGCAAAGTGGAAGTAATCCGAGGGTCTGAGGCAGAACATGAATCTTCACGAGGCCCTGGAGATGGGGCGGGGCGGCACTAGCAGGGGGCAGGGAGCAGTGGGGACCGGGCCTCGTCCGCAGCCCCGGGCGCCGGCCGGGCAAGCACGGGCCCCACCAGCCCCCGCAGGGCTCGCAGGCTGGCCAGCGCCAGGCGCACCAGCAGCCGCAGCAGCAAGAAGGCGAAGGGCACCGCGATCTGCATAGCGTGGAAGATGGCTGTGCTGAAGCTGCTCAGCACGCAGGTGCAGACAAAGGCCAGCAGGCTGGCGCAGGGGTACAGGGCGAGCTTGGCAAACATGAACGCGTGTTCCCGGCCCCCGAAGCGTGCAGAGGGTTGCAGCGTCTCCCCCTCCTGCAGTAGCGCCGTGGTCCAGATGGCGAACTGGAAGATGCTGGCCAGAAAGATGATGGCGCAGCTGACGCGCACGCTCTCCAGCTCGTCGCGGGGCTGCTGTGCGAAGGCTGACGTCTGCTGGTAGGCCAGGGGCAGGCCGCCCACAAAGGCCAGCGAGAGCGTGTTGAGCAGCCCCATGGGCCGCGTGGCCCTGCGGATGTGCAGGAACAGTGAGTGGTGGGCGAACCAGAGCAGGCCCACCGTGGCGAAGGAGCCGAAGTAGGCCAGGAAGTGCGGCCCTGACTCGCCCAGCGCGGCCACCAGGCTGCCTTGGAACTTCTCCTTCACATCCTTGGCGTCCGGGACGTTGTCCTCACTGAGGGGAGAAATACACCAATCTGCGGGGGCCCCGCCTCTGGCATCCGGTCAGCACAGCCGCCCCCGCACACACGAACTTTAGATGAATGAACAGCACGTGCGGACTTTTGCGGATCTGTGTTGACACATGCAGGGCTGTTCACCTGAAGTTCAAGTTCAGCTGCAGCCTTTCTTGTCTAGGCTGACCGCAGCCCTGCCTGCCAGGCCCCAGGCTTGCAGCCCCTCTGGCACCCACGGGTGGTACTGTGAGATCTTCACCCCCCTGCAGTGACCCTTCCATGGGGGGTGGTCCCGCAGGCCTGAGGGGCTTTGCCCAGGGTGAACTTGACTATAAGGAGAGTCTCAGGCACACAGGGGAGGTCGTGGACGACAGCCACAGCCTG
Source organism: Muntiacus reevesi (assembly GCF_963930625.1). Taxonomy (NCBI): domain Eukaryota; kingdom Metazoa; phylum Chordata; class Mammalia; order Artiodactyla; family Cervidae; genus Muntiacus; species Muntiacus reevesi. Next base: position 333,302 of record NC_089270.1, on the reverse strand, counting down.
GACAAACCCGGTGGCCGCATGCACGCTGGTGCAGGTGGGAGCAGGAGACAGAGCCTGGGGTCTCCCGGGGACCCCCACCTGGGTCCTCGGGCTGTGCCTGTGGTGGGAGGAAGGAGCCCTGACCCATGGGGTGCCCAGCCGCAGCCACCCCTCACTACCACCCAGCAGGGAGGAGGAGGCAGGGCTCTGGCTCAGGGCAGAAGCTCTGTCTGGGACTCAGAGATTTGTGCCCATGGGCATTTGCTCCTAATTTTTAAAAATTCTCAAGTTACAGTAAGAAAAAGCTACTCAGAGAAGCTTAGGGGCATCAAGACTTTACATGATCAGATACAGAACATAAAATCAGAGTGTTTAAATGTTAACAAAACATGAATGTACTGAAATATGGCCAAGGAACAAAAAAACGCTTTAAAAAGGATGGAAGATTTGAAAAAGGAGTAGATAAAAACACTTAGAAATGAAGATACGATAGCTGAGGCTGGAACTCTGACAGACGCAGAGGCTGCCTGGCCCAGCAGCAGAGCGGGCGCATGGGGAGCTGGGGGCCGCCCGCCCTCCACCCCCCGCCCTCCGCCCTTGGGGGAGCGGGCCCTGCCCGGGGCCCTCGAGTGGGAGCCCCTTGGGAGGGCGGCCCCCAGCTCTCACCAGATGTCCAGGATGAGCAGGGTGGCCACGATGGCGTAGACCCCGTCACTGAAGGCCTCCACCCGCTCCTTGCTGAGCGGCTCGTGCAGGTCAAAGGTGAAGACCTCCATGCTGTGAGCCGGGGGCTCTCTGGGGCCTGTGGCGAGCCGGGGAGGGGTGGCCGGGCCCTCAGCGCTCTGGGCCAGTGGGGGGCCCTGGTGGCAGCCCCGGAGTCCCCCAGGACAGCCCCCCTGGGCACCTACCCATGAGGCGGGCCCTGCACCAGCCGGCGGCCTTGCTCACGTAGGGCAGGAAGATGACCGTGGCCATCAGCAGGTAGGACTGTGCGGACAGCGGGCCTCAGGGGAGTGCTGAGGCCCGGGGGAGCGCGGCCGTGGCAGGACCAGGGCGTGTGTGTGCGTGTGCATGCATGTCAGACAACAGCCCGCGGGGAACCCGAGCTGGGTGCGGGGCGGGGGCTGAGGGGCTGAGGGGCGGGCGCCCACTGGAGCAGGCGCCGGGCTTGAGCGTCAGCACTGGGGTAGACGGTCCAGAGGCAGTGGGGACGGTGGGCCAGGGTGTGACCATGTGGGGACTGGAAGGTGGGCCCAGGACGGCACCCTGGATCGGGGTGGGGGGGGCGGTGAGCACGCCTGGGAGGGTGGCCAAGGGCTCCTGGGGAGCTTTGGGGGGGCTGGGCAGGGGGCTGTCGCAGGTGGTGATGGGAGGGCGCCCCAGGCAAGCGGGTGAGGGGTTGAGGGCCCAGACCCCCCCTGCAGGAAGGCAGGACATGGGGGAGGGGTTACCTGGGCCCCAGCCCCACGAAGACCCTTCCCGCTTTGTGGCAGCCCAACGCCCTCCCCCCTGCCGCCATCACTCAAGGGTCCAGTCACCTCCCTGCCCAGGCGCGTCATGGTACCCACAGCGCCCGCCAAGGGGCCTCCGCTATGCCTGCTCCTCACCCAGGCCGCTCGCTCCACACCCAGCCAGGCCCTCTGTCCTCCACACAATGACCCCCACTGCCTGAGCCCGGCCAGAGCCGGGGGGCTGACCCACCTGCAGCGTGGATGCTGCAAACCTGTCCTGCCCTCCATCTCTGGGCTTCACCCTTGCTGGCCTGCCCTGTCCGCGGGGAGCGCCTACTAAAGGCCACGGTCAGGGTTACCTCGCCTGGTCCCAAAGGTCCCCAAGGCCCCTGACCAGCAGGAGTGGGGTCCACCGGGAGGTGCAGCCCCCATATGGTGAGGGGACACATCATCTCCCCCGCCCCCACCTGTGGCCTGAGCTGGGGTGCCCTGGACACGACCCCAGCCCCCAGCTCCATCCTCCAGGCTGTGGCCCTGCAGCCCTTGCCAGTCTGTTTATTTTAAATTTGGAATTCTCTTGAAACATTTACTAGACGTTTAAAATGCATTCCTTCACACTTCTTGTGATATTTTGGGTTTAAGGGTTCACTCTGCTTCACCCAGAGCGCAGGTAAAGGCAGGAGCTGCCCTGAGTCGCCGCTGGTGGGGCTTAACTTTCCACCCAGGTGAGAGAAGTCCCTCCGCCTGCAGCTCAGCCAGGACAGAGTCAGGCTCAGCCCCGCCTGCAGCCACCGCCTCCCTCACTCCGTCTTCCTGCGCTCTGTGGTGCCCGCCCACCGTGCCCGCCCCTCCCTTTCCCCCACTTCCGCCCTTCCTGGCTCCTCTCTCCGCTGGCCACAGCCCCACGCGTGTGGAGAGAGCCATGCATCCCAGGCCTGCTGGTTTGCGCCATGGCGGCTCCGGGCAGGCCCTGGACTCACCGCGGGGTAGAAGAAGAGGGAGAAGCCGGCGGCGGCCAGGCAGAGCGCGGGGCCCCGCATGATGATGCCCAGGATGTGCTGCCGGTAGAGGCCACGGTGGGCAGAGCGCTCGATCTGGGGGCTCAGGAGGTGCGGGAAGTGGAAGGCATAGAGCACGATCAGCGCCTGCGGGAGACGCTGCAGCCATGCGTGGGCCTCACACGGGCACCACAGGAAGTCTGGGGTGCGGGGGGCAGGGCCCTCGTGCTGCTCGGGCGGGCCTGGGGTCTCAGCCCAGCCTGAGGGCACAGGGCCCCTTCTCATTCTCCATCCACATCAGGAAGGGGGCTCAGGCCCTAAGCAGGTGCCCGGGGCAGGTTCGCCCTGGCTGGCACGGTCTGCACGGCCCCTCGGCGGGGGCCCCAAGACACAGCGGGGCACGGCGTCCTACCTGCACGACCCCGATGGCGATCACACACATGCAGAATAGGAAGATGCCCAGAGGCACCTCGGGGAAGGCCACCATCAAGGAAAACTGCAGCCAGAAAGACCCACAACATCAGGGCCCCTGCGAGTCCACTGGGCCGCGCCTGGGCCGCTGCAGAGCTGTCAGGGGAGGGGGTGTCTCTGCCACAGGAGCCCTTGGGCTGAAGCTTAAAGCCTTTAAAGCTTAAGGTTATCAAGCTCCTAAAGGCTCCCCACACCCCAACCCTCTGTGATGCACTGCGCTCAGAGCACGGCCCTCCCTCCGAATCCAGGAGCTGCTGCGTGAGAAGAGGGTGGGTCACCTGCAGGGATGAACCCAGGTTGGCCAGGAGGCTGGGGGCTCCCCCCCACCCCCACCCGCGCCCCATGACGGGAACCGGCCGGCTCTTGGAAACCTCTGCAACCACGTGGTCCAGGGCACCTGCCCATGGGCCCGAGAGCTTTGAGGACGGCATGTTCTGGGGTCAGTGGAGGGCGGCTGGGCCCGGGGTGGAAGGGGGCCAGAAGCCCCTGTGACTCACTGTGAATGGCAGGAAGGTGATGGTCATCATGCAGGCCTGGGAGGGAGGGGGGGCGCAGCTGAGGGTGGCTGGGGGCCAGCCCTGCACACCCGGGGCTGAGCACCGGCCCTGGCTCCTGGTGGGTGGAGCTCCAGCCCAGGAACCGAAGGAGAGACTCACCAGGTTGAGCAGGGCAAGCGTGTCGTCTATTTTCCCAACAACTTGGAACAACCTGAACAACTCAAGGAAAAGGGCAGAAGTCACTGTGAATGAATGTGGCTCTGACGGCATCAGTACAGACACTCACAGGACAGCTTCACGCTGAGATGGGGACACGCGGGCAGAAGACTGGCACAGGCAGGAAGCAGGCAGAGATCCCAGGCCGCGGCCTGTCTCATCCCCCACACGCTCTCTCCGCTTGCAGCCCCGAGGATGTGGCCTGCTCCTCCCCAGGTGGTCTCTGCCTGGCCAGGGCCCAGGGCACCTGAGGGCCGGGCGCTTCTCTCAGTCAGAAGCCCAGCCTGCAGCCCCTGTGGCAGAGGGTGGGGGCGCTGCTGAACCCCAGACAGGACGTGCGGGCTGATGGACGCTGGCCATGCCTGTGACCTGCACGGCTCCCGGCAGGACTGGGCTGGGCAGCCCCGGGCCTCCTCGCTTTCTGTGAGCAAGGAGGCGGGAGAGATCACTCGAAGCCTTAGAAGGGGGTCACTTGTCCTCACCAGAAATGACCACTTTGCTGAAAACATGTGTGTGTGGGACGATGCTGACAGACACTTTCCACCTGGGTGCCGTCGCCTCGCAAGTTCCTTGCCTTCCTGCGCCCCCAGCACCCTGGCGGGGGGTGTCTCCACCCTGGGGGCCTCCTGGACCCCCCTCCCATGGGGCTCGTCAGCAGAGCTCCGGGGCCCGGTTCCCCTGGGGTCCTGAGGATGCTTTTCCTCAGTGCTGTGCCCAGCACCCCGTCATCGTCCAGGCCTGGGGCGTGCTGCCGTGGCAACGTGCCCGTGAAAGCAGTGGTGTGGGCGAGGCCTCCGTGGGGAGCGGGGAGGGGCAGCTGCTCCCCAAGCACACCCGCCACCAGCCTGACCCTGGGCCAAGCGAGCCCACGCCTGCTGGGCGCACACCCCGCCAGCTGCCCCCCGAGCACAGGCCCCGGCCCGCTGTACCTTGTGTGGGCCGCCCAGGCCACGGTCACGATGAGGAAGGTCATCAGGTAGACAGCAATCCTGGTGGCAAGGAGCCTCTGGACACTCTTGTCAAACTCCTGCAACACAAGAGCCTCCCATCAACCCCACTCGCCTGGGATGGCGCCCCGCCCGGGGACACACCTCTGGAGGACCCACCCCACCCAGGCTTAGCCTCGTCTGGGCTGGCCCTGGGGCCCCTCCTGACATGCAGTCCCCTGGAATGCCTGCTCTGGAGGCAGAAAGGCCTCAGGCCTCTCCCAGGACCTCGGCAGGCGGCCAGGGGCCTGGCAGCCAGAGAGAGTCACGGCACTGACAGGTGAGTGGTCCCGAGGCCGTGTGAGGCCTGGCGAGAGGCTGTGTGACCCACGCTGGGAGGCACAGGAGAGGGCTCACGCATCACCGTCATCAGAAACTCCAGACGCAAAACCAACGCCTCGCCCTGTCTGCGGTTCCTCTGAGCCCACGTGAGCAGCTCTGGTTTCCGGACCCCCAGGTCCTGTGGTCTCGAGCCTTCTCCTTGGCGCCGGCTACCAGCCACGGGGCGCCTGCCCCAGCCTGCGGCACCCGCCCCAGCCTGCGGCACCCGCCCCAAAGGAGTGGCCCAGCCACAGTCTGGCTCAGAGCTCTTCCGGGTCGGTCAGCATGCAGACTGGGGGCTTCTCCATGGCGGTCAGTGGCGAGGCGCTCCAGGCCCACAGGTCCCCGTCGCCTACGGCATCTCCCACAAACACCTGCCTCCCTGTTCTGGAAAGCGGTGGCACTGAAGCCCCCAGAAGGTTCCGGAGCAGCAGGAGTGCCCATGCCCTGCAGGACCCCGTGGGGCGGCAGCTCCCTGGGGCAGAGAAGGTCGCATGGCCCTTTGCCAAGGTCATCAGGATCGACCTGCATCTGGGTCTCGTCCACACCCCGTGAGAACCAACGACACCACCTCTCTGAGAAGATTCCCAGCAGCGTCCAGGCTGGACCCAGACGTGCTGGTCCTGCACAGACCAGCGCTGGAGGTGACACCACGGCCACGAGGGGCTGAGCGCAGCACTCGGCACACACACGCCCAGGGACTCGTCCCCTCCTGGGTCAGGGCCACCTCGCAGGGGCTGGACGTGTCGCTGTCTCACCTACCCGGTGGAGACGCTCCAAGCTGACTAGCAATGGAAACTTGGCCTTACCTCCTTTCCCACTCTCCTCTCTGCTCACGCCCAGGCCCGGGTCTGCCAGGCTGGCCCCTCTGCTCCCCAGCACCTGCTTGGTGGGCTGCTCCGAGGCCACAGCACAGAACTAGGGGGCGTCCATGCCAGCCACCAGGGGCCCCTGCCCTTCCCAGGGCTCCTCAGGGCTCGGCCTGAGGGCACCGCCTTCATTCACAAGCCAGGGTGGGGCTGGCAGGCTCTGGGGGAGACGCAGCGGACAGCCTGCCCCAGCCCCCCAGCCAGGTGCGCCCAAGCAAAGCCCAACCTTGAGCCCGTGGCCTGAGCCTCCCGGGCCCCTGCCTGAATGCCAACACCGCAGACCATTCCCAAGTACCTGCTCCGGGGAGATCTCTGTGTGGGTCACGGGCAGGATCTACAACAGACACAGCGCAGGTCCAGGGACGCTCCCTGGGCACTGACCGCTCCCTGGGTGCCCGCATCGGCCGGCACTCGGGCCGGCCCGGGCCCCCCCTTCGCCCCTCGGCAGCCCGGGGCCCCCACGGACCATCACGGTGGCGATGATGGATAGCAGCGCGTCGCTGAAGCTGAGCATGCGATGCGAGTGCTGGATCCCGTCGGCCACGCCCTCGTCTGGCGAGCCCGCGGAGGCGTCTCCCTGCCCATCGAGGGTCGGCTCCGGGGTCTGGGGCCTGGACATGGTGGAGCCTGGAAAGAAGCACGGGTCTGAGCCGGCGTGGTGTTCCTGGGGCAGGTGCCTCAGAGGGGTCTGCTGGCTCCTCCACTAAGTCAACTTCACAGGAAACTGCCAAACCATTTACAGGGTAGCTGCAGGTTTGCATGCCCACCAGCAGGGTGCGAGCTGCAACTGCTCCCCTCTGGGTTTGGAGGCTCTTTATAAATTTGATGACTTTTCAATTTTAGCTGTGCTGACAGACATGCTATTTCACTGTGATTCAACCTGCACTTCCTATTGACCAGCTGAGGGTTCTCACGCGCCTACTTTTTACCTGTACACCTTTTGTGGTAAAGTGCCTGCTAGAATCTTCAGTTCACTTTTTTGGGGGGTCATTTGTATTCGTGTTGAATTTTGACAATTCTTTCCACACTGTGGTTAGAAGTCCTTTGTTAGATGTGTAATTTGCAGGCGTTTTCTCCAAATCCGTGACTTGCCTTTCCTTCTATTACCAATCTTCAGGAGGGTGTAAGTTTCTTTTTTAAAAATATTTACTTATTTGACTGCCTCGAGTCTTCATTGCATCATCCAAAACCAGGGATTGAACCTGCGTCCCCTGCATTGCAAGGATTCCTATCCATCAGGGAAGTCCCTAGAAGAATATAAGTTTTAAATTTTTATGAACTCTTAACTTACCACTTTTTTTTTATGGATTATTCTTCTGGTGTCATATCTAACAATGCTTTGCTGAACCCAAGATCACAAAGATTTTCTGTTTTCTTCTAGAAGTTTTAAAGTTTGAGGTTTGACTTTTGACCTATGATCAATTTTGAGTTTTTATATAACATGCAAAGTACGGTCAAGTTTCCCTTTCCTGCAGATGGATGTCTAGTTATTCCAACACTTCTTGTTTAAAAGACTGTCTCTTCTGCACTGAGCTGCCTTTGCAGGCACCTTGATCACAAACTGACAGACACATTCGTGGGGTGTCTCTGGGACATGCATCCTGTCCGGGAATGAGGCATCTGTCCTCTGCGGCATCACACTGCCTTCATGCCAGCCTCACATCAGTCCTGATGTCTGCTCGAGTCCTCCAGCTTTGTTCTTTTCCAGACCATTTGGATGATTCTTGCTCTTTGCCTCTCCCTCATGGCCTCCCGCTTGTTGAGGCCCCATTCAGAGTTCCTACAGGCAGAAAAATGGGCTGTAGTGGCCCTCACTGCCTGGCCCACAACTGGAGCTGGCCTGGGGTCACGGCCAGAAGAGAAGGAGGACTGAAAATCATCGAAGACTCAGACGTGTGTCACTCTTCAAGTTCCAACCCCCCTTCAACCTGTTGCCCTTTGTGCACGTTTTCTTCTCATGTTCTGTCCAGAGTTTTCACCTGTAATCAGCGGGAGGGGCCGGCACTAAATGGAATCCTTTTACTTCACAAAACGGAGGGAGATGGGAGCAAGGGAAGGTGGGAGGAAAGGCCGTCTGACCAACGGGGCAGGAGGTGGTGCATTTCTTTAGGGTTGACTCTGGGAAACAGACGTCCGTTACATGGTTCTCCACACTTTTTGTATGTGTAAGTTGTTTTCAATTAAATTTTATTCAAAAAATCAGTAAAGATCAAATATAGACACAGAAATTCTCAACAAAATGTTAACAAATGAAATTCTGTAACATATAGAAAGAATTGTGTATCATGCCAAGTGGGATTCATTCCAGGCACGCAAGGCTGGTTTATAATTAAAAAATCAATTACTGTAACACACCATATCAATAGAAAAAAGACAAAAACCATCATCTTAATAAATGCAGAAAAAGCATTTGACAAAATCTAACACTTCTTCATGATAAAAACTATTTGACAAAATAGGAATGGAAGAAAACCTCATCAACCTGATAAAGGGCAAACATCACACTCAACGGGGAAAACCCTGAGAACCGTTCCCATCTCAGACCAGTAGCAAGACAAAGGCCTCTGCTCCCCACGTTGTGCTGGGACTTCCAGTCATGGCAACGGTGCAAGGAGAACAAGCTAGAGGGCACACAGAAAGAGGCAGAACCAGCTCTCTCTGCAGACGATGTAACTCTGTAAAAAGAAAACCCTAAGGAACCCACACAAGGAAGCTATTAGAATAAATGAGTTCAGCAAGGTTGCAGGAAACAAGACCAATGTATAAACAACTGCATTTCTATTCACTAGCAATAACCAACCCTACAATACATTTAAGAAAGCAATTACATTTACAGTAGTGTCAAAAATACTCAGGAATAAATTTTAAAAATGAATATAACACATGGTTGAGCTTAAAGAGGGCCCCAATTAATGGAAAGACATCCTCTGTCCATGGACTAGATAACTTAATATTATTAAGATGACAATACTTCCCAGATGTACCTACAGATTCAATGCAATCCCTCTCAAAATTCCATCTGCCTTCCACATAGAAATTTACAAGCTGACCCTAAAATTCATATGGAAATGTAAGGAACCTTTAGCTATTTAAGGAGCAGCCAAGACAATCTTGAGAAAGAACACAGCTGAGGACTCACACTTCTCAATTTCAGAACTCAGTGCAAAGCTATGGTGCTCAAGTCAGTGCAGTATCAGCATAAAGACAGACATACAGATCAATGCACGAGAGCTGAGACTTCAGAGGTAAATCATTATGTTCACACTCCACTGACTTGCAATAAGTGTGTCAAGATCATTCAATGGGGAAAGAACAGTCTTCTAAACAAATATTGCTGAGAAAACTGGATATCCACACACAAAAGAATGAATTTGGTATTACCTCATGCCACATACAAAAATTAACTAAAAGTGAATGCCTAACTCTAAGAGCTAAGACATTGGAGAAATTCTGCATGGCCTCACATTCTGCAAAGAATTCTTAAATATAACACCAAAAGCACAAGTAACAACAAAAATAAATTGGAGTTCATCAGAATTGTGACTTTGGTGTTTAAAGGACACTATTAAGAAAAATACAAGAGTACTGGAGTGGGTTGCCATTTCCTTCTCCAGAGGATCTTCCTGACCCAGGGATCGAACCTGAGTCTCCTGCATTGTAGGCAGATGCTTTACTGTCTGAGCCACCAGCTATGACAAATCTAGACAGCATATTAAAATTTAGCAGACAACTCACTCCAGTGTTCTTGTCTGGGAAATCCCATGGACAGAGGAGCCTGGCATGATACATAAATATACATTGTAAGTATTAAAAAAAAAAAAAAAGCAGAGACATCACTTTACCAACAAAGGTCCATATAGTCAAAACTATGGTTTTTCTAGTAGTCATGTATGGATGTGAGAGTGGACATAAAGAAGGCTGAGTGCTGAAAAATTGATGCTTTTGAACTGTGGTGCTGGTGAAGACTCTTGAGAGTTCTTGGACAGCAAGATCAAATCAGTCCATCCTAAAGGAAAGCAGCCCTCCATGTTCATTGGGAGGACTGAAGCTGAAGCTCCAATACTCTGGCCACCTGATGCGAAGAACCAATTCACTGGAAAAGATCCTGATGTTGGGAAAGATTGAGGGCGAGAAGAGAAAGGGGCGACAGAGGATGAGATGGTTGGATGGCATCACTGATTCAGTGGACGTGAGTTTGAACAAACTCAGGGACTTAGTGAAGGATGAGAGCCTGGCATGCTACAGCTGATGAGGCTGCAGAGTCTAACACGACTTGGCAACTGAACAACAATGTTAATTCTGTTTAAAATTTTGAGGAACCTCTGTACAATTTTCCACAGCAGCTATCCTGTTTATATTCCCGCCAACAGTGCACTGGGGTTGTTTTCTCCATGTTCTCACTAAAAGTTGCTGCTGTTCTTCATTTATTTGTGTGATAGCCATCCTGGGGGGTGAATGTCTTGTGGTTTTGATTTGCTTTTCCCAATACAACCAAATGATGTTGAACATCTTTTGTTGTGTTTATTGGCCAATGGAATATCTTCTTTGGAGAAATGTCTTTTCACATTACTGCTAAGTTTTAAGAGTTCTATTTATATTTTGGATTCTAGACTCTTACCAGATACATAATATGCAAATATTTTCTCCCATTCTGTGGAGAGAGGAGCGTGGTAGGCTACAGTCCATAGGGTTTCGAAGAGTTGGACATGACTGAGCAACTTCAATTTCCTTTCCTTTTTTTCAAGGAGCAAACATCTTTTAATCTCATGGCTGCAGTCACTGTCTGTAATGATTTTGGAGCCCAAGAAAATAAAATCTGTCATTGTTTCCACTTTTTCCCCATCTATCTGCCATGAAACAATGGGACCAGATGCCATGAGAATTAACATAGGATTCAGTAATTCCACTTCTGGGATTGCCACTTCCTTAGACTGGGAGGTGCTCCTGAAGTAAGCCAGGACTAAGTCACAAGGAGCACTTTAGCTCCTTCAGAAGTGTGGAACTTACTGTGAAGATTGTGCAGGGCTTATATACTTTTCTATATATATATATTATATTCCATATACAAGTGCATTATATTTTCTCCCAGCGTGGGCTGTCTTTTCATTCTCTCTCATATATATGTGTGTATGTGTATAGGTACATATATGTATATATTTAGAGGTTCCCAGGTGGCTCAATAGTAAAGAATCCAGCTGCCAATGCAGGAAATGTAAGAGATTCAGCTTCTATCCCTGGGTCAGGAAGATCCCCTGGAGAAGGAAATGGCAACCCACTCCAGTATTCCTGCCTGGGAAATCCCGTGGACAGAGGAGCCCGGCGGGCTGCAGCCCAAAGGGTCAGAAAGAGTCAGACACAACTGAGCACGGATGCACATATATATTCAGATCAACAGACTGCCTTTCACAGCAGATTTGAGTCTGCAGAGTAACTGAAGGGCAAGTGCAGAGAACTCAGTCGCCAGTCCCCCTGCCCCGCTCTCCCCGTCATTAGCGTCTGACGTCAGCGCGGCTCAGGTGCTGAGGCGACGTGGACACGGGTGCGCTGCAGCTCTGTCGGTGTCACACGAACGGGCATCACAGTCCTGAGGCCCCCTGGGCTGCCTCTACTCACCCCTCCCCACCCCAGGCCCCTGGCAGCCACCCATGCGTCCACTTGTCTCGTCTTGCCGTTTCCAGAACGTCACGGAGCTGGAATCCAGCAGTATGTGGCGCTTTCAGAGTGGCTCCTTCCACCTGGTGACGTGCTTCTGAGGTCCTCTGTTTCATTTCTGTGGCTTCCGGCTCATTTCCTTTTATCCCTGCATAATACTGTTTTATCCATGTACCAGTTCATCCATTCACCTGCTGAAGCGCATCTGCAACACATATTGTCAAGTCCCTAAGTCTGGTGAAGTCCTGTTTATCTACTTTTATTCTTCATTAAAAAAAATTTTTTTTATTATGTTTATTTTTTTTTATTCTTCATTTTTGTTGTTTATCTACCTTTTTATGGATTGTTCTTTGGTGTCATATTAGAAACTCTCACGAGTGGCTTTCTACAAGTTTTATCGTTTTTTTTTTCTTTCCATATATGATGCAAGGTATGGATTAAGTCTTTTTTTAAACATATGGATATCTGATTTTTCCAGCATCATTTGTTGAAAAGACTATCCTTTCTCCGATTAATTACCTTTATTCAAAATCAACTGACCATATTTATACTTTTGGGTCCACTGATCTACTTATGTATCTTTATACCAACACCACACTATTTAGATTACTGTACTGTTATAAGAACTGAAGTTACATAGTGTAAGTCATAAAAATTTGTCCTTGTTCAAACTTGCTTTGGCTATTCTAGCTCCTATGCTCTTCCAAATGAATTTTAAAATCATGTGTCAGTTAAAAACGTATGATAGGATTTTAACTGGGTTGACATTGAATGTATAGATTGATTTGATGTACTAACAATACTGAAATTTCTAAATTAATGAATACTGTGTAACTTTCCACTTATTAAGGGTTCTCTGAGCAAAGTTGCCTAGTTTTCAGTTATAAATCTTGCATATCTGTTACAGATTATCTTCAAAATTTACTATCTGTTGACACCATTGTAAATAGTGTTTTTTCTATTTTCAACTTCCAGTATTTGTTGCTAGCTATTTGGAAATAGAACTTTTTTTGTTTGTTTGTTTATTAACATTGTATTCTATAACTCTGCTAAAACCGTTAGTTCTAGTAGCTCTTTTTGTAGTCTCCACGGTTTTTTCACCGAGAGCAGTGATTCTCAACTGAGGGCGACCTCCCCCTTAAGGGACAACGGCAACGCCTGGAGATGCTTTGGGTTGCAACAAGTGGTATGTGACTGGTATCCAGGGGCCGAGACAGAGGTGCTGCCGAAGGCCCTATGGTGCACTGGAAACATCACTCCTCAAGACTGATAAGGAACTATCTGGTCCACAATGTCCATGGCCAAGGCGAGGAAAGTCTGACATGGACTATTATGTTACCTTCAAATAAACAATCTTACTTCTTTCTTTCCAACCTGGAAGCTTTTAATTTCTTGCCTCATTACACTGGCTAGAATTTCTAGTATAATGTTGAATACTTGTTCCTGATCTTGGAGGGAAAAAAATTCAGTCTTTCATCATTCCATTATGTCAGCTATAGGTATTTCATAGATGCCCTTATCACGCTGAGAAATCTTCACTTTATTCCTAGCTTGTCAACAGTATTTTTTTTTTAAATCAGGAATGGATGCTGAATTTTTTCAAATGCTTTTTCTTTAAAAAAAAAAATTTGGTTTTGGCCACAAGGCATGTGGGATTGAACCTGCACCCCCTGCAGTGATAGTGTGGAGTCTTAACCACTGGATCACCAGGGAAGTCCCCATCAAATGTTTTTTCTATGTCTTGTGTGCGTTATTTGCTTAGTCGTGTCCGACTCTTTGAACGCCATGAACTGGAGCTTGCCAGGCTCTTCTGTCCATGGAATTATCCAGGCAAGAATACTGGAGTGGGTTGCCATTTCCTTCTCCAGGGGAATCTTCCTGACCCAGGGATCAAACCAGGGTCTCCTGCATTGCAGAGATTCCTTACCATCATAGCCAGAAGGAAGTCCCTAAATCTTGAGATGACCCATTTGGTTTCCTTTTTCACTGTAATACTGTAAATTACATTGACCCATTTTTGAACACTAAGCCAACTTTGCATTCCTAAGATGAACTTCACTTGATCAACGTTGTATTATCCTTTTTATATAGTATTGGATTCAGTTTGCTAAAAAATGTTTTATAAGAATTTTTATTTGTTATGAGAATACTAGTCTGCAACTTTCTTTTGTTGTCTGTGTCAAATTTTGGCATTAGAATAATGCTATCCTTATAGAATGAGCTGGCAAACATTTCCTTCAGTTTAAAGAACCCCTATGGAATTGATAATATTTCTTCTTTAGTTTGGTGGAATTCCCAGGAAAGCCATCTAGGTATGGAGTTTTCTTTGAGGAAACGTTTTTAACTATAAATTCAATGCTTTAATAGTTATAGGGCTATATTGGTTTTTCTATTTCTTCTGGAGTGAGTTTTAGCACTGTCTTCTAAGGAATTTGTTCCCTTAGTGCAAGTGATTGAATTTATTGGCAGAAAGTTGTTCATGTTCTCTGATTACCCTTTTAGCAATGACATCATCACCTTCATTCATGATATTGTTAATCTTTTTTTCCCCTTGTTCAACTTGGCCAGCAATTACTCATTTTATTTATCATCTCAAAGAATCAGCTTTTGGTTTCATTGATTTTTCTCTATTGTCTTTTATTTATTTCTGCTCTGATTCTTATCATTTCCTTTTTTGTACTCAAGAGTTTCATTCGTTCTTATTTTTCTAGTTTATTAAGATGAATGATTTGAGACAACTTTTGAAATGCTGCATTTTCATTTTTTTCATTCAGTGTAAAATTTTAATTTCCCTTTTGATTTCTCCTTTAATCTATGGGTAATGTACAAGTGAGTCAATAGATTTTTAAATATTTGGATGATTTTCCAGATATATGCTATCGATTTCCAGCTTATTCCATAGTGGTCAGGGAACATATTTGCCCAGAACATGATACATCTTGGTAAATGTTGTTTATATATTTGATAAGTCCAGTTGGTTGATGGTATCACTCAACTCTGCCACATCCTTGGTCATTTTCTGGGTATTTGTTCTGTCATTATCTGAGAAAGTAGTATTGAAATTTCCAACTACAACTGTGGGTTTGTGTTTCTCTCCTTGCAGAACTATTAGCTTTTGCTTCATGTATTTTGAAGTTTTATTATCAGAGACAGAACTGTTTAGGATTGTTACATCTTCTGATGAATTTACCCATTCATCATTATTAAATCTTTCTAACTTCTGATTGTAGTCTTTGTTATGAAATCTACTAGAGGGACAGGTTTGGTGACAAAGACTGTGCACACAGTCTTAGACTGCATATGTGAGGTGAGCCACCTCAGAACACAGGGCTGTGAGTCCAGGAGGGAGTGTGGTCCAGAGACACAGAACTGGATGAAGATGGTGCTACTGCAGCTCCTCAAGCAGCATCAGTATAAAAAGTGCTCCATCAACATGAAATACAAAGTCTGAATAAACTCTCGTCCCCAAGGGAGTCACACTATCTAGCAATCTGCACCTGGTTGTAGGTCACACCAGCACAACCCACATCCTCTGAACTCAAACACACCCTGGGCAACATCATGCTTTCCTGTGTTATTCACTAGGTTTCCCACAAAAGCTACTTTAGATCTTTTACCGCACTGTTTCAATCTTAGCTGTCTTACCTCCCTTCTCAATTTCAGTTGTTTCCTTCTCCTTATTCACAGGGAAAAGAGAAATCATTAGAGAATTCCTTCACTTTAATTCCAAAAAACATATAAAGTTACTACACCTTCCTCCATTTCCTTTTATGAGGAGAAGCAATTTTCCAAAGCAAATGCTTCCCTATGCTCTGGATGTCATCCCCGCCCACCTTCTACGGGACCACTGCGCACCTGCCCCGTCCCTTCACTCTCCACACAGAGGCACTGAGTTACCTCCACTTACCCTCTCTTTCTTTCTACACTCCTCCCCTTAGGTTAAAGGGAGCTTGCCAATGAAACGTTATTCTTGGCAAGGTCACCAAAGATCTCATTGTTGCTAAGTCCAACATACAACTTTCACTCTCTTCCCTACTTTAAAACAGTATGTGTCACTTCTAATTACCCTCCCTCCCTTCCCCCCATCTTCCTGCGGCCCTGGGACACAATGCTCTTAGTTTTATTCCTGCTTCCTTGGCTGTTCCTCCTCTCTGAGGACTGCATCTTTCTAACTACCGTGTCCCCTCAGGGCTCTCTTCAACTGCCACCTATATGCTGCTGCTGCTAAGTCACTTCATTCGTGTCCGACTCCATAGACGGCAGCCCACCAGGCTCCGGTGTCCCTGAGAATCTCCAGGCAAGAACACTGGAGTCGGTTGCCATTTCCTTCTCCGATGCAGGAAAGTGAAAAGGGAAAGTGAAGTCGCTCAGTCGTGTCCCACTCGTAGCGACCCCACGGACTGCAGCCTACCAGGCTCCTCCGTCCATGGAATTTTCCAGGCAAGGGACACCCAAACACAACCTGACTCCTTCTTGAGCCCCCAATCCTTGTATTCCATTTAGCAGACGAACACTGGCTGGAGAAGCCGTGTGACTTGTGTGGACTTCAAGCTGTATCACTAACTGTATCCAGACCCCGGCCATCTGGCCATGTAATGCCACTGCGGAGCACGTTTTGTCACCCCAAAGGCGGTGGGGTGGGATGGGAGTTCGCCGAGATGCTCCAGGGTCACTAAGACGAACACTTATAAAAGGATGTGGCAAGCAGTAAAGCCCTGTACGAACTAACCTGCTTCATTACAAGGATAACACACGCTAGTCTGTCTGGAGAGACATCTCTGTTAAGCTCCGGGCGGGTGACAAAGCTGTCTGGCGAGCCGGCTCCAAGGCCCCGCCCCGGGACCAGGAAGCGGCCCAGGGGCCAGGCGAGCGGTGCTGTCTTACCTGAGGGGGCAGCTCTAGGTGGTGGGCGACACCCGGGAGTCTGGGTCCAGTGCCGCCAGATCTGACTTTTTTCTACAGAAGCTACCAATCTCGGTTTCTAAAATTGAGCTTTTCAGTTCTTTAGTTGGAACCAAAGCAAAAAGACGGACATTGCCAGCGCACCGGCGCTCCGCGCACAGAGTCCGCTCCTCCCGCCGCGCAGACCTGCCCCGGCAGCTCCCAAGCGCCAGCTTCCGCGGAAACGGCCACGCAGGAACGGTTGGGCGCCAGGCCCGGAGCGAGACCTCCGAGGGGCGACCGCCGCGACCAGCAGGCGCGCGACCCGGAAGTCCCCCCGAGGCCCGCAGGCGCGCGACCCGGAAGTCCGCCGAGGCCGCGGCGGAAGTGCGGCGCCGGTGCTCTTCCGGGCGGGTCGCGACCCCCGCGCCTGCGTCGCGGAGTCGGGCGGAAGCTGGTGCGGCTTGCGAGCGGCGGTTGCCGAGCGCACCCGGACGCGCGCGGACCCGGAGCCCTCGGGCCGGCGCCCGCCGCGGGCCGCCGCCATGTCGCTGCTGCAGTCCGCGCTCGACTTCCTGGCGGGCCCGGGCTCTCTGGGGGGCGCGGCCGGCCGCGACCAGACGGACTTCGTGGGGCAGACGGTGGAGATGGGCGAGCTGCGGCTGCGGGTGCGCCGGGTCCTGGCCGAAGGTGAGGGCGGCCGCGGCCGGTAGGGCGGCGACTGCGGGGGAGGAGGCCGGCCGCGGGTCGGGCACTTCCTTGTCGGAGGCTCGGGGTCAGGCCGGGCCGTGGCAGTCCTGCCGGCGGGTGTGGGCCGACCCCCGGCCAGGGCGGAGGCTAGCCCGGCGGGCGGGACCCCACACCACTGGAGGCTGGAGTCTGGAGGCGGGCGGTGCGGCGGGAGCAGGCGAAGCCGTGGCCCCTCTTGCTCCGAGGGCCACGGTGGGTCGGCGGACGCAGGGCCGGCCCCCTGGCAGACAGGCGCTCGGGCGTGGGTGGCCGTACTCCTGGCCTCCTCAGGTGCGGGGACACACTGTGCGGTGTCAGCTAGCCGCGCTGCCTCTTCGCCCCTGATCGTCCCTCTCCCCGACCTCTGTCTGAGACCCCAGGCGAGTTTCCTCAGGACGAGCCAACAGGTGTGACCGTTGCGGACCTTACTTTGGTAGGCCGGTCAGGGCCGTCTTCGGTACTTCCGCATGCCCTCTCTGGCTTTCTGAATGTCTTCTTTACTTCACGCAGAGTTTCTCACCCCTGTTGGTGCAGCCCGGCTTCCTCGGCCAGATTTTGCTCCTTTGTCTGGCCCGGCAGATTCCTCTAGCCGTTGCACTTACCAGCTGAAGGCGTGGCTTTGGGGCCGGTGCTGAAGCCGGACTTGCCACCTGATGTCGCACCCTTGCTGCCACCTGTGCTCAGTTTGAGCTTAGGAGTGCTGGCTGTTCTAGTGCCCTCCTTCCTAAAGGCCTCAGGTGGTGCTAAGGCCAGAGCACCACCACATACTTTTTCTCCACTGTCAGAAACAGATTTTGGGTGTGACTGGGTGAGAAAACCTCAGGTTCTTCTTTCCGATGTGGAGGCCAGTGTATCTAGTAATGAGAAGTGTGCCCGCCCCCCCATCAGTTCATTTATTCTGAAAATACCAGGCAAGTATTTTGATTCTTTAAGAAATTCACAATGCTCAGCACATGGTCTCTACCTTGTGGAAGTTCAGGTGAGACACAGGCTCTGATGACCAGAGGTCAACAAAGTGCGGGGGTGGGGGGGGGGGGTCCCCTGGTGGGTAGACAGTGGGCTCAGGAAGCTCCTTTCAGTGACTTGACCCCCAGGATGAAGAACAGGGAGAGCGGGCACCCTAGCTGTGTAGCACTTGTTCCCTTCGTTCTCCCAGCAGGTCAGGAGCCATGGATTTCCTGCACTTAAACTGAAGTGGTAGCCCAGGGCTTCTGAAGCTTGTGAAGCTGTTTTTAACTGGGACAGTAGGAAACCTGTATGAAGTCCTTCACATAAAATAGCAACCTTAGGGCGTGGGCTGTGGGCTTGTGGTTGTCTTCTATAAATATGGGGAAGGTTCAGTTCAGAACTTTTGGGTACCTATGTGGACAACTGCAGAATTTTTCAGGTCTTGGAAAGGTAGAGTGTAGCCTGTAGGTCCTGGGATATAAGCGCTGAGACTTGGGAAACAGTCGCGTCATCAAATGTACTGATATTCAATACTCCTGTAATGAAGTAAGTATTCTCATTGTGGGGTAATTAGGTCTTCAAATAGTCTTATATCAGTTCATGTCGGGGTTGTTCCAGCTGAGTTTCTCATCAGATTTTGCTCTCAAATGGTTTAGGGAGAAAGCATTGGTTTCATAGCTTTTTGCAATTTATAGCCTGAAATGGGTTGTTGAGTAGAACTGTGGAGCTAGATAGCTTTTCAGAGTTTGTTCTAAATTTTCACTTTTTAAGAACAAACGGGCTTCCCTGGTGGCTCACACGGTAAAGAATCTGCCCGCAGTGCAGGAGACCCAGGTTCGATTCTTGGGTCGGGAAGATCCCCTGGAGAAGGGCATGGCAGTCACTCCAGTATTCTTGCCTGGAGAATTCCGTGGACATAGGAGCCTGGTGAGCTGTAGTCCATGAGGTCGCAGAGTCCATGAGTCGCACACGACTGAGCGACTGACACACACGAAAGCAAAATGCTGGGAACCCCCAACGTCAGAGCTGTGCGGCTGAGTGACCCGGGGGCACTGGCGTGTCCTTCTGCTTGGATGCTGTGTGCTCACACCTTCTTCCACCAGAAAGGCCGAGAGTGAGGGATCGCTGCTGCTGCGGAGCTCTATCTCAGGGCTGCCAGCTCTGCGGGGCCAGTCCGCTTTGTGGCCTCGCTCCTGGGGGTGGATGCGGGCGCTCGGGAGGCGAGCACGGCTGCACAGCTGTGGTGTGATCTGTGGTCAGATGTCCCGTGAGCTCTGTCAGCCAGGATGTGTCTGCTTGGACACGTGTGTGCTGGGGATGGTGTCAGTGGTCTTGGATGAACTTAATGTGGTTCCTGCGCAGAGTCCGTGTTCCCTGTGGGTGATGCTGGCCCAAGGAGGTGTGAAGGCGCACTCCCGCCAGCTCCCAGGCTGGGTTCACTCCTGAGGCCCTGCTGCTGCTTCACAGCTCCTGCGGGTTTCTCCTCTGCCCGTGGGCCTGTCCTGACTGCATGAGGGCACGGGGGTGGTGGGGGAGAGGACTGGGCCCTCCTCTGCAGGGCCCCGCTGCGTGGTGCCTTGGGGGGCTTGTGGGGGGCCGCTGGGCTGTGGTGGCCCCTGTGGACCCCCTTTTCCACTTGGGAAGCGTGGCTGAGCCCTGAGCCCCATGGCTCGCTGGTCTTGTAGTTCTGGTGTCTTCTCTCTTGAGCGTTGGGGTCTTGTCATCCCTGTGTCTTTGCCCTTGACCCTGGGCCTGGAGGCCTGAGTGTGGGGACCCTTCTCTGCCAGGGAGGGTTCCAAGTGGCTGTCTCCTCCCAGATACCGCGGAGCACACAGCCAGCTCTCACCTCAGGGCTGTGGGCTCCTGCCTGTGGCCCTCAGGGCACAGTGGCCCTGCCTCGTGTCCCCCTCAGCTAGCCCTGCCCCTGCATGTGGGCGGCTTCAAGGTTGGCCTTTAATCGTGGTGATGGTGCCCAGTGTAAAACAGTAGTAGCCCCCACAGCAGCACTTGTGGGGGTCCTGGCTACATGGGGGCAGTCATAGTGCTGGTGCTGAGCTCAGGGCTGTTGGGAGCTTGCCAGGCCACCAGGGGTGATGGTGGAGTCAGGCGGGAGCCCACGAGAGGCTTTGGTCCGAGGGAACGCGTGGGTCCATCTCAGGTGTGTCCTGCAGGGAGCGGTGTCCAGAGGGAATCCCAGTAAAAGCATCTGTTGGCGCGGGATTGCTGGGGGCCAGCTGGGAGCCCAGTGCAGAGGCTGCTGCACTTCGAGGCCTGCGGTCCTTCCCCAGAACACGTCTGAGGGCACGTGAAGTGGGCCAGGGGAGGTCATCGTGGGCGGGACTCTGCGGGGAGGCGTGCTCCCCTTCAGGGCCCCCCGTCTGTGTGAGCGTGCCTGTCCCTGCAGGAGGGTGATGAGCGTGTGTGTAGTGGGGCTCCTGGAATTCTGCTCCATGGAAGTGTCTGCTTCTCAGCAGCAGTGCTGAGAAAGCGTGTCAAGGTCACCTGACCTGCTTCCCACGTTGCGGTGTCGCCCGGCCCGTGGCTTGCTGTCCCGCCAGCGGGCCGCACCTCCCCTGGCGCCTGTCTGTGACCCTGCGCTGTGGGAGGATTGGTCACCCGCCACCTCGGAGGCCCTGCTGGACTCCACCTACCCCCACCCTTCTCATTTTAGCGGGTGTAGGGAAAGAGCAACTTAGCCAGGATGGCGGGGTCAGCCTCTTGCCCCACGTTTTGTAAACACGTGGTTATACGGCAGCCGGGCTCACTTACGGCAGCGCGCATGGGGGTCATGATGCCCCGCCCCCACTGCCCCCTGTTTGGCCATGGGCCACTTTTGGTCTATAAGCACGTATAAGCCCCACCTGAAAAGCCCTTGCGTCTGCACTGGGGCCAGCCCGGAGAGAATAAACGTGTCTCCTGTTCCTGCCACTCCTGGAGTTTTCTTCCAGCTTCCCTGCTCGCACCTCGCCTGTTTTGGGTTCAGCGAACAGTGAGATACAGCAAGACAGTTGGTGTAGACGGCAGGATACCCAGTGGCAGGGGAGCCTGAGGCTCCAGTGGATGGAGGAAGCTGGCGGCTACTGCAGAGCAAGTGGTATGGGTGGCTGTGGCCTCTCCATGTGGGCCGTGGCGGCCGGGTGCGCTTGGGGTGGCTTCGTGGGTTTGAAGCTCAGTTCCCTTTCCTGCTGCAGTTTGCTGGCCCTCTCCTGCTTTGGACCTTGGTGTGTTTTCCTGTTTGGGATTGTTACAAATAAAGCTCCCAAGGACATTTTTTACTGTGTGTGCGCGTGTGCATGTGTTTTCCTTTCTTTTGGGTAAAATGCCCAGGAGTGGATTGTGGGCTTCTAGTCGGATGGAGGGTTGACTTTACATGAAACAGCCAAACCCTCTCCACTGGGGCTTTGCCACCTCCTACCCCACGGCCTCCCCAGTGTGTGAGTGTCCTGATTATACCCATTCTCCAGGGCATGCAGTGGCTGAATCTGCATCTTCTCCATCGTACTGTGTTGAACATTTTTTCACCATTAGTCACTTGTGTATCTTTTTTGTGTGTGTGAAATGTTTGTTAAAATCTTTTTTTCATTTTTGGGGGGGAGGGCAGGAGTTGTGGGAGTATTTTTTTTTTAAATTATGGTATAATGAGAATTTCCTGACTACTTATGGATAAACCTGGGAGTATCTGTTTTAGATCCAAGTCCGGATTTTATATAACATACATACACAGAGACACACATGTGTGTGGGGAAGTGAAGGTAAGCCATTTTTTACTTCCAGAACATCAGTTCAGTTGCTCAGTCGTGTCTGACTGTGATCCCATGGACTGCAGCACGTCAGGCCTCCCTGTCCATCACCAACTCCCGGAGTTTACTCAGACTCATGTCCATTGAGTTGGTAATGCCATCCAACCATCTCATCCTCTGTTGTCCCCTCCTCTTCCTCCCTTCCATCTTTCCCAGCATCAGGGTCTTTTCCAATGAGGCAGTTCTTCACATAACGTGGCCAAAGTATTGGTGCTTCAGCTTCAGCATCAGTCCTTCCAGTGAATATTCAGGACTGATTTCCTTCAGGATAGACTGGTTGGAACTCTTTGTAGTCCAAGGGACTCTAAAGAGTCTTCTCCAACATCACAGTTCAAAAGCATCAATTCTTTGACGCTTGTCTTTCTTTATAGTCCAATTCTCACATCCATACATGACTACTGGAAGAACCATAGCTTTGACTAGATGGACCTTTGTCAGCAAAGTAATGTCTCTGCTTTTTAATATGCTGTCTAGGTTGGTCATAGCTTTTTTTCCAAGGAGGAAGCATCTTTTAATTTCATGGCTGCAGCCACTTTCTGCAGTGATTTTGGAGCCCCCCAAAATAAAGTCTTTCACTGTTTCCCCATCTATTTGCCATGAAGTGATGGGACCCGGTGCCATGATCTTAGTTTTCTGAATGTTAAGCTTTAAGCCAGATTTTTCACTCTCCTCTTTCACCTTCATCAAGAGGCTCTTTAGTTCTTCTCACTTTCCGTCATAAGGGTGCTGTCATCTGCATATCTGAGGTTATTGATATTACTCCCGGCAACCTTGATTCCAGCTTGCGCTCCGTCCAGAACATACCCAGTCACAAGTGTCTTAGCAGCACCCAGCAGGGCATCCCTTTATGTGTTTTATATGCTGGTGTTTGTTTTTTTTTTAACTTTTCCTTTTGAGATCATTGTAGACTTACGTGGAGTTGGAAGAAAAGATGCAGACAGGTCTGGGTACACTGTCTAGTGGCAATGGCTAGAAAAACTGTGGTCACAGCCAGGTTTCGAAGTGTCTGTCCCCATGGGAATCCCTGGGGACCCCTGAAGAGCATTGGCCTCCCCCCTCTGTCCTTTGTCCTCTGAAGAAGTCTGTGTAAATGGGATCATGTGCGACATCTCAGAATTGGCTTCTTTCACCCCGCATGATTCTCTGGGGACCATCCACGTTGCTGTGTCCTAACTTTTTTTGTCTCTGCAGAGCAGTCCATGGTGTGGATACACCATAGTTTGCTCAGCTTTTCACCCACTGGACATCTGGGCTGTTTCCAGGTTTTTGATCATTTGAAATAAAGCTGCTATAAACATTCACGTACAGGTTGTTGTATGGCTGTGTTTTCATTTTTCTGGAATGAGTGCGCAGGTGCTGGGTCACGTGGCAGTTGGTGTCTTGTTTTTAGAAAGCTGCCAACCTGTCTCTAGCGCTCTGCTGTTTGCGCTTGGCCATGGGCGGAGGGGCGCCTGCCTGTGCTCGGGCGCCGCACCCGCCGTAGGCTGGGCGTGTAAACGCGGCTTCGCCTTCCTGCCTCTGGGGCTGGAGCCTGAGGCCAGGGAGCTGGCAGGCTCCTAGGGAGGTCTCTCCCCCTTGGCTGTTCTCGCTCCCCCTTACTCTGAGGACCCCAGTCCTGTTACATCGGGACCCCACCTTCTGACCTCATTGAACTTCAGTCGACTCCCCGCACACCCTGTCTCCAGATGCGGCCGTGTTGGGGTTAGGGCTTCAACTCGTGACTTCTCGGGGACGCAGTTGAGTCTCTGCGTCTCTGCCAGCGTTTTATGTTGTCTTTGGTGGTCATTCTGGCAGGTGTGTGATGATGTCTCATTGAGGCTTTAGTTTGCGTTTCCCTAAAAACTCATGCTTTGCTTATTTTCACCTGCTCATCCTCACAGGTGAAATGTCTCTTCGTGTCCTCTGCCTCTTTTCCAATCATCTTTGATTGCTGAATTTTGAGAGCTTCTTGAGTCCTCTGTCTAGGGTGGTTGCCAGGTGTTTTCTCTCAGGCTACTTGTCTTCTGGCCTCCTAACCGGGTCTCTTGTGGATCCAGGGCTCTCACTTTGATGAAGTCTATTCTGTTGCTTTTCGTTCCGGAATCCTGCTTTTGCTGTCTAGTCTGAAAACTTTGAGCTCTGCATCTCCAGGATTCTCTCCCGTGCTGTCTCGTGGTTTGACACTTGTATGCTCTGAGTTAACGGGTGAGGTTTAGACTGAAGTTCTTCTTTCTTTTGCCTGGAGCTGTCCAGTTGAAAATACCATCCTTCTGAAAGTGCTTTTGCAGTTTGGGCATATTTGTGTGGTTCTGTTTCTGGGGCTTTTCTTTTTTGTTCCATTGATCTACAGTCTGTCTGTCCACCAGTACCGCACAGTCTTCATTACTGTAGCTATACAACAAAATTTGAAATTTTTTTTTCTGAGTTAGGAAAAATTTTTTAAATGCAGAAAAGTAGAAAGAGTAACAACAGAACAGACACCTTTGTTCCTGCTATCCAGAATTAATAAATACTAACTTTGAAAATGGATTCCCTCGTAGCTCAGTTGATAAAGAATCTGCCTGCAATGTGGGAGACCCAGGTTTGATTCCTGGGTGGGAAAGATCCCTGGAGAAGGAAATAGCAACCCACTCCAGTATTCTTGCCTGAAGAATCCAATGGACAGAGGAGCCTGGCGGGCTACGGCCTATGGGGTTGAAAGAGTCAGACACAACTTAACCACCACCAACTTTAAAAAAGTCGTCTTTGGTCCCAGACCTTTTCTAGGCAGTGAAGCACCACAGATGTTGTGAAGGTCCCGTGGACCCCCTGCTCCCGCTGCATTGCCGTATCTCTCTTTAGAGGCAGACACCACCGTGAACTAGTGCACGGACTTCCTGCTCATCTTGATCCTTCCGCTGCAGGCGCTGTGTTCAGGCTGCGTAATCTTGCTGTGGGGGTGTTAAATGTAAGTGACTGTGTTTTGACCTCTGAAGAGTTTGTGGTGGTGGCCTGGTGGTTTGCTCAGCACACCATTCTGGTTGCCCACTGTGTCCGACACTGTTCTGGGTGCCTGTGACAGCAATGCAGACAACTCGGACGACATTTCTGCTTCGAGCTCGCGGCCTGGTTGGAGAGACAGTAAATAAGTATCCAGATAGAGTCAGGTATCGGAGAACTCTGGGGAGAAGAAACGGGGTGGGGGGCGTGGGGGGCGGTTCAGGGGAGTGAGGTGAGGGGAGTCGGGCCAGGCCCTGCGGGGCTGTGGCCAGGGGGGTGGCCCCGGGCAGCAGTGGGCTTGATGTCTGAGCAGGTGCGGTGGTATCGGTCTGGCTGCAGCGGAGGCCTGAGGATGGTCCCACGGACCTGGTAGCCCTGCTGAGGTTGCCCTTCTGGACGTTTTTGGTGGAGTCCTTAGGAGTGTTTGCTTCATTGTCTTATTATCTGCAAGTAAAAGCAGTCTTAGGTCCTCCATTCTTTATTTTCTAGCTTTCTTGCACTGTTAGGCTCACTGATAAAATGTTGTATTGTGGCTCTGAGAGCAGCAGAAATCCTTGCTTTGTTCTTGATCTTAGAGAGGACCTTTAAGTCTTGTGTTAGCGGTTAGTTTTTCGTGGTTGCCATTTCTTAGATTGAAGAAGTTTCTGCTTCAATTCATAGTTTGCTGAACATTTTTAAAAATTTTACTGTTTTGAAGGATCATGACTGGGTTTTGCGCGTGGGCAGAAACTTCCGTGGCGTCTGTCGAGGTGACCTGCCCTCCCTTTTACAGTGTGCATTCCTGGGTGGTCATAACGTACTGTCCTTCCTGCATATTGCCAGAATCACTCCTAGTGTTTTCTGATGGTTTTTGATTTCTGTGTTAATGAGTGCTTTTGATCTGTAATTGTATGCTTATTGTTTTCTCTGCCTCAAAAAAGACTCTGGGAACTATTCTCTCTTGGCACAGATTTCGTGTGAGGTTGTTGTACTTTCTTCACTTAAATGTTTGATAGAATTCTCCAGTGAAGCCATCTGTTTTTCTGTTTCTGTTTTCTGGGTTTTCATTTATTTCCTTTAATCTATTTTTTATATGGACCTATTTGATTTTTTAACAGCTATGTTGAGATAAAAGTGACAGAGTAGCTCTGCATATATGTCAAAACACTGTAAGTATGTTCTACATGTGTGTTAATGTGTGTGTGTGTATGTATATCTACACAGCTGTCACTGTGAAGGTGGTGAACAAACCCATCGCCTCCACGGTTTTCCTCCTCACCCCCCAAGCCACTGCTCATCTGCTTTTTGTTATTGTGATTACTCTGTGTTTTCTCGGGTCTCCTGTGAATGAGGTCACGTGTGCACACTCTTTTCCTGACTGCCGCTCCTCAGCGTGGCTGCTCGCAGTCCTGCTGCTGCATGTCAGCAGCAGTGCATCTGGTCACGTGAGGGTGGCCGCTCCATCCACTCACCATCGATGGACACGGGTTGTTCCTGCTGGGGCTGCTATGAACATGCTTGTACGAGTCTTTGTGAGGACGTGTGCGTTTCTTTTTCCTGGGTAAATACTCACAATGTGATGGCAGAGCTGTAGAGTTGATGGGTGTTTAGCTTCTGAAGAACTCTCCAAACTGTCTTCCAAAATGATGATACCATTCTGAATTCCTGTGGGCATTGTAAATAAGCGTGCAGTTGCTCCACACCTCAATCAATAATTGGTAGGTCGGTTTTAAACTTTTTAGATGTTCTAATAGGTATATAGTAGTATCTTTGTGGTTTAAATATGCATATACCTGGTGGATAATGACATTTTTTCATGTGGTTACTTGCCAGCTGTTTGTCTTGGTTGAGTATCTTTTCGTATATTTTGCCCCTTAAAATGTTGTTGAAGTGAACTTTGGATTTTATGTATATTTTCTGGATAGAGATCCTTTGCCAGATGTGTAATTTGCGAAGTCCAGTTAGGGACTTGTCTTTTCAAGCTCTCAACAGTGTTTGCAAAAACCGTCTTTGATGAAGTCCATTTATCATATTTTTCATTTATGGATCATACTGTTTGCCTAATGTAGGGTTTGTCAAAATGGTTGATTTTTCGTATATTGCTGTTACATCACACAACCTTCCTAAACTCGTTCATTATTGATAGTAGCTTGAAGGAGTAGGTATCACCTTGTCTACATAGACAGTCATGTTGGTTGTTGTCTTTTTTCAGCCTGGATGCCTTTCATTTCCTTTCTTGCCTGATTGCGCTGGCTGCGCCTCCAGCGTGATACTGAATGGCAGTGGCGAGAACAGGCCTAGGCCTGCCCGGCCCTGGTCGCAGAGGGAAGCGTCAGGCCCCGACCCCGAGTGTGGTGGTGGCCGAGGGCCTTCCAGAGGCGCCGTCCTCAGGCTGAGCAGCTGTCCTTCTGTTCCCATTTGCTGAGAGTTTTAGCTTTCGTGGTGAAATTTTCCACTGTAGGGAGCTAGAGAGGACTGAGAAGTCAAGCTAAAGATAGTCTAATTACATTGATCAAACCCACTTTACTTAGTTGTGATGTATTATCCTTTTTTATAGTTGTTGGGTTTAATTTGCTAACATTTTGTTTTACGTAGAATTAACGATCTGTGAGGAATTCTCTCATCCATGTTTGTGTGTGGTACGAGTCACTTGTTTCCAGAGAACTGGCATCGATTGTGTTGATTTTCCTGCCCTGGTCTCTGTCTGTGAACAGGGTGTGTAGAAGGCAGTCACATAAACCAGGGCCACCATCACGGCGGAACACAGACTCCTGGCCACAGTCCAGTTTATGCCTTTTCTCAGTCAAGGTATTTTTACAGCTAAATGTTAAATAAAACTGCTGTGTATTTTTCTAATTTTCAGGAGGGTTTGCATTTGTGTATGAAGCTCAAGATCTGGGAAGTGGCAGAGAGTATGCATTGAAGGTAACAAAGGGGATGAGCTTTTGTGGGTTTTCCTGTGTTTTAAAGGAAATAAATTTCTAAGTGACACTGTTTCCAGAGGTTTATCCCCTCCCCTTTAGTTTATATTTCTTTCTTACAGTCTGTGTCTATTTGTGACACTTGTTTCTTCTATAGTCTTAGAGGACTTGAAAGCTGTGGGTTTCAGCTTTGGGGCGGCCAGGGGAGGGGAGTCAGAGCTGCCAAAGTAAGGGTTCCAGGAACCCCGGGCATTTGAAAGCCACTCGTGTAAAGTGGCGCGTGCACACTGTGTCTGTGAGCCGGGCTCTCGGGTGGGGTGCTGGGAGCACTTTGTGTTCCGTCCTGAGACTCTGAGGGGGCCTGCTTAGCCTCCGGGGCAGTGACCGTCATGGGGTTCGGCTGGGCTGGGGGCGTGCACTTGGACTCTTGGGTCTGGAAGTAGACCCACATCTCTCATTTTCCTCCAGTCTGTTGGGTGAGAAACCTCCTGTTTTTAGTTTTTCTTACGTTCTTGGATCACCGAGGACCATTTCTGAGGTCCTTTAACCTGTCACGTTTCTCTGTGGGTCAGATGTTAACACACAGTCAGGCGGGGACAACCCTCAGATGCACTGTGTGTGCTCGGTGAGAGCAGACAGATAAGGCCCTTAATCTTTCCTCATCCGTTATTTCCCGCTACAGAGATTGCTGTCCAATGAAGAGGAGAAGAACAGAGCCATCATTCAGGAAGTGTGTTTCATGGTATCCTTTTCCAGGGCTGAGCACAAGCATGGCCCCGTGGGGAGGCCTGCGGCCGGCCGTGGCTGCCCTTGGCTGCCGGCTGCTCGGGGACGCCCTCTCTGTTTGCTTCATTGGACTTGCCCGTAGCCCATGTCTAGTAGGAAGGAGTTTTCTTCCTTGTTCTTTACTCTGAGTTATGGTAAGAGATTTATAGCTTTGGGAGCAACAGCATCATTCCTGCCAAGAGGTCTCAAACTGGGGGTGGGCAGCTCCCTGCCTCCGCCCTGCTGCCTGCCCAGTGACCTGATGTGGTGCCTGGCTCCTGGCCAGTAGTTCTGCCCTCAGCTCTTCGCCAGCCCTGGCTCCCGTGGGCTCCAAGTTGTTTTCTGAGCAGCCCCCGGTACCTTCACCCTTCCCAGAGGGCAGGGGCCCTGGGCGTCCGTGCACGGAGCCTGATCTGCGGGCTTGTTTGGCTTGGCTCTCCACTCCCACGTGCGTTTCCCTGGAACTGGGGTCTCGCCCTTTGCTGTCAGAATCTGTTCTCCATCTGGAAGCTCTGTCCACTGTGAGCCTGCCAGCCTCCGAGCCTGAGGGTCCTCACCGTGTTGGGCTTCCTGTGGCCTCCTTCAGCCTCACCTGCTACCCCACCAGCCCCTGGCCAGGCGTGCGGCCGGCGGCGGGGGGTGGGGGTGGGGTCCTTCAGCACCTTCCCTTTCCTTGTGTCCAGTGTCTTCCTGTCCTCCTGGCTGCCTTCCACCTGCTCCCCGTGCTGTTTTTGTGGTTGTGCACTCAGATTGCCCTTAGTTGGAGTCAGTGTTCTGACTTCAGTGTCTTAGTATTACGTATATATATTTGTTTTTAAACATGCAGACTTACGCATTCTCCTTTAACGAGACACCTGCAGAAGAAACTTTCAGGCCACCCAAATATTGTCCAGTTTTGTTCTGCAGCATCGATAGGAAAAGAGGAGTCGGACACTGGGCAGGCGGAGTTCCTGCTGCTCATGGAGCTCTGCAGAGGTGAGGTGCCTGCGGCTCGGGACCACCCAGCAGGCGGGACGGCTCCTGCGGTCTCCTCTCCAGAGACGCATGGTCGTCAGGGAGAGCGTGGCTTCCTGTCTGGTGGGAGCTCTTTGAGTGGCTGCATCCACCCCCTCACCCCCATGCCGGGCTGAGAGCAGAACTGGGGCTGCGGAGGGGCGGCTGCGCTGTCGGGGCCATCAGGCAGCAGGAAGCAGCCGTGGTCGGGAAGTGGCTGGAAGCCGGGGTGGGCAGGGCCGTGGAGGTGGGCGGGGCCGCGGAGGTGGGCGGGGCCGCGGAGGTGGGCCTGCAACCTCACCAGCTCAAGGTGGTCGCGCCTGCTATGTTCTGAGAGGAAGACTTGTGTCTCCTGACAGCAGTGGGGAGCCGGTGCTTTCTCAGGACTTTTTGGGGCAGAGCAGGCGAGTGGGCAGGCAGTGTTGCCAGGCTCCCCAGGAGAGGTGAGGCTTCTGTCAGCGGCAGAAGCAGGGTCCCCGCCTGGAGGGTTGGGCTCCTCATCCCACAGCTGAACCTCTGCCCTGTGCTGGACCCGTGTGGGCAAGACAGCTCTTGGAGTTGGGCAGGACTTCTGAGGCCCGGCAGGCGTGGAGGACTGGCCAGAGGGCCTGGAGCTAGGGCAGGAGCCCCCAGACGCCCTGCTTGTCCATCCGTCACCGGCTGTGCGTGGGGCTGCCGTGAAGCCAGGGGAGAGCGCGGGAGACTGAGGCAGGGGGCTCCCCCGAAGGGAGGGAGGAAAGCTCCCTGAGGGGTCACGGCCCCCAGAGGAGTGTCCCAGGAAGAGGACGGGGGCCGTGAGTGTGGGAGTCTTTCTGCGAAGAGCAGAAACGGGGTGCAGTGGTTGCTGGTTGGGGGGGTCTTGGGGACCACAGCCAGGAGTACAGGATCCTCACCCTGAGTGGAGGGGACCAGGACCCCATCCCAGGTGAAGACAGGACCCCGGTGTGTGGTGCTCTTGTCCCAGCAGCGTGGGCGCCTGGGCTCCCGTGGGGCCTGGCGTTTGGGGTCCTGTGCGGCGCTGGCCGTGCTCGCAGGCGCCTTTCCTGGGTGCGCACCGTGCAGCGTGGGCACTCAGCTCACGTCGGGGCTCTCCATGTGGCTGGTCCATCACTGTCCTTCATCTGCAAGAAAGCGGTGCCTACTCACTGAAGCCAGCATCGTGTGTGAGCTTATGAGGCAGGCTCCTGCCTGCAAGCCTGCTGCACCCACGCCCTGCACGTTCATGTGCACCCCCGGGAGGCTTCCTGGGGTGGGGCTGGGCTCATGGGGGCCTTGTGGCTGTGTGGTGCTGCTCTTTGTTCCACGTCGAGTGGGACCAGGGGTCCCATAACATGCGGAGCTCACCTCTGGGAGTGGAGGCAGCCTGGGGCCCTGGACAGGAGTGTGTAGGCGGGACTCTTGGAAGAGGCTTTGGGATGTCTAGGGCAAGAACAGGGTCGGGGGCCCAAGGCAGGTGAGTCATGGGTCCTCGGAAGCTGGCCCAGCAAAGACAGCACACGGTTGCGGAGGGAGCCCCTGTGGAGAGGGCCAGTGGCCCCGGGCTCCGGCCAGTTCCAGCGGGACTGAGGTCCCTGCGCCACAGAGACAGGAAGGAACGCCTTGAGGTGGGGACCCCTCGGGGTGCAGCCTGGGGTGGGGGCCCAGAGGTGGAGGATGTATCCGCTGAGATCTCAGGTGAACAGCCGAGGACCGCTGTTAACTAAGGAAGCTCAGCGGTCATTGCCCCAGAGGTGTCTGCCAGAACGTGCACGTTCAGGGTCGTGGTCCTTGTGACTGCTGCGTCACGAAGGCTCTGTGGTCGGAGGCCTCTGCCACTGCGGGCAGGCTTCCCATCCAGGGCTCTGTAACCCCGACTGGGTGCTGGCCGGAGGGCAGGGAGGGCGGCACCACGGCGGGTGCAGGAGGGCAGCAGGCCTGGGCACCAGCTTCGGCAGTTCCCTGGTGATGTGAGTTTGATTCTCTTTTAGGGCAGCTGGTGGAATTTTTAAAAAAAGTCGAATCTAAAGGTCCGCTCTCGTGTGACACCGTCCTGAAGATTTTCTACCAGACGTGCAGGGCGGTGCAGCACATGCACAGACAGAAGCCGCCCATCATCCACAGGGACCTCAAGGTACGGGCCCCGCCCGCCCTGCCTGCCCTGCTCGCCACGAGAGGGGGCCGGCGCCCGCTGCCCGGCAGCCCCCTGCGCTCAGGCTGCCTCTGCTCCTGTCCCCAGCTGGGGGCTCTCGCCCACGGGTGAGGGTGTGGACGGTCGTGGGCGCGGACCCCTGCGTGGAGCCGAGAGGAGGTAACGTCCCCTGGGCTGCTCTGGGCAGGAGGCCTGCCCGCCTGCTGCTGGGCGCTGGGCAGGAGCGCTTCCCCACAGGGCTGCGTGTGCCCCTGGCACGCACGGGAGGCTGCCCTTCCTCCTGGGGCCACCACTGGTGGGGGAGGGGGCTTCGTGGTCACGACTTTGTGTTTTCTTGTTTAACGATGTGTGTTTTTGCTGTGTTTTTAGTCATCAGAGTTCTTACTGTTAAGTTAACTGGGTGTCTTTTGCCTTTTTTCTGTTGTCTGTTGGTTGGTTTTTGTACGTTCTTACAATAGTGTTTTTTAAGTGGAACATGCTACAGATGTCTCCCGTGGTCTGTGGCTTCATTTTAACGATAATCCGGCATCCGCGAAGGCAGGGCCCCAACTCTCACAGCGGCTCAGGGTGGCGGCAGGCCCCCTCTACCCTCCCCAGTCTGACTTGCTAAAAGAAGACCCCAGATATGCCCCTTCCTGCCAGGAACCTCCCTTTGCTTCCTGCATGTCCAGCTGTGGCCAGCTTTCCCGTTTCCTCTTGGGGCATCTTGAACCTTGGGAACAGCACCGTCCTCGGGAGGTGGCGGGCTCCTCTCTGGCTCAGGAAGGTGAAAAACTTC
Organism: Muntiacus reevesi; assembly: GCF_963930625.1. Taxonomy (NCBI): domain Eukaryota; kingdom Metazoa; phylum Chordata; class Mammalia; order Artiodactyla; family Cervidae; genus Muntiacus; species Muntiacus reevesi. The sequence goes on along the minus strand of NC_089270.1, from coordinate 300,982 downwards.
AAGGATGACAGCTCGGCCTGGGGGGCACTGCTCAGCGCCCGTGTGCTGGGTCCGTGGCTGCTGGCGCTGTGCAGGAACTTCTCACCTGCTCCTGTGGTCTGTCCCCGGGGGTCTTGGCATGGCACTCCACAGAGGGGCAGGAAGGGCCCGGGGACCCCAGACACGAGTGACGGGCCCGGATGCACGTCCTCCTCAGTGTGGGTTTCCTGTTGCCCCTGGCCTTTCCTTCTGGTGTGGGGTTTGCCTGCCTCACCCTGTCCGTGGGGACCCGGTGGCCTGTGGGGCAGCCCCGTGTCAGCGCTGGCAGGGCAGACCGCTCTCCTGTGGCATCTCGTGTTTGGCGTGAGTCATCTTGGCCCCTTGTGAGGGGTCTTCAGCGCCCAACCTTGCTGCTCCCCGGCCTGCGTATCAGAGCGGGTCCCCCAGGCTGTGCGGCTCTTGCCAGCTCTTGGTGTCTCTGCCCGAGCCGGGACCCAGCAAAGCGAGCCGCGTGGGCGGCCTGGCTCCCAGCGCCTCTTAGTTATGTTCACACTGCTCTGGGGTCTGTTAACGTGCAGTGCGTTATGCCCAAAAGACAATGTCCATCCCTTCAATTAAAAATACTTGATTGCTGAAAAATACAACTGTCATCGGAGCCCTTCAGTGGGTCTCATGGTAACATTGAAGGCCACTGATCACAGATTCAGCAACACGAACGATAATGACGGAACGTCTGAAGTGTTTCGAGAGTTATCGAATGGGACACGGAGTCAGACACAAAGTGAGCAGATGCTGTTGGGAAAAGGCGCCTACAGACTTGTGGGCGTGGGGCTGGCACAGACCTGCCTGTGTGAGAAGCGCAGGGAAGTGAGGCTGGCCTGTGCTTGTTTGGCTCAGAGTGTCGGCTTCTGGTTAGAGTGGCCGTGACCCCTGCTCCAAGAGAGGGGCTGACAGGTTGGAGACGTCCCAGCTGCTGGGTTGGTAAAGGTGCTCCCAACCTGGGTCATGGAGTCCTGGTCTCCTGACTCTTTGCAGCCACCGGAGGAGTAGAGCTCCCTGGGGCGAGTGGGCTGGCCGTGGGGCCCGGCTCCCGGGCGGTGGGGCAAGTGGGCTGGCCGTGGGGCCCGGCTCCCGGGCGGTGGGGCAAGTGGGCTGGCCGTGGGGCCCGGCTCCCGAGCTGCGGGCGGGTCTGTGCCCCCCTGTTCGGAGGAGAGTCCAGGTCCCTGTTTGATGCAGATTGAAGGTCTCAATTATTCACAGTTTCTGAATAAGAGGTCTTCCGTGTATCTTTTGTTAGGTTTCTTCCTCAGTTATTAATGTGTTTGGTGACTTTTAAATGGTATGTTAATTTTTTCTCATCTTTTTAAGTTTTCTAAAGGTTTTTATTGTAAATATTCTATATATATTGTATATATCCTATGTTACTAGCTTATCTTTGATTTGTGGTGGATTTTACCTTCCGTTTGTTTATGTGTCCCATCTTAAGGTACACACACCGATTTTGGTCAGAACGGAGTGTCCCCTTTCCCCAGAAGACTCCCTGGCCGGTCTGCCCTTTGGGCCTCTGCCCGCCCGGCCTCACAGACTGTTTCTGGAACTTGCAGGTTGAAAACTTGCTGCTCAGTAACCAGGGGACCATCAAGCTGTGCGACTTCGGCAGTGCCACGACCATCTCGCACTACCCCGACTACAGCTGGAGCGCCCAGCGCCGGGCCCTGGTGGAGGAGGAGGCAAGTGTGGCGCCAGGACACCACCGCCGCCCGTGCCTGCTCTGGCCGGCTCTCCGCTTGCTTTTTTCTTGATGTGGCAAAGTATGCAATGTAAAATTTCCCGCCGTAACCATTTTTAAGCGTGCGGTCCCGTTTTAAAGGTGGCACTTTAAAGCATCATGTAAAAACCTGCCTTCGGGGTGGTTCAGCAGGTAACCACAGGAGCCCCCCGGGGAGACGGGTGGGCGAGTTCAGGCCCCTGTGAACGGCAGGTGGCACTGAGTGGGCACAGACAGCCCCTGCTGGGGCAGCCGTCTGCACACTCACACTGTGTCCTCGTACGGGGAGCGCGTGCTCGCAGACGCGGCCCCGGAACCCGTACCAGCAGAGCCCAGCGTGAGACCAGCAGCCAGGGCCGCACGCTACACTCTCCCTGGAGGCCGCGCTCACTGGGGGGCACCCGCGCCTCGGGGCTGCAGATGCGTCCTGCCTGGGGCCTGGTCTGCAGCTCGCCCTGGGGCTCTGGTCACAGCACCCAGAGCGGGTCCCGCAGCCTCGTGACCCCGCCCGCCACGCACCCTCCTCCGCTGTTGGTGGTTCACGAGGACTCCTGGGTGCTGCTGTGGGGGCTGCCGGTCCTTTGCATCCCTGGTGCTGGCCCCATGTGCCCAGCCCGCTTCAGGGGCCCCGTGCAGGGCCTTGTGTGACCACCCTGGCCAGGCCTCCTGGCCGGCGCTGGGCCCCGCTGCCCGGGCTTGTGCCTCTTCCTCTGACACGTTCTCCTCTTTTCAGATCACGAGGAACACGACGCCCATGTACAGGACGCCAGAAATCGTGGACTTGTACTCGAACTTCCCCATCGGCGAGAAGCAGGACATCTGGGTGAGGCGGCTGGCCCCTGGGCCTGGGCAGCCCGACTGGCCCCGCGGGGCTCTGGGTGAGGCTGCGGCCACCTGGCCCTCGCCTCCCCTTTCTCCTCCGTGGTTCTTGCTCTCCTCCGGTGGTTCTGTATCCCTCTCTGCAGCCCTGGTGACGCTGTTAGTGGACAGGCGCTGGCGTGGGGCGCTGAGGGGTGGGGGCCGGTGTTGCCCAGCCCCAGCCCGAAACGGGGTGTTCCTGCACGCCTGGACCTGAGCTTGTCTGGTCCGAGCCCCTTCGAAGACTAGGGTTCTCAGAGCCACAGTCTGCGTGGCCAGCGTTGGGCCTTCCGGATGGCCTTGCAGCTGTGCACTGACCTGGTGATGCCGGAGCTGTGACTGGGCCGGAGGCCTTACGGGGTCTCAGAGTGAGGTCAGGCCCATCCTCTAGTACATGTCCCGTTGGTGGAAGGCGGCCCCTGTGTACGTGGGGCCTGACTGAGTGGGTGTCTGCTGACCCCTTGGTTCAGCATTAGGGCTTGGACCTCAGGGAGCCCTGCTCCTGCCCATCCGAGGTGCCCTGTGGCCTCCCTGGTGCCCTGAGAGCAGGACTGGGGGCCCTGAACCGCCACCTCAGGGCTCCCGTCCAGGTCCAGTAGGCCCGTGACCCACAGTCCCAGTGCTTGGGGAGCCTTGTGCTGGTGAGTGGAGACTGGTGGACACGCGTGAGCTGGTCGACTCCAAGTGGACGCCTTTAGCCCGTCCCAGCCCAAGGACCGCATGCATGAGCTGGAAGGCGGCGCTTGGCCTGGTCTGGGCCCCACATGAGCCTCAGTCCCTTCAACGTGCTGGACAGTCTTGGTTTCCTGTCCTCCTGTGGCAGGTGCTGTGGTGGAGGCAGGGAAGGGGTGCGGGGCCGGCAGCCCCCGACTCGTCCCTGGCGCTCAGCACGGCCGCTTGGCGAGTAGAGCCCACCCTGGGGTAGTAGATTGGTGTTTGGAAAGGACTTTCTCATCAGAGAACGGAGGATTGAGCTTTATTGGCCACTCTGATGTGGCTGGTGTCTGCGCCCCGCGAGTGTAGACCGTGGCCAGCGGGCAGGGCAGAGCCAGCAGGCCTTCCTGTCTCTGCAGGCCCTGGGCTGCATCCTGTACCTGCTCTGCTTCGGGCAGCACCCGTTTGAGGACGGGGCAAAGCTTCGCATCGTCAATGGGAAGTACGTGATCCCCGCCGACGACACGCGCTACTCTGTGTTCCATGGCCTCATCCGTAAGTCCCAGCGCAGCCCACCTCACCCTGAGCATGTGTCCTGAGCGGCAGCTTCTGCTGATCTTGTTCTTCACATTGTCCTTCCCCGCTTGCTTTTAAAAGCAGTAGTGTAAGCAAGACACGGGCCTCCAGGGCCCACTGCCCTGCAGAGTGAGGGGTGCTGCCCGCCCGGGGCACCAGCCCTGCCGCCCTCAGGATGAGCTCTGCCTCTGCCGTAGGTGCCATGCTCAAGGTCAACCCGGAGGAGCGGCTGTCCGTCACCGAGCTGGTCAACCAGCTCCAGGAGATCGCGGCCGCCCGCAACGTGAACCCCAAGTCACCCATCACCGAGGTGGGCTTCCACGTGCTGCTTGCAATGATGCTGTGTCGCTTTAGAGTCAGGTGGTTAGGTGGTCTGGCTTCACTTGGCTCTTGAGGAGGGAGGAGCCCCCGGGGTCGCCTGAGGGGCAGTGTGCCACCCTGTGGGGTTCCTGGAGCCGGGAGACAGAGCCCAGGGTGGGGCTCAGAGGTTCAGAGTGGGTGAGGTTCAGAGAGGCCAGTGGCGAGGAGGAAAAGGCCGCTGAGGCAGGTCGGCCTGGGCTGCCCCGTGGTCTTTTCAGAGAACCTGGGCCTCCGGGTGGGCCAAGTCTCGGGTGGCGTTTGGGCCCGAGATCCAGAGGCAGCCAGCCCATGTGTGCCCCTGAGGACGGCTCCACAGGAAAGGCAGAAGTGCCTGAGGAAGGACACAGGCTGCTTCCGCTGGGGCTCGTGAGCACGTGCTGCTCTACGTGCTTCTAGAACCTGGGACCTGTGGGTCAGACGTCAGCCCAACCCTACACCCTGCTGTATGGTTTTTCTGCCCGGGGCCTCGAGGGAGAGAAGTCAGCTGGTCCTCGGGGCAGCGTGGGCACACTGGCCTGCCCCGATGGACTCTGAGACCAGGAAAGCACCGGGTAGGAGGCTGGGCTGGAGTCGGGAGAGCCGGAGGCTCTGTACGCTGCGGCCTGGGGCCTCCGAACATGTTCCCCGCGGCCTGGGCCTGCAGCCTCAGCACGTTCCCTGCAGCTTCCGAGCTGCTGTGGAGCCTGCAGTCCCACAAGAGGTGCTCTGTGTTTTCGAGAAGCTGATGAAACAACAAAGTTTTTGATTTCTGGGTGAATGACACAGTTGAGCTAAGACACACGTGCCTGACATTTCGCAGGTATTGTTTTTAAGGCTCTTGGGAGCAGCCCACTTATCACTGACCACTTCTGGTGCTTCACGTACCATAGAGGCCATGAGAGAGTGTTTCCTGAGTTTAATGTGTCATGGTAACCTGAAAGTAAGAATGCTCAGAAACTTTGGAAGAGACTTCAGAGAACTTTTGCGTAGCTTGTAGAGAGTGGACGCGGAGCTGCAGTTGCTCCGGCTGGGAGAGCGCGCGGGAGTGGGTTCGTCTGGGCCCGTCGCGGGGAGCCTCAGGTCTCCAGGGCGGTTGTGTTACAACGGCAGCTGACGCGGCCTCGGGCTCAGCCCCCGGGACACACGCTGTGCTCTCTGGCCGCGCTTCGTGGCGGTCATCCCGCCTGAGCCTCCATGGGTCCCGTGCTGTGTCCTGTCTACGACAGGGCCTGCGGCCTTGGTGGGTGGGGTGGGTTCACGTCTGCTGCCTGTGTTGTGAATGGAGGTGTGTGCCTGGGTGGTCCCACGGATCAGCCCTGGGGTCCAGGACTCGTTGGGACCCTAGGGGGGTCCTTGGTGGTTCTGTAACGAGCCAGGTGGAGGAGGGTGGACTTGGTGGGCGACGTGTCCCGATTGCCTGGCCTGACGCGAGTTTGCACCTTTCCAGCTCCTGGAGCAGAATGGAGGCTATGGGCATGCGGCCCCTCCTGGCTCCACGGGCAGCGGTGAGTATCCCCGGGACCCCGGTTCACGATTCCTGAGCCGCTCCTAGACTCAGCAGGGCTGTTCCTTGGTGAGGCTCAGGACCAGCGTGGGGGCCAGAGGCCGGACACCTGCCTTCTGCCCTGCCCGCCATCGGGGCAGCCTGGGTCCTCTGAGCCCCAGCCTTGCCCGAGGGGCTCTGGGGGGACTGCCTGTAGGCTGCCTCAGCCTTGGGTCCCCGGGGGACTGGGTGGCCACAAGGGTCTCCAGCGAGAGTGGCCCCTGCCCGGTCAGATGCGGGGGCTCCTTGAGGCCAGCCCACGGTGACCCCGGGGGTGGCCCCGGAGGAGGTGTGTGAGGGAGCAGAGCTGCTTTGTGGGGACCACAGGGGCCGCGTCTGCTCACTGTGAGGATGGCTTGGGTGGGGAGGTGGGTCTGACAGGGGGCAGGGGGCCGGTGGACTTTGTTCACGGCTCGGCCGTGTTTGCTGAGAGGGTTGCTGTTGATCTGCTAGTTAGCCTGGGGGTTCTGGGGGCCGGTGCAGCCAGCCCTCAGTGTGGCTGCCCCGGAAGGTTCCAGACACGCCTCTGCCCTATGTCTCCAGGGCCATCCCTACCTCACTGTCAGGGTCATGCTGCCACTCGTCGCCTCCAGGGCTGATGCTGGCAGCTGGCCAGCCCGTGTCCTGGCTCCTTGTCCACCAGAATGGCTCTGGCTCAGCTGCCTCCTTGGGGCACAGTGTAGGGGGCCGCTTCGAGGTGCCTGGACAGACACGCCACGTGCGTACGGTGCCTGGCAGAGGGCTGGCGTAGGTGTCACACACGCATTGCCCCTGGATCCAGAGGCCACAGGCCGCCCCTCACGAGTGCGTGTGGAGCCTCCTTTCCGTCCTCACCCCGACTTGTGCACTCACGACCGCGGTGTAGTCGTGCCCTGGACCCTGGTCTCGGGGCCTTTGTGGGCCGCTGCTCCGGCCTCGTCAGGGCGGCCGCTGGGGGCCTGTTGCCCTGCAGACCAGCAGAGCGGGGGGCCGCCGTGGCCTTCCTGTGCCGCGAGTGGCCCTGCTCCTGCCCCCTCCTCTCCCCTCTCCTCCCCACGCATCTGCAGCCTGCGTCTGTGGGCGTGTTCGTACCTTGCGTACCAGCCTGGTCACCCCCGCTGGGCTCCAACGTGTTTGTCAGAGACAGGGTCGCTACTGGTGTCCAGCAGGCGCTGGGAGCGAGTTGGGTGAGTGTCTGGGACATGGGAACAGCCTCACGCGCCTAAAGGCTCTGGCCTGTGGGTGTAGCCAGGCTCTGCTCTGGGTCATTTCTACCCAGTTCATTCTCGCGCCGGGGCATGGAACACAGGTGGAGGATGCCGGCCCAGGCTGAGGGACGTGCCTGCTGCGGCGCCCGGGCTTCTGGACACGTCTGTCTCTGCCTGCAGGTCTGGTGGTCGCTGAGTACGAGCAGCCTTATGGCGGGTTCCTGGACATTCTGCGTGGGGGCACCGAGCGCCTCTTCACCAACATCAAGGACACCTCCTCCAAGGTCATCCAGTCCGTTGCTAAGTGAGTTAAGGATGCACGGGCACATGGGTTCTCTGCTGTGTGATTTTTGAAGCCTTGGGTGCGGACCTGCATCCAGACGTGCAGAACCCGCACTTACGGCCGAGTGAGCGTGCGTGCTCAGCATCAGCCTGGCCCCCCTACGCGAGTTCAGGCGCCCCCACATGCCTACCCCCGCGCTGGAGGCCATGCACACCGGGTCTCGGCCGCGTCTCTCCTGAGGCTGGCCCTGTCCACGGAGACGGCGGCCACGCACACAGCCTGCTTGTGCTGTCCTCCGAGAGGTCTTGGCTTTGACCAGGGAGCAGCAGGAGTCAGATTCTGTCTGACACGCGCTTGCCTCACTGGGGCAGGGGCGGCCTGTGTGTCTGTGCTGTGAGCCGCTGGGTAATGCAGCCCTCACACAGTCATGCAGGCCTCACTTGTCTTCTCTGTGCCGTGGTCGTTATTGCACGCCCACGGCTGTTGGGGACACAGGCGGGGGCTCACGTGCTCGTGCATGAGTGTGAGTTGGCGTGTGCGTGCACGCATGTGTGTTGTGTAGGTGGACGTGGTGGCGCCCCAGTGCTTTACCTCTGACGTGACCGTGTGGGCTGAGAGGAGCGTGGTGTCTACCGAGCGCGGGCCCTGGCCGGCAGGTGCCTGCACCCCTGCGCGGTGAGGCCCTTTGTGCTGCCCGGGCTGCACCTCATTGCCAGCGGGAAGGTCAGAGGCACATCTGTGGGTCTGGTACCTGGCTGCCCAGAGTCCTGTCCACAAGAGGCGACGTGGCCGTCGCGGGCCGGAGGGCCCTGCTGTGGGCGGGCAGAGGACCCTGCCCGGGGCCTCCCCGTCAGCTGTCTGTGCTGCCGCGTCCCGGGAGCGGAGGGTGCCCTCGCATGTGGTGGCTGCCCCCAGCCTGCAGCTCCCCCTGCACTTCCACTGACGAGGTGCCCACGGCCACACTCACATCCTCCTGTCTTCTTCCCAGTGGGGTTCGTTGTGGGGTCTTGGGTGGACCCGGCGGGAACAGCAGGCTGACAGCTGTCAGCAGACTTGAGAGAAGCCACCCGGCCTTGCTGGGAACCGAGTTCCCACGAGGCTGAGGTGCACGCCCGTGGGGGCCAGCCTTGCTGGAAGCCCCTCTGAGCACCAGGGCCAGGTGGGTAACTGCTTCCTGCCCGGGATGCCCCGGTGCTTGCGAAGCTGGTTTAAGGTACGGGCCTGAGCGCGCTTGTCTAGGGCCTCCATGCTGAGGCCTGGCACAGTGATGACCCTGGACGTGACCTGTCACTGCACGCCCCACAGCAGGGCCAGGACAGGGTGGACGGGACCTCAGACTCTCCCTGAAAGCAAGGAGGCCCCTCCCCACACAGGGCAAGACCAGATGTGGGGACCCAGCTCTGGACGCTGGCTGGGGGAGGGGTATCCCTGTGGCCACCGGCTCGCAAGTGTGCGGGGAGCACACCCTGGGCCTGTGGGCCTCGACCCCCAGGCGGGCAGATGGTCTGCAGGGAACGGCCTTCGCCCTGTGGGTCAGACAAGTGCAGCAGCCACGATGCTTGAGCTCGCCAGGGGCTTTCTCCAGGTCTGGCACAGGGTCCAGTCAGGGCCTGGTGACAGGGCCCCTCCAGGGCCACTCCACTCTGGGTCTGCAGGCGGGGCCCTTTCTCGGGGTGTGTGAACCCGCCCTGTGGCCTCTGGCTCGCAGTCCTGATCCTGAGCTCCTGCCCGTCTGTGGTCTCTTGTTTTAGGCCCAGGCCCCACATGTGCACATGTCTGTGTTCTCTTGTTGGTTTCTCAGTGGCTTTAGGCGCAGGCCCCACAGGTCAACGCGTCCCAGGCCCCACATACCAGGTTCTCACGGCCACCTCCGCCAGGCGCCCTCAGTTCCCAGTGTGGTGTGTCTGACCTGCCCACCCCTGTGCTGGTGCCCTGGTCCCTCACAGGGGCAACGGGGTGCGTGGCCGGGCTGTGCCAGCCGCCCCAGCACTCAGCGTCCTATGTGCAGCCTCTGGGCCTGGGACGCAGACCTCCGGCCGCGTATCCATGTGGACTGCTGCTCCGGCCTTTGCTCTGTTTCCTGACGGTGTTTGTTTCTCCCGCTGACTTTGTGTCGCACGCTATAGACTGTGAACGTAGTGAACGTGGCCGGCACTCTCCACGCTTGCTGCCGGCATCACTTGGGCACAGGTTTGTCCACACTCCCTCTGTGCCCTCCGTCCTCTGCCGTGGAGGCCTATCCTGCCTGGCTTGTCAATAGAGCGGGCCTGCCCTGGCGTTCCTGTGGTCGGGACTCTGTGCTTTCACTGCCATGGGCTTGGGTTCTGTCCTTGATCAGGGAACCCCACGGTGCAGCCAGGGGGAAAAAGAAAGACACACTGTAAATGTTTCAGTATACTGGAGATGTAGCTTTGATGGCGATGTGGTTGCAGGTTTGGCTTTCTGATGCACCTGGACCTTCCTTTGGGGACTTTGCTCGAGCCCTGCTCAGCCCCCCCCCCGCACAGGAGGCGGGCACCCCCTCTGCCCACCCGAGGGCGTCAGCTGCCCTCACTCAGCTCTGCTTGATGTGCGGTTGGGAGTGAACCTGTCACGTTGCTGTGTGGTCTCTGAGGGTGTGGCGTGTTCTCCACCTCATGGTTTGTTTCAGGACAGCCAGTCTTCAGGGGCTACCTCTCTTGGTGGCTGCATGGTGCAGGCAGGGGTCGGGGGTGGGCGGTAGCGAGAGTGACCGACCCACCCAGGCTGGACCTGCAGAGGGAGCCCCCCGCCCTCCGCCAGTGAGGAAGACTGAAGCAGTAGACTGCAGTGGAGAAGTCGGCTGTCTTTAAGTTTGGGGGAATTCACATTTTAGAGGTCATGTCGCTCCTCAGTTCATCTACAAATTCTTTGCTTTAAAAATGAAAATCCTGATGTTGCCACAGATTCTGATCCCAAAATTCACATGTAAGTTACCCAAAATTGCCAACAGTGTTTTTAAAAGTAAGAACAGAGACAAACCTTATTTTATGTCAATTTTTTTCAAGCATCTGTTGTTAGATGTGTTTAGACTCATCCATGACACGTACTTAGGGAGGGGTGGTATGAAACATGAGCTGTGAGTCTGAAGAAAATAACAGATTAACGAGTGTATGTTGCTGAGATCATGGGTATGTGTCAAAAAAGAAAAAATTGGATCTCGTATAATAACAGCAAGATATAGTAGATCTGATCTGTTAACAGATCTGATCAAGAAAAGCCATTTCTTAGGAAAAGCTGATAAAATATGAAGAGATGTTTTTATAACACCAGAGTAAGAAAGATTTCTTAAATGTGACCAAAAGCATATAAACCTTGGAGAAGTGGTTAATAAATTTAAATGACTCAAAAATTCTCTGTTCCTTGAAAAAGCACATTTCTTTAACAAGAGAACGTGGCAGTGGATTGGGAGTTAATACGTTCAAACTGTGTGAATCATGACTAGTATCCGTAGGATTATAATAAGTTTCCCGCGAGGCTCAGTTGGTAAAGAACCCACCTGCAATTGCGGGAGACCTCGGTTCGATCCCTGGGTTGGGAAGATCCCCTGGAGAATCCCACGGACAGAGGAGCCTGGCGAGCTGCAGTCCATGGTCACAGAGTCGGTCATGACTGAGTGACTTAGCGCATGGAGCTTCATGGCTTCCCAGGTGGCACTAGAGGTAAAGAACCCACCTGCCAATGCAGGAGACAAAAGAGACGGGGCTTCGGTTCCTGGGTCAGGAAGATCCCCTGGAGGAGCACATGGTAACTCACTCTAGTACTCTTGCATGGAGAATTCCCTGGACAGGAGAGCCTGGCTGGCTGTATCATCCATGGGGTCGCAGAGAGGTGGACGTGACTTGGTGACTAAGCAGCAAAACGAAGTGTGACTAAACACAGAAGAGGCTCAGCTCCGTGCTGCTCGTAGACCGCATCGCTAGGTTGTGACCGCATCGCTGACCCACTCTGACAGTCTGTCAGTTGGTGCACGTCGGTCAGCGGTGCATGCACTGTGTGCATATCGGCTCACAGGCCAGCCTCACTTCCCTGCATTTCTCACACAGGCAGGTCTGTGCCAGCCCCACGTCCGCGAGTCTGTAGGCACCTTTTCCCAACAGCATCTGTTCACGTTGTGTCTCCACGTCCCATTTGGTAGTTCTTGGAACACTTCAGATGTCTCGTCATTATTGTATGTGTTGTTGTATCTGTGATCAGTGAGCAGCCTTCCGTGTTGCTATGAGACCTGCTGAAGGGCTTGGACGACAGTTAGCGGTTTTTAGCAATGAAATATTTTTAATTGAAGGGATGGCACTGTGTTTTGGGCATAACAGACCCCAGAGTAATGTGAACATAACTAATACGCGCTAAAGTCTGCATGGCTCGCTTTGCTGGGTCCCAGCTCACTGCGGGGGACTGGAGCCGAGCCTGCCGTGTCTCCACAGCCCCTGGGGTTGGATTAGTAGGGATGAAGCACAAGCTGGAATCAAGCTTGCCAGAAGAATTATCAATAACTTGAGATACGCAGGTGACACCACCCTAATGGTGTAAAGCAGAGAGGAGCTAAAGAGCCTGTTGATGAGAGTAAAAGAGGAGAGTGAAGACGCTGGCTTCAAACAGCACATTAAAAAGCAGAGACGTTACTTTGCTAACGAAGGTCCATCTAGTGAAAGCTGCGGTTTTTCCAGTATCAGGTATGGATGTGAGAGCTGGACCACAGAGAAGGCTGAGCGCCAAAGAACTGATGCTTGTGAACTGTGGTTGGAGGAGACTCCTGAGAGTCCCTTGGACGGCAAGGAGATCCAACCAGTCCATCCTAAAGGAGATCAACCTTGAATATTCGTTGCAAGGACTGATGCTGAAGCTTCAATACTTTGGCCATTTGATGCGAAGAGCTGACTCCTTGGAAAAGACCCTGATGCTGGGAGAGTGAGGGCTGGAGGAGAAGGGGATGACAGAGGATGAGACGGCTGGGTAGCATCACCGATGCGATGGACATGCGTTTGAGTGAGCTCCAGGAGCTGGAGAAGGACAGGGAAGCCTGGAGTGCTGCAGGCCATGGGGTCGCAAAGAGTGGGACACGACTGAGCGACTGAACAACAGCCGTCTGTTTTCTAGTCCTTGTTGCTTTCTTGTTCTTAGTTTGTTTGTTTTTCATTCTTTTTCTGTTTTTTGTGGTTTTAATTGAACCTTTTCTGTGACCCCATTTTCTCTCCTTGCTCACCTCACCACTTAAACACCCTTTCTTTGCTGTTCTCAGTGGTTGCCCTGGCGTGTGCAGCTCCAGCTAACCCAGGTCTGCTTTCAGACAGCATGCTATTCCTGACTTCACAGTGTGACAGAAACCCTACGACTACCTTCCTGTCCCCACGTCACTGCTGTTCATATCTCCTCAGTTCTCGAGAACGGGGTCTCGGGGTACAGAGCCTGGCTGCTGGTTTTTCTCCCAGCACTGCAGACGCCTGGCTTCACTCCTGGCCTGTGCGGTCTCTGGGGTGAAGCCACAGGCGTAATTCTCACCGCAGGCCCCTATAGGTGGTGTCCCCTGCCCCGAGCTTCTTTCAGGATCTTGTTTTTATCTTTGATTTTTCTGGAAGTTGAAACTGACATGCCCTAGGGTAGTTTTTCTGGCATTTGTCCTGCTGGATGTTCTCTGGGCCTCCCGGTTCTGTGGTTTGTCTCTGACGCTGATTTAGGGAAATTCTCAGTTAAAATGTATGGCGTGTCTTCTGTTCTTCCCTCTCTTCTCCTTTTGGGGTCCCCGTTATGTCACAAGCTCACTCCACAGACCTTGGATGTTCTATGCTGTCCTCCAGCCTGTTCTCTTGGCTTTTGGGGATTCTGTCAAGATCTAGCTCAGAGGTTCCTCCTCAGCCATGTCCAGTCTACTCAGCATCAAAGGCAGCCTTCTTTTCTGCTCAGGGCCTGCACCTCGCGTTTCCTTCTGGCTCTCCCTTAGAATTCCACCTCTGTGCTCACTGTCTGACCTGCACACTGCCTGCTTTATCCGTCAGCGCCCTCAGCACACCAGCCCCGGCCGTTCCTGGTTTTTTCGGCTGCTGGGTCTTCCTGCATGGGCTTTACTCTTTTGCGCCAGGGAGGGCTGCCCTCCCGCTGCGGTGCGCAGGCTTCTCCTGGCGGGCGCTTCTGCTGTTCCGAGCACAGGCTGCAGCCCCCGGTTTCCAGAGCAGAGGCTCAGCAGTTGTGGCACTTGTGATGCACGGTCTCGGTCGCTCCGCATCATGTGGGATCTTCTCAGATCAGGAATTGAATCCTTGTCCCCTGCATTGGCAGGCATGTTCTTTACCACTGAGCCACCAGAGAAGCCCCCACCCCAGCTGTTTTAAGTTCCCAGTCTGATAACTCCAGCGTCCCTGCCATGTCTGGTTCTGATGCTTGTTCTGTCTCTTTAGACTGTTTCTTGCCACTCGGCACCTTGTAATTGTTTAGCCAGACATGATGTACTGAGTCAGAAGCTCTGTCTTCATTTTTGTTGTCATCTCTCTCCCAAACCCTCTCTCAGTGCCCACCTTTAGTACTGAGAGGATAAAAGTCCTTCCTGTCGGGTCCTGCCTCCCCCTCGCGGTTTATAATTTCTCCTTCACCTCATAGGTAGATGTCACTCCACACATGCACAGGCACGTGTCTATTTTGTAGGCAGATGGCACTCCACACGTGCACATACACGCGTGTGTGCAATCACCCAGGCACGTGCGTGCACGCTGACAGGCTGCAGCCTGAACCCTGCAGCCTCTCCAGGACTTGCTTCAGTCTCGGCTCTCACGAGTTAATGGTAGAAATTTCGTGTAATAACCAAGTTCCCTTTGTTCTTAATTCCAGCTATGCGAAGGGAGATCTGGATATTTCTTACATCACGTCCAGAATCGCAGGTACGTTTGCCAGCTTTAGTCGTGAGGACGTCTTCTGGTTCTTTCCTGTCTGGTGACGTGTGCCAGGTGCCGGCCTCGGGTGTCCATCCCTGCGTCCAGTATGCCCCCAGGCCCTGCAGCCGACAGTCCTGTGTCAACCCAGGACCCCGGTCAACCTCCCCACCTCTGATCTGGAACGTTCTGGAATGCTGAGGTCTTCAGAGAAGTGATGTGAGGCCACCCATATTAAGTCCAGACGCTTGGAGACCCTGTGGTGCTTCGGGCTATGTAGAGATTGATGTAGAGATTGAGTCTCAGGAGGGTCTCGGGGGCACTGTCCAGGGATCCCTGGGGATCTGATGAGCAGCAAGGCAGGGCCTAGGGGCCTCTGATCCCCCCTTCTCAGGACTGCCGTACTGCTGGTCCAGCAGCCGCGAGCAGTGGGGCCTCACACAGCTGACCGTCCGGCCCATGGCTGGAGAGGCTGCAGAGGCCTCCGATCCCCCCTTCTCAGGACCGCCGTACTGCTGGGCCAGCAGCCGCGAGCAGCGGGGCCTCACACGGCTGACCGTCCGGCCCACGGCTGGAGAGGCTGCAGGGGCTCCTGTCTTTCAGTCATGTCGTTCCCGGCGGAGGGTGTGGAGTCGGCCATCAAGAACAACATTGAGGATGTGCGGCTGTTCCTGGACTCGAAGCACCCAGGCCGCTATGCCGTCTACAACCTGTCCCCGCGGACCTACCGGCCCTCCAAGTTCCACAACCGGGTGAGCAGCAGACTCATGCCGATGCTTAGGGTCCACCCTGCACACCGCCTGGGTGGCGGGGGGTGGTTTCTCGAGGATCTCAGAGTCACTGAGCCCACAGTGCCTCCAGAGGGGGGACAGGCCCACACAGTGTCCTCTGCTGTCACTCAGCTCGTGGAGACAGCGTGGACGCAACAGCCTCTGCAGCTTTGGCCGTGTCCGCTGGCTCCCGAGTCCTCTGCACGCCCAGGGCGGGGGGTGTCGGGTTGTGTGGGGAGGCCCATGTCAGCACCCCGCTGGTGAGCCGCCCTCCCTGCAGGTCTCCGACTGCGGCTGGGTGGCCCGGCGGGCCCCGAGCCTCCGCAGCCTGTACAGCCTCTGCAGGAACATGCACGGCTGGCTCCGCCGGGACCCTGGCAACGTCTGCGTGGTGCACTGCATGGTGAGCAGGCCAGGCTCCCCAGGCACGCCGGGCAGAGGGGGCCTCCAGACTCCCGGGTGGTGGCACTGGGGGCCACAGGAGTGACCGTCTGAGCGGGCTCTTCGGGGCTCCTCGCTGAGCCACACACCGCTCCTGGCAGTGGCTCTGCTCCGGCCTGCGGCCGTGGCGCAGGCCTGGTGCCCCAGGGTGGGTCCAGGCATCCCAGGGCAGCAGACCTTGGAGGGAATAGAGGCTGTCGGGGAGGGTGGGGGTGCAGGCCCTGCACCTGCTGTGTCCATACCTGGGTCCCCTGGCAGCAGGGCTTCTGGCAGAAGACTGTCCTCACGGGGGTCTTCCTGCCTCTTTGGTGGAAGACGGTGGGTCCCCTCGTGTAGCACCCGTGTGCAGAGGCTGGTCTGCCTCCTGGGACTCTGTGTCTGACCCTCTTCTGGGACTGAGGGTTTGTGGACATCCTGTCCAGCGGAGTACCTGCTGGAACCTACCCTTGGAGGTTAGCACTGCCATCCTGGTGTTGGTGACGTCAGGCAGGAGTGACGATGGGGGTTCATGAGAGTGCCCGTGGGTGGCCGGGCGCAGAGGTTGGGTGGGGACTGTGAGGGTGAGCAGTGTGTGGTCTGCCGCCTCAGGCCTTCTGCTGTGGAGCCCTGCATCCCTGCCTCAGGTGGGGTTTCCTTAGCCCCCCAAGGAGCCCCGACCCTAGGCAGAAGCCCTGACTGTTTTCGGGGAGTGAGCGCCGCCCGCACACGCCCCGTGCTCTGTCCTAGGATGGGAGGGCGGCGTCGGCCGTGGCCGTGTGCTCCTTCTTGTGCTTCTGCCGGCTCTTCAGCACCGCGGAGGCTGCTGTGTACATGTTCAGCATGAAGCGCTGCCCGCCAGGCATCTGGCCATCCCACAAGAGGTACAGTGTCTGCTGTGGGGTGTGGGTGTGGCATCGGGGGGTGCAGTTGGGTGGCTTCATTTCCTGCCCCACCGGGGCCCTTGAGCAGTGCCTCTGTCCTTCCCAGTGTTGTGGCCTCTTGCTTGGTGGGCGGCGGGCATGTGGCCTGGTGGCTCCATTTCGCAGGTGGAGCGGCATCTGGGGGCTCTCTGGCCGCACATGAGGGCAGCACCCGCTCTGTGCTGTGTCCCCCGCATCAGAGTCTGTGAGACACGTGGGTTTCCAGGTTGTCTTTGCTGACTGCTTACATGAGATGGTTTCCTGGGGCTGCAGCTGGCCCCTGCCCACCCGCCCCCTTTCTGGGGCCACTGCTTGCGCCCAGACCAGCTTGTCTCGCTTCCATCCACCTCACAGCAAGAGGGCGCCTGGTGCTCTGCCTGAGGAGTCCCTGGGGAGGCTTCCCTCTTCTGTGGGGAGGGCTTGGAGCGTGGAGAGCTGGGGCCCTGACCCTGGGGGGAGACTGGGGAGCGTCCAGGCCGGTGAGGTGCCGCTGTGGGTATCGCTCTCGTTCGGGGTGGCTGCGTGGCCTGGATGGGGGGCTGGGGAGCTTGCCCTCTCCTGGCTTTTGGCCCAGCCTGTTGGCGCACTGCCCGGGCAGCACCTTGTTCCTTAACCCTGAGAGGGCTGGCCGCACCCTCGTGTCTTCTGTGTGGCTCCAGGTGGTGGGGGCTGGGGGTCCCATCCACTGCGCAGAAGGTGTAGGAGAGCAAGCGCTGGGCTGCCAGGCAGGCGTCTGACCCTTTCGGCACGGCAGCCTCCTGTAACGCAGGCGCGGCCAGGGCTCCGGAGCTGTGCCTGCAGCAAGGGCCCCGCTCAGGGCTGTGGTCAGAGCCAGCAGAGCGTTGCTGGTGTGTGCCTGGCCCCGGGCCCCCACTAGACTCCAGGCTGCTGCCCTGGAGACGCGCAAGGGTGGAGTGTCTGCCCCCTCCCGCCCGCAGCAACCAAAGAGCAGCTCCAGCTCTGAGCATACCTGCTCCACGCCTCGGAGAAGCTGTCTCGGAGGCTTCGGCTGGCCGCCAGCCCCAGGAGGGACGGGGGTCTCCAGCCCACAGGAGACGCAGGCGGGGGTCTGCACCCCAAGGACAGGTTGGCGAGGAAGGCTGCCACTCGAGAGGGCATGAGGTCACCCCGGGGACAGTCAGATGAGGTGGCCTTCACACGAGACTTGGAACCGTGCCGGAAAGTGTGGGGTTACTGGGCCGTGTTTGAGACTTTGACGAAGTAAGTGGGGGCTGGAGGTCGTGCGTGAGCAGGGAGGGAGCCTGTCAGAAGCTCTGTGCCCTGGAGGGGCGTAAATGCCATGGGGCCATGTCAGATGATCTGACAGACGCACCCCCGGGAGAGACGGAGTCTGAGGAGGTCCTGAGGATTCCCCCAAGTTAATGGAAGAGCTCGAGCCTCAGACACCCGGAGGGCACAGCAAGGTTCAGGACAAACCAGAAGGCACGCCTGGGCCGCCGAGAGCCACCACGGGCGCTCTCCCTGCGGCCAGTGTGGGTGCCAAGAGTGAGCTGAGGGCACGAGGGGAGGCCTGGGACGTGCTCGGGTGACCCAGGAGCTTGTGACAGGAAGCTAGGGCCGGGGAGCGGGTGGTTGTTGGGAGCCGCTTCATGGCACCTGTG
The DNA here is from genome assembly GCF_963930625.1 of Muntiacus reevesi. Lineage (NCBI taxonomy): Eukaryota > Metazoa > Chordata > Mammalia > Artiodactyla > Cervidae > Muntiacus > Muntiacus reevesi. Next base: position 283,185 of record NC_089270.1, on the reverse strand, counting down.
GGCCTGTGCCTGGCCCTCATAGAGGTGGGAGGGGGTGTGCAGGCCATGCCCAGAGGCCGGAACTCGTGGCCGTGTCGCCCGCCCGCTCTCACTGCCCAGGCTGCCTGCTTCTCTCAGCGTCACCTCTGAGACAGTCCACTCCTTGGGTCTTAAGTGCTTCCCAGCTCACTCAGGCTGTGGACGTGGCTCACGGGTCCTGGCTTCTTGCTGTTGGTGAAAGGGGCCCAGGTCTCCTGGCACGCGGCTGTCCTACCACAGCTGTCGGGAGTGGTGAGAGTGCTCTGGGAACGTGCAGTGTGACGGTTGTGGGTTCAAATTCAGTCGTGGCCCCTGGGAGGCAGGGCCAGAGATGGCAGCGCCACAGAGAGGGGGCGGTGCCTCAGGGAGGGGGCGGCGCCACAGAGGGCCGTGCCAAGCAGAAGGGGTGGAGCTGCGCAGAGGGGGCGGAGCCTCGGGGACAGGCGGTGCCACAGCGGGGGCGGAGCCATGGAGCCATTGAAACAAAACGAGCTGCAGGAGCAGATTGCAGATTCAGAGCAGGACGCGGATGGTCTCGGTGGCCAGTTGAGCAAGTCGGCGGGTCAGATCAGAGCCACAGCATGTCCCACGACAGAAACGCACCTCGGAGCTCTCGTAAAGGCCCAGTCTGGGCCCTTAAATTGCAGTAGGTTGAGAACAATAGAAGTCACGTGAAACGCGTTCCCAGGCCATTGAGTTAATCCAGAAACCAGGACAGCAGATGTTTCCAAGGGAAAAGACCTACTTCTGAGTAGCCATGAGTCAGAGAGGAAGTCTCAAGGGAAATGTAAAGACATTTTGAACTGAGTGAAAATCACATCTGATTCACTAGATGATACTAGAACATTGCTTTGAAGGGAATTTCACATGAAATGCTTACATGTGATTGGAATAAGGTTGATATCCTGATGGGCTCCAGAGACAAGGAACATGCATGTGATGTAGCGAGTGGGCTGCACGTGGAGCACATGAATAATCGCCGTGGGCCGAGTATGGAGCACACGTGAACCGGCTTGCCTCCTGCCCTCCAGGTACATCGAGTACATGTGCGACATGGTGGCTGAGGAGCCCGTCACGCCCCACAGCAAGCCCATCCTGGTGAAGGCCGTGGTCATGACGCCCGTGCCACTCTTCAGCAAGCAGAGGAGTGGCTGTAGGCCCTTCTGCGAGGTCTACGTGGGGGACGAGCGTGTGACCACCACATCCCAGGAATACGACAAGATGAGGTGGGCTCGGGCACAGCCCCTTCTGTCTTCGCAGCCTCGTGCTCCAGGAGCTGTGGGAGGCGCCAGTGCCCTGGGCATGTGGCCGGGTGGTGGACCTCGGGGCGGCAGGGCTGGGAGAGGTGGGCCTGGGTGGGGTGGGCTGGAGGCAGGGCTGGCGGGGCCCTTGGGGTTTCTCCAGGTCTTTGTGCTGAGTGGCTCCTTGGAAGTCATTTCCTAGAGCATCTTCCTGCCCAACCCCTGACATAATTTGGTGGAAAAATCACCAGGCAGGAGGAAACATGAACGCCATCTGCGGGATAGTCTTCGTCAGCATGTGCGCCTCTCACTTGCGTAAGGGAACTGTTTCTCTTGGTTCTGTCCTCCAGAGAGTTTAAAGTTGAGGATGGCAAAGCCGTCATCCCCCTGGGCATAACCGTGCAGGGGGATGTGCTCATCGTCATCTACCACGCGCGCTCCACGCTGGGAGGGAGGCTGCAGGCCAAGGTAAGGGGGTGCCAGCGGCCCTGGGCTCACGGCGAGCTTGGCCCTTGGTGTGGTGAGAGCCCCAGCCCCGCCTGTGTGGCGGAGCCAGTCGGCAGCCTGAACCTGCCCTCGATGCGGCCCCGAGGGCCTGCAGGGCTGTGGCCTGGGGCTCCCCCGTGGGCCCGAGGTGCTGCTTGTCAGCAGAGGCGTCACCCTGATGTCTGTGTGTCCCACCACCTGGAGCCCTGCCCGGGGCTTTCATTCCCTGGGACCCGTGAGAAGCCTGGCGGAGCCCCCACCCAACCTGAGGACGGCTGCTCCTGTGCTTCCTCCCGCAGATGGCGTCCATGAAGATGTTCCAGATCCAGTTTCACACAGGGTTCGTGCCTCGGAACGCAGCTACTGTGAGGTTTGCCAAGTATGTTGGCGCTGCACCGTGGGGGGATGAGAGGGGTTGGGGCACAGACACCTTCACTCCGGGTGGGGTACAGACGAACGCCGCAGGGTGGAGACTGGCAGGGGCCCCAGGGGCTCCTGCAGGAAGTGCCACTGCTTGTGGTGATGGCTCGGGGAGGCTCCCAGCGTCAGTGGTGTGGCCTCTCGTGTTTCCACGTGTTGTTGCTCCTTTAAGAGCCTCAAGGCACATTCTTGTCTGTCAGTGTGTTTTCACGTTGATTCCTCGAGTTCTGTATTATGTGACAATGAGACGGATGAGGAATGTCACATCTTTAGGTCTCAGGTTTTTTCTCCTTCAGGGAGGGTGGCTCAGGGCTTCCATAGGCCTTGCTTCCTGAGACATGTCTCTTCAGAAGCCAGGTGATGAAGAAGACTGAGCAGAAGGCCTGCGTCTGAGCTGGGGGTGGCGTGTACTGGCTGGCTCGTGTGTGCAGGGAAACACAGGGCTCTCACTGCAGGACCGGGGTGGGTAAACAGGAGCAGGTGTGACTTGGGGGCTGTGGAGCGTCACAGCCGGAACTGAGAGTCCAGCTACACGTGTGATAGCGGAGTAGACACGGGAACGTGGTGGAGGTGGGGAGTCTAGCGCAGGGGAAGGTTGGGCGGCCTTTGGAGCCCGAGGAGAAGAGGATGCGGTGGAAACAGTGCTGGAAGGACCACTGACCAGAAATTCTCACACTGATGTGGAAGACATCAAACCATAGAATCAAAACTGGAAAAACTGGAAACAGGGACTTCTCTAATGGTCCGGCGGCTAAGACTCAAAGCTCCTAATGGAGGGGGCCTGTGTTTGATCCCTGGTCAGGGAACTAAAGCCCGTGTGCTGCAACTGAAATTCCAGTACAGCCAAATAAAAAACAAACTGGAAACAGCAAGCAGCTCTAAGGAGGAAGGGATGTGGTTAAATTGCCGAAAACCGAAGATGACCTTTCCAGTGCCCCCAGGGTGGCCTTCAAAGTAAGGAGACCGGCAGCTGATGTGCAGCCATGTGGTGGAGCCGACTCGCGGTCACTTACGGGAGGAGAGCATCACCAACTTGTAATTCCAAGTCTGGGGGATCGTCCTTCAAAAGTCACAGCCAGTCAGAGATGTTTTCAGGCAACGGAATGTTTGCGGCACGTGTGTAATGCGTGGACCTGCGGGGCTGTGTCCAGGACATGTAAGGAAGTGTGGGTTGAAAAGAGAAAGCCCCCATTAAAGGTGAGCAGGAGGATTCTGGTGCTTCAGAGGAATGGTGTCCACACGGCCTGTGAGCTCCTGGGTGGACCGCCACATCCCTTGTTGCCCGGGAAGCAGTTTAGGGCTGTGAAGGCGCCAAGGAACGTGCCGGGAGCCACGCAGAGTTAGCGTCTTCTCATGATGAGAACTCCTCGCGCTGAGAACCACTGAGCTCTCCGTCTCAGCGACTGTCACGCGCACAGTGAGGCACTGTTAGCCCTGCTCCCAGGCCTTAGTCCTAGTGGCTCCAGATGGGGAAGAAGCCCCAGTGCTGTTGGTGGTTGGGTGGTGAGTGAGATGTGGGGTCACGTCTGCGAGCCCTTGTGACTGCTCGGGCCTCCCGTGGGGCCCCGTGGCCCGAGAAGCGGCCTCCCCTGGGGGGGTGGTCCTGCTTGTGTCTGCAGAGACACTGGCTTATTACTCTGCGTGGACAGGGGGGCTATGCTTCATTGCGGGTTAGGCCCCTGGAAGTGGACTCATTGGTTAATGAGGAAAAAGACAAGTGGGTGCCTGACAGGCTGTTGAAAGAGAACACTTTTCAGAAGGACTCAGATTCCTTGGGGGGCCTCCTGTGACGGGGGTGGGGAGCAGGTGTGAGTGGGCAGGGCAGTCTGGGGTGAAAGCCAGTGCATTTGTTCCCTGCCCAGTGGGTGGGGCCTGGGCCCTCTAAGACCACGGCCCTTGGGGGCGCTGGGGGCTGCACCTCTGGTCACAGACCTCATTGTGTCCTCACTGGCTGCAGAGACCCTGGCCTGGGGGCCACTTCTGGGCTGGACCGGGCGGGGGAGGCAGGGTGGGTGGCCACCAGCATGGTGCTGGCAGTGGGCCCCGGGGCCCTCCCGCCCTGGAGCTGAGCTTTAGCAGCCTCATGCTCTCTCTGGGCTGGTCTCCACCTCGTGGACAGGCCCCTCCCCGGCCCTTCAGTGCGGTCGCTGTCAGGCTCCCTCTGTGTGCCCCGTGCCTTCTCCTCCCAACAGCCGACTGTCCCTGCATCGTCTTCTGGGTGTGCCCTGCCGGGACCCGAAGGAGAGCCCTGTGGCTGGGCGGCCGCTCTGCTTGCACCCACGTGGGCCTGGCCTCACCCCACACAAGCCCCCGGTGCCCCCAGCGCGCAGAGGGGGCCGTGGCCGTGAGGAATGGCAAGGACTGATCAGTGGTCGTCACACTGGGGTCACATGTGCTTGCTCACCCCGCGTTGTTGAGGCGCGATGCCTCAGGCCTTCGGGGACCCGTCCTTCCTGTTAGTCCCTCCTCTTGTCGCCTTACTGTTTTTGTACGCACACGCAGTGAGTAGCACAGAGACCAGCAGAGAATCAGCCGTGGGCCCCTGCCGCCTGGCTGAGGAACAGGTGGGGATCAGTGCCATCCTCTGGTGACCTCTGGGAGGAGCAGCGGATGGGAATTCCCTACAGGTGGAGGGCTGCTCAGTGAGCTGGCCGCTGCGGCCAGGCTGCTCCCGCCCTGCAGGGGTAGGTCATTGCCTCTGCAGCTCCCAGTGGTCTTGGTTTGTGGGCGTCTGTTCACAAGGGTTTTGCCAGGATGGATGGCATTGTTTTTGTTTGAACCTGCATTTTATGTTCTGAGGACCTGATCTGATTTGAATGCCAGGACCTGAGGGGTGACGGGAGCTGGGCTCTTGCTCTGAGAGGGTGGTTGGGTCTTGCTGCTCTCAGACCCCGCAGGCGCCTCTGATCCTTTGCTCGGTGGGGGCTTGCACATCCAGAGCTTGAGGCGTGGGCAGGCTGCCTGCCGAGAACACAGCCCTGCCCCACGCTTGCATCCTAGTGGACGTTGGTGTGACCCCTGAAGTGCCCATGGTCCTTCCTAACCTGCATCTGGTCTCCAACTGCAGGTATGACCTGGATGCTTGTGACATCCAGGAGAAGTACCCTGACCTGTTCCAAGTGAACCTGGAGGTGGAGGTGGAGCCCAGAGACAGGCCCGGCCGTGAGGCTCCGCCCTGGGAGGGTGCGGGCATGCGAGGGCTGAACCCCAAGATCCTCTTCTCCAGCCGGGAGGAGCAGCAGGATGTCCTGTCCAAGTTTGGTGAGATCCTGCATTGCGGGCACACCTACGGGGACCCCTGCAGAGGTCATCCTGGTGACCCCCTGTCCGCGGGGTCAAGGCGCTTCCTTCCAGAGCGCTTCTGAGCGAGTGCCGGAAGCCCGCTGGTGGTGACCCTGCAGCTCCCTTGGCCACGGCACAAGTTGCCTGAGTTCTTGGCTGGCTTTTTCTCCATTTTTCATGTGAGGTATAGCTAAGTATTCCTGAAAAGCACGTGCACCTCTTGTGTGCACGCCTGTGTGTGCATGGATATACATGTGTGCACATGTATGACCTGGGGTAGCCTCGGGCAGCAGTTATGGGCCCACGTCGGTTGCCCTGTGGGTTCTGGTCATGCAAGCTCTTCCCAGCCCTGGGCTTGGTCCCGGAGCCCTGAGTGGGGGGCCTGACACCCCCTCTTCCTGCAGGGAAGCCAGAGCTCCCCAGGCAGCCTGGGTCCACCGCACAGTACGATGCCGAGGCCGGGCCCACGGACGCTGATCCCCCAGAGGCGGACTCGCCTCACAGCAGCGTGGACGCCGACCACTTCCTACACACGCTGGACTGGCGGGGTGGGTCGGCGGGCCCGGCTGCCCCGCGGGGCTCCCCTCAGCGCCCCCTCATGCTGAACTGCAGCCGTCCTGCCATCTTCTTTGCAGAGGACCGAGACTCCACGACGGACCCGGAGGGTCCCCTGGCCGAGGAGGGTCCCTCTGCTGTGGCTGAGGATGGCTGTGTGAGCGAGCCGTCCGACGAGGAAGCCCCAACGCCCTCTGTGGAGAGTGGGGACACGGGTGACGAGGATGCGCCCGGCCCCGCTGCATCGCAGGAGGACAGCGTGGACCTCCTGGGGTTGCATGTGGAGGCGGGGCCCACGCCCGCCCCGCATGCCCCTGGCGGCCCCCCCAGCAATGCAGACCTGCTCAGCTGCCTGCTCGGGGCCCCAGATCCTGCTCCAGAGGGAGCTGCGGGGGGCCTGCTTGACGGGGACACAGCCCTGCTCTTTAGCAGCCCGGCCCCTGCCCCTTGCACACAGACCGCCGCCCCAGATGGTAGGTGCTGCTGCTGGGAGTGGTCTGCCGTTCAGGCACCTTGCACCATCGCGAGGCAGGCGCTGGTCAGCGCTGCCTCCCACTAGGGGCCCAGGTGCCCGGGGAGGGTTGTCCCGGCGTGAGTGCCATGGGCTGAGTGTGCCTGGCAGTGCCCGCGCTCACGCCCGCCCGCTTGGTGTCGCCGCAGCTGACCCATTCGGCCTGCTCCTGCTGCCACCCGACGCGGATGCCCCCCCCAGCTCGCAGCCCGATCTCTTCAGCGAATTCCTCAACTCAGACGCCTCGGCTGCCCAGCCTTCGCCCTTCCCCTCCACCCACAGTGCTCCACCCCCAGCCTGCGGCACTGACTTCCTGCATCTAGGTGAGGGCAGCCTCCGCTCCTGAGGGCGGACGGGCGGGCACGGCCACGGGTCCTGCCTTCCCCAGGACGGGGGCGCAGCCAGTGTCTGTGCCATACACCCTGCTGGGTTCAGGGGGGCGGGAGGCAGGTTTGGGGCCGTAGGTGTGTGGCTGGCTGCAGCAGGAGGAAGCCCCTGGAGAAACTCTCAGGTGAGGAACCTCTTAGACACTGGTCTCAGCACCACCCTCAGCATGTCCACTTGCTGACTCCGCACGCCGCATTCTCAGCCCGAGGGAACCAGTCAGAGGGCAGCCCAGAGGATGTGAGCACAGCCTGCGGGAGCTTGGGTGCCCAGGAGCTCCTGGGGGCCCCCTGCCCGGCTCACTGGTCTCCACCTCCTGAGGGCAGCTGTTGGGGTGCCAGTTCCCTCCCACCCGCCCAAGCAGGAGATGGGGGCGCCCCGCAGACGGCGCCTGTGGTCCGCCTGTCCCCGGGGCCTGAGAGTCCATGTGAGGCTGTGTGTCCGCCCTGCCGAGGACTCTTAGAGAGTGCTGCTGTTCTCCCAGGGGACCTGCCCTCTGAGCCCAGCAAGATGACTGCCTCTGCCAGCCACCCTGACCTGCTGGGAGCCTGGGACACCTGGGCCGAGGCGCCGGCCCCCACGCTGGCTGCAGACGGTTAGTGGGGAGACTGTGCCCACCCCAGGAGGGGAGTCAGGAGCAGGGCCCCAGCCCCTCCCTGCCACACCTGTGGCTGGTTCTGAAGTTAGTTTTTACCCCAGCTGTTCCTTGATGCCTCCTGCAGGGCCCCAGGGAGGCCGCAGGCTGTCCTGGTCTGCCCTCCTGGGGCTGGGAGGGCGTCTGGCCTCTCGTCACCTGTGTCCTCTAGGAGACCCCGTACTGAGCTGCTCTGGAGGCAGCGATGTGTGTGAGGCCATGACACATGCCCTGTCAGTTCTGTTCCTCAGCGGGCTGTGACTTTACAGATGTGTATGTGCATGCTAAGTCGCTTCAGTCATGTCTGTCTGTGACCCCGTGGACTGCAGCCTCCAAGGCTCTTCTGTCCATGGGGTTCACCAGGCAAGAATCCTGGAGTGGTTCCCATACCATCTAGGGGATTGTCCCAGCCCAGGGATCAGCCCGGGTCTGTGTGCTCTTCATCACTGCGCCACCGGGGACCCCCTTCACAGACGGGCCTCTGGCGGTCTGACGGGCTGTCAGTCCTTCCGGTTTGCTTTTCTTCATTGTGAGTGAGGTGGTTTATTGTTTTGTGTGGGTCTGGTTATTTATATTTCATTTGAGAACTGTTCTACGTTCTTTAGTTTTATGCATCAGAGAGTCACCTTTTTCTGATTGGTTGATGAGAGCTCTTTCTGAGCTTGTAATGACCTCACAGTGACTCCTCAGTGACCCAGGAGTTGGGGCAGGACAGTACTGAGAGTTAACGGAGAGCGTGGGAATGCGCACCCACACGTTGGGTGGGTTCCGAGGGGCGGTGGGGCAGGCCCAGATGGTTTGTACGGGCTGTTGGGTGAGCACCCCCGCAGAGCCTCAGGGGCAGCCCCGCTGTGTGTGTGGCCTTGTCCCACGTGAGGTGACTGCCAAGTGAGGCCTTCAGCATGTGAGCTGGGGCAGAGGCCGTGCCACTCCAGTGTGTGAGTTCTGATGCCCCTGCCCTTCTCCAGGCCCCTTCTTCTCTCCTGGAGACCAGCCGGCCCCTCCTGGCCTTTTGGCCAGCCAGACCAAGTGTCAGAGCCAGGACCCATTTGCAGACCTCGGTGACCTCAGTTCCGGCCTCCAAGGTAACCTGATGGCCACCTGAGGCACGTGGGGAGCACTAGGCCTCTCTGGGGGGTCTGCGTCCCCCTGAGGTATGTGGGGAGCACCAGGTCTCCCTGGGGGGGGGGCTCTGCGTCCCCCTGAGGTCAGCCTCGCCCGGTCCCCCAGGGCACAGCAACACCAGGAGAGGCCCCTCTGCCTCCTTTCAGGAGATTGTTGCCAAGACAACGCCGGGAGTTGCCCGAGCAGGCACAGGGCCTAGCCCCTCTGCCGGCTCCGTGCGGTGTGGGGGCCAGCTGGGGGCTGCCTCGGCCCAGGATGGTGGAACCTGCCTGCCCTGCTCAGGGGTGGGACTGGGGTGCAGAATTCACCACCGCTCACTGTCCTTTTTGAGAAGACCTCTAAGGACGCTGATCCTTTGGAGGCTGTGTGCCTGTCTCATCCCTTGGCAGTTGGGAGGCATGTGGAATTTTAGGTGAAAATAACATCCCCGGGCGCTTTCCAGAGTTTCACAAGGTTTCATTGTCTCCCTGAATGCATTCCTGGAACTGTGGGTGTGTCCTGGGCTTTCTGCCTCTATCCTGGGCTCTTTGAGGCAGGGCCATCCCGAGCCTCTCCGGCGCTGCCTGTGGTGGAAAGGACTTCTCAGGATCCGGGGTGCCCGTTCTCAGGGTAGAGCCCTACCTTCAGCCTGGCACTGTGACCCCAGACGTCCATCACACCCCACTCAGAAAACAGAGTCCTGCCTGAAGCTCACGGAGCTGAAAGGAGAAACAGACCCACATTCTGGCTGGAGAGCCCGGCATCCCTGTGTCAGCGCAGATGGAGCTGTCAGACGGAAGGCCAGTGAAGCCGTGGGGCTTCCACAGGACGCTGCCCGGCAGCCGGACACAGGTCCTCAGGCAGCCACGGGGAAGGCCATGTGCTGGGCCGTGAACGGCCCTCAGCTCCTCAGAACTGAGACCAGCAGAGCGTGTCGCTCCCTGACTGACAGAACCGAGGGAGAAACCGATGGCGGTGAGATAACCGAGAAATCAAGCGCTTCGAAATTGAATGACACCCTTCTGAATAACACAGGTTATGTGGGAAGTCTCAAGGGAAATAAAACTCTTGTCAAACAGAACGGAAGCACAACATAGCTAAACGTGAGGCATGCAGCTGAAGCAGTGCGGGAGGGAGACGTGTTTGGAAAAGAGGAGACGGCTTACTGGTATTATGAGTTCTCCGCTAAAGGTGTTTGTAAAGAAAAGCAAAGTAAACTTAGAGCAAATAGAAGGAAGGAAATGATGAAAAGCCCAAATCTGTGAAAAAGAAAACTAGAGAAAATGGGTTGGTCAAAAAGGTAGTTCTCTGAGAAGATTAGTAAAGCTGACAAATCTCTCCTAAGTTGGATTAAAAAGAGAGGTTAGCATGAGTTCTCCACAGAGCCTGGAGGTGCCAAAGGAAAGCAGACTCAGGCCTCAGCCCCACCCCCAGGCCTGCCGTGAGGGGGCCATGCCGGGGAGGCAGGTTGTTGGAGAGGGTCTGTAACCGTGACGAAAGTGAGCTCAGTCAGAAACCGTCCATGGAGATCTCTAGGCCCAGCTGGATTCACTGGAGAATTTTATGAAATGTTTAAAGAACTCACACCAGTTCTACATGATCTTTCTAGGAAGTAGGAAGAGGAGGGACTATTTTGCAGTTGATTTTATGAGGCTGATGCCAAAACCAGACAGAGACAATGCAGAAGAAAACCAGAGACCCCAGGGAAGCATCGCTCACAGAGACCAGCGCGAGAGCTCGCCACAGCCAGGCAGGGCTTGTCCCAGAAGGCACGACCAGCTCAACATCCTCAAACCCACAGGCACGGTCCACGTTAACTGGCTCTGGAGGGGAACTGTGTGATCATACCATGGTGCAGAAAACTGGCTCTGGAGGGGAACTGTGTGATCATACCATGGTGCAGAAAAGGTGTCCCCGGAGTCCAGCCCACTGTGGGGAGCACTCTTGACGGTGCTCTTGACAGACTACGGTGGCCCGTAGTCTGTAGACTTGAGCCGGCGCGTCTTCAGAGTCCTGCTGCCTGCCTCACGCTGGGTTTCGGAAGACTGCACGCTCTCCGGGGCTGACCCCGGCAGTGCACGCAGGTAGGAGAGGGGCAGAAGGGACAGGCAGTGTGGCCGTGTGCAGACAGCGTGCTGTTTGCCTGGGAAAGCATTTCAGGCCCCGGGGTGCGTTGAAGAGGGTCCCAGGATGCCGGAGGTCGGGGAAGGCCTAGTGAACAGGGAGACTAGCTCGCCTCCCAGAGACCAGTGAGGAGAAGGCTCTCCAGCAGTGGTCAAGGGGTCAGCTCAGTCCCCACCAGAATTCAGATGGACTCACTGTAGAATTTATCGGAGAGTTAGGGCAAGTGGTCGGTTCAGCCCACCAGGCCCTGGCGGACTCTAGCTGCTGGAATTAGCCCTGTGTGGTATGGTCACGACAGACACACAGGTCCCGGGGCAGGATGGAGGAGCTGGAAGACAGTGGTGCATAGCCATTCGTAGAGTCGCTGGGCAAGGAAAGTGGCCTTGCCATGAACTTCACACCTGAAACAGCAAGTAAGTGACCACTGCTCAGAAGCGGCCATAGATTTCTAAAGCCTTTAGAGGAAAACAGAAAGGCGTGTTACCTGGACCATGATCCATCAGAGAAAAATGAGTAAATTGGACTTAATCAGCAGTTTTTGCTGTGCTGAAGGCAGTCAGCAGGATGAGAAGCTAGAGAGGGGAAAACAGCTCTGAACCACACGTGTGACAGCTCCTGCATGTGTGGGAGCAGCAACAGCAAAAACAAAGGCAGACCCGTCCGACTTGGAAATGAGTGAGCTGCAAAGAGAACGGTAGCCACACCCCATGTCAGGGGCAGCCTCAGGTGCAGAGCTGGCAGGCGTCCTTCTCAGGGGGACCCCAGAGGCACGTGCGGGCTTCTCAGGGGTCCGGCCCCAGCGCAAACGGCCGCCACTGGCACTGGCCTCAGATGGAACCTGCCGGAGTCCATGGTGCGTCCACCCGCTGGCCTGCAGCTGGGCGTGTCCTGAGGGAGAAGAGCCCATCACAAAGGCCGCCTGTCCTGCGATTCCACTTCTAGAATGTTCTTGAGATGATGGTCAGAGGATGGAAAACAGGGCCGTCTTGACCCCGCTGCTTGCTGCTTGTACACGTATGCAGTGCCCAAGGACCATACACGTGACACATGATGCCCACGTGTGCTGGTCAGGGGCTGGGGGCTCTGGGTATTGGTCTTGAGCTTCCTGGACTGGTCCTGCGTGTGAGCGTGTTGGGAGGGGAGCCCGTCGCGGCCACTGACCTGGGGCACGGTTCCTGAGGCCTGAGCGCCTGCAGGGCAACCTGTTTGGGCTGTCGCTGACGCTCCTGCGGGAACTGTCTCCCCAGGCTCGCCTGCCACATCTGCACCTGGGGGCTTTGGTCCCAAAGCAGCGCCCCCTCCCAAGGCCAGCGGCTCCTGGCAGACGAGTCGGCCCCCAGCCCAGGGCACCCCATGGCCCCCCCACGCCAAGCCGCCCCCCAAAGCCAGTGTACAGCCAAGGCCTAACTACACCTCCAGCTTTAGTGTGATCGGCAGCCGGGAGGAGCGGGGAGTCCGCGCCTCCAGCTTCGGTGAGTTCCCCTGCCGCCCCGTGAAGGGGGTACAGCGAAGCCACATCTTGTCTTGTCCGGCTCATTTCAGTCCTGGGGAAGGGTGTTTAAAGAGACTCCACCGGCCAGAGCCCCTTGGGACGGAAATTCATGGTTTCAGATGAGTGTCTGGGTGACCTCTGCCCCTGGCAGGCACTTCAGGCGGCCAGGCCACCCTGTTCAGGAACCTTCTCTGTCTCGCTGGCCAGGCAGCGGTGGCCGGGCCAGACCTGACTGCAGCACTCGCCTCGGGGGGGGGTCCCGACGCCTGCCACAACGCCACCCGCAGTGGTGAACCCGCAGCTTAGGCAGCTCCGTCAGCTGTTGCCCATCTCAGCCGTGCCTCTGTCCGAGGAGTCCTTGAGCCCTTGCACGGTGCGGAGGGGCGGGCAAGCTGTCTGAGTGCCCCTGACCCTCTGCTCACCTGCAGGTCCAAAGCCGAGGGTGTCAGAGAACGATTTTGAAGACCTGTTGTCCAACCAGGGCTTCTCCTCGCGGGCCGACAGGAAGGGGCCGCGGACCATCGCTGAGATGAGGAGGCAGGACCAGGCCCGGGACTCAGATCCGCTGAAGCTGAAGGTACTAGGGGAGGGAGGCAACCAGCTGGCTGCTGGCTCAGACGTGAGGACCTTCGTGCAGCACATTGCGGGGAGGGGGCTTCCGTCCACATTCACTGCTCTTCTGAAAGCTCTGGGGTGAAAGATCAGCTGTCCCCACGTGGCTGGGACAAGAGGCTTCGTGCTCGTTAAGCTTCTCACACCTCTGAGACCAGCCAGGTGTGACCCTGGTCAGGCTCTGACCCGCAGAGACCGCAGGTGACGGACGTCTGTGTGCTCGCGCCCTGACCTCGGGGGGACAGCTGGGCGATGGGGCCGTGGGGTCCTCTGAGGGCCCCCTGGGGGCCAGCACTGTTCCTGCCGGGCGCTGGGGCCCCAGGCCGGGGACAGGCAGAGGCCGTGATGGCAGGTCTGTGGATGACACCGTCAAGGACGGGTCCCTGGTTCCGCACGCCAGTCTGCACATCCTGTCCGTCCAGACCCAGGGACGTGTTGGCTGTGCCGGGGGGGGGGGGTCAGTGCAGAAACGGGACTATGCGTCTCACGGTCAGAGCCCGGCTCCGTGGGGCTCACCCCAGCTGCGGGGCTGGTGCAGGCCGGGCCCAGTGCCCCCTCAGCGGTACCTTGTGTCCCGCAGCTCCTGGAGTGGACGGAGGGCAAGGAAAGGAACATCCGCGCACTGCTGTCCACGTTGCACACGGCACTGTGGGATGGCGAGAGCCGCTGGACGCCGGTGGGCATGGCCGACCTGGTGACGCCCGCACAAGTGAAGAAGCACTACCGCCGCGCCGTGTTGGTGGTCCACCCCGACAAGGTGGGTGCGGACGCGGGCGCCGGGGTGGGGGTCCCCCGGAAAAGGTGGGCGCGGGCGCCAGGGTGGGGGTCCCCCGGACAAGGTGGGTGTGGGATTGGGGTGGGCGCCGGGTTGGGGGTCCGCCGGACAAGATGGGCGCCGGGTTGGGCTGGGCGTGGGGATGGGGTGGGCAGGTGCGGGGAAGGCCGCCCTTACTGTGCCATCCACCCTGCAGGCCCGGGGGCAGCCCCACGAGCAGTACGCCCGGATGATCTTCATGGAGCTCAATGATGCCTGGGCTGAGTTTGAGAGCCAGGGCTCCCGGCCGCTCTTCTAAACCGCGGGTGCGGCTGCGCGTGTGGCTCTGGAGCCGCAGCTGTGAGCGGCCCTCGAGGGTGGCCGGGGCCCCGGTGGCGTGGGCGGGCGTGGCTGCACCCAGTCGTCGCATCGTGCCCATGTGCTCAGCGGGTCAGAGCCAGTGCCGCTCCCGGCAGGAGAAGAGAAAGCATTCCAAAGCCTCCCAGTTCTCTCCTTTTCTCTCTTGGCCCCAAAGGAAACGTGACACTCCGTGCTCCTCCCACGCGTGTCACGGCTGTGATTTGTTCTGTCTGGTGGCGTGTCCACGAGGTGGATGGCGCTGCGCTGCTGTCCTGCGGAGTTTTTCCGTGAGCGTTTGTCTTCCCCTGTAATCAGCCTGGTGACCACTGTACAGAATTAAACTATTTTCTGATGACCCTCGTCTCCGGCTGCCTCTCCACCTCCCGGCCTGTCTGCTGTTGTCCGTGGAGGTGCAGTGCAGGGACCCTGCCCCGCAGCACCCGGCTCCTCGTCCACGCCGAGCCAGGCCCCCACGGGCCCTGGGCTGGGCGGTCAGTTGCAGTAGGAAGGCCGGGCAGTGTGGGCCTGGGGCCAGCTGATCAGGACGGCCAGCAGCAGCTGCGTGCCTTGCGGTTTTGGTTGGAGGTGATGGTCCAGCCTCCTGTGAGTGTCCGCACCCCAGGGCTTGTCCCCTCCTGGCCGCCCAGTACCCGTGGCCCAGCCCTGCTAGAGCTGCCGCCTGGAGGGCTACGGGCTGGCCCTGCGGGCTCTGTACCGACATGTGAGTCACTGAGGCAGCTGTGATACCAGGAAGACTCAGGAGGGCGCCACCTCTCAGGACTCATCCTGTGCTGCACTCTGGGCACGTGCAGGTCAGGCTTCACCTGGGAGTATGGGCAGCTGGACTCTGACCCGAAGACTCTGGGACCTCCTCAGCCCAGCAGAGGGCGAGCCTGTGACTCCCGGAGGCCCGGAGGAGGAGGGGGCTCTTGCTTCCCTTCCTGAGGCCCCGGACCTTCCAACCTCTGCCCCTGGGTCCCCACCCCGACCCCATCCTGGGCCACGGGCCTGAGCAGAGGGCAGGGGAGGAGGCTGAGGGCCTGGCCGCTGCTCCGTCCCCTCTGAGGTGGGCGCCTTACCACCTGGGAGGCGTAAACCTGGCCCTCCGCAGGCTGAGGCCTCCTGAAGAACAGCAAACGACCCAAGTAGGCCCAAGGGTGCACACGCGCGTTCCAGGCGCCAGCTCAGGCCCTGCAGGGCCTGCATCCCCTGGGTCTGGTGGGCAGTTCCTCACGCCCCCGGCTCTGAGTTAGCGCCAGGGTGGGTGACAGCCGTGTCTCCATCCTCCAGGGAGCAGGCGTGGCCCTTGCAGTGGGCCCCCAGGGCCTCAGGGAGTGACCCTGGCCCGAAGCCGGCGCCACCAGCCATTCCCCCACTCTGCAGAGCCGCAGAGGTGGGGTCTGGACCCGGGACCCCCTAGCCTGGCCACCCCTGCCCTGTAGAGACCCCACCCAGCATGTGCCCGAGCATCTGGGTGACGGGCGTCGCGAGGGACACTACCCTCGCCCCATGCCGGCCGTCCCTCCCAGCCCGTCCCCTGTGGCCTCTGCTGCTCCCTGAGTCCCGGCAGGCACTGAGCCCCGAGTCTGAGGAGCTGGGCTTGTGACTCCTCTGCAGGAATCCCCCTGACGGCGGACCCTCGTCACGTTCCTGCTGTGTCTCTCCTCACCTCGGGGAGGCTGCCTGCCCCCGCGGTTTGTGGACTGGGGACCCTCGGGTGCCGGGGGAGGCCCACGTGCTTGGCTCCAGCACAGAAAGCAGGCTGGAATCCGCCCTTGTTGGATTACCGGCAAATGCCAGTTTGTGGAAAGGAAAGGACTCGTTTGCTTGTGAATCAGGAAGACGGGTTGGGCCTGCTCAGCTGCTGACCCCCACTGGCTTCCTTGCCTGCCCCGGTCACTACTTCTGCGGCCTCAGAGAGGAACTGCTGCCCCGGGCCCGAGTCCAGGCTCTGCCTTGGGGGACCCAGGGATAGACCCCCTCGGGCCCCACGGGGCCCCGGGAGAAGTGGGCCCCTGCTCGCGGCGGCTCCCTTCCCGCAGGACCAGGCCCCAGACTGCCTGGTGGGCCCCTCACTGACCTCGGAAATCGCCCTGCCCCAGCACGCGCGGGTGACTGCCCCCAGCTCTGTGAACGGGCCTGGGAGAAGCACCCCCGCCCAGGTGGAGTCCGGAGGTGGGAATCCTGGCCAAGGGAGACCCTCTGTCCAGCATGAAGCCGGCTCGGACCCCCTCACTCTGCAGCCACTGAGCCCCCGTCCCCCTGTGCCCTCGGGCGCACTGGGCCCTGCCAGGAGCCGCAGCCCCAGGCCCCGGTGATGACTCTGCCCCTCCCCAGTGCCCAGCCGTGGGAGGGGGGCTCGCTGCCCGGAGGGCACCGCAACACACACACACACACACACACACCCCACATACACACCACAGACACACCGCAGACACACAGACACCACATACACACCACAGACACACCACAGACACACACCACACACCACAGACACACAGACACACCACATACACACTACAGACACACACACACACACCCCCCCCCCCACACACACACACCACAGACACACACACCCCACACACAGACACACCACATACACACCCCACACACACACACCACATACACACCACAGACACACAGACACACACAGACCACATACACACCACAGACACACACACCCCCTACACACAGACACAGACACACACACACCACAGACACACAGACACACCACAGACACACTACAGACACACACACACACCCCCCCACACAGACACACACACACACACACACCCCACATACACACCACAGACACACAGACACACACACACCACATACACCCCACATACACACCACAGACACACACATCACACAGTACACACCACACACAGACGCAAACACCACACACACTCACCTACCAGACAGACACACACACACCCCTCTCCACCCCCACCTTCACTTGCCTGCCTTCGTGTCCCTGGCACACACACTCCTCCCTGAGAGCGATGTTTCAGGACCAGGACCCCCAGACCCACTTGGGGGTCAGAACCTCGTCCTTTAGGGACTGCTCCTGGGGGCATTTGGGCTTCCCTGGTGGCTCAGCTGGTAAAGAATCTGCCTGCAATGCAGGAGACCTGGGTTCGATCCCTGGGTTGGGAAGATCCCCTGGAGAAGGGAAGGCTCCCTGCTCGGGTATTCTGGCCCGCAGAGTCCCACGGACTGTCACGGCTAACAGGTAGGGGCGGGCCCAGGCCAGCCAGGCTGGGGAGGAGCTGGCCTGAGGGCCAGGACACAGCTTATGGGCCTCCAATCTGCAGGGTCGTGGGCCACCCTGGGGGTGTCAGGAGGAGGGGAGGCGGGAAGGGGGCAGGAGGGCCCCTCAGGCAGTGTTGAGCCCAGCAGGCATGTTGCTTTTGGGTGAGTGTGGGGACGTAGGTAGATTTAGGGGGACGTGGGCCGGGGCTCTGCAGGAATCGGATGGGGGAGGGTACGTAGGTGTGGGAGCAGAGCCTGGACACGGGGCGGGGTACTGGGCAGCTACTGGCACTGGTGGGGTGCTGCTCCTCACTCTGCACATCTGGCCCTGGGCTGGAACTGGTCCACAGGCCCCCTGGACTGGGCAGGGCCTAGCCCCCAGGCCAGGACGGAGGGGTTAACTTGATTCAGTCACTTCCTAGGCTTCTCATGGGGGCGGAGGGGGAGTCTCCTCTCTCTGGTTTGGGATGCCTTCTGTTTCTGTCTTTTTCCTTTTATGCATGTGATGTTGTAATTCCCATATGAATCCTGAAAGTACCTCCACTGAAGAATTGATGCCTTTCTTTGAACTGTGGCATTTGAGAAAACTTGAGAATCCCTTGAACTGTAAGCGGATCAATCAATCCTAAAGGAAATCAACCCTCAATAATCATTAGGACTGATGCTGAAGTTACAATATTTTGGCCACCTGATGTGAAGAGCTGACTCATTGGAAAAGACCCTCATGCTGGGAAAGATTGAGGGCAGGAGGGGAAGAGAACAACAGAGGATGAGGTGGTTGGATGGTATCATCAACTCAATGGATATGAATTTGAGCAAACTCTGGGAAATAGTGAAGGACAGGGAAGCCTAGAGTGCTGCAGGCCACGGGGTTGCAAAGAGTCGGACACGACTGAGCCTGAACAGCCAGGGATGTAGCCTGGGGAAGGGGGTGTCCCAGGGCCTTGAGGGCTCCCGCCTTGAAGGTGGATAGAGGTCATACCCATCTGGGCTGGGCCAGGCCTGCCCGCAGTGCGCTGCCTGGAAGGCCACCCTCCCCAGCTCTCTCCGGCTCCACTGCTCCGACTCTTCATGGTGCTTGCCCCGTCTCACGGCCTCGCCTGTCTTCCTCCGCCACCCCCACGAGGACAGCTCCTGGGGCGGCAGTGGACCACGCGGTGACGGGGACCACAGGTGGCTTGAGCTCTGGATGGATGAGGGCTCGTTGTCCTGCATCCCCTCGTCGGCCCCACTGAGGGTCCTGCAGGAGGGGGACATGATCCAGGGGCGGGCCTGGCCCCCAGGCCCCCCTTCCCTCCAGGGTGCTGATGAGTGAGCAGGGTGCCTCTGACTGACGCTGGTGGTGTCAGAGCTCCAGTCCCTGGACTCTGCCCTGTTCAGCTGGATGGTCCCCTGGACTGCACTGCAAGGGCCTGGCTGCTGCAGCCTCCTTGTCCTCTGAGGCATGCCTCAGGCCACCCCCTCCTCTGGGCCTACAGGAACGGGGCCTGAATTCAGCTGCCCGCCCCTCCCTGCAAGCCCGAGCTGCTTGACCAGGGCTGCCAGACCCCCTGGACATAAGCACAGGAGGAGGGGCCCCGACCCAGGACCAAAGGAAGACCCCTGAGTGAGCAGACAGGGTCCCCCGAGGCCCAGACAGCGCCTCCTGGGCCTCCTGGCATGCAGGCCCGCCAGCGGGACCCGCACAGGCCGAGCCTTACTCAGGTCTGAGTGAGGGGAACTGGAGGCGTCAGGGTGGGGAGGACATGCCGCGTGGTGGCCTCTCATTAGCCTGCCTTTCTGGGAAGGATTTCTTGAGCCTGAAGCCCACCCCAGGGGGTCCACTCTGTTGTCGGCCAAATTGTCCTTGCTGGACGCAGATCACCGGCTGAGGGAGTCCAGGCCTGACCCGCGCAGGGCGCGGGCAGCTCGGGCCCTGGGTCTGGCCTCTGATGGCGTGTCCCCGGCCTGGTCCCGGCGGCCCGTGGAGGGCGAAGGAGGCCTCTGGGGTTGGGGATGGCAAAGTGATGGGTGGGGTCACTCACAGAGCAGGGACTGCTGGTGCATCTCGGGGAACTCACCCTGTGAGGGTCGCACAGCAAGGGAGTGACCACGGGACAGAGTCGGGTGTGGGCCCCTCAGCCGGATGTCACTTTCCTTTTGGCCGCAGAGACCCTGATGGGAGGCTCGGGCGAGCTGACCCCAGGGTGGGGGCGACGGGGGCTCCCGCCGGGCAGAGGCCTGAGGACTTGCGGCCTCCCTGTCGCCCCCACGTCCCGCTCATGACCGAGGCCCCTGCGCTCACCCAGGGCTGCCTGGTGCTGCCGTGCGGCCTGCACCCCTGTGGTTACACCTGCAGCAGAGCTGGGGAGAAGTGGGATTCCGTTTTCAGGCTATGTGAACTCTATTTTCACCTGGGAGCACGGGGGACAGGGGGGCTCTAGGCAGCAGCCGGAGGAGAAGGGGGGGCATGGCCCTCACAGCCCCGCGTGGCCACCCAGCCCCTCCCCAGGCCCTGCTCTGGGCATCTCGGGGAGTCACGACCCCTCTTTCTAACACTCCCCACCCTCCAGGTGGGCTCAGGTTCCCCCCAGCCCCACAGACAGACCCCTGTGCTGAGAGCCCTGAGAAGAGACCAGGAAGAGGAGAGGGCTGGCCCCCCAGTGGGCATGGGTGGGCAGGAGGCCAGGGAGTGGATAGCCGGCAGGAGGTGGCCGCGGGCCGGGGCAGGGGCAGGCTGGGGGCGTCTGCAGGACAGCACGTCCCACCGGGTGCACTGAGTGTGGGGGAGTGCCCCGCGGGGTCCGGGGCAGGCAGAGTGTGGGCGCAGAAGATGTGCTCTGAGCCCAGATCCTGGGCTGGCCCCTCAGGGAGTCGGGCCCTCGGGGTTCCCGGGGTGACCGAAGGCCCGCCCGTCCCTGGAGCGTGAGGAGCAGCCCCTGCAGGTGGGAAAGTGTGCATCTCAGCATGGACTGGACCAGGCACCGCCTGTCCCAGCGCCCCAGGCGGGGCCGGGGCCCAAGGAGCGAGCTGGCCGCCTGGACCAGGCCAGCACCTCCAGCTCTTCCCCAGAGCCCACGTGGCCGGATGGGGCCCTGGGGTGGGAGCGCGCAGGGCCTGCCATGCCGAGCGAGGTGCTCTGGCCCGGCAGAGCCAAGCAGCAGCAGCAACGATCCCATCAGGAGGCTTCTGCTTTTCACGTGTTTTTACCTTTCAAAGTAATGACGAAATCCAGCAGGAAAGTGGCCACGCAGCTGGTGCCGGTGCCAGAGACTGAATTATTCATCGTGTTGAATTATTCAGTTTGCATTTGAAGTTTCTGGTGAGCCAGTGTGTCCTTCCCATGGGGCCTGCAGCCAGACCCCTCGCCAGGACTGAAGAAGGACTTCAAGTGATCCTGGCCCCTCTTGGAACAGAGGGGACCAGCAGGGGCCAGGCCTCCCCGGGGGCGTGTCAGGCGCCAGAAAAGGGCTTCCAGGAGGCGGGCTGGGGGAGCTGGAGCCAGGGAGCCACCTTTGTCCCTGCCATCTGGAATGACCCCGTGAGGGCTGCAGGGGGCCTCTCAAACCAGCACTGTGTGGTCTTGGCCTTCAGCGTAGCCCTACTGTGGGTCAGGGGTTCCAAGCCTTCAGGGTTTCAGGAGCCCACGTAGGCCTGAGCTCAGGGCTTTGCCCCGTCCTGCTGGCAGGCCCTGAAGCTGAAACCTTGGGGTAACCCTCCCCACTCCTTGCACCCGGCCTGGTCTACCCATCACCCACCTCCCCGCTCTGACTGTGGTCGTCAGCCCCTGACGTGCACCGGCGCCCTGGGCCCAGCCCTTCTTGCTATCATGGACGTTTCCACTCCACTCCTGACTCTCAGGCCGGCTGCAGGCTTGGGGACTGGTCACTGGCGCCCAGGTCCTCTCCCGGGCACTCATGGGGCCACGGGTGCCCACCTGGGGTGTTGCCCCATGGCCAGGCAGAGGTCACGAGCTGCATCACCTCCTGGTCACAGAGCACTGTCCCCTGCCTGCCGGGAGCTGACCCCCGCCCTCCAGGCTGCCTCGGGCGCCGGGCGCCTTGAGCTGGGACTGTCACTAACCTTGTCTACTCCTCATGGAAGGGTCTGAGTCCTCCTCACACAGCCTAGGGCCTGGACAGATATGAGAACTGAGTAGGCAGCTGTGAGTGTGTGGTGGGTCTAAGAGGGGTAACAACAGAGAGGTAGGTGATGACCTCACGTGTGACCTCTGAATGGTGACCCCAAGAGGAGGGGGAGAAAGAGGCGAGGGCCGGAGGGTGAGGTGGCAAGGTCAGCAGAGGGCCTGCGTCCTCGGTCAGCGACATGGGCCAGGCCTGGATCACGGGGTCTGCGGGGTCACGGGGTCTGCGGGGTCACGGGGTCTGCGGGGTCACGGGGTCTGTGGGGTCATGGGTCTGTGGGCTCAGCATGGGTCCCGACGCCCTCTCTCCTGGTGCTCAGCAGGCCCACACCAGCCTGGATGCCCCAGGTCAACTGGGTGTCTCTGTGGCTTATAAGCTCTGGGGTCGGCAGTCGCAGTGCTGCTGTGACTTAGCTGTGGGTCGTCCCCGGGTCCAAGCAGGGGATGGAGGGGCTGGCAGGGCTGGGGAAGGGGCGTCTCCGTGCTGGACACACACGTCTCCCTCCTGTGCCCACACCCAGGGCCTGAGGACACCAGGGGCTAGGCTGCACACACCCTGAGGGCTAAGGCTGGGCCCGAAGACCCTCGACACCTGGAAACCGGTGACCACCCCCTCCCAAGAACACCTGTCCCAGACCTGCTGAAGGCGTGAAGGGTGGGGCGAGAGGTGAAACAGACGTGGGCATCTCACGTTCCTGGGGGTGGGCCAGGGTGGGCAGGCACAGGGGCGCCCTGCAGGTCCAGTGAGTCCCCAGGTTCGCCCTTCCGAGCAGCCTCACTGCACCCACCTTGCCCAGATCCAGGTGACAGGAGATACCAGCAGGAAGAGTGAACAGTTCTGGGCCGGTTCTTACAGCCCCAGCATCCAAGGAGGCTGCAGCTTTGTGCGTCCTGGGGCGTGGGCCTCACCCAGGGCCACCAGGGTCCTCACTGGGCAAAGTAGCTGCAGAGTGGGGGTGCCCCTGCCCACTCCCAGAAAGCGGTGCTGGCCTCCACCCTGTCCCCATCCTTACCCCTGCCTGCTGGGGGCCCCCGTCCGGCCACTGATGCCCACACTCAGGCCTGGAGGTGGTCAGCAATGGGTGGACGGTGGAAGCCCAGGTACCAAGCAGATGGAGGAAAACAGGCAGGGCCTCCCGAGTTCAGGCTGTCTGTCCTGGGGGGCAGCGTGAGGAGGGCTTTGTGGGGTGGGGGTCTCCAGTATCACCCCAGGCCCAGCGAGGCCTTATGACTCAGCTGGGGGGGGGGGGCAGTGTGTGAAAGTTAATGGAGCAGTCATCAGGGGTGAGCAGGGCAGAGCTGCGGGCTGCCACCTGACCCTGGAGCGGCCGCAGGCCCTGCAGCCGAGGCCAGGCGCCGACCTTGCAGCAACCCCGCTCTTCCCTTTGTAGCCTGGCTTCCACTGCAGAGGCGATCCCGGAGGCCCGGAGCGGGGGCGCGGCCGCGCGGGCGGGAGCTGAGCGGAAGTTCCGCAGTGACCTTCGCTCGTCCCTGCCCGGCGAGGGGCCGCCGGCCGAGGGCGTGGGGGTCGCTCCGCCTCTGTCCCGCTAAAGTGAAACGATGTGGCTCTTTCTTTGCGACCTTGTTACGCAGACAAATAGGTCCGAGTCAGTCTGCGGGCTCTCCTCCGACAACGGATGGATGGGTTCTCTGGGGTCTGGGGGCCCCCTTCTCCCGCCCAGCGGCGAGGGTCGAAACCGGAGCAGCGCTCAGGGGCACTCGGCCCGGTGGGGACCGCGGTCACCCGCCGCGCTGAGAACCGCTTCCCGCGCCCCCGTGGAGGGTGGGAAGCCGGGCGGGGCCGCGACCCCCAACCTCCCCCAACCCCCGCAGCGAGCCACGAGCCCGAAAGAGAAAAGGCCTTTCCCACTGGGCTGCGGACCGACCCGCCCGCGCGCCAGGCGCTCCGCAGGGGCGCAAGTGTAAGAGAGCGCGCGTCCCTGGCTCGCGCTGGGATGGGGCGGCCCCCGCCCGGGTCCAGGGAGACGGGATCGGACGGAGGCGGCTGGGGGCAGTGTCTGCGGCTCTGCCCTGAGGGGAGGGCCGGGTGGTGCGCCCGGCTGAGAGCTCGCTCCCTGGGACGCCCCCTACCCCGGGCCGGCCCAGCGGCAGGGTTTGGGGGGGCGCGGCTCCGCTCCTTCCACCCCCACCCGGGGCGCCCGCCCGGCCGCCGCGGCCCCGCCCTCCTCGTCACGCTAGACGCGGGCGGGGGGCGGGGAGCGCCTCCATGTGACGCGCCCTCCTCGCCGTGCCCTTCAGCTGCCGCCGCAGTTCCCGGGGCGCCACATGGACCCGGCTGGCCCGAGCGCGCTCTGCTGCTGACCGCCCGCCCGCCCTCCCGCGCCCCGGTCGCGGCCCCAGGAAGGTAACCGGCTCCCTCCCCGGCCCCCGATGCCCCCTCCCCGGCCCGGGCAGGGCGCGCTCTCGCTCCCGTTGCCCAGTCCCAGGCCCCCTCCCTGGCCCCGCCGGGCGCTGTCCTCTGTAGCGGTGCTGAAGCGGCCCCGCGGCCCCGGCCCGCGCCTTCCCTCTTTCCTGCTGCTTCTCCGAGTCTCCTGCCTCTAGCGTCCCCCCTTCCCCAGCTTCGTCCTCTGTCTCTCTCCTGGCGCGCTCCCGCCTGAGGGCCGCTTGGCAGAGCCGGGCAACTCGCCCGCCCGCAAAGCCGAGGGGTGCGGCGTCCTCGGGAGCCCCAAGCCTCGCGGGTGGCGGTGGGAGCCTTGGGGGAGCTCCAGCAGCGCCCTGGCCGCGCTGTGGCCTTGAGATCCCCTCCCCCGGGAGCCAGGGGAGAAGTTTGGAAGAGGCTCTGCTTTGCGTCAAAGGTGCCCCTGTGCGCCAGTGCCTCGTGGGCAGGCGGGGGCATTCCTTCCCCAGCCCGCACAAACACAGGTCTCCTTCATCTGGGAAGAAAGCAATTTAAAGCCATAAAACAGTGTCTCTCCAGGGACCTGGGTTTCCCTGCCAGGAGAGACTTGACAGGAAGGGGGGTGGGCACTGCAGTTACTGATTTTACAAGAAGCCCCTCCCCACTAGACCTGCAGCTGACCTGCACCTGGAGAGGCCCACCCATGCATGCAGGGGCGCAGTGGTCACCCCCATTTCATTTGTTCCCTGAAGGCTGGATTCCCCGCACCCCTGCCCCCGAGTCTCTGGGCAGGGGGCAATGACTGCCGGCCTCTCCCCTGGTGGAACCTGGTCCCTCAAGTTCCATCGGACCCAAGGCGCTCCCCCAGGTGCCACCCACACTAACCTTTCCCGTCTTTAGATAGATCCCTGCCCCTGTGGCCCAGGGCTCCAGCAAGTAGTCACTGAGCCAGTCACCTCCAAACGCCCCTGGGGCTGCCCTCGCTTCACACAGGCCGCCTCCTTCCAGCTGCACCCTCCCCTTCCCTGCAGTAGCAGCCAAAAGCCAGCTTCACGCACCCCAGGAGCTCGATGAGACCACTTTGCAGGGACCCCCCCAGACCCTTCCAGGTGCCTGTCCCATGCTGAGGTCTGGCCTCCAGGTGCACCGGGACCGTGAATGATGCTGTCTCAGACCCCAGACCCGCATCTTGGGAAAGGTGATCAGGAGTGAGGAGCACGTCCTCCCCAGCCCTGTCGGGTGACCCGAGACCACATCCCCCCACAGGCAGAGGACTGGCCACACTCGCATGTGAGTTCCGGCCCTCCGAGGAGCTGCTGAGGACGCAGAGCCGTCGCCATGGAGTTCGTGATGAAACAGGCCCTGGGAGGTAGGGCGAGGGGTCCCCTGCACCCCGCAGCTGTCGTCACAAAGGGTTGCTCTCAGACCACCACACAGCCCGCAAGCCCAGCTGCAGGCTCCTCTGGACCAAAGGCAGCACCCCCAAGTTACCGTGGTCGGCTTGAGGGTGGGGAAGGGTGCACGCCACGTGCTGTGGTCAGGTGGAGCCCATCCAAGGGGCACCGGGGAAGTCTCACTGATCAAATCTGGGGGCCCCATGGGGACTTTGCCTCTGGCGAGCAGGGGTGCAGGAGGCCACAGGCTGGCCACGGCAGCCAGAGATGGGGTAAGGGACAGAGCTGGACCTGGGGCGTCCAGCAAGGGCTTCAAGGTGTTACCAGGGAAGGGCCAGGAGCACGCACAGGGGTCAGAGCCAGCTGGGCACAGGGGTCAGGGTCAGCTGGGCACGGGGGTCAGGGCCGGCTGGGCACGGGGCTCAGGGTCGGCTGGGCACGGGGGTCAGGGCCGGCTGGGCACGGGGGTCAGGGTCAGCTGGGCACGGGGGTCAGGGCCGGCTGGGCACGGGGCTCAGGGTCGGCTGGGCACGGGGGTCAGGGCCGGCTGGGCACGGGGGTCAGGGCCGGCTGGGCACGGGGGTCAGGGTCGGCTGGGCACGGGGGTCAGGGCCGGCTGGGCACGGGGGTCAGGATCAGCTGGGCACGGGGGTCAGGGTCGGCTGGGCACGGGGGTCAGGGCCGGCTGGGCACGGGGGTCAGGGCCGGCTGGGCACGGGGGTCAGGGTCAGCTGGGCACGGGGGTCAGGGTCAGCTGGGCACGGGGGTCAGGGTCAGCTGGGCACGGGGGTCAGGGCCGGCTGGGCACGGGGGTCAGGATCAGCTGGGCACAGAGGTCAGGGCTGGCTGCCACGGAGGTCAGGGTCGGCTCTGCATGGGGCTCAGGGCTGGCCTAGGCACGGGGGTCAGGGCCGCCTGGGCACGGGGCTCAGGGTCAGCCTGGCCCCGGGGCCGGCTCTGTGCGCCGGGCTCCCCCAGTGAGTGCCAGCCGTGGGAGCCCTGGTGACAGGCGCTGCCCGACTCTGCTGTCTGAGCTGTCTTCCACACGTGGCCTCCTTCAGCCCCACCCTGACCGGATGCCAGGTGTGGGTCACGTGCTGCAGGGCAAGCCCACCTCTCAGCAGGGCTGACAGGCCGCTTTTCACCAGAGGTGGGGTGCCACGTGGCTTGGTGCTAGGCGCTAGGGGCAGGATGGAGGTCCTAGGGACCCGTGCCTAGGACCGGGGCCCCACAGTGGGCCGCATCTCCTCCCAACTCAAGTTAAGAGGAAAGCTGTCGGGGGAGGCCCGGGGCCACATTTCCAGGCTCTGCAGTGAGGGATGGGCTGCAGGTTGAGTCTAATTATAACGATTACGTCACGGGCGTGATCCGTGCACAGGCGGCTCCCGGCTCCCCCCAGCCAGCCCCTGGCTGCTACAGATAATTAATTAGGCAGCTAATTCAGGCCCTGAGGTGGGCTTGGAAAGAAACCGAAATATTTGATTGGCTGTCTACATGGCTGAAATTAGCTGGGTAATTGCCAGCCTGGATTGCCTTTGTTCCGTGGCTGCCCAAAGTTCCTCCTGCTGTGGTGACAGCGCGGGCTCACCCCCGATGAGGGGCCGGGGCGGTGGGGGTGCCCCAGCCTGGCGCTACGCCCGCCCCCAGCCCATTCGCACCCCAGGGCTGCTCCGGGCGAGACCTTGTCTCCTCTCTCCCCTGGCGGACAGCATTCTGTTCTCTTAGGGTGAGTGTGGGTGAGAGGCAGACAGACGGAGACTGGGAGCTGATTCCAGAGACACAGACTAGAGCCTCAGATGCTGAGGCAGGCTGCCCCCGAGCAGGCATGGTCAGAGACAGATGGGAAAGGGATGATGGAGGTGCCCCGGCCCGAGGCCGAGCCAGGGGGAAGCAGGGCTGGAGGCAGACTGACATGGGAGAGAGGCCCGTGGGCAGCTGCTGGAGGGCGGGCAGGGACGGAGCGTGGGGGTCAGCAGCTCAGAGCGGAAGACGGGGTGGCTGAGATGGAGCCTGGGAGACCCGAGGAACCAGGGCAGGAAGTGCAAGTGCAGGCCAGGCAGACAGAGACAGACAGGGGGAAACAGACAGAGAGACAGACAGGGAGAGACTGAGAGAGACAGACAGATGTAGACAGAGAGACCGACACACAGAGACAGACACAGACACTGATAGAGACAGACAGACAGGGAGAAACAGACAGACAGACAGGCGTGGATGGACAGGCAGACAGAGAGGTAGAGAGGCGCACAGACACAGGGATGATTAGAAACAGGTTGAGAAGTTGAGTCGGGGCCTGAAGCAGAGACGTGTGCGCGCCGTGTGCACACACACACCCTCAGAGAAGGACTCACGGCCTGGAGGGAGCCCTAGGCAGGCCTTGCTCGCAGCGCTGGGGCCAAGACTCCGTGCGGCCTCGTTAAGCCAGGCAGTCTGCTTCGCTGTGTCTCAGTCAAGGTCTTTTTTGTTGGGCAGAGGTTTCCGGGTAACTGCCTGGCAGGGCCAGCAGCGGCAGGACTCAGGAGTCCAGCGTGGGACAGACAGGCAGACAGATGGGGCACCACAGCGGCCCGGACACACGGCTGCATCTGTCCAGGCTTGTCCACTCTGGGGCTCTTGGAAGGAACCAGCCTGGGACCTGCTGGGGCACAGACAGGTGCACGCCTTCCACACTTCTGCCCCCACCTGTCCGGCCCCACCTGTCCGGCCCCACCTGTCTGCCCCCACCTGTCCGGCCCCACCTGTCCGGCCCCACCTGTCCTGCCTCACCCGTCTGGCCCCAATGCATGCCCCACCCTCCAGCCCCCTTGAGGGCTGTGTTTGGGGGAGAACTGTCGTGTCTGGGGTGCGCGTGCCACTTACCCCCTCAGTTGTCTGGTCTCGACCCCACTGGCAGCCTCTGCCCTGTCCATCCTGCCCGCCTGCACATCCTGGGCACCTCCGTGAGGTAGGGCAGGGCCGGTCAGGAAGGGCCAGTTCATGCTTGGTGGGCCCTGAAACCCCAGGCGAGCCCAGGCCCTCCCGTGACTCCGTGGATGCCTGCCCTGTGCCCGGCGTGGCCTCCGGCTCTGAGCCGTGGCCCCGCGGCCTTGCTGAGGGTGCTCCTCCACCGGCCTGTATGGTGGACTCAGAGCCCACCTGTCTGGGAGCCACAGGTCATCTGGGAGCTGGGCGCGGGCCTGGGAGCCCCTGCTGCAGTGGAGCGGGCTCGGGGGTGTCCATGAGGAGCTGTCGTGTCGAGTGCGGATGGGGCTGCCCTGGGCAGGCGGGCGGCGAGGGGATGCCCGCTGGCTGCAGGGGGAGCACGGAGGCCACCCGCAGTCCCTGCCACCCCGCCGGGTCCCAGCAGGGCCCGTGGCCCTGAACCGCAGCTCCTCGCAGCTTCCAGGTTCCAGGTGTTCCTCGTGGCAGGAGGGCAGCCGCGGGCTATGGAGGAATGGACGGGGGCTCCGGGCCCTCCCTGAGGTGGTAGGGTCTGCCCAGTCACTACCAGGCCCTGGAGTGGACCTTGGAGGCCCCGGCTCAGGCCCCACCCCATCTCCCTGCAGCGTGCGTGGGACCCAGTGGGCCGGGAGCCTCTGCTCTCAGGGCCTGGACGCTCCCTGGGCTGATGGAGCACTGGGGGCCCTGAAGACCCAGAAACGTGGGCCCCGGCACTCGATTCTGCTGGTGTCACCCAGAGGCCAAGGGCCCGGGGTTGTGGGAGGCACGTGGGACCGGCTGGGGACCATGCTCTTGGGGCCAGTAAGCGAGGAAGGTGCGAGCTGTTGGCAAACTTCTTCTCACTAGGAGAACGTCCGGGAGGCCTTGACGGGCATTGGGCCTTCCCGAGATCCCTCAAGACGCCTCCAGATTTAAGTGAACGAACGCTCCTTCCCCGAGAGAAGAGAACGCTGATGCAGGGTTGTGTGGCGGCTGGGAGCCCGGCTGCGTCTGCCTGGGTCGGGGGCTCAGGGTCCTCAAGGATGTGACTTGAAGAAGCTGATTTCCCCCAGGGCCAGGCAGCGGTGAACGCCCCGGAGCTCCATGTCGGAGGAGAGGCGGGCATCGTCGGGTTACTGGGCCCACTGCAGGTGCTCTCTGGGCTAGATCGGGAGCACACGGCTATTTGGCCCTGAGTGGCCTGGTCCGCGGGGCTGTCCTGTCCTGTCCTCAGCATGGCGTGTTCTGTGTCTGAAACGTGTTAGGTCCTCAGAGCAGTGCGGGGCAGGGGAGGGTTTCACGGAGGCGGGGAGCTGCGAAGGGGGCTCCAAGGAGGAGCGGACAGCCTGGGATGCCACACGGGCAAAGGCCCAGGGTCTTGGGGGCTGGCACAGGCTTGGAAGGCGGCCCGGAGCCCAAGCCTGAGGAGTCTTCCTCCCCGAGATCAGGCCTGCTCTGGCACTTCCTGGGGCTTGGCCGGTGTGGACGGTGTCCTGTGGTGAGTCGGCCCTGGGCCCGTCCTACAGGCAGGGAGTCTGGGCTGAGATTTCACCCTCTTGAGGGGCAGGAGAGCAGGGGGCCTGTGCCCTGTGTGTGGAAGGGATGAGGGAATGGGGAGCCGCTGTCCTCAGGCCTGCACGTCTGCGTGTGTGCGGGCGGTAGGGGCACCGTGTCACCGAGATCTCCGCAGAGGGAGGCACCCTGGGGAGGGAACCCCTGGGCAGAGCCTGGACCTGGGGACCCCACGCCGCCCTGCTCCCGGTTCCACACCAAGGGTGAGGCCAGGCATCCCCGTCCTGTCCAGGCCCAGGGTCTGAGGGCAGGGCTGCTCCCACGGGGGTCTGCTCTATCAGGCGCTTCCCACAGGTCAGGGGCTGCTCTGCTGGGGCACTGGC
This sequence comes from Muntiacus reevesi, assembly GCF_963930625.1. Taxonomy (NCBI): domain Eukaryota; kingdom Metazoa; phylum Chordata; class Mammalia; order Artiodactyla; family Cervidae; genus Muntiacus; species Muntiacus reevesi. Next base: position 253,263 of record NC_089270.1, on the reverse strand, counting down.
CAGGGAGGCCAGGTCCTCTGGTCTCTGGGAGGATGAGCATCACAGGCTGAGCTGGACTGCGGGGTCGGAACAGACTGGGGTGGGGGAACTCTAGAATTCTGCATTACAGAGAATACTTTTGACTCAAATTGCTGAGAACCAGTCAGTGTGGCTTGGATTGAAGTTTGTTTTCCTCACATGATGAGGTGTCAGGAAGTGGTTCAGCTGCTCAGCTGAGCCATCAGGGACCTGGCTCTGGCTTTCATTGTGCTCTGTCCTCCTAGTGGAGCAGTCAGCTTGCTTCTCACGGTCGCAAAGTGGCTGCTGCTGTTCCGGCGTCCCATGCACAGTGAGGGGAAGAAGAAGGAGGCAGCTCCTCTTTGCTTGGCAAGGGTGTCTGTGACGTCTCATGGAGGTGTCCACTTTGCGTCACAGGCAAGATGCTCTGGGAAGGTGAGGGCCGAGGAAGCCCATCACCCTCCAAACAAGGCAGCTCACACCAGCCCCCCACCAGCCTGGAAACCCTTGATTTCCAGGAACAGGGCCCCCAGACCACAAGCTCCCAGAGTGCGGCGGTGTCTCCTTCCCTTGAGAGCTGGGCTCCTCCTCCAAACACTAGATGATAAAATACCAGTTTTCATTCAGAGTGGGCTCCCAGATGCCATATTGGACGGAAGAAGCACTAGCTCACCTCGCGGGGTTCAGCAGAAACACCTCTTACCTCTCGTCTCTTAGAGGCTAAAAGGATGCTTCAGAGAAGCTGTCTTTCCTCCCGAAGCCCTGGACAGCCCTTCCCTCAGGAGAGGCCCTCCTGTTGGTGAGGCCGACACTCAGTCAGAGATGCTTTAGCCCCATCCGGGGAATAAGCTGCATACAATGCACTTCAGCTGTCAGGTCGTTTATTTTCTGTCCTGTTGGTTGGTGAGCGGTTCCAGTTGGGATTAAGGCACTTGTGTGAACAGCTCCAGGTGAACCATGCTGCCAGCCAGCCTGTGGGCCTGGGTCTGCCTTTCTGCGCGTTTTCACCTTTCACAGAGCAGGGCTTGGCAAAACCCCAGATCAGCGTCAAGTCTTGGTAAAGCCCACTGCGGGCAAGTCTCAGAGTCCTTGGCCTCCTGAACCCAAGCCGGGGTCAGCAGAGGTCGGGGAGGAGGCTCCTGGCAGATCCCCATGTGGGAGGAGCCGGTCCTCTGAGACGTCTGCTGCTGTCTGGGGGCGGGTGGGGTCTCTCCAGCCCCTCCTCCCGGCCCAGCGGTGCTCTCACTCTGCACAAGCCCGTTTTCCAGGGTCGGCTCACTTTTCTCCTGTTCTGACGGTGGCGGGGGTGGAGGGGTTGGGGGGAGGGGGGGTGTGGCTCCTCTCAGCCCTGCAGCAGTCAGGCGGGACCTCCAGCCTGGGGGACTGGGGGAGCCCCCACCTCGCCCTGTAGGTCCCTTTGGTCCCGTGGACTAGCCCGTGAGCTGTGGCGTCTGGGCGAGGCGGACGTCTTCCCTGGCACCAGTGGAAGGCTGAGCGTGCTGGGCTGGGTGTTGGAATCTGGGTGCCGGTGCACACTGTGCGCGGGAGGGGAGGACTCCTGGGGCCGGGAGTGTCTGCTGGTGTGGTGGCCGCCCCTTGCATCCCTGAGGACGCTGTGGCTGCGTCCAAGGGGAGACACCGGGCCTGCGTGCTGAGCTTTGCTTCCGGAGCTGGGAGCTGGGCAGGCACCCTGGCCACCGCGGCCTGAGGCCTCTGCCTGTCCTCTGGCCCCCGCCGCCCAGGATGGGCAGGAAGGCCGCGGTTGAGGGGCCTCTGGGGAGAGGGGGTGCTGGGGCTGCAGCGGGAGGGGCAAGGAGAACGGGGACCCCCAACGCGGTGTGGCAGGAGGGAGATGCAGAGAAAACGGGGACCCCGACATGGGCAAAGGGCTCTGGCCTCGGGCCCTTGAGGGTCCCTGGGCCGCAGGATCCCGCCGCACGTCACACCCTTCAGAAGGTGGCCTCTGCAGTGGGGTGCCCCCTGCCCCGCCCCAGAATGAACACGGTGGGTGACCCCACCTCCAGCAGCAGCTGCTCATGACCCTCCAGCTGTGTCTAGGGGACGGCACCTGCTGTGCAGAGGGTTGGAGGGAGCCTCTGCTCCGCCTCACGACAGGAAGTTCGGGCTGGGGCAGGCAGGCCCGTCCCCTGGGCCCTGGGCCACTGCCTCCGCTGCAGACCTGGGGAGCCCAGGGAGTTGGGGGCCAGGTGGGCAGAGGCCTGGGGCCGCGCCATCTGTCCCAGGCCGGGCTCTGCTGGACTCGCTCACAGACGGCCTCATTTTGCCTGTCTCTGGGTGTCCTCTCCTGAAACCATGGCCAGACGCTCTGCCTGGCGCCTGGTGCCACAGGCAGAGACAGTGGTAGCCCATGGCCCTTGCCCGACAGGCACGGAGTGCCTGCCCGGTGCCCCCGGCCAGCCGGCGAGGGAAGCAAGGCCACGGAAGCAGGGGAGCGCTGAGCTCTGCAGAAGATGAAGGCAGGGCAGGCCAGGCCCGACTCTGGTTAAGACTGGGCACAGCGACCTCCCAAGTGACCCTCCATGGAGCCAGCCCCTGGCCAGGCCCTCGGCCAGCTTCAGGAGAGGCCCCAGGCCCGGGGCAGAGCACGCCTCTCAGCAGGTTGACAGGGCCAAGCTCTGAGTGTCCCCTCCGAGGGCGTGGGCGCCCCGGCTGGGCCGTGGCCTCGGGCGGGGTGGTCTCTGCCTACAGCGAGGACGCGGACACGGACAGGGTGGGGCGCCGCCCCTCCCACCTCCGGGTCGTCCCGGCGGGGCCAGCGGGCATGTGGGGTGCTGGCCCCGGGGCAGCGGACAGCAGACGGCGGCCTGAGGTGGGTGTGGCTGCTTCCTCGGCCTGGGGTGTTGAGGAGAGCCCAGCACGGGCCTGCATGCAGGGCTGCAGGTGCCCGCCCGGGGCCACAGGCCAAGCACCTCCGCTGGGCAGCAGGGTGGGCGTCTGTGAGCGGCTTCACCGCATGTCTTGCTTTGCAAGAGTGTTTGCTGTTTAATGTGTCTCATCACGGCTAACCTCTGATCTAACCTGTGGTGTCCTCACTTTAACCTATTTACATGCTTTCTTGCTATGTCATTTATTTATTCTTAATGTATGGACCAAATTTGCTTTTTAAAAACCTTCTGCAGTGTTTTAGAACCTATGTGCCATTTGGAAACATCATTCGGGCTCTAGTTGCCGCTGTCAGGATTGAAGCCGTGTGTCTCCAGGTCTTGCCAAGCAAGTTCTGTGAGCCCTTCTGTCTGGCCTCCACCCTTATCCACCTTCTTCGGGTCTGTGGTTTTGATCTGGAGGATTGGTATTACAGTCGATGTTTTCTTAATATATAAAAATATTTTATCTTTGCCTTCAATTTGATAATAGGTACTAGTCCATATTTATTATTTAACATGAAAATGGACTTCTTTCCTAGCTTGAAAATTATAAATGCTCATTGTAATGTTAAGGGAACTGAAATAATACAGAAAAGCATGAAGAAGTGGTATGGAAAATTGAGACGCCGCATCACTTTCAAACTCATCCATTAGGTCACTCATTACTTCCTCGAAATTATAGTATTTGAAAGCATTTTTTCAAGGAGAAACAAATTCCTTCAGATCCAGCTCTAATTTTAAAAGACTCTGCTGTCAGTTTATTAGAACTGGTTTGGGGATCGGCTGGCTGTTCCAAAGCTGGGGGAGGAGAGTGAGCCTTCCCTGGCAACTGTGGTTTAAAACAGCTTTGGACAGAAAACACTGGGCAAGGTCATTTCTTACATCAGCCCTTTCAGCGGTGCAGGTTTTAGGGGCGTCTCCATCTGCCGTGCAGACAGATTGAGGTGAAACTCGTCCTGTGGGTGATGTACAGACTTGACTCCAGTTTCAGGAAGTTTGTTAATTGTTGCCCTCCATCCTGTGGGCAGAAGCAGGGCTGCAGGTGTAACTTGAATTCGGACCCAAGGGGCCCCCTGGAGCTGAAAGCACCCGCGGGTGTGTTAGCTCTCAGATGTCTCTTGGCTTCCAGGGCGGGACGGGGACCCTCAGTTGGGACAGACCTCCTGCCCTTCCCGACATGTCCCCTTGGCGCACTGCGTCCCGTGGGGTGCCCAGTGACGCCCTTTCCTCCAGAACCCATGGCCTGCTGAGCTACCGTGCCGCGTTCCCTGTTTGTCTGGTGCTCTGAGTTCTGTCCTGAGCTCTTCCCACGTCCCAGCAGCAGCCCCTGTCCCCAGGGTCTGTGCTCACGCTCACTCGCGTCCGACTCTCTGCAACCCCATGGACTGGCCCACCGGGCTCCCCTGTTCATGGAATTGTCCAGGCAGGAATGCTGGAGCGGGCTGCCATTTCCAGCTCCAGGGGATCTTCCCCACTCAGAGACTGAGCCCATGCCTTCTGCGTCTTCTGCACTGGCAGGCGGCTCTTCACCCTGAGCCACCGCTCATGTGTTAAAGGTCCCAGACAGCTGGCTGCCGTGTTCCTTCCTCCGGGGCCACTGCCCCAGGACACCAGCACCTGCCGCCCGCCGGCACCGTGTGCTGTGCCCGGGCCTCCCCCACCCCCTCCTGCTGGGCCCTAGGGACCCTCCCGACAGCCGGTCGCTATTCTGCCTTCGCGCACCACTGCCAGAGGGCTGGGTATAAAGTTGTGGATTTTACAGAACTTCCTCCTTGGGTTCTGAAGCTTTATGTCTGTTGCGGATTCTAAGCTGCTATTGATCTCATGCTGCCCTCACTCCCAGTTGCTTTTCCATGACCCATGTGCTTTTCTCTCTGGAGGCTCTGACGGTTTCCTTTTGACCTGGCATTGTGAAATTTCTCGCTCTCGGGACCTTGCTTTGGGTCATCTTTGACCCCACTCCCACTGTGGGTGACCTGGGCGGGGCTCCTCTGCCTCCTCGCTGACCCCTCACTGCCCTCCACCTGCGCTTCTGTTCTGTTGCCCCCAATTTGATATCTCAGTTGCCTTGCTCTCTGTGTTCCCATTCTGTGTCCTCGTGGAATTACAGATTTGCGTTTTGCTCCCATTTTAGTTGGTTGTGCAAGTGGTGTAGACAAGTATGGGTGTTCGGTCCAGCCTGTTCAACCACGACTTGGTACCATCAGTTGTCAGGATGACTGGCTTTAAGACACCTGGGATTAGACGCCCTGGATGGGATGGGACACAGGGCAGCTGGGGTGAGTGCTGTGTGCTGGGAAGACCAGTGCAGGCAGACCTCAGTCAGTGTGGGGTCAGTTCCAGACCACTGCAGTAAAGGCAATGTTGCAGTAAGTGAGTCGTGTGCATTTTCTGGGCTCCCAGTGCACACGGAAGGTGTGTTCACACTACGATATATCTATTAAGTGTGCTGCAGTGTTTTGTCTAAAAAAGACAGTGTTTATATCTGGGTTAAAAAACTGTACTGTAGAAAATGCTAGCCATCATCGCCACCTTCAGGGACTTGCAGTCGTTTTGCTGGTGGAGGGTCTGAGACGTCGTGAGAATCACCAGAAGTGGCCGGAGACGGGAAGCGGCTAAACGCTCCGACAACACGGCGCTGACAGGCTGCTCAGCGTAGGGTCCCCGCAGGCCTGCAGTCTGAGAAGCACAGGGCCGCGAGACGCAGCTGTGGAGGGCAAGCAGTGCATGGGGTCCGCACGAGCCCCGGTGTGCGGGCCTCTGATGCTGGGAGGGCTGGGGCAGTAAGTCCCCGACATCCGAACCTTCAGGTTGTGAGCTTTCAGAGGCGCAAGCGTGCGCGCCGTCAGCCTCAGTGTGCGCGAGGCTGCAGCCTGCCCGCCGCGTCCCGTTGCTGACGGCCCTTCAGCGGGACCGTCCCCACCCCTCCCCTCCGTCAGCAGCTCTTCCCGCCTGTTCTTGTGACACCAGCCCCCGCGTGTCAGCTGCTGTCCTGTACTGCCATCCTTTCCGAGGTACTGCACTGTAAGATTGACAATATGCTTGTTTTTATGTATTTGTGTGAATAGTGTTATAAACCTATTACTATATGGTACTATTGCAGAAGGCAATAGCACCCCACTCCAGTGTTCTTGCCTGGAGAATCCCATGGACAGAGGAGCCTGGGGGGCTATGGTCCGTGGGTCGCAAAGTGTGGGACATGACTTAGCGACTAAACAGCAACAACAATATGGTACTATCCACCAGTTGTGTTAGTTGGGTACCAAGGCTATCTTTGTAGACCTATGAACGTGCCCTTGGAACAGAACTCATTCATGTGCAGGGGGCGTGTATGAATCACCACCACTGATTTAGCCGGTACCATCTCACACCCGGGCTCTCCGCTCTTATAAACAGTGTTGCAGGGCGCCCCGCACTTACGTCCCGTCATCCAATGTCATGTATTCACTGGGTGCTTCCCATGAGCTGGACACAGACAGACAGTCTCTATTTGATGAAGTGGATGTTCTAGTGTCAGAAACAGACAAACGGAATCCAGTAAGCAGACTAAACGTGGGGCCATGAGAGGTGCCACGCAGAGGGAAACCGCGAGGAGTTGCTGAGACGGCAGTGCGGCGGCTGCAGGGCTGGCCTCCAGGAGACCATGGAATCCCTACTGTCATGAACGCGGCACGAAGCGAGTGCGGGGATGGTCTGTCAAGGCTCCGAAGTGCCCTCTATGCAGATCCGGCAAGTCTGCACCCAGGCCGGGCGCACTTCCCGGCATGGGTGGTTCCATGGCTAAAGTTGATCTCACTTTTAATTATATGTTGGAGTCATAGTGGGATTTAACATTTTTTGCTCACTCAGCCACACTTTTGAATAGCCAGTGCTTCCCACTGTTTGTGACTTACTCACTCTAGGTGTACTTTCTGTTACTCACCACCCCCTCCACCTCTCCGACGCTCTGCGCGCCCTCCCCGCCCCGGTGTCTGTGGCCGTCCTGCCAGGCTGTGGAGTGGCTGCCTCCCGCCGGTTGCTGCCTTCCAGGTCTTCGCTGGCCTGGGGGCTTTTCACAGACGCCGCACACTGAGTCCATTCACCCTGTTGCTGCTTCATGGTTCTATTTTCCTAAATACACTTGTTTCGTTCAGTCTGTGGTCAAGTTATTTAGATACAGCTTGACCCTTTCCTGTCTTGTCTGAACTTTGTTTGGTGGGACCAGAGAAAGGTTTAGTCTGAGGATAGTTTCCCCACAACCAGAGCAGAGGTCGTGCACTTCTTACTTTGATGGAGGCCCGGTGATCGGTAGCTTTTTCTGCTCTTGCTCTTGGGGACATTCTCATAAAAGGTGCAGATCTTGGATTTGGTAGAAAATCAAGACCCAACTTTATCACGCCTATAAGAAACACACCTGAAATATAAAGACAGAAATAAGGGAAAATTAAAAAAGAAGAATGAGAGAAGTCATGTTAATATTAATCAAAAGAAGCATGGAGGGGCCACATTAATGTCAGACAGTAGATTTCAGAGCAAAGATTATGAGCAAGGGGAAGATGGTTCTTTCCCAGTGAGAAGGAGCCAGTTAATCAAGAGGGCATAACAGGCCCGACCACTTCTACTTATAATGAGTCCTGACCATTTCTGTTTATAATAAGTTTCAAGACATATGAGCAAAAACAGGTGGAGCTTAAAGGAGAAACAGACGACCCACAAATTCTGGTGGTAACATCAGAAGGACCTACAGACTGGAGCAAGCTGCCAACCGATACAGTCGACTGATTGCAGGCATTCAGGATGGTTCTCGCTCAGACTGTTTTCCGACCTTATTCTTGGCCACAGAAGCAGCCTCAATAGACATAGGAGTCCAGTCCACAGCGACTGGAGCGAGTTCTCTGTCCACAATGGGATGAAACAAGAAACACATAACAGAAGGAGGTCTGGAATACCTGCCCAAATATTTGGAGACTGAACAACACACTCTAAACAGCCCATGAGGCCACGAAGGATCAGCGAGGAAGTTAGAGAGCTCTGTGAACTGAATGCAAATGGCAAAATGATAAAAATTGTGGAATTCAGTGAAGTTGTGTTTAGAGGGAAACACATCACCAAACACTTCAGCAGAAATGAAGAAAGGTTTCCAATGATTAACTTCAACTTCTGACAGGTGAAACTGAGGGAAAGGAATGAAACCCAAAGTAAGCAGAAGAAGTGAAGTGAAGTCGCTCAGTCGTGTCTGACTCTTTGTGACCCCATGGACTGTAGCCCGCCAGGCTCCTCCATCCATGAGATGTTCCAAGCAAGAGTACTGGAGTGGGTTGCCATTTCCTTCTCCAGAGGACTTTCCAAACCCAGGCCTCCTGCATTGTAGGCAGATGCTTTACCATCTGAGCCACCAGGGAAATCATAATCACCTCCACTATAAGCAAAAGAAAGGAAATAATAAAGATCAGAATGGAAACTACTGAAATGAGGGGTGGGGATGACAGAAGTTAGTTAAGAAGATCAATCAAATCAGACTTGTGTTCAGAATATATTAAGAACAGTTACCAGTTAAGAATAAGGTGATCAACAGCCCAATTAAGAAACAGGCAGGGTTTCCCTGGTGGCTCAGTTGGTAAGAATCCGGCTGCCAGTGTAGGGGACACAGGTTTGACCCCTGGGTCACAAAGATCCACGTGTGGCAGAGCAGCAGAGTCCCTGCCCCATAACTGCCGAGCCTGTGCCCTGGACCTGCACTCAACAGGGGTGCACGCCGCACCCGGAGCACACCCCGAGCTTGTCGTGACTCCAGGAGAGCCTGCGTAGTGACAAAGACCCAGCACAGCCATAACTGCATGTAAATAAGTTCAGTTATTTAAAAAAGAAAGACATGTGCCAAAGCCTGAGGCGGTAGACCATAACCCTCAGCTCCAGGGGGCCAGCCAGGACAGCAAGGTGATTGCCTCATTGAGGGCGTGGCTGGGCTCAGGGGGGAGGGAACGAGAAGGCACTCCACCCTCTGAGTCCTCCTCCCCGAACCTGGCACTCAGCATAATCAAGAGAAGGGCATCAGACAAGTCCTAACAGAAACACATGGACTTCCTGATAAGCGCTCCTCAAAGTGAGCAGGTTGTCAAGAAAAGGAAAACTTGAGAAACTGTCACAGCCCCTTTGTTGATCACAGCCTTGTCCTGGTGAAGGGGCTTGCGTAACTCAATGAAGCCATCAGCCATGCCGTGCAGGGCCACCCAAGACAGACGGTCATAGTGAAGAGCTCTGACAAAACGTGGTCCACTGGATGAGGATGGTAAACCACTCCAGTGTTCTTGCCTGGAGAACCCCATGAACAGTATGAAAAGGCAAAAAGATAAGACGCTGGAAGACAAAGCCCCCAGGTCCGAAAGAGTCCAATAAGCTACTGGGGAAGAGTGGAGGGCAATGACTGACAGCTCGAAAATAATGGAGAGGCCAAAGCAGAAACGACATGTGGCTGTGGATGTGTCTGCTGGTGAAAGTAAAGTTCAGTGCTGTAAAGAGCAATATTGCATCAGTTCAGTTCAGTTCAGCAGCTCAGTCGTGTCCGACTCTTTGTGACCCATGGACTGTAGCACCCCAGGACTCCCTGTCCATCACCAACTCCCAGAGCTTGCTCAAAGTCATGTCCATCGACTCGGCGATGCCATCAAGCCATCTCATCCTCTGTTGTCCTCTTCTTATCTTGCCTTCAATCTTTTCCAGCATGGGGGTCTTTTCTAATGAGTCAGCTCTTCGCACCAGGTGGCAAAAGTATTGGAGCTTCAGCTTCAACATTAGTCCTTCCAATGAATATTCAGGACCGATTTCCTTTAGGATGGACTGGTTGGATTTCCTTGCAGTCCAAGGGACTCTCAAGCCTTCTCCAACACCACAGTTCAAAAGCATAAGTTCTTCGGCACTCAGCTTTCTTTATGGTCCAACTCTCACATCCATACATGACCACTGGAAAAACCATAGCTTTGACTAGATGGACCTTTGTGGGCAAAGTAATGTCTCTGCTTTTTAATATGCTGTCTAGGTTGGTCATAGCTTTTCTTCCCAGGAGGAAGTGTCTTGGCTTACAGTCAAGCCATGTCTTGACTGCAGTCATCATCTGCAGTGATTTTGGAGCTGAAAAAAATAAATTCTCTCACTGTTACCATTGTTTCCCTAACTATTTGCTGTGAAGTGTTGGGACTGGATGCCATGATCTTAGTTTTCTGAATGTTGAATTTCAAGCCAACTTTTCCACTCTCATCTTTCACTTTCATTAAGAGTCTCTTTAGTTCTTATTTGCTGTCTGCCACAACGGTGGTGTCATCTGTGTATCAGAGGTTATTGAGGTTTCTTCTGGCAATCTTGATTCCAGCTTGTGCTTCATCCAGTCCAGCATTTCACATGATATACTCTGCATATAAGTTAAATAAGCAGGGTTACAATATACAACCTTGATGTACTCCTTTCCCAATTTGGAACCAGTCTGTTGTTCCATATCCAATTCTAACTGTTGCTTCTTGACCTGCATGCACATTTCTTAGGAGGCAGGTAAGGTGGTCTGCTATTCGCATCTCTTGAAGAATTTCCCACATTTTGTTTTGATCTACACAGTCAAAGGCTTTGGCATAATCAATAAAGCAGAAATGTTTTTCTGGAACTCTCTTGCTTTTTCTATGGTCCAACAGATGTTGGCAATTTGATCTCTGGTTTCTCTGCCTTTTTAAAATCCAGCTTGAACATCTGGAAGTTCACGGTTCATGTACTGTCGAAGCCTGGCTTGGAGAATTTTGAGCATTACTTTGCTAGTGTGTGAGATGAGTGCGATTGTTCAGTAGTTTGAGCATTTTTTAGCATTGCCTTTCTTTGGGGTTGGAATGAAAACTGACCTTTTCATTGCTGAATTTTCCAAATTTGCGGCATATTGAGTGCAGCACTTTCACAGCATCATCTTTTAGGATTTGAAGTAGCTCAACTGGAATTCCATCACCTCCAGTAGCTTTGTTCATAGTGATGCTTCCTAAGGCCCACTTGACTTCGCATTCCAAGATGTCTGGCTCTGGATGAGTGATCATACCATCATGGTTATCTGGGTCATGAAGATCTTTTTTGTATAGTCCTTCTGTGTAATCTTGCCACCTCTTCTTAATATCTTCTGCTTCTGTTAGGTTCATACCACTTCTGTCCTTTACTGTGCCCATTTTTGAATGAAAAGTTCCCTTGGGATCTCTAATTTCCTGAAGAGATCTCTAGTCTTTCCTATTCTATTGTTTTCCTCTTTTTCTTTGCATTGATCACTGAGGAAGACTTTCTTATCTCTTCTTGCTATTCTATGGAACTCTGCATTCAAGTGGGAATATCTTTCCTTTTCTCCTTTGCCTTTAGCTTCTCTTCTTTTCTCAGAAATTTGTAAGGCCTCCTAAGACAGCCATTTTGTTTTTTTGCATTTCTTTTTCCTGGGGTTGGTCTTGACCCCTGCCTCCTGTACAATGTCATGAACCTCCATCCATAGTTCTTCAGGCACTCTGTCTATCAGATCTAATCTCTTGAATCTATTTGTCACTTCCACTGTATAATTGTAAGGGGATTGATTTAGGTCATACCTGAATAGTATTTTTGCCTCTTCATACTGTTTATGGGGTTCACAAGGCAAGAATACTGAAGTGGTTTGCCATTCCCTTCTTCAGTGGACCATGTTTTGTCAGAACTCTCTATCATGACCCATCTGTCTTGGGTGGCCCTACATGGCATGGGTCATAGTTTCATTGAGTTAGACAAGGCTGCGGTCCATGTGATCAGTTTGGTTAGTTCACTGTGATTGTGGTTTTCATTCTGTCTGCCCTCTGATGGAGAAGGATAAGAGGCTTGTGGAAACTACGTGTGCCTGATGGAAGAGACTGACTGAGGGGGAAACTGGGCCTTGTTCTGATGGGTGGGGCCATGCTCAGTAAATCTTCAGTCCAATTTTCTGTTGATGGGAGGGCTGTGTTCCCTCCCTGTGGTTTGACCTCAGGCTAAACTATGGTGGAGGTGATGGAGCTGATGGCGCCCTCCTTCAAATGGTCCCAGGTACTCACCGCTGCACTCAATGCCCCGACCCTGCAGCCGGCCACCGCCAACGCACGCCTCTGCTGGAGACTCCCGGACGCTCCCGGGCAAGTCTGGGTCCGTCTCCTGTGGGGCCGCTGCTCCTTCCTCCTGGGTCCTGGCACACGCAGTTTTGTCTGTGCCTCCAAGAGTCTGTTTCCTCAGTCCTGTGTGAGTTCTGGCGGCTCTGTGGTGGGGTTAACGGTGAGCCCCCCCAAGAGGGCCTACGCCACACCCAGGTCTGCTGCGCGCGGAGCCCCTGCCCCCGCGCGGGCCGCTGCGGACCCGCCTCCGCAGGAGACGCGCAGACACAGCTCTGTGGGTCTCTGGGTCCGGGCGTGCACAGGGCTTGTTGGACCCCTCCAGGCATCTCTGGTGGGTATGGAGTTCGATTCTTGACGTGTTTACACCCCTCCTGCCATCTTGCTGGGGCTTCTCCTTTGCCCTTGGATGTGGGGTATCTTTTTGGTGGGATCCAGCATTCTCCTGTCAACAGTTGTTCAGCAGTGAGTTGTAATTTTGGAGTTCTCACAGGAGAAGGTGAGCGCACATCCTTCTACATCCTGTCTCCACATAAGAACTGCAGTCTTAGGTCCATGTGTGTGTGTGCGTGTTCAGTCGCTCTGTCATGTCCAGCTCTTTGTGACCCCATGGACTGTAGCCATCTGGGCTCCCCTCCTCTGTCCATGGGATTCTCCAGGCAAGAACACTGGAGTGGGTAGCCATTCCCTTCTCCAGGGGATCTTCCTGACCCAAGGGTTGAACCTGCGTCTCCTGCACTGCAGGTGGATTCTTTACCATATGAGTCACCAGGAAAGCCATGTTAAGTCCATGAATCAAGATAAATTGGACATGGTCAGGCAGGAGATGGCAAGAGTGAACACTGACTTTTTAGAAATCAGTGAACTAAAATGGATGGGAATAGGCAAATTTAATTCAGATGACCATTATATTAATACCTACTCCTGTGAGCAAGAATCTCTTAGAAGAAATGGAGTAGCCCTCATAGTCAACACGAGTCTGAGATGCAGTACTTGGGTGAAGCCTCAAAAATGACAGAATGACCTCAGTTTGTTTCCAAGGCAAACCATTCAACATCACAGTAATCCAAGGCTATGCCCCAACCATTGATGCTGAAGAAGCTGAAGTTGAATGGTTCTATGAAGACCTACAGGTTTCCCCTAATGGACAGAGGAGCCTGGCAGGCTATAGTCCATGGGGTCTCAAAGAGTCTGACATGACTGAAGTGACTTAGCATGCATGCATGCATGCATGAAGACCTACAACACCTTCTAAATTAACACTGAAAAAAAGATGTCTTTTTCATCATATGGGGTTGGAATGCAAAAGTAGGAAGTCAAGAAATGACTGGAATAATAGGCAAACTTGACCTGGGAGTATAAAATGAAGCAGGGCAAAAAAAACACATAAATAAAATAAAATGAAGCAGGGCAAAGGCTAACAGAGTTTTGTCAAGAGAACATGCTGGTCATAGCAAATACCATTTTCTAACAACCCAAGGGATGACTCTACACATGGGCATTACCAGATGGTTAATACCAAAATCAGAATGATATGTTCTTCATAGCTGAAGATGAAGAAGATTATACAGTCAACAAAAACAAGACCTGGAGTTGACTGTGGCTCAGATCATGAGCTCCTCTTTGCAAAATTCAGGCTTAAATTGAAGAAAATAGGGGAAACCACTAGGCCATTCATGTATGACCTAAATCAAACTCCATATGATTATACAGTAAAGGTGAAAAATAGATTCAAGATATTAGATCTGATACCCTGAAGAACTACGGACAGAAGTGTGTAGCACTGTAGAGCGTTACAGGGCCAAAACCATCCCAAAGAGAAAGAACGAAAGAAGGCAAAGTGGCTGTCTGAGGAGGACTTATAAATAGCTGAGAGAAGAAGAGAAATGAAAGGCAAAGGAGGAAAGCAAAGATATATTCATCTGAATACAGAATTCCGGGGAATAGCAAGATGAGATAAGAAGGCCTCCTTGAATAAACAATGCAAAGAAATAGAGGAATAAAATAGAATGGGAAATCCTAGATAGCTCTTTGAGAAAACTGAAGATATCAAGGAAACATTCCATACAAGGATGGTCACAATAAAGGACAGAAACAGTAAGGACCTAATGGAAGCAGAAGAGATTAAGAAGAGGTGGTAAGAAATATACAAGAAAAGTCTTAATCACAGGATAACCATGATGGTGTGGTCACTTGCTGAGAGCCAGACATCTTGGAATGTGAAGTCAAGTGGGCCTTAGGAATCATCACTACAAACAAAGCTAGTGGAGGTGATGAAATTCCAGCTGAGCTATTTCAAATCCTAAAAGATGATGCTGTGAAAATGCTGCACTCATTATGTCAGCAAATTTGGAACACTCAGCAGTGGCCACAGGACTGGAAAAGGACAGTTTTCATTCCAATCCCAAAGAAATGCAATGCCAAAGAATGTTCAAACTACTGTACAATTGTACTTATTTCACATGCTAGCAAAGTAATTCTCAAAATCCTTCAAGTTAGGCTTCAGCAATATGTGAACTGAGAACTTCCAGATGTTCAAGCTGGATTGAGAAAAAGCAGAGGAACCAGACATCAAATTGCCAACATTCATTCGATCATGGAGAAAGCAAAGGAATTCCCCAAAACACCTGCTTCTGCTTCATTGATAGTGCTAGAGCCTTTGACTGTGTGGATCCCAACAAACTGTGGGAAATTCTTAGAGATGAAACATCAGACCACCTTACCTGTCTCCTGAGAAACCTGCGTGAACATCAAGAAACACAGTTAGAACTGGCTGGCACAATGGACCAGTTCAAAATTGGGAAAGGACTATGTCATGGCTGTATATTGTTACCCTGCTTATTTAACTTCTATACAGAGTACATCATACAATTGCCAGGCTAGAGGAATCACAAGCTGGAGTCAAGATTTCTGGGAGAAATATCAACAACCTCAGATATACAGATACACCACCCTTATGGTAGAAAGCAAAGAGGAACCAAAGAGCCTCTTGATGAGGGTTAAAGAGGAGAGTGAAAAAGCTGTCTTAAACATTCAAAAAACTAAGATCATGGCATGCAGTTCCATCCAGTCCCGTGGCAAATAGATGGGGAAACAGTGGAAAAAGTGAGAGACTTTATTTTCTTGGGCTCCAAAATCACTGCAGACGATGACTGCAGCCATGAAATTAAAAGACTTTTGCTCCTTGGAAGAAAAGCTATGACACACAGTGTATTAAAAAGCAGAGACACTACTTTGCCTACAAAGGTCCATCTGGTCAAAGCTATGCTTTTTCCAGTAGTCATGTATGAATGTGAGAGCTGGACCATAATGAAGGTTGAGCGCCAAAGAACTGATCCTTTTGAACTGTGGTGTTGGAGAAGACTCAAGAGACCCTTGGACAGTAAGGAGATCCAACCGGTCCATCCTAAACGAAATCAGTCCTGAATATGCATTGGAAGGACTGACGCTGAAGCTGAAACTCCAATACTTCGGCCACCTGATGGGAAGAACTGACTCATTAGAAAAGACCCTGATGCTGGGAAAGATTGAAGGCGGGAGGAGAAGGGGATGACAGAGGATGGGATGGTTGGATGGCATCACTGATGCAGTGGACATGAGTTTGCCCACACTCCGGGAGATGCTGGAGGACAGGGTCGCAGAGTCGGACACGACTGAGCAACTGAGCAGCAGCACAGCCTAGAGGTGCCTGAGGGGACATGGTGACTATTGTATACGGTCCCTGGACGGGGTCCTGGCCCAGAAAGTGGACCTCAGGTGGTCACCTCAGACATCAGTTAATCGATTCTCAGTTAATCAGTTTGTCGATTGTGGCAGGTGGGCCAGTCTAATGTCACGTGTTAACAGTAAAGGAAGCCATTGTCTCCTGTTGTGGGGGGCATATGGGAACTCTGTGTGCTGCCGTCATAATTTTTCTATAAGTCTAAGTTTGTTCCAAAATGGAAAGTTTATTTTTGAAAGTATGCAAGTGGTTTCAATAGGGATTCCACCAAATAAGGTACAAGCGCATGAGAAGGTGCTCACGTCTGTGGTCAGGAGGGAAACGCAGCAGCCGCGTCATGGCCCCCGGGATGGTTGGAATCGCAGGGACAGGTGGGAGCCGTGTTGGTGGGCATGCAGAGAAGTGGGAGCCCTCGGACACACTGGTGGGCTTGTGACATGATACAACTGCTTTGGAAAACAGTTGCAGTTCCTGAAAAGCAGAATTCCATTTGCCATACAACTCAGTGTCCACTCCTGGGTGTCCACTCACGAGACATGAGCGTGCAGGCGCTCACAGATCCTGTCTGTGTGGCTTTAGCCACAAAGACCAAATGGAGGCAACCCCGTGTCCGTCACCTGATGACGGGACACACCCTTGGTGCTCATCCTCTCAGCCCTGAAGGACGAGAAAGGGTGGGTGGGCAGCACAGCGTCCCCATGATGGCCCACCCCCCTGCGATGCTGCCTGCCCTGTGGCCGCCTCTCTGCGGGTCTGGGGGGCATGCGGGGAAGGGCGGGCGCAGGGAGGAGTCAGTGGTCTGCTCATCAGTGGGTGGTTTGGTGGGAAGACTGACACAGGGCCACCAGGAAACTGGGGGGCTGGACGTGTATTGTATCCTGACTGTGTGATGGGCTCGTGGATGTGTTTGTCAGATTTCATGGCTTAGAGTATGCCCACTGCATTTCCATTAAGCTGTTCTAAAACCGCTGTGCCACTGGGATGGCACTCATGTGGACCGGGGCACCTGAGGCTGGGCTCCAGGCAGGCCCGGGGAGCTGGCAGTGCCGGGCATAGCAGGAGCTTCCGTCCTGTGTCCTCGCGGCTGCGGAGAGGAGGCCCTTCAGCCCAGGCGGGGTGGTGCCAGGACCCCAGGTCTGGGGTGGGGGGCCCTGGGAACAGCCCGAGATCCCTGCTGCTGTGTTAGCACAGGGAGTCTGGACAGCATCCACACATACCGACACTGATTGGACCACCTTTTGTTCCCCAGGATGAACCCTTCCTGCAGCATTCTGGGAGAAGTGTTGGCCCACCTTTTGTTCCCCAGGATGAACCCTTCCTGCAGCATTCTGGGAGAAGTGTTGGCCCACCTTTTGTTCCCCAGGATGAACCCTTCCTGCAGAATTCTGGGAGAAATGCCAAGCATGCCTCCTGTCTCTTAGCTGTTCGTGTGGGAGCCCGGCCCCACTCGGCGACTTTTCTTGGCGTCATTCTTGTGCTGATTTCACAAAAATAACCAGGAGGATTTCCCTCTTTTTTTTTTTCCCCTTCCAAGAACAGTCCAAATATCATCGGAATGATCTGCTTCTTGACTGAAAGAATCCATCTGTGAATTCTTAGACATGGTTCTCAGATTTTGACATTTCTTGAGAAAACTACTTCATTCAGGTTTTCACGTGTGTGGGCATGGAGGGCAAAGGTATCATCTGCCTGTTCTAATGTCCTCCCACCTGCAGCCTTTCTCCCTCGTTGGTCCCGAGTTCGCAGGTCTCTGCCCTTTCCCCGCCCCCTCGCTCCCGGCAGCCCACCCGGCCACGGCCACGCCTGTGTCTGAAGCTCCGCGTCCTCAGGATGCCCTTGCTGTCGCATGCCCGCCCCTCAGCCGCAGTCCAGGGGTGGGTGCAGGGGGCTGCCCGGGGCTGCCCCATGGGTCTCACTAGACCCCACCTCACATTCCAGCTCCCAGAACACAGTGGCTGTGACATCACCTGAGCTTGCGTGTTAGCGAGACACGCGTGTGCGCCGGGGGCGGCTCTGAGATCTCGGGTTTGCAGGGTGGGGGGCTCTGCAGGGTTGGGAGGGGCCTGCTCCCAGGTTCCCTGCTGCTCCTGCTGTTTGCCTGAGGCCTTCAGACGCTCGGCGTCATTCCTGTTAATACACTGAAATTGTGTTCAGGTTGCTTCTGCTGCCTGATATTCCTTTTGAGATGTGGGATTATGAATCAATTTAAATTTATACTTCTCTTTTTTTATCGTGGTAAAACACACACCACAGAAAATCTGCCATTTTAGCTATTCTTAAGTGCACACTTCAGTGGCATCAACTACATTCCCATTGCCATGCAGCCATCACCGCCACCCACTGCAGAACTTCTCCGTCTTCCCAAACTGGACTCTGTCCTCATTAAACACTGATGCCCAGCCCCCCAGCCCCCTGCACCTCCTTTTCCCTTCTGTCTCTGTGATTTTGTCTGCTTTAGGGCCCTTAGTGCAATCAGGCAGTGCTTGTTCTTTTGTTTCTGGTATATTTCCTTCAGCAGGATCTCTTTAAGCTGTGTCGCTCTGTACCGCGTGGCGGAATCTCATCCCTGTTTAGGGGTGAACAGTGTCCACTGTGCGGATGGACCTCGTTGTGTTTGCCCCTCAGCTGCAGATGGGCGCTGCGCCATGTCTGCCTTCGGTTGCTGTGCCGCTGCTGCTGTGAGCACGGGGCGTGTGCATCTGCCTTCAGCTCTTCTGGGTTTATACCCAGAAGTGGCTTTGCTTCACCCTGTGGCAGTTCTGAGTTTACTCTTTGAGGAAGCTCCGCACTGCTCTCCAGCAGCTGCTCCACTTTAAGCCCCCGCCGACAGTGCTCAGGGTCCCAGGTGCTCCAGGTCCTGGTCAACGCTTGCTGCTTCCTGGGACAGTTTGGGTTTGGTGTGTGTTTTAAGTAATGGCCCCTCCAGTCGTGTGAGATGGTTGCTCACTGTGGTGTGGATGAACATTCAGCTGCCCTTGGTGAATATTCCATGAGAGTCTGGAAGAAACACGGGCTGGTTTTTGTTTGTTTGTTTGTTGAGGATTTCGGTTTGGTGTGAACCTCGTTTGTAACCTGCCCTTCTTTTTCTATCTTTAGACAATCAATGAAGAAGTGTCTAAACCCACACATAGGCCTTTTTCTCCTTGTCTGCACCGGGCCCTCGTTCTGTGTGGGGCTCCTCCATGCCCTGGGACCCCTGACATGGGGCACCAGGCCTGCATGGCTGTTTGCCCGAGATGGAGCCTTGTGTCCCGCTGTCTGCCAGGGCCACGGGCAAAACAAACCAGCCAGTCAGCAGCCACGGGTAGTGGCTCCCCAAGGAGGGGTGCGGCTTGTTGGGAGGAGGTAGGAGGAGGCCAGCGGGTGGATGGGTGGGCAGGCTCTTGTGGTGGCGGCTCCCGTGGCGGCCCTCGGGCTTACTTGCTTTGTGGCCTGTGGGATCTTCCAGGATCGGGGATCAAACCTGTGTCTCCTGCGTTGGCAGGTGGGTTCTTATCCACTGCTCCACCAGGGAAGCCCACCATAGAGTTCTCTGTTAAACATATTCCTGAGTGTTTTTTATGTTTATATAATTACTGTAAGTAGACCACTGTCTCCACTGATGTTTCTAGCTTGTTTCTGATAGTATGAGGTGAAGTTTTAAATTAATTTTTATCCATAAATATTGCACTTACCATTCTACCACTTTCCGTGATTAGTTTTGGTGGGTTTTCACTGGCATGTCATGAGTTTCTTGGGCGTCCCTTGTAGCCCAGTTGGTAAAGAATCTGCCTGCAGTGCAGGAGACCTGGGTTCGATCCCTGAGTTAGGAAGATCCCCTGGAGAAGGAAATGGCAGCGCACTCCAGTATCCTTGCTTGGAAAATCTCATGGACAGAGGAGCCTGGTGGGCTGCAGTCCATGGGGTCACACAGAGTCAGGCACGACTGAGCATTACTTACTTACGTGATCACATCACTGGCAAAAGAGATGGGTGTGAAAAGAGGGAGAATTCCATCCCTTTTTATAGTGCAGTACATCTTGGCTTATCTCCTCTGAGACTTGGTCAACCCTTCAGCACAATGCTGACCATTTACAGGAGGCCTGTGTCCATGCCGCTGATTTCATGGGAGCAGGTTTATCCACTCACCTTGTTCATTTTCTTCTGTAGTTACAGCTATTGTTTTTATTAATCCTCTTTGTCTTATTTTGGGTTGTTTATTGTTTTAATTATTTAAAGGTAATAATGAAGTCCCTAAACTTTCTCTTTTCGTCTTTAAAATTAAAGGCTATAGTTTTTCCTCCAAAACGGTTTTAGCCATGGATCCTAACTTTAGACAGAAAATGCTTATTTTTCTTTGCTCTTTAAGAGTTTTTACAATTTCAGTTTTTATTTCCTCTTCAACTTAAATGTTAACTAAGTACATATTTCTAAAACTCAAATTTACAAAGTTATGAGTCTGGTCATCTTTTTAGTACTTGTAATCTGACCGGGTGATGGTTGGGGGAGATGGCCTGTGTACCGGCTCCCGTTGGTCATTTGTCAGGGTTTTACCTCAGTTTCGTTGTGACGTGGTTGACGCTGAGTACTGCCCAGGACTGCATGGTCCCCTGGGTTCTGACTATGGCGTGGTCCTTTGCAGTCCGCACCCCAGCCCTGGGCCCAGGAACCCCTGACGCTCTTGTGGTCACCATATACCAATTCACACTTCTGTTTATATAAATGAAATCATAGAACGTGTGCCTGGCTGTTCGTACTCCATAAAGGTTGTGAGATTCCTCCATGTGGCCAAGAACCTCAGTGTCCCTGGACGGACGGCCTGGCCTCCACGTCCATTCACCTGCTGACAGGTGTTGAGGGGCCTCTTGTCTGGGCTCATGCAGATCGGGCCGCACACGCATGTGAGCCTGCGTCTCTGCTTCTCTGGGCAAACTCCAAGGAGTGGGATTGCTGGGTCACGCGGGCGACGCGCGTTTAATCGTAGGAAACAGCCAGGCTGTCTTCCAGCTGCCGTGCCAGCAGCACCCCAGCGGTGCCGGGCTAGGGTCCCGGTTCCTCCCCGGCCTCCCGGCACCTGACGCCTTCAGTCCAGGACACTCGAGTGGGTGCCTGGAGGTCTCGCCCCTGAGTTGAGTTTGCACCCTGTCGGTCAGCTCTTTATAGAGCACATCTGTTCAGGTGCTTACTTGCCATCCGCATCTCTTCTCTGGTAAAGTGTCTACTCAGATCTGTTGTCTGTTTGTAAAATCAGGTGGTCTGTGTTCTTATCCTTGGATTGTAAAAGTTCTTTACTTGGTGTAAGGTTTTATCAGACCAATGGTCTGCAAACATATTCTCTCGGCCTTGCCTTTTTTCTTTTTTTTAACAGTGTCTTATGAACAAAAGTTTTTTGTTGATGAAGTCCAGTCTATCAATTTTTTTCTTTTAAGCCTCATGCTTTTTTGTCACTTACGTAAGAAATTTCTGCCTAAGCAAAGTCACAAAGATTTTCCTCTTATGCTTTCTTCTTGAAATTTTATATTTTTACCTTTTCCACTAGGCCTATTACTGAGCTTTATGTGAGGTGTGAGCTTACAGCAGACATTTGTATGTTTGCTTGTTTGCAAAGGAATACCTCGTTGTTTCAGCGCTGCTTGTGCAAAGACTGGCCTTTCTTCACTGAGTTATCTTCGTGGCTTTGTCAGAAACTCACTCGAACATACACAAGTGGGTTTATTTCTTGACCATTTATCCTGTTCCATGGGTCCACACGTCCAGTCTCCTGTCAATATCACACTTTCTTCATTACAGTAGACCTTGGAAACAGGAAGGGTGGGTCCTCTAAAGTTGTTCTTTTGCAAAACTGTTTTGCCTATTCTAGGTCTTTTGCCATTTCCATATAAAGTTTAGAATCAGCTGGTAGATTTGCTCAAAAAGCCTATTTGCATTTTGTTTGGGATTGCACTGAATCCATAGATCAATCCAGGGAAAACTGACATCATAGTGATGCTGAGCCCATGAACATGGTGTCTCTCCCTATTCATTTAGGTCTTTTTAAATTTCTCTCAACAGTTCTATAGTCTTAGGTAAAACAGGCTTCCACATCTATTAAAAATATAGTCATAGATATTTTATATTTTTCTCAGTATTGCTAATGGAATTGTTTTTCAAACTTCATTTCCCACTTGTTAGCTGCTAATACATAGCAACCCTTTGTTGTTTATTAATTTTGCGAGTTTGCTAAAACCACCTTTTCGTTATAGCATGGTTTTGCAGACTCCTTCAACTTTTTCTACACAGATCATACGTTATTTGTTAACAAAGACAGTTTCACTTCTTCCTTTTCGATCTTTATGCCTCTGTGTCCTTTCTTGTCTTAGTCCAACGGCCAAGTCCTCCAGTACAAGGGGACTGTAATGTCCTTTGCTTATTGGTGAGCTGAGGCAAGGATTCAGTATTTCACATGGACCGTGATGTTAGCTGAAGGGTTTGCTAAGGTTCTGTTTGTGACTGAGTACATGATGCTTAGCTGTTAAATGTTTAAAACTCGTTATTTGCCAACTATTCAGTGAGTGCCTGCCTTGTGTCTGGCACTGTTCCAGTCGTAGGGAGGACAGCCCAGCGCTGGTCAGGATCCCTTCTCTCCTGGCATCGACCTTCTGTTGGCAGAGGCTGACAATAAAGAAGCCAAAAAGCGTATCAGGCCACTTCAGGTAGCGATGCATGCTGTGTGGGATCACAAAACTGATTGAGGTGGGGAGGGTTGCTTATCTTTGCCCACTTTTATTTCGGGTTGATATTCAGACTGATAACTAATAAAAATTTGTGGTGTTATGTGAATCCAGGTTCATGCTTCCCCAGAGGAGCTCGTTTACCCCGGGAACCAGGGCTCTCTTCTCAGGGCTCTGAGGCCCTCCGTCACTGACGACGTGCGCAGGTCCCACGTCTGTGAGTCTGTCTGCAGGTGGCCTGTCCACTCGGATCACTTGGCCCCTCCCCTGTAGCACCGCGCTGTGTTCCCTGACATGGGCCACTGGGCAGAGCGTCCCACCTCCTCTGCCCCTCCTCGAGGTGTCTCCTGCACAGGGCCTTTGTGAGCCCTGTCCTAGAGAGCTCGCTCCGGTTGTTGGGTCTGTGCACAACCTGCCCGCCCAAGCATGGGGCCTGCGCCAGGGGAGAGAAGTGCCCGTGCCTCATCCTGCACTGAAGTCGTCCCCGCGGGCTTTACCTGACTGTCGAGGGGAGGGTGGCATCGGCTACTCCCGCCCTGGCACTCCCCTGCTGAGTCACCCAGGCAACAGAGGCTCAGACAAGAGTGAGGGATGGATGCTGTCAGCTCCTGCACCCCTAATGTGGCCAACGAGTCCTGGATTCGGGAGGCTTGGGCTGCGGCTGTCCATCTGGGCCTTGAGTGCGACCGCGTGGGACAGCTCGCCTGCAAACGCTGTGAAGGTGGCGTGGGGGCGCCGCGTGGAGGCAGGATCGGGGCCACAGGCAGAGAGCACAGGGAAGGCCTGGCCTTGGTGCTAGCGCCAAGGTGACCTCTGGTCTCCTGCCCCCGGCCTGGGAGAGGTCGCCAGCCTCCCGGAGCACCGTTGGTTTGCTGGAATCGCTCCCCTGAGCCTTCTCTGACTCCCAGGCAGGTGGGGCGGACCAGCCCAGAGCTCCAGTGGGGGCAAGGCCAGTCCACCTGGTGCGCAGAGCTCAGCACATAGCTGGTGCTCAGTAGATGCCTGTGTGATCACTAGGCCTAGAGTGCACATGGCGCGTTGGAGGAGCCGGTTTGGGGACCCAAAGCACCCAGTCGGCGTGACCCCTCCAGGCCCCACGCCAGCCTCCACGCACTTTCCATCGGAAGAGAGATGCAGAAGAGACTGTTCACATACCTCTGCCCTCGATGCCAGTCCTCTCCATGCAGGAGAGCGAACTATCAGTCACTCTCACTTTAGTGTGAGTGAGCTTGGTCAAGAGGGGAGATTTGTGTTAAGGCCGCCCAACAATGCTGTAGGTGGCCCCTCTGCCAGGGAGGCTGGGAAGGTTGCAGCTGCTCAGGGATCGGGGCTGTCCTGCTCAGCCCCTCCCCACCACCCCCACCGGCGCTGCCTGCCGGAACAACAGACCACGAGGCAGAGAGAGCCCGGCCGCCTGTCCTAGGAGCCGAGAACAGCGAGTCTGCAGCTCTGCTCCTGACCCAGTTTCCCTCCAGCCACCAGCTGACAGTCTCCTTTGCAGAATTTTGCAGACGTGGGAGGAAACTGACGTGAGGCTCCTGGTTTCTGTCCTCATCTGGAGCCGAGCCAGCCGGGTGGGCTGCCTGCCCCTACAGTGACCGCATGACCTGGCAGTAGTCTCAGCAGCTGGGAAGGCCAGCCCCACAGATGTCTAGATCTCAGCTCAGAGCACTCAACGGGCTGCGGCCCCCTTCCCACCACCAGGCTCCTCTGCCCACGGGGGGCGGAGGTGGAGACCTGCGGGTGGAGAGGCCAGAGTCTCTCCCGGTTCCAAGCTGCAGGGACCTGTGCAGCCTGGGAGCAGAACAGGAGCCTCCGCACCCAGGACAGCGCCCGGGAGCTTCAGGACACCGGGACTGAATTGGCGAGGGTGGGACAGGGCCGGGGGCGGGGGCACCTCTGCCTATGGCGGGGGGCGGACTCAGACCACTCCCAGGGTGTGGGCTAAGCCAGCCTCCGGCTGCGCCTGGGAGGAGCCGTCCCAGGATGAGAGGACAGAGTGGGCCCGGCAGAGACCAGACAACCTGGGCCACGGGCCCCTCAGAATGCGGACTGGTTCCCAGGGAGCACATGGGGCTCGCTCCTGCTGGCGGCGTGCAGTGTGCAGGGCGCTCCTGCAGGGCTGGCAGCCCGGCCTGAGAGTGGCTGACCCGCAGCGCTGACCACTGTGCCCTCTCCCCGCGGTGCCCCTGCGTCGGGGGCTGCAGCTGTGATTACACGTCTGTCCTGGGGCTGAGCCACAGGGGCATCCGAGGAGGTGTTTGCTGTCGCCTGTGAATCAGGCGCCCGTGAGCAAAGTGGCGGCTGGCGAGGCAGACAAATTAGGGCCTTGGGGCTGCCACGCGCCGCCGCCAGCAGTTCTGGACCAGAGCCGCCCCCGCCCCGCCACACAGCCACACACTCAGCCACCCTACCAGCCAACAGAGGCTGAGCCCCTGCTGCACCCGGGACCCAGACAACACACACGGCATACAACCACACAGACACACACACAGCCACCAACAGACACACACACAACCACACACAGACACACCACA
Source organism: Muntiacus reevesi (assembly GCF_963930625.1). Lineage (NCBI taxonomy): Eukaryota > Metazoa > Chordata > Mammalia > Artiodactyla > Cervidae > Muntiacus > Muntiacus reevesi. The sequence continues at coordinate 228,336 of NC_089270.1, read as the reverse complement.
CAGACACCCACACTCAAACACACCACACACACAGACAAACCACACACAGGCACACACACACAATCGTGCATACACACAGCCACCCACACACACACAACCACACACATAACCACACACAGACACACACACACAACCACCCACAGACGTACACACATACAACTACATGCAGACATACACAGCAACCACATACAGGAACACAAACGCAACTACACACAAAACCACAGCCACACACACGACTGCAGCCCAGAGGCCTGCGGGTACGTCTGCAGTCGCGCCCAACAGACACAGCCCCTCCGGCCCACGCTGGGGGCCACCGCCCTGCTGGACCGGGGGCCTGGCGGGCAGGGGAGGGGAGGGCGGGCCTGGCCTGACTCCCGCCTCCCTGTGCCCAGGGGCCACCAAGGACATGGGCAAGATGCTTGGGGGCGACGAGGAGAAGGACCCTGACGCCGCCAAGAAGGAGGAGGAGCGGCAGGAGGCTTTGCGGCAGGAGGAGGAGGAGCGCAAGGCCAAGTACGCCAAGATGGAGGCGGAGCGCGAGGCCATGCGGCAGGGCATCCGCGACAAGGTGGGCGCTGCGGCGCGGTCTGGCCCCGCCCCGCTTGCACAGACGGGGGACGGGGAAGGGCTGGGGCGGGGGCTGCCTGCGGGAGGGCCGAGTGAAGCCTGGCTGGGCCGGGGCCCCCTCCTCCGAAGCTCGCAGAACTGACCTCGGAGAGGGACCCCCGGGGAGGGGGCGGGCGGGTGAGATCCCGCGCCCCCGCGTGCACGTTTGCACAGGCTCACTGGGCCTGGGGCTTGCCCTGCGGCCGGAGTCCTTCTGGCCCCGATGGCAGGGGTGGACCCCATCCTCCTAGTACCCTGGGCTAGGGTGCTGGCTTCTGCAGGACAGGCTCCTGTGGCTGCCCGCAGGATGGCCACCACCGACTTGGAGGGCAGGCCCTTCTGGAGAGGAGGAGCAGGGTGGCCAGGGGCTGGCCCACCCAGTGGGCCGCAGGTGGGTGAATCGTCGCGGGCTGGAGGATGCCCCTGACCACACCCGGGTGGGCCTCAGACCCCCGAGGTGAACGACAGGGTGTTGGGGGGCAGGTCTGTGGCTGTGTGGGCTGGATGGGGGTGGGCTGGGAGCTGGAGGCCATCTTTCCAGAACCCTCTGGCACCTTCCTCTGTGCGCAGGGCATCATACACCCGCGGGGACCCGAGGCCAGAGCAGGGGTGGACAGGTGAGGCTGTCAGCTGGGGCCCCAGGGGCCTGTCCACTGCCCATCCTCAGGTGCCCATCCAGCTCGTGGGTCAGAAGGGCAGGCATGGGACGGCTGCTCCGGCCTCCTTCAGGGTGGGCCGGCCTGCGGGCCAGGTGGAGAAGGAAGGGCCGTCCCCAGGGCCCCATGGTGTCCTGAGCCACGTTCTCCACGGTCCACAGCGTCTCGGGCCTTGCCCACCACTCTTGGCCCCACACGGGCCAGGCACCTCCACCCAGAGACTGGGGGGGGACTCAGTTTGGGGGTGCTGCCTCTTAGTTCTGTCCTGCCCCCCACCCTGACACTCCCATCTCTGGGCCCTGGGGAAAGTGTTTCCAGACACTGTGGATGAAGCCTGTGGAAGGGGGCTGGGCGCAGGTGGAGGGGTCCTCCAGAGGGCGTCTCCAACAGTCCCCAACCCTAGACTGGCAAGATGCTCGGGCTGCAGGGGGGGCGGCTCAGCCCCCAGGACCCTCCTGCCTGCCTGGTTCGCAGGGCCTCTGCCTGACACAGAAGCTGCAGTGAGGATACAAGTGGGCGCCTGCAGGTCTCTGGGCCTATGAGGGGTCCCCCATGTTGATGGGGGCGTGGGGTGCCCCCTGGTGTCCCATCACTGGTCGCTGAACACCCTTCTGGGCAGAAAGTTCAAGCTGATTATGCTGGGGCGGCAGCTCATGAGACCCTCACCCCCAGGACCAACCTCAGGACTTTCAGAGCCGTTTGGGGAAGAGCCAGGAAGAGCACACAGACAGCAGAGAGGCAGGCAGCCATGGGCGGGGAGGGGTCAGAAGGTAGAGACACCCCACTCATTCTGCCTTTAATAGAAAGTCCCTTCTGCCCCTTCCCTCCTCAAGCCGCCCAGCGGCCCCATCTCCCCCGGGGCCCCAGCCCCAGGGGCACGGGGACACTGCCCCTCAGGGCTCCCACTGCCCCGGGGCCTTTGCTTGGCTGCTCCCCTCCGGGGCTCCCTGAGGCGCTGCCTCCCTGTCCCCTCCACACTCCTCTCCTGTCTTGCTCTGCACCTGCCTTCATCTGGGTGCACGCTTGCTCACTCAGTTGTATCCAACTCTGTGACCCCACTAGGCTCCTGCATCCGTGGGATTCTCCAGGCGAGAATACTGGAGTGGGTTGCCTTTTCCTCCTCCAGGGATCTTCCCGACCAGGGATCAACCTCAGCCTCCTGTGTCCTCCTGCTTTGGCAGGCAGATTCTTTACCACTGAGCCACCTGAGAAGCCAACCTTTATCTGGCACATACTTTTTACTGGTTTACTGTTCACTGTCCATCCCCGCAGGGAGGGCAGGAACTCTGACTGCACTTGGCCGTTGTATGCCGAGCAAACGAGTGAGTGAGTGAACAAGTGAGTGAACAGGCATTAGCTCCAGGGTCCTTTTCTTGCTCAGGGAACCGAGTGGGACTTACAAGTCACAAAGTGAGTCCCAGTGAAAATGGGGAATGTGTCCCCACCCTAAAGGCAGTTCCACGGGAGGCCAGGGGGCAGGGTGACCCTCATCACCCCCACCCTCAGGACCCCAGCTTTCAGGGCCACCACATGGAAGGCTGCAGCCAGCCCCAAGGCCCCCTAGCCTGGTGCCCCGGGGGTCGCTTGGCCACTGGTCCTGCTTCCTCTGATGAGCATCGCCCCCATCTGGGACCCCCTTGGGTGGGCTGAGTGCCTTTGCTTCTGAACTGCCTCCACAGACCCCAGGTTGCTCCTGGACCCTGGCAGTCCCCAGACCTACCGTGGCTCCATCAGCCACAGCGGCCGGTCTCCCCGCCAGGCCCAGGCCTCCTTCCTGGGCACGTCCAGGGTCTGGTCTCACCCCCCCAGGGGGCACGATGGTGTCTGCTGATTTCAGTTGCCGGGGCAGGGGTCCGAGCCGGGCCCCACCCCACGCAGGGGCTGGGGCTGCAGTTTCCTTACTGGCCCAAGCACAGCTTCTGCAGTCAGAGGATTAGGCGGACTAGGGGGCCAGGGCTTGGTCCTGGGGGGCAGCCTGCAGGGAAGGTGTGGTGTGTTGGGGAGCATAGCGACACACACAACTGAGTCTGACAGGTGGGGGCTGAGCCTCGGGGGTGTGCAGGGGAGACAGGCTGATGGTGAGCACCCCCATTCACAGGTCGGAGGCAGCTCAGGGTCTGATGCACTCTGGATGTTAGAGCCCCAAAGCCCCAGGTCCTCACAGCCTCAGCGCTGGTCTCCAAGAATTTGGCCACCTCCTCCAAGGAGTGTCCAGTTCAACAGAGGGGAGCCTGCCCTGCCCCCAAGACCCCAGAGGTGGACAGAGCGGCCGTGGGAGGTCAGGCTGCCCCGGCCACCCAGGGTGGTGGCCCCTGCTGCCCTCTCTCCCCAGACGTCCTGACAATGAGCTCAGCGCCTGGATCCCCCTACTAACCGACAAAGTCCCCTGGCCCTGCCTGGCCCCCATGGCTGCAGAGCCGTTCTCTACCCGGCCTTCCAAGGTGACTCCCTCCCGCCCTCCTGCTCCCCACAGGTTGGGACCCCTGACCTTTAGGAGTGGCTCCCCCAACGGCCCTCGCTGGCTCCCAGGCTCCAGACCCACTTCCTGCAGTCCCTTCCTGGTGTCTGGGGTGGGGTGCCCCGTGGTATGCCCCATGCCCCCACCCCCGACCTCACGAGTGGTCAAGGAAGAGGGTGGGTGTCCCTCACACGGGGGCCGAGGAGTCAGGCCAGGCCACGTGCCCCAGCTCCCTGGGGGACCTCATCTGTATTTGGGGCTCCTCGCCTCTGCGGGCTGGTGGGCGGTGCCTCCCCCCCCAGCCCCGCGTGTAATGACGTCATGATGCACTGCGCGTGCCCAGGTTGGGGGAGAGTGGCCCACCTGTGTCATCTGGTCCCCGCTTCCTGGTCTGCACCCCCGCCTTCAGGTTTACACTGCACCGCCGGGTTTGGTGTTTCCAGCCACCCACGTTCAGCGACTCTGAGACAGAACCACCCTCCAGCCAGCGCTGGGCTGGCGGGTCCTAGTCGACCCGGCTCCCACGCCCCAGGTTTGTGCTGAGAATAACAGGTTGTGGGCAAATCGCTGACTCTCACCGTTAGGGAGCACTGCTTTGCCCAGGGCGCTGGCAGCCTGGGCTCCCTCCGGACCTCAGTGGTACCGTCTCAGTGGTTGAGGAGAGTGGAGGGAGGGGGTTGGGATGGGGGGGACTGGGGGAAGAGTTGGGCTTTCAGACAGGTGCTCAGCCAGACCACATCAGAGCCAGGCTCTGGGAGAGACCCCAAAGAGTAAGGTGGCCCTCAGGTTTGCCCAGAGTGGCTTAGGCTCAGAATGGGTTTTAGCCTCAGTGGAGCGACTGGCTCGGGGCCTGGGGTCTCCTTCCTGGACCCTAGCGGGGACAACCGAGACACAGGTCCCTCCCTGACCCCCTGCCTGGCCCTACCATGTGTTCCTGCCCGTGCGTGTGTGTCCCTTTGCCACCCACCTGTTCCGCCAGCACCACGTGTCCCCCTGAGCATGTGCGTGCGCCTCTGCTGAGTGTGTGGGGGGCTTTGGCCACCACGGCCTCCTGGGTCCAGCACACAGACCTGTGCCCCAGTTGGGGACAGACGTCCTGTGGCTGCGGGAGCTGCTGGGCTCTGCGCCTCTGGCTGGAGGGAGGCTTTCTCTGGCCTGACCTAGTTCCTGGCGGTGTGTCTCTCCACCCTGCACGTCCTCCCTGCGTCAGAGCACCGCCCTCTGTGGTGACCCAGGAGGAGGGCTGTGCCCCTTGGAGTGGCTGCCACCTGGTCTGCTCGTCGCACTCTGCCCTGGGCTGACCTGGTGTCCATGCTCAGTGTGGAGGCCCTCTTGGTCAGTTGCCCTGAGCCCTCCCCCCTACCCCGGAGACCCTTCCCAAACTCCTGACTTGTCCAGGGTGCAGAGGGGCCTTCAGACCACTAGGGCCCCTGCTGAAGAAGGTGGCCAGACCCCTTACCCCTCCTTCCTTAGTGCCCAGGGGCACTACGCTGTGGTCTGGTCACTGCAGCCAGGAGCCCGGATTTCTCCTCTCAGACTCTGCTAAAGAGCCCTTGCCCCCCTGCCTGAAGCCCCCCACAACCTCGAGGGAGGAGATGGGTGCAGAGCAAGCTGGGGAGTGGGACACAGCCACCCCCCTAACCTGGAAGCAGAGCGAAGGGTCTTCTTGGAGGACCAGGGTACCCCTCCACTGCCAGCAGCACCAGTGTCAGCCCACTGCTTCCTTCGGGAGGAGCTAGTGAGGAGAATGAGCCGGCCTGGGGAACCCTCCCTGGGACCAGCAGGCCTGAGCGGTATGCTTCCTGGCACTCTCTCTTCGCCAACATCACAGCCTCTGCTTCTGGACATTCCATGTTGTGTAACCCAGGACTTCAGACCTAACCCCGGGGCACCCCCTCCCCAGCTCGGGTCGGTCCCGAACTCTGTCCCCAACCCATCAGGCCAGCGTGGCCCCACCTGGCCCCACCAGTCCTAAGGCAGGAAGTCTTCCCCTGGTCTCGTGGCCTCCTGACCACAGGCTTCAGGGCTTTGTTGGTCCAGGAGGGCTGCTGAGGGTGCTGGGGGCCTTGGGGTGAGGTGTTCGTGTCCTAGAAATTAATTTTCTTGGTTCTGGAGGCTAGAAGTCCCAAATCAAGATGTTGGCAGGACTGTTCTCCCTCTGAAACCTGTAGGCGAGAATCCGAGAGTCCTCTGGGCTTCTGGCATTGTCTGTGTCCTTGACTGGCGGCAAGGTGGTTCCCAAGCTTTTCTGTTTTCTTTTTCTGCTCTGCGTGTCCTTTTCTTTTACAAAGAAGCTCTGGATTTAGAGCGCAGGGAGGTCTCCTCTCTATTCTTACCTTAATTACACCTGCAGAGATCCTGTTTCCAAACAAGGTCACATGCTGAGGTTCCAGGTGACATGAATTTGGGGGGACTCCTTTCAATCTGAGGGGAGATTTTGGAAAGGGTTGGGGACAGAGAGGTACACAGGAAACCAGAACTGGGGGTGTGCGGCGGTGCCCAGGGGTGTTGCTGAGGGCACATCTAGGTAGGGTTCTAGGACACCCGCCTGAAGGTGACTGCGGGACACGGGGCATGCAGAGCGCCCCTCCTAGGGCTGGGGGTGCTTGGCGGCATCCTAGGATCCTTGGCATAAAAGTGTGGCCTCATGTCTGGGTCGCGTGGGGCAGGGCTGACACCCGCGCCCTCGTCCCTGGGAGGCGCGGCGCAGGAGGGCGGGGCCCGGGCCGGAGGGTGGCCTTACCCCGCCAGGCACCCTCCCGGGCGGGGCGGGGTCGGGGCCCGCCGCGCTGACCCTCTGCCCTCCCCGCAGTACGGCATCAAGAAGAAGGAGGAGCGCGAGGCCGAGGCCCAGGCCGCCCTGGAGGCCAACTCGGAGGGCAGCCTGACGAGGCCCAAGAAGGCCATCCCGCCGGGCTGCGGGGACGCGGCGGAGGAAGAGGACGAGAGCATCCTGGACACGGTCATCAAGTACCTGCCCGGGCCGCTGCAGGACATTTTCAAGAAGTAGCGCCTGGGCTGAACAGCAGCCCGCCCCGCGCCCACCCCGGTCCCGCCCTCCGCGAGGCCCCCGAAGAGCCGCCGGGAGCAGAGCGCAGCCCCCCTACGCCGATATAAGCCATAGCCCTAGGTCCATCCGCCCCGTTGCCCCCTCGCGCCTTGGGAGCCTCCGCCCACCTCGCAGCCCACCCGCTCCCAGAACCGCCCCCACCACCGAGGGGGGCGCGTCCGGCCCCCCACGGCCGCTGCCTTCTGTGCCGGAGACGTGGGGGGGGGGGGGCGGGGGCAGCTCCTTGCTCTTCCGGCAGGCAGCGGGTGGACTGGACTCGCCCCCAGACCCCGGGAAGCCCTTCTCGCTCCGCCCCTCACCGCCCACCCAGCAGGGCCCACGGCCAGGGCCATCGAAAGGGTCCACGTTGGTGGACGCCTGTCGGGCCCAACTCAGGAGCACAGCCATAGGGAGTGAGGTCGTGCGCCGGGGCGGGGGGACGAGCCGCAGGCGCCTGGGGCTCCCGCAGCAGGGTTCGGCCTGTGCGCCCCTCCTAAGCCCCGCCCCCGTTGCGAATCTGCCTGCCTTGGTGGCCTGGCCGCCACCGCTCTCCATGTGCATCCTTACTCTCTTCATCCACCTGTCTGTCCCCCGGCCGCGGCCTCTGGAAGGCTGAGCTTCCGGGCTGGTTCTCGCGAAGGGAGGCAAAGCAATACGCTTGGGAGGACCCTCTCTGACCTCTCCACCCCCAGAGTCCGCGGGCCCAGCGAACCCATCCCCTTCCCTGGCCGGCGCCTCCTGTCCCTCCGAGGCTGCTGGGGGTGGGGGTGCCCGCAGCCTCTGAACACCCGCACCTCCACTCAGAACCGGGAGGCGGTACGGAGCCTGGGGGCCGAGCGCTGAGCGCCGGCCGGAGTGTGTGGCCCGGAAGACCAGCCCCGACCCTCAGCCGCCTCAGCCCTGCAGGCCCTCGAAGGGGCATCCCAGCCGCCAGCCCAGCGGGCTCCCCGGAAGCGGCTGTGGGCCTCCCAGCGCTCCCCCGCCCCTTGTTTAATTTGCATCACAATATGTTGAATCTCAGGTAAATGAGGTCTTCTGTCTGTGAGGAGTTTTATCTTGACAGAAAGCTTGTCACCTGGGTCCCCAGGGCCCTTTCTGTTCACATAAATTTTCATCCTGTCCAGCGTCGCGGGCCAGGGGCGCGGCCCTCCCCCGCTCCTTAGAAAAGCCATATGACTAGACGGCAATACTGACCCCTGGCGCCCTTTGTCCCCCGCCGTCCCCCTGCGCCTGGACCCCTCCGGGTTCCTTGTCTTTTTTTAATGCCTGTTTCCACACTTTAAAAAGCCAGCTCTGAGCAGACCGGGCGTCGTCTGGTAGAAACCCGCATCCCATCCTCAGCGCGTGGGGCGCCCCAGTGCCGAGCCTAGTGTAGACGTGGACGTCCTCTGTCCGTCTGTCCCGACGCCTGCGCCTCCTCCTGCATGTCGGGGCCGCTGCCTGTGTTCTCTCCGGATGGAATCACAGCCAATAAACTCCACAGTGATTTCACGTCTTTGGCCCTTGCCTCTGGAGTCCATTCCCTGGGAGGCGAAGGCGGTGGGGTGCTGGAGGTGCTCCCTGGCGGGAGGGCAGAGCCCGGCCAGCTGCGGTGCTCCCTCTGGGCTCTGTTGCTTGAGCCCACGCCCTGCCAGATGGGAGCACCCTTTTCCTTACGCTGAGGCCAAGGCAGGGGCTCCTGCCGCTCTGGACGCACACAGCCGACCCTTTCTCCTTGAGGTCCTCCCAGCCAGGGTCGTCTCCACCTGAAATGCAGCCCGTCCCTCAGTGCCCCCCGCCCCTAGTCTCCGGCCCGCAGCACAGGCCCCACCCCAGGCCGCTCCTGCACTGCACCCCATGGGACGCGGGCCCACGTCCTCCACGCTGGCCACACCTCGGGCCCAGTGAGAGGCCTCTGCGTCCTGTCCGTAGAGGCTGAGGCCTGACGAGGTGCCTGTGGGAACTGCTGGCTCTGTGAGCCTGACCCCGAGATGCCGTGGCCGCCTGTGTCCCCAGAGTGGCCTTGTGTGACATCCATACCTGGGCCTTCTATCCAGGAGGAGGGTGCCTGTGACCCTCCTCACACTGCTGGGTGATAAGGATGCATGGGCGCCTTCCAGCAAAACCTGCCCAGTCTCAGCAAAAGAAACGCCACACTCTCCCCACTCCACCCACCTGCCCTGTCTTCCTCCCCACCCATTCCCCACCCAGCTGTGCCCAGAATACCGTCCTGGACCCACTGCTCCTTTCTCTCTAACTCAGAACAGGGTCAGAAGCCTTTGTAGCAAGTTCGGGCTTTGGGATATGCAAACCTCCATCCCCAGCATGGCTGGTCTCAGTGGGGCACCCCAAAGTGCCCCCACCATTAGCCTCCCTTCCCCCATCTCTACCCTCCTCCCCTACTTCCCCCAACCTGGCCTGGACTCATCTCAGTCCTAAGCAATGATTCAGATGTGCTGGTCACCTGAATTGCCTTCCGTGGCAGCCCTTCCCCAGTGCCTGGTGAGGCAGACCCCTTAATCCTCTCCCTGAGGACTCCTGGGAGAGGCACTTGCTCACTCCAGGTTGCTGAGCCCCTGTGATGTGCAGAGCTCTTCTAGGGCCTGGGGATAGTGGAGGTCCTTCCTCCTGGGACTGGTTGTTCCAATGGCAGGAGACAAACGATGAATAACGACATAGGTGGTGATTTCTTTCTAAGGAAATTGAGTAGGATAAGGGGCAGAGAGGATGGTGAGAGTGGCTATTTCACCTCTGAGGAGGTGAGGTGTGCAGACAGGCCCCAAAGAAGAAAGGAGGAGCCCTGTGGGGCCCAGGCAGGGACAGCAGTGCCAGGGCCCTGAGGCAGGAGCTGGCTGAGCATTTCAGAGTGGCCATGGGGAGTCCGGCTGACCGTGGCCTTACCCCTGGGCTTGCTTTAGGATCACACTGCCTCTTCTGGAGTCCCTTTCCTTTCAGGACATTTAGCTCTATTTTGACAAAGCAGAGTACAGTTTGATACCTGCCCGCCCCCAGAGCTGTCCACTCTGCAGGCAGCCAGCCCCAGGCAGTGCTCTGCTTGGATTTGCTGTCTCTCCTCGCAGGCGCCCTGCATCGGAGAGCTGTTTGAGTCACCAGCCACTTGACTATCAAGGCTGTCAGGGCACATTTTTAAAGATCTGGCAATTAAGGACCATTTTGCCTAGTTGTGCTAATCCGCAGCTAGACGATCCTGCTGCCCACAGTCGCAGCCAGCGGGGCTCGGTGAACCCTGGGTCTGGGCCACCTGTCCACTCAATTTGTAATCTGCTGCCCTCCTGCCTCAGGCGGTTCCCGTCAGGTCTGAAAGGAGCGGTAGCCTCTGGGGTGAAGGGTGGGTCCTTGGAGTCGGGCTCGCACTTGGTCGAGGGGCGGGGTTGAGGGGTCGAAACGAGGGGCCAGGTTTGGGCAGAACTCGGGGCGGTGGTCGGGATGGGAGCGGGGTAGAGTCAGGCTGGGCCGGGCTGGAGGAGGGATGTGAGACGCTGGACTGCGGGGCGGAGCCGGGAGCGGGCCTGGGGATGGGCTCAGGATGCGTCAGTGCCTGGCCAGTGTCGGTCAACATCTGCGCGGTCCGGAATGTGGAAGGGTCTCAAAGAAGGACCCAGAGCCACTCGAACTGGGTGCGGAGTCCAGGCGCCTGGGCCCCGCCCGCCCCTCGGCCCCGCCCCTCAGCCCCGCCCGCCCCTCGGCCCCGCCCCTCGGCCCCGCCCGCCCCTCGGCCCCGCCCTCGGCCCCGCCCCCACCCGCCCCTCGGCCCCGCCCCGCCCCTGGCTGTCCTGAGCCAATCAGCGAGTGCCAGATAAGGCCGCTGCGATTGGCTCCGAGAGGGTCACGTGCCAGAAGCCTGGCTAATCAGAGCCCCCGAAACGAGAAAGCCGGAAGGGCGGCCGCGGCAGGTCGGGGCCGATACTTGCGCTCTGCATCCGGGATCGCTCCCTGGGCTGGGCTGAGCCGGAGTGAAGAGCGGAACTTCCGTGTCCCTGGGACCGCCTGTTGGGGGGCGGGCAGCGGGGTCTAGGCGGGGCGGTGACCCAGGGCCCAGGAATTCCGGCGCGGGAGAGACACACCCGGCCTGGCACGCACAGCTTGTCCAGGGACCGACGGCAGAGGATCTCCACCCTCGCCCCGGGAGCTGAAGCGGCCCTCAGCCCACCGGCCCTGCTCCCTAAACTGACCGCCCTCCGCCCAGGTGAGGGTGTAGGGCCCGGTGGTCCCAGGCTGGATAAGCGGAGGTCTGTACCTGTCTGGCTACAGTCCAAAGGGTCACAAAAGAGTCGGATACGACTAAAGCGACTTAGCACGCACGCACGTACCTAAGGACAGAGCCCGTGGGGGAAGGACCACAAAATGGTCCCTGCGGCACCGTGGGAGCTGGAGCTGGAGCTGAGGATGGGACTTGGGGGTGCCCGAGCCTCCAGTGGCAGGTGCTGGCCAGTTGGTGGGTCATCACTCTGTCGCCTGATGCTTGGGGAAGAACCAGAGTCCCACGCAGCTAGAACCCTTGCTGTCACAGCACTTCTCCCGGAGGGTGAAGCCTGGTGGTGTCCTAGAGCCCCCGCTCAGGGCTGATCATCAGCTCCCAGGCCCCACTGGTGCCGAGTGACTTCTCAGCCCCAGAGGATGAGGCATGGGAATTGAAGTTAAGTTTGATTTCTGCAAAATAAACACTGTTTTTTGCATGCTTGAGTGAGTGCATTGTGGTTTATGCTCTGGAGAGGGTAAAGGTCTATGCCGGGAACCCTGGCCTGGCTGGGGAAAGGCCTGGAGGCCAGGATGGGACAGGATGAGACCTTGGCAGAAACCCCTGGCTGCCGCCCTGCCGGGGCTGGAAGAGATCCATACACCTGTCATTCCTTCTCCCTGGCACTCTCCAAAGGGCCCAGTGTTAAGATGGCTCCTTGGAAAGACAAATCCTAATGTGTTGTTGACTGGCCTCTGAGCCCAGCCCAAGCACTGATCCTTAATCTGCTTCAGTCTGTGGCTTCTGTTGGCAGCTGAGTGGAGTTGCTGCAACAAGAGCTCACCCACAAGGAGGGACCTGGGCCCTCTGTCCAGGCAGTCAAACCCCTGATCCTCTCAAAGGAGTCCTAGATTCTAGGGTCAGTCAGCCAGAAGTTGGCCTCTATCCACACATATCCACCAGGCCCTGACCATGGCACCCAAGAAAGGTGGGACATGCCCCATCACACCTCCCCGCCCCTCCCTCAGCCACTCAGAACTGGGGCCATGCCCCGCTGGAACTCCAGGATCAGATAGGAAATTGACACTCCTCACAGGTCTCTCTCCTACAACGAATTCTCATATCGTGAGTGGCCATAAAGTTCAGTGAGTAAGCACAATTCACCAATCAGGAGGAATTTGCTGGTGGCTGGGACAGGAAATGTACAAGATGAGCCTGGAAATGAAATGCTCCAGGATGATGGGCTTGAGAAAGAGACTTGGCTGCCACCGACTCAGCCCCAAGCCCAGACCAGTGTGAACAAATAAGTTGTGCTGGAGTATAACGGTCGAGTCCACACTGGGGTACGTGATTTAGCACATGAGTGTGGGGAAGACACAACTCCCGTGCAGATTGGTCCACACAGGAGGTGGAACAAACTCCCCACTCTTCTGGTGTGGGCTCCACACAGCAACGTTCTGCCAAAGGACACAGAAGGGAACACCACATGGGGAAGCCAAACAGACCACCACCTCCGGGGGCTCCAGATCCCAGGGGCTGCAGGTCACAACGGGTCATGTTGGTTGCAGGCACCCATGATGTGGTGAGAGAGGAAGCCTACTTCTGGGGTCCTCCTCCCCAAATACACATCCCCAGTCTAACCATGAAGAAAACATTAGACTGACTGCATTTGAGGGCCAGCCTACAAAACACCTGACCAGCATTCATCCAAACCGTCAAGGTCGTCAAAAACAAGAAATGTCTGAGGAACTGTCAGCCCAGAGGAGCCTAAGGGGACATGCCAACTAATATGATGTTGTGATGAGTAGGACTCAGGTGCCTTTCTGGGACAGAGGCTCCCCCCACCCCCCACCATGTCCTCTGCCTGCCTCTTGTCTGTAGAAAAACTTCAGCCTCTGAACCCTTCCCTGAGTTCCAAAGAATACATTTAATTAGAGAAGTGAGAAAATGCAGAAACAAAAATAGTCAAGCAAGACAATGTAATAATAGTTTAGCCATTAAACAGAGTCAAGTATCTTTAGTTCCTTCTCAAGAGCTGTGATACTATTCTGAGCTATGTCCTTGAGCTGTCTTGCTGATACTGAAACCACACAGACACCAGACCAGTTGGAATCAGAAGATTATGTTGATTTCCAGTTATCTTACCACTAACGAATCAGAAGAATGTCCACCAAGCAGATCAAGAGCCCAACAACCCTTTTCCCTCACCCTGTCTTCAAAAACCCTTTCCCGAAAAACTTTAGGGAGATTGGGCTTTCTAAGCATCAGTGGCCTTGGACTCCTTGCTTTGTTGTTGTTAAGCCTGTCAGTCGTGTCTGACTCTGCAGCCCCATGGACTGCAGCATGCCAAGCTTCCCTGTCCATCACCAACTCCTGGAGTTTACCCAAACTCATGTCCATTGAGTTGGTGATACCATCCAACCATCTCATCCTCTGTCATTCCCTTCTCCTTCTGCCTTCAGTCTCCCAGCATCTGGGTCTTTTCTAATGAATCAGTTCTTTGCATCAGGTGGCCAAAGTACTGCAGTTTCAGCTTCAGCATCAGTCCTTTCAATGAATATTCAGGACTGATTTACTTTAGGATGGTCTAGCTGGATCTCTTTGCAGTCCAAGGGGCTCTCAAGAGTCTTCTCCAACACCACAGTTCAAAAGCATCAATTCTTCGGCACTCAGCTTTCTTTATAGTCCAACTCTCACATCCATGGAGAAGGAAATGGCAACCCACTCCAGTATTCTTGCCTGGAGAATCCCAGGGACAGAGGAGCCTGTGGGGCTACAGTCCATGGGGTCGCAAAGAGTTGGATGCAACTGAGTGATAACTCACATCCATACATGACTACTGGAAAAACCATAGCCTTCATTAGAAGGAACTTTGTTGGCAAAGTAATGTCTCTGCTTTTTAATATGCTGTCTAGGTTGGTCATAACTTTTCTTCCAAGGAGCAAGTGTCTTTTAATTTCATGGCTGCAGTCACCATCTGCAGTGATTTTGGAGCTGAAAAAAATAAAGTCTGTCACTGTTTCCATTGTTTCCCCATCTATTTGCCATGAAGTGATGGAACCAGATGCCATGATCTTAGTTTTTTGAATGTTGAATATTAAGCCAACTTTTTCATGCTCCCCTTTCACTTTCATCAAGAGGCTCTTTAGTTCTTCTTTACTTTCTGCCATAAGTGTGGTGTCGTCTGCATATCTGAGGTTATTGATATTTCTCCCAGCAATTTTGATTTCAGCTTGTGCTTTATCCAGCCCAGCATTTCTCATGATGTACTCTGCATATAAGTTAAATAAGCATGGTGATAATATACAGCCTTGACGTACTCCTTTCCCAATTTGGAACCAGTCTGTTCTTCCATGTCCATATCTAATTGTTGCTTCCTGACCTGCATACAGATTTCTCAAGAGGTAGGTCAGGTGGTCTGGCATCCCCATCTCTTGAAGAATTTTCCACAGTTTGTTGTGATCCACACAGCATTAGTCGTTTCAATGACTATTCAGGATTGATTTCCTTTAGGATTGACTGGTTTGACCTCCTTGCTGTCCAGGGGACTCTGCAGGAGTCTTCTCCAGCACCACAGTTCAAAAGCATCAGTTCTTTGGTGCTCGGCATTGCACCAAGTTCTGCACTTGGCTTCAACACCACCTGGTGTCAGTAAACTGGTTTTACTGTGTGCAGGCGAGTGGACCCAAGTTTGGCTCCGTAACAATATCCTGGATAAGATCCTGGAACAGAAAGACATCAAGGAAAACAGCTAAGGAAATCTGAACACAGAATGGACTTTAGTATCAGACGGTAGAAGATGTTTACAGGTGGGGAGCCTAGGGAACACTGCATTAGCCTCATAATTTTCCTATAAATCTAAATCTACTCTAAAAGTTTACTTTAAAAAGGTGTAATCCAATTCAGTTAACACTAATCCCAGCCCTTTACAGAAAAGCCCAGGAGAGGGAAGTTCGGGTTCAGCCCAGAGCCAGCGCACATGACCACAGAGCCTCAGCCAGGTGGGCACATGGGCAGTCCCCGGCGCCTTCCCGGCCGAGTGGCCTCTCTCCCCACTGCCGCTGTGCAAGGGCCCATGTGACCAGGAGGCCTCTGGGGTGACGCTGCCCCTGCTCCACCCCATGGGGTGAACTGGGCGGGTGGTCTGATGCCATCCCAGTCAGAGCAGGTTCATCTGATGGCCCCAGCTCATCTGGGTCCTGCCCGGCCCCTGCCAACCTCTCAGACCACTGAGATATTCATGGTCCTCGAAAGCCCAGCAGCCTTCCTGCCCGAAGCAGAAGAGAAATCAAAGCAGCCTCAGAGACAGGGAGAGAGCAGAGCCTCGCCTGTGTCTCAGCTGGAAGCCAGCTCCCAACAGAGCCGGCCAAACAGGAGCAAAACGGGGGTGGAGGGGCAGCCATGCTACAAACAGGCAGACGCAGTGAATGTGGCCCTGAGCCTCCCCTGGAAGAACAGGAACTCATCCACCATCAGAGTCTGCGGGAAAGCATTTCACACATCTCATCAGTGACAAGTAGAACACAGAACAAGCAGCTGAAATCAGGAAAAGATAGAAAAGATTCAAACACTGCAGTTAGAAAACTTGGCCTACTGGACATACACAGAACTTTGCACTCAACTGACACTACAGATAAATACGTGTACTTTTCAAGTTCCATGAATATTTATGAACATTAACTGCTAACTGGGCCACAGAACTAGTCCCAACAAGTCATGGAACTGGCATAGAACAGAACACATGGGAGAATTCCCTGGTGGTCAGTGGTTAGGATTCCGAGCTTTCACTGTCAGAGGCCCTCAATCTGTGGCAGCGGGGAGACTAGAGGGAACTAAGATCCCATAACTGCCCAGTGTAACCAAGAAAAGAAAAAACAAAACACCAAAAAACACATGGTCTCGCCTCAGGGCACCTGGTATAAGATTAAAAATAAAGAGAGAAACAGAAAACTCCATGTTTGGAAAATAAAATTCTAAATTATTCATAGGACAGCTGAGTCCAGTTTAGTCCAGTCACTCAGACATGTCCAACTCTCCGTGACCCCACGGACTGCAGCACACCAGGTCTCCCTGTCCATCACCATCTCACCTCACGGAGCTTGCTCAAACTCATGTCCATTTAGTTGGTGATACTATCCATCTCATCCTCTGTCGTCCCCTTCTCCTGCCTTCAATCTTTCCCAGCATCATGGTCTTTTCAAATGAGTCAGCTCATCTGGTGGCCAAAGGACTGGAGTTTCAGCTTCAGCATCAGTCCTTCCAGTGAATATTCAGGACTGATGTCCTTTAGGCTTGACTGGTTTGATCGCCTTGCAGCCCAAGGGACTCTCAAGAGTCTTTTTGAACCACAATTCAAAAGCATCAATTCTTCGGTGCTCAGCTTTATTTATAGTGCAACTTTTTTTTTAAATTTTGGTTTTTTCCCCCCATTTATTTTTACTAGTTGGAGGCTAATTACTTTACAATATTGTAATGATTTTTGTATAGTGCAACATTCACATCCATACATGACTAATGGAAAAACCATAGCTTTGACTAGGCGGACCTTTGTCGGCAAAGTAATGTCTGCTTTTTAATATGCTGTCTAGGTTGGTCATAGCTTTCCTTCCAAGGAGCAAGCACCTTTTAAATTCATGGTTTCAGTCACCATCTGCAGTGATTTTAGAGCTGAAAAAAATAAAGTCTGTCACTGTTACCATTGTTTCCCCATCTAATTGCCATGGAGTGATGGGACTGGATGCCATGATCTTAGTTTTTTGAATGTTGAGTTATAAGCCAACTTTTTCACTCTCCTCTTTCACCTTCATCAAGAGGCTCTTTAGTTCTTCTTTGCTTTCTGCCATAAGGGTGGTGTCATCTGCATATCTGAGGTTATTGATATTTCTCCCAGCAATCTTGATTCCAGCTTGTGCTTCACCCAGCATTTTGCATGATGTACTCTGCATATAAGTTAAATAAGCAGGGTGACAACATACAGCCTTGATGTACTCCTTTCCCTAATTGGAACTAGTCTGTTGTTCCATGTCCAGTTCTAACTGTTGCTTCTTGACCTGCATGCAGGTTTCTCAGGAGGCAGGTAAAGTGGTCTGGCATTCCCATCTTTGAAGAATTTTCCACATTTTGTTGTGATCCACACAGTCAAAAGGCTTCAGCATAGTCAATGAAGCAGAAGTAGATGTTTTTCTGGAACTCTCTTGCTTTTTCTATGATCCAACGGATGTTTGCAATTTGAACTCTGTCTGGTTCCTCTGCCTTTTCTAAATCCAGCTTGAACACTAGAAGTTCACGGTTCACATACTGTTGAAGCCTGGCTTGGAGAATATTGAGCATTACTTTGCCAGTGTGTGAGATCAGTGCAATTGTGCAGTAGTTTGAACATTTTTTGGTGTTGCCTTTCTTTGGGATTGGAATGAAAACTGACCTTTTCCAGTCCTGTGGCCACTGCTGAGTGTTCCAAATTTGCTGGCATATTGAGTGCAGCACTTTCACAGCATCATCTTTTAGGATTTGAAATCACTCAACTGGAATTCCATCACCTCCACTAGCTTTGTTCATAGCGATTCTTCCTAAGGCCCACTTGACTTCAGACTCCAGGATGTCTGGTTCTAGGTGAGTGATCACACCATCGTGATTATCTGGGTCATGAAAATCTTTTTTGTATAGTTCTTCTGTGTATTCTTGTCACCTTCTTAATATCTTCTGCTTCTGTTAGGTCCATACCATTTCTGTCCTTTATTGTGTCCATCTTTGCATGAAATGTTCCCTTGGTATCTCTAATTTTCTTGAAGAGATCTCTAGTCTTTCCCATTCTATTGTTTTCCTCTATTTCTTTGCATTGATCACTGAGGAAGGCTTTCTTATCGCTCCTTGCTATTCTTGGGAACTCTGTATTCAGATGGTTATATCTTTCCTTTTCTCCTTTGCCTTTAGCTTCTCTTCTTTTCTCAGCTATTTGTAAGGCCTCCTCAGACAACTGCTTTGCCTTCTTGCATTTCTTTTATTGGGGATGGTCTTGATCCCTGGTTTCTGTACAATGTCATGAACCTCCATCTATAGTTCTTCAGGCACTCTGTCTATCAGATCTAATCCCTTGAATTTATTTGTCACTTCCACTGTATAAACCTAAGGGATTTGATTTACCATTCATACCTGAATGGTCTAGTGGTTTTCCATACTTTCTTCAATTTAAGTCAGAATTTGGGACTAAGGAGTCATAGTCTGAGCCACAGTTTTTGCTGATTGTATAGAGCTTCTCCATCTTTGGCTGCAAAGAATATAATCAATCCGATTTGGGTACTGACCATCTGGTGATGTCCATGTGTAGAGTTGTCTCCTGTGTTGTTGGAAGAGGGTGTTTGCTATGACCAGTGCGTTCTCTTGGCAAAACTCTGTTAGCCTTTGCCCTGCTTCATTCTGTACTCCAAGGCCAAATTTGCCTGTTACTCAGGTATCTCTTGACTTCCTATATTTTCATTCCAGTCCCCTATAATGAAAGGCACATCTTTTTGGGGTGTTAGTTCTATAAGGTCTTGTAGGTCTTCATAGAACCGTTCAACTTCAGCTTCTTCAGCATTACTGTTCGGGGCATAGACTTAGATTACCGTGATATTGAATGGTTTGCCTCGGAAACGAACAGAGGTCATTCTGTCGTTTTTGAGATTGCATCCAAGTACTGCATTTTCGACTCTTTTGTTGACTATGAGGGATACTCCATTTCTTCTAAGGGATTCTTGCCCACAGTAGTATATATAATGGTCATCTGAGTTAAATTCACCCAATCCAGTCCATTTTAATTCACTGATTCCTAAAATGTTGATGTCCATGCTTTGCATCTCCTGTTTGAGCACTTCCAATTTACTGTGATTCATGGACCTAACATTCCAGGTTCCTATGCAATATTGCTCTTTACAGCATCAGACTTTACTTCCATCACTAGTCACATCTACAAATTTGGCTCTGTCTCTTAATTCTTTCTGGAGTTATTTCTCCACTGTTCTCCAGTAGCATATTGGGCATCTCCCGACCTGGGGAGTTCATCTTTCAGTGTCCTATCTTTTTGTCTTTTTTTTTTTTTTTTTGTATGTGTGGGTTCCATAGGACAGAGAAGCCATTAAAAATAGTTGGGTTTTTTTTTTTTTTTTTTGTATGTATAAATTGGCTAAAAAACTGAAAGAATAAAATATAAATATGTATATATGACTCACCAATTGGTAGAAGAATAAGTGAAAAACAATCACGAGTAATCTAATAGGGGAGAGAACTGAGGGGGAGAGAGGCAAGTAGAAGGTACAGAGGGGGGCAGATCCAAGTCCAACTTTCCAGTTACATCAGCCAGCAGAGCAGCCGCCTAGGCGGCCCGAGTGTCCCAGGACACTGTGCTGGGCGCTCTGGTCACCTCCCAGCTGCCTGCATCTGCTGCTCTGCAGCCCTTTTTCCAGGTGACTCTGCTTCTGTGCGCAGCCAGAAATTCGAGAGCTGACATCCCAGCACTGCAGCGGGGCTGGTGGGCTACCCCAGCTCCTTCCCACCTGGAACCAGACAGGGAACTGCTGAGACAAGTGTGTCCCCAGCGTCCCAGGCCCCCCACAGGAGTGACCTTGTCCCTCTCTCGTGCCAATGTCGTGCAGTCAAAATCCACCAGCAGCAGCTCCCCGCCGTGGAGTTACTGTATCTCTGGTCACGGGGAGAGAAAACACACGATGGGAACATGACATGCCTCTCGGTGAGCGGGGACTTCTAGGACTTGGGAGCAGTGGGAGACTGGGGTGGAAGGTTTGAGGAAGCGGGCTTTGCTCTGGGTTGGATGCTGTCAGGAATTGGGGGTCTTTCTGTGATGAGGCTTCTCAACACATCTCCCCTGGAGGGGAGAGGGCTAGAGGGAGTGAACACTGTGCTTGGTAAACACAGCCAGGATGCAGATGCTGGGTCATTGTGGTAAAGTTTCTATTTTGTCTGCAAATTTTGGATGAGATTATTACGTTCTCTAGTTTCTGTCTCTAGTTTCTGTTTCATAGCGGCTCTGTCTGGCGATGAGTCAATGTGTCCTGTGAAATTGCTTCTGTTTGAAGGTGGACCCCTGCGCTGGAGGCTGGGCCAGCACCTGGGGGCGGGACCAGCACCTGGGGGCGGGGCTGGCTCCTGGGGTTCGGTGGAGGGCATGAGGGGTGGCAGGAGGAGGGCAGGGGAGGGTGGAGCCGGCTCCTGGGGAGGGGTCATCGTGGGGGTGGGGGACAGTCGGACGCCCTCGGGGGGAGGGGGTGGAAGGCAGTGGAGGCGTCTCCTGGACTTAAGAGCTCTCTTCCTCTTTCTCACTGGCTGTCTTCTATCCCCCGAATTTCATCTCTACCTGGACCTAGAGGTGCCCGCACCTCCAAAAGAGGACTTGGATCCCAGCCTTTGTCTCTGGGGTGCTTTCTGGGGGAACTGTCCACACCAAAAGTGGACTGAGAAAGACCCTCAGGATGGGGTTGGAAGGGACGGCTTCAGTTCAACACAGTTGAGTCGCTCAGTCGTGTCCGACTCTGCGACCACACGGGCCGCAGCACGCCAGGCCGCCCCGTCTGTCACCAGCTCCAGAGTTTAATTCAAACCCATGTCCAATGAGTCGGTGACGCCACCCAGCCATCTCATCCTCTGTCGTCCCTTCTCCTCCTGCCCTCAGTCTTTCCCAGCATCAGGGTCTTTTCCAGTGAGCCAGTTCTTCGCATCAAGTGGCCAAAGTATTGGAGCTTCAGCATCAGTCCTTCCAATGAATATTCAGGACTAATTTCCTCTGGGCTGACTGGTTTGATCTCCTTGCAGTCCACCGGACTCTCAAGAGTCTTCTCCAGCACCACAGTTCAGAAGCATCAATTCTTGTGGTGCTTAGCTTTCCTTATGGTCTAACTCTCACATCCATACATGACCACTGGAAAAGCCATAGTTTTGACTAGACGGACCTTTGTGGGCAAAGTAATGTCTCTGCTTTTTAATATGCTGTCTAGGTTGGTCATAGCTTTTCTTCCAAGGGGCAAGCGTCTTTTAATTTCATGGCTGCAGTCACCATTTGCAGTGATTTTGGAGCCCCCCCAAATAAACACTGTTTCCATTGTTTCCCCATCTAATTGCCATGAAGTGATGGGATTGGATGCCATGATCTTAGTTTTTTGAATGTTGAGTTTTAAACCAGCTTTTTCACTCTCCTCTTTCGTTTTTATCAAGAGGCTCTTTAGTTCCTCTTCGCTTTCTGCCATAAGGTGGTGTCATCCACATATTTGAGGTTACTGATATTTCTCCTGGCAATCTTGATTCCAGCTTGTGCTTCATTCAGCCTGGCATTTTGCATGATGTACTCTGCATATAAGTTAAATAGGCAAGGTGGACAATATACAGCCTTGATGTACTCCTTTCCCAATTTGGAACCAGTCTGTTGTTCCATGTCTGGTTCTAACTGTTGCTTCCTGACCTGCATACAGATTTCTCTAGAGGCAGGTAAAGTGGTCCGATATTCCTATCTTTTGGAGAATTTTCCAGTTTGCTGTGGTCCACACAGTCAAAGGCTTTGGCATAGTCAATGAAGCAGAAGTAGATGTTCTTCTGGAATTCTCTTGCTTT
The DNA here is from genome assembly GCF_963930625.1 of Muntiacus reevesi. Classification (NCBI taxonomy): domain Eukaryota; kingdom Metazoa; phylum Chordata; class Mammalia; order Artiodactyla; family Cervidae; genus Muntiacus; species Muntiacus reevesi. The sequence continues at coordinate 206,797 of NC_089270.1, read as the reverse complement.
TTCTGATCCAATGGATGTTGGCAATTTGATCTCTGGTTTCCTCTGCCGTTTCTAAATTCAGCTTGAACATCTTAAAGTTCTTGGTTCATGTACTGTTAAAGCCTGGCTTGGAGAATTTTGAACATTACTTTGCTTGTGTGTGAGATGACTGCAATTGTGCAGTAGTTTGAACATTCATTGGCAGTATCTTTGGGATTGGAATGAAAACAGATGGCTCACTGCTTTCTTAAAGTGAAAATATGGCCCAGCAATCCTGCTTTGTAGAGAAATCTTACATCCACATGGAAATCTGTATGTGAAGTTTGCAATCATCAAACACTGAAAATACAAAAGCCTTTCACCAGGTTAACTGGAAGACAAACTGTGGTTCATCCATGTCACAGGAAATATAAAATATGTGGCCAACCTGGCAGTATGTGGAGTTAAGGAAACCAGTCTCTAAAGTGATGTGTATAATTCTACCTACACGACATTTTTGAGATGGCAGTTATAATGATGGCGGTCAGTGGCTGCCAGGATTTACGGGGGTGGTGAAAAAAAGGATTGGCCCCAGGAGGTCTTTGGGGTGATGGAGCCATTCGGTGTCCTGACTGTAGTGGTGGTTGCATGAATCCTTATGTGTTAAAAATTGAAAAGCAGAACAGGAAAGTTACTGAAAATTTTTAACTTAAAAAATAAAATGGAAATTACATAGTCCAGCCTAAAATGTCCAGTAAGCTTTAAGAGAAGGAAAGTTCTTGACTTAATAACTGGTGTTTATCAACTCCCCACAACAATCGTGCTTAAGTGGCGATGTTACGAATATCCCCACTCAAGTCAGGTTGCACAGCAGGTCTCTTCCCGCTGATGTTCCTTTGGGTGAGGAGCAGTGGGTCTGTATGGTTCTGATGCTGTCACCGGGGTGGGCATCAAGGACATCTACCAGTCACAGTCAGAACCAGCAGATTGGGCACAAACACCAGTGCTTTCTCTACTCCACAATACCAGGTGCTCCCACCTCCCTGAGAAAATACATGAAATAAAACCAAACTAGAAATGTGTGAGAACTGCATGAAGAAAACGTGGGAGAGCTTCTGCGAGACCCTGAAGGGAGTCTAAGCACAAGGACGTGGCATGCGGTGGGTGAGGAGCCAACACTGACACAACAGGAGGTGCTTTCCTCGCTGGATGACACGCCTGTGCTTCCGGCAGACCCCAGGGGCCCCCAACCTGAGTGTCGCTAAGCAAGTCTCTGAAACGAACCCTTGCAGGGGCCAACCAGGGTGCAGGGGGAGCAGGTGGACCAGACCAGCCACAGCTTCACGGGGAGCATTCAGCCCATCTTGGCTGCAATCTTGGGAAGGGGCAGGCTCTGCGCCCCTACAGCTGCCTGGGTGTGGGGTCAGAGACAGACATGGGGCAGGAGGAGGTGAAGCTGTAACACCCGAGCCTCAGGACCACGTAGGAACAGGAAGAGAAAGAAGCGTGCTCCCTGGGGCCCCCGACTCTCAGGAGCCCTGGCTGTCCCAGGACACCTCTCTGCAGAGCCGCAGGGTCCCAGGAGGCCCCTGCCCAAGCCTTGGGGTCCTACGACAGCAGACTATAAACCGGAGAATCACCAGAAGCGCTTCCCAGAAGCTGGAATAACAGTTTCTCTGTGCTGCCCACGGTGTTGGTAGAGAAGCCATTTCCCACTAACAATATATTCTTATTTGATGCATTCTCAGACTTAGCCTATTTGTTATAAAGACCAGATCTCTCTATGCTTCTAAAGATTTGTGACTAAAAATGTTCCTAAAGAAGTAACTTTGTATCATAGTACCCAAAACACACACACACACACACAAAACCCACAGGATTCAATGTAACGTTCAAATGATTAATATTTTCACATCCCAATAAAATCCAGAGACAGTGAGGCTGCAAGGAGAGTCCCACGGACACACCAGCCTGTTGGTGGTGCAGACAGACGGGCCTCGAGGCTGGGGAAGCATCTCTCGGGCCACCCACCGCAACACACCCAAAGCCCCGGTGTGCGTCCGCCTGGAAGGGCGTGGTGGCGCGCCCTGCAGGAGCCTCTTATAGGAGCGCGGTTGTGCTCCAGGGAACTGACCGAGCAGGAGGGCCTGCCCCCAGGCCTATCCTCAGCTGCCCCTCCAAGAATCAGAGGAGACACTCAACCTGGCCGGGCAGCAGGCGTGGCGAAGGCTCCCGGTGCGCTGCGCTCCTTTCCCGGCCAGCGCTCCGCCTTGCTCGGGATCGTGGCCGTGGCGGGAAGGGTGCTGACGGTGAAATCGGGACTTGGCTTCTCGCTGGAGAAGTGAACCTCCTGCCAGAGCTCCAGGCTGAGCCGATCGTCCGACCCCCCCTTGAAGCGCATCTTCCAGGCTAGGGGGCCTGGCCAGTCGCCTTCTCGCTCTTTCCCGGACTCGCCTTCCCCAGGCACCTGTGGCAGCTGGCTGTCCACGTGGAGCCCGACACGCGGGACCTAATCCTGTGCGAGCACCTCGGTGAACGCTTACATGTGGCTTTAGCATCTTGACACTCATGAGATGGGGTAAATGACTTACCAAAAATAAGTAGAATAGGTACAATTAATTTCTTAAGACTAAATTTATCTTTAAAGTTTACTGATCTGCATGTATTAATCCATATGGAAGCTAGAAACAATGGCACAGATGAGCCCAGCTGTACCGCAGACAGGAGGACAAACAGCAGTGGAGGGGGGGGCGAGGGGGACAGACCCGGAGACTGACTCATACACACCGTGAGGCGTAGAACAGCTGGAGTGGGAAGCCGGTGTCACACAGGGAGCTCAGCCCTGCATTCCTGACGATGTGGGGGTGGGGGCGGGGAAGGGTCAGGATGGAGGGGATGAATGTGTAGTTACAGCTGATTCGCCAGGCTGTAAAGCGATTCCCTCCAATATAAAGTTTACTGATCTGAAACTCAAGGAGTGTAACTTTGGTCAATATACTCTCCCTTTTTCAATTCTAGTTTTCTCAGATTTTCAAGGTTGCTGTAAATTACTTAACCTTTGCAAATTAAGTTTTGGGCATAGTACTTTTTCCCTTGAACTGTCTGTGATGGCCGATTTCATGTGTCAATCTGACGGGGCCCCAGTGCCCAAGTTAACATTATTCTAGTGTGCCTGTGAGGGTGTCCCAGGTGAGAGGAGCCTTAGAATGGGCAGCCTGCGCACTCCCATGGAGATGGGCATCATTCAGCCCCCTCGAGGGCCTCCTCACGAGAAACGTGTGTGCACATGTGTCCTGTGGGGCCTGTGCTCTGGGGAAGCCCAGCTAACATGAGAAGACAGTGCCAATCTGCTGGCAGTCTGCCGGTAACAGGAATCAGAGGTTTTCTTTAACACGGCTCCCCAGGCACACACAGCTCCAAGCCAAAGACAGTTCCCTCTCCAGGCAAACAGACAAGCGTGGGCTCCCAGAGTCCCCATCAAACCTCTGGCGCCAAACACCAGACCAGCTCCAAGGTCACAGCCACAAATGCCACGTGGGGCAGAGGGTCCAGGCTGGGTGGGTGGGCCTGGCGGGGTGTGTGTGCATCCTCACAGATACACAGGGTACTGGATCACCCTAACAGGGCACCTATCTTACACTTTTACAAACATCTTAGGTAACAAACATCCAGCTTCAGAGAACTAGGTAGGTTTTCCTTTTGCTTTTATTACAAGCATATAATATCAATTGGCAAAACACTGAATACAAGCTTCACTATCATAAAATCAAAACATTTAAGCAATATTCCAAAAGAGATTTTTAGATTAAAATCTAGCCACCAATAGTACAAAAAAATTACACACCAACACAAAGCATAAAAAATGTAAACTTCAAACCAAACAGTCAGAAACGTGTGTCTGCAGCGTCACCTCCACAACTCCCACAGCCCCCACGCTCCACGTGGGACGCTAGGGCAGCAAGGGCACTCACCCCCGGACGCTACATCTTTCAGGAAAATCGGTTTTCTTGCACCTGACGAAGCTGTTGGAATAGACATTTACAAGAATGCTACACATGTGCTCAGGGACACGTAATATTTCAGGCCCCTCAGATGTGCCCTAGACGTGGAGACTCGTGAGCTGATGAGACGGCAGCTCCCCAGCAGGGGCAGAAGCTCAGCGATGACTCCGGTGTCGTCCGAATCGTTTCCTAACAACTTACCCCAACCTATTTAGTTTAAACACCAAGGCAAGAAACACATTGGTTTATCACGTGAAGGTCACGCGTGATGCGGTGGAGTGTAAATGATTTCCTGAGGAAATAGAGAAACTGAGCTTTTCGTGATTTATCTGCACTAAATGTATTTTCAGTGTTCTGAGAGCACATCAAATATTCACGTACAAAGAAGAAATCAGTTGGTTCGTTCCTAGAATATTCAATCCAATGACACATTTCAAAATCACTGTAAAATACATCCTGTGGGCTTTGAGAAAAAAACAAATAAATTTCTAAAGACTTCTAATATCACGAGGGGGCGTGGAGGCCGCACGCCCTGCAGGGCTCTGGAGCCCGGGAAGTAGCACCGTCACAGCTGTGGTCAGTGCGGGGCGTGTCCTGGGCCGCCAGCACGCGGGGCCCAAGGCATGAGGCCAGTCTTGGTCACGCGGTCCCCGACTCTCACTGATGGCAGACACCCCCACGCAGGCCCCCACACACTCCTGACAACAGCATTCTCGTGAGGACCACGATGGAGAAGAAGAATCAGAGCTGAGCGTACACGTGCGGAGGACCCCCCTGCACCCCCTTCAAGTCAGCAGAACAGACGCTGCAGACAACTGAACGTAACTCTAGTGAACGCACGCTGGAGCCTGCCGCACAGACGCACAAACCGCGCTTCATCCACGAGAAACAACACACACAAATTAAAAACTACTCAAAGTAAAAAGAAGAAGCTTGCAAAACACCTCACAATTTTCATTTTATATGCCTGTAAATAAAGCTGGACCACTGAAAACAAACAATTGGATGGGAAAATATGATAAAAGGCTTAAAATAGAATAAATAATTTTATAAAGTTAAGTTTTCTTCTTTCTCACCCCCCAAATCTTAAATTCAATATTATATATTCTATCTGAATCTTCTATTTTTATGACGCCTGTGTCTAGTGGGACTCTGCCCCGGTGACAAGCTCGCTATTGCTTGCTGACTGACAGCATCTGCTTTACCAGCATAAACAGTTGTGAAAACTACTTCACAGTAACTCCATCTGTTTTAAAAAAAAAAAGTGACAGGATCCAATCACTAGATGATCCCGGCTTTCATGCTGGAAAAGATGGGTCTCCCTTTGATGTGAAGCAGACGTGCGAGGACAGGGCAGGCTTCCCTCTGCTGAAAGGCCCCCAGCGCCGGCCCTTAAGGCTGCGCCGGACCAGAGGTGGCAGGACCGGACTCTCCTGCAGTGAAGACAGTCTGCACGGGGACATCTTAGAAAAATAGGTACTTCTGCTGCTGAGGTTTCATCAGGGCCACACGCTACACAAGCAGGACCAAGGGTGGTCGGGGCCCAGGGGGACGGTGGCACCGGCTCGCCCGCCTCCACCTCTGTGTATTAAGTACATCAACTTAGCACCGTGGCAAATTCAAGTGATTGCAAAGACAGCCGAAAGGTTACAGATACACACTATGAGATCACACAGTCAGGCTCCTGTTAGTCTGACCCTGAATTAATGGTATTTGAATTTTGACGCTCATACTGTTTAATCTTTCCTTACCTTGACCACACAGAATACCTAAATTCTAATCTTATACTTTAACTGCATTGAGAACACATGGTTTTACAGAACGTTTCAGCAGAAATGTGTATTTGAGGTAGACAGGTAATATTTACTCATACACATCTACTCATTAAACCCTTGAATAGGAACTCTTAAAAAAACAATTCGGATGAAAAATGAGCTTAGGTAACTAATAATTCAAACAGTCCTGGGAGTAATGGGCTTAAATAAAGAGGTGACCTTTGACCAATTCCTAGGGAAAAACTTGGTTTTATGTTTCTGAAAGGCCTTATATTAAAATCACTTGGACTGAGTTAATTTGTTTTACTTATCACTAAGGAGCTGCTTCTGACATTTATGCATATTAAACAGGAAGTAAAAGAAAATAAACAAACTTGAATGTCAGTGAGCCTGACCACTACTTCTTCCAAAGCAAGTTCAAGAAAAATGCTAGTCACCAAGGTGAAGTTCTTCACGGAAAACCCAGCTCTCAGGAGACCATCAAGACTACCTGCCGAACGAGGCGGTCCCCAGGACCCCAGGGCGCAGAGGTGGCGGCGGGGAAGAGCCCGAAGCTCAGGCGAAAGCCACCGGACGCGGACGCGCACGGGGACAGACACGCAGCCGGGACGAGCGCGCACCCAGGAAGGGCCCTCGCCTCACTCCTGCCTCCGGACATTCCAAACTACGATCTTGAAAGAACAAAGATGGATGTGCTGGCAAAGAGTTTATTCTCGAATTTCACAAAAATACGAACGTTTGGGAGGAGAAAGGTTAACAGAGGGTGTGCTGCCTCTGCTGGGTTTTAGGTCCTACGTAACTGAGGACAGCAGCTTCCAACGCACAGGACCCCGCTGGCCCTGCCGTCTGCTCCGGGAGAGGGGGGTGGGCAGGGCAGACGTGCCCGCCGCTGAAGGTGGACCCTGCGGGCCCTGGGGTCTGCACGCCTGGGGCTTCAGTGGAGACACACCCCCGGGCGCCAGCCCCACCCCCACAACCACCACCGATTCCTTCAGCAAAACGAAAAAGGGAAAGAATCAGCGTGAAGTTAACCGGCGGCACTGAGCAACGTGTGCCCTATTTAATAAAAGCGAGTTTTGAGAAGAACTGTTCTGAGAACCAGTGTGGACTGGCCCAGTCCGCTCTGCTGAGCCGCGGCGCTGGTGCTGGGGTGCGGCACCCTGCCCTGGGCTCTGGGTCCCCCGGGGGTCAGAGCCCCCCTGGCTTCACATTCCCTAACGTGGAAAATGAAACACCATGGTTAACTCACGATACTCATGGAAACCTCTTTTGGTTGCTTTTAAATTAAATTTTTATATATCTTCTAAGTCTTCAGGAAGCTAAAGGCAACATAAATATCGTCATTCACCATGAAAAGACATTTTTTTCAATAACTTAGGAAGGATTCAATAAACGTACAAGTATTTGGGGGCTATTGTGAAACCTAATTCATAAACTGAACGGAAGTGACTGAGATTTCCAAGACCTGGAGAGCAAGCAAAGGTCACGTGTTGGAATGAAGGCCGCCGCCTCACTGTCCTCACGCTGGTCCCCGTGCATCACATCTGCAACCCTGTGCCGAGCGTCTCATCGCGTGCGATTCTCTCTCATACAAAAGTGATAAATACTCTGTTCGAGGTCCGGTCCACACGGCGCCCGGGGCAGCACCCGAGTGCTGCACGCCGGGCGCGTGCCCTCGGGCGCCTGGGTGCCGTCTCCGCTGTGCTCACAGCAGGTCCATCTTGGGTCTGTAGTGCAACAGGAGGGGTGCCTTCTGCAAGACAAGGGTGGGGGCGCCGGGACCCCCCGGGGGTCAGCTGCGGAGGGAGCCCCCGCCTGCCCCTGCCCCCACCTGCCCCTGTCTGGTCCCCGCTCGCCCTCGGACCCCGGCCCCAGCCAGCGGTCGGCCAGCCTGTCTCCCCTGCTCTCAGGCAGACCCTGGGCATCACGCCTGTCTGTTTCCTGCTCCAGAAGGGTGCCTTCCGATTGCAGTGGCCCCTCCCTCCCCAGGATGTCAGTCACCTTGACCAAGAGGGATGAGACAAGTGGGGGCCGGGGGACTGCACTACCCATGGCCACTCTGGGGCTGATGACCTCAGAGCGACCGCACTGCTGACAGTCCCACGGTGGGCTGTTATCCTAGGCTCTGCGGTAAACCACACAACCACAGCAGTCTCACCTTGAATCTCCACCTCGTGACGACGACAAATTTGAGTGTGTGGTCCTTGCCAAGGATCTCTTCGTTGCATAAAATGTCCAGCTGCCAGGAGAACAAGACCTCAGTCAGCGGGGCCGAGGGCTTGGCACTCAGAGCGCGGGGCCTCTGGTCCAGGCAGGCACGCCCGTCAGCGGAGAGCCACCTGCCTTCCTTCTGGGGCAGCACCAGCGGGAAACAGCACTCCGAAGGCCCTTCCCTGCCCCACCCGAGGGTGGACAGCACTCAGGGGCCTCTGTCTACACAGGACAGGGCAGCAGCCCTGGCGTGGGACGGCAGCCTCCAGGCCGCTCTCACCAAAAAGCACCCTGTGCCCCGGCCTCAGTCCATCTTGGCCAGGTTTGTCCCTCTCACCTCAGTGGAAAAGGTTATGGGCTCCACAGACAATTCTTCCCTTTGTTTAAAAAAGACTTTTTAGAGCAGTTTTAGGTTCACAGGAAAATGTAGCAGAAGATACGAGTCCTCATATATCTCTTGGCCCCACCCCACAGCCTCCCCCCGCCATCAGCACCCCTGATGTAAACATGTCACACCTGATGAACCTCCATCGACACATCCTCACCTGCCATAGCCACGGCCTCCCCCAGGCTCAGGACCGATGCCGTGCCTTCTGGGGGCCTGGACAGACACACAGCGATGAGTGTCCTCCAGGACAGCGTCACTCAGAGCAGGCCCACGGCCCTGGGACTCCGCGGGGGGCCTGTCCCTCTCGCCCTCCGCCCCTGGCAACTGCGGCTCCTTGTGCCATCTCCACGGGTTTTTCCAGATGTCACAGGCTCGGATCGCAGCGTGCAGGCTTTCTGGACTGGCTTCTTTCACTGTCATACACACTGAAGGTTCCTCCACGTCTCTCATGCCCTGTCAGCTCCTTTCTCTTGGCTGAGTGACGTTCCACTGTCTGGATGGACCACAGTTTACTTATCCACTCACCTTCTGAAGGATGGCTTGGCTTCCAAGTTTTGGCAACTGTAACTAAGCGGCTATAAACATCTGTGTATAAGTTTTCTTGTGGACCTGTTTCAACTCTTTTGGGTAAGTACCAAGGGGCTTGATTGCCGAATTGTACGTATGGTAAGAGTTGTTTTGTGAGAAACCACTGAACTGTTTTCCTAAGTGGCTGCACCATTTTGCATTTCCACTGGCAGTGATAAGTTTCTGTTGCTCCCTGTCCTTGCCAGCATGTGGTGGTGTTGGGGTCCTGGATTTTGGACATTCTGCAGGTGTGGCGTGGGATCTCATTGTTTTAATTTGCATTTACCTGATGACAAGTGCTGTTGGTCTTTTTATGGCTTTTAGGCAGTGCCATGCAGCTTGCAGGACTGCAGTTCCCTGAGCAGGTACTGAACTCAGGCCACTGCAGTGAGTGCGCCGAGGCTCAACCACTGGCCACCAGGAATTCCCAGATAGTCTTTTGAACTTCTCTCTCCAGGAGGGGAGGAAGGGTCCTGACGTGTGCCTCCTGCGTCTGCCATGGAGACAGCACAACTGTGGGTCAGGACAGAGAACGCCAGGAGTGCGGTCCTTGGAGTTCTGTCTGGGAGCCTGCAGGCTCAGGCCCTCTGGAGGCGCCAGGGCTCCCTGGCCCGGGGCAGCGTCCTTCCAACCCTGCTTCCGCCCTCAGGTGGCCCCAAGCTCCCTCTACTTTCTGCTCTGTACGCATCAATAGTTCGTTCTTATTTATCACTAAAATGATTGGGGTAAGATGCACATAAAATTTACCAGCTTAGCCATTTTCAAGTGCACAGCTCAGTGGTATTAACCACCTCCATGACGTGCAGCTACCACCATGCCCATCCACGGACTCTGCGTGTGTGAACCTGTAACTCTGCCCGCTTAGTCAATAACCGCCCATCCCCTCCCCAGCACCGGCAACTCCTATTCTACTTTCTGTCTTTATGGTTCCGATGCCTCTGGGGACCTAGCATAAGTGGAATCGGACAGTATTTGTCCTTTTGTGATTGGCTTACTTCATTTAGCATAGTCTCCTCAAGATTCATCTATGTTGTAGCAGGTGTTAGAATTTCCTTCCTGTTTAAGGCAGAATATTCCATCGTATGGATGGACCACATTTTGCTTATCCATCACCCACTGATGGATGCTTCCACCTTTTGCCCACTGTCAATAACACTGCTACAAGCATGGGGGTACAAATATTTCCCCAGGATCCTGTTTTCAATTTTTTTGGGTATTACCCAGAAGTGGAATTGTTAGATCTCATGGGAGTTCTGTTTAATTTTTTGAGAAATCCTCATACTGTCTTCCAGAGTGGCTGCACCATTTTATATCCCATCAACAGTGCACAAGTGTTCCAATTTCTCCACATCCTCACCACCACTTGTTTCTTACTTTTTGCAGCAGCTATCCTATTGGATATGAGGTAGGTCTCATCACAGTTCTGGCTTGCATTTCCCCCGTGATTGGTGATGTTGATTATGTTTTCATGTGCTTATTGGCATATGTACATCTTTGGAGAAATGTCTACTCAAGTCCTGTGCTCATTCTGTAATTGAGTTTTTTTGTGCTCTATTTTAGAAACAGTCTATCTATTCTGGATAGTAATTCCTGGTCAGATATGTGGTTTATAAATACTTCCTTCCATTCCATACAATTTCTTTCTTTTTTTTTCAATTCAACGAAGTCCAAATTGTATAATTTTTCTTTTGTTTCTCATTCCTTGGGTATTCTATACAAGCAATCATTGCCAAATCCAATGCCAAGTTTTTGTCCTATGTTTTAAGAGTTTTATTGTTTCAGGTTTTACATTTATGTCCCTGATACATTTTGAGTTGATTTTTGTATGCTGTGTTAGGTAAGGGTCAAACTTCATTCTTTTGTACGTGGCTATCCAGTTTCCTCAGCACCATTTGTTGAAAAGACTGTCCTTTCCTCATTAGAGGGCCTTGAAACCTTGTCAGCTGACCACATATGTGAGGATTTATTCTATTCTCTATTCTGCTCCATTAGTCTGTCTGCCTCAACGCCAACACCACAGTTTTGGTTAGTGTATCTCTCTAGTACGTTGGGAAACTTTGAGTCCTCCAGTTTTGTTCTTTTTCAAGGTTGTTTTGGCTGTTTGGGTTCTTTGAGAGTCCATAAAAAAATTAGGATGCATTTTTTTATTTCTGCAAGAAATATTTTTGGGATTTTGATAGGAATTGTATTGAATCTGTAGTTCATTTGGGTAATACTGACATTTTAAACAATATTAAGTCTTCTAATCCATGAATGCGGTATACGTTTCCACTTGCTTCTTTCATTTTTTCAGCACTTTCTATAATTTTCACTGTACGAGTCGCTCACTTCCTTCGTTAACTGAATTCCTCAGTACTTCATTTTTAAGAAATGTTTTTATTGGGCTACAGTTGCTTTACAAAGGTGTGTTAGCTGCTACCGTACACATATGCCCTCTTGTTTGGATTTCCTTCCCATTTGTGTCACCGCAGAGCAGTGAGTAGAGCTCTTGGAGCCACACAGTACATCCTCATTACTTTCTTACTTTACATGCAGCACCCACAGTGCACATGTCAACCTCGATCTCCCAACTAATGCCACTCCGCAGCTTTCCTCTCTTGATGTCCATGTTTGTTCTCCATGTCTGTGTCTCTATTTCTGCTTTGCACATAACATCAGCTAAACCATTTTTTTACATGACACACATATGTGTTAATATATTTGTTTTCTCTGACACTTCACTTTGTATGACAGTCTTTAAGTCTATCCACATCTCTACAAATGACCTAATTTTATTTCTTTTTATGGCTGAGTATATTATTCTTTCTGATGCTATTATAAAGGTATTTAGTTTTATAATTTGCTTTTCAGCTTGTTCATTGCTCATGTACAAAAATACATCTGATTTCTCTGCTCACTTCGCATTTTGCTACCTTGCGGTTAGTTCTGACAGGGTCTTTCTGCGAAATTTTTAGAGTTTTCTACATATTCTTCTTCCTCACTCTTCAGTTCAGTCGCTCAGCTGTGTATGACTCTTTGTGACCCCATGGACTGCAGCACGCCAGGCTTCCCTGTCCCAAATTCTGGAGCTTACCCAAACTCATGTCCATCGAGCCAGTGATGCCATCCAACCATCTCATCCTATGTGTCCCCTTCTCCTCCTGTCTTCAATCTTTCCCAGCATCAGAGCCTTTTCAAATGAGTCAGTTCTTCACATCAGGGGGCCAAAGTATTGGAGTTTCAGCTTCAACATTAGTCCTTCCAATGAATATTCAGGACTGATTTCCTTCTGGATGGACTGGTTGGATCTCCTTGCAGTCCAAGGGACTGTGGAGAGTCTTCTCCAACACCACAGTTCAAAAGCATCAATTCTTCAGCACTAAGCTTTCTTTACAGTCCAACTCTCACATCCGTACATGACTATTGGAAAAATCACAGCTTTGACTAGACGGACCTTTGTGGGCGAAGTAATGTCTCTGCTTTTTAATATGTTGTCTAGGTTGGTCATAGCTTTCCTTCCAAGGAGAAAGCGTCTTTTAATTTCATGACTGCAGTCACCATCTGCAGTGATTTTGGAGCCCAAGAAACTAAAGTCTCTCACTGTGTCCACTTTTCCCCCCATCTATTTGCCATGAAGTGATGGGACCAGATGCCATGATCTTAGTTTTCTGAATGTTGAGTTTTAAGCCAACTTTTTCACTCTCGTCTTTCACCTTCATCAAGAGGCTCTTTAGTTCTTCTTCACTTTCTGCCATAAGGGTGGTGTCATTCTGCGTATCTCAGGTTACTAACGTTTCTCCCGGCAATCCTGATTCCAACTTGTGCTTCATTCAGCCCAGCGTATCTCATGATGTACTCTGCATATAAGTTAAATAAGCAGGGTGATAATATACAGCTTTGATGTACTTCTTTCCCAACGTGGAACCAGTCCTTTGTTCCATGCCCGGTTCTAATTGTTGCTTCTTGACCTGCATGCAGATTTCTCAGGAGGCAGGTAAAGTGGTCTGGTATTCCCATCTCTTGAAGAATTTTCCACATTTTCTTGTGATCTACACAGTCAAAGGCTTTGATGTAGTCAACAAAGCAGATTTTTTTTTTTCTTCTGAAATTCTCTTGCTTTTTTGATGATCCAACAGATGTTGGCAATTTGAACTCTGTCTGGTTCCTCTGCCTTTTCTAAATCCAGCTTGACCATCTGGAAGTTCATGGATCATGTAGTGTTGAAGCCTGGCTTGGAGAATTTTGAGCATTACTTTGCTAGCTTGTGAGATGAGTACAATTGTGTGGTAGTTTGAACACTCTTTGGCATTGCCTTTCTTTGGGATTGGAATGAAAACTGACCTTCTCCAGTCCTGTGCCCACTGCTGAGTTTTCCAGATTTGCTGGCATATTGAGTGCTGCGTTCACAGCAAATCTTTTAGGACTTGAAATAGCTCAACTGGAATTCCATCACCTCCACTAGCTTTGCTCATAGTGGTGCTTCCTAAGGCCCACTTGACTTCATACTCCAGGATGTCTGGCTCTAGGTGAGTGATCACACCATCGTGGTTATCTGGGTCATGAAGATTTTTTTTGTACCGTTCTTTTGTGTATTCTTGCCCCCTCCCTTTAATATCTTCTGCTTCTGTTAAGTCCATACCATTTCTGTCCTTTATTGAGCCCATCTTTGCATGAAATGTTCCCTTGGTATCTCTAGTTTTCTTGAAGAGATCTCTAGTCTTTCCCATTCTATTGCTTTCCTCTATTTCTTTGCATTGATCACTGAGAAAGGTTTTCTCATCGCTCCTTGCTATTCTTGGGAACTCTGCATTCAGATGGGTATATCTTTTCTTTTCTTCTTTGCCTTTAGCCTCTCTTCTTTTCATAGCTATTTTTAAGGCCTCCTCAGACAGCCATTTTGCCTTTTGCATTCCTTTTTTGGGGATGATCTAAATCACTGACTCCTGTACAATTTCACAAACCTCCATTCATAGTTCTTCAGGCACTCTATCAAATCTAATCCCTTGAAACCCACTTAGGTATGGTGTGTAAATCCTTTTAATATGTTGAATTCTGTTTATTACTATTTTGTTGAGGATTTTTTGCATCAATGTTAACAAGGGATATTGTGCAGTTTTCTTGTAGTGTCTTGATCTGACTTTCTCAGGGTTATGCTGATCTCATGAAATGAGTTAGAAAGTGGTTCTCCTCTTCAGTCTTTTAGAAAAGTTTGAGAAGGATTGATATTAGTTTTTTAAAGGCTTGGTAGAATTCAGGGAAGCCATCAGGTCCAGGACTCTTTTTTGTTGCAAGATTTTCTGATTGGTGATTCAATCTCCGTTACCAGCTACACGTCTATTCAAATCTCCTATTTCTTTGTGACTGTCGTGGTAGGCCTTGTGTTTCTAGGTATTTGTCCATTTCATCTAGGTCATCCAATCTGCTGGCACACAACTGCTCAGAATGCTCTCTGAAAATCTATATCTGAAGAAACAGAAGTGATGTCCCTACTTCCATGTCAGATTATATAACTTAAGTCCTCTTTCTTAGCCCCTCTAGCTCAGTTTGTCAATACTATTGATCTTTTTGAAAAACTGTTGATCTTTTCTATTGTTTTTCTATTCTCTATTTTGCTTATTTCCGCTCTAATCTGTATTATTCTTTTCTTCCTGCTAGCTTTGGGTTTAGCTTAGTCTTTTTCTAGATCCTTAAGTTGTAAACTGAGTTTGCTGATGTGAGATCTTCCTTGTTTTGAGATCTTTCCTTGTTTACAGCTATAAACCTCCCCCTTAGTACTGTTTTCACTGCATCATTAGTTTTGATATGTTGGATTTTTGTTTTTATTTGTCTCTAAGTATTTTCTAATCATTCTTTGATTTCTCCTTTGATCCACTGGTTGCTTAATTTCCACAATTTTGTGAATTTTCCAGTTTTCCTTTGGTTATTTATTTCTAACCTCATGCAGTTGTGGTATGAGAAGATACTTTGTACAACATCCTTGAAAATCTACTGAGACAATTTGTGTCTGCTCTTCTAAGGACACCAGTCGCTGGATTTACAGCCCACCACGATAATCCAGGAGGTCTCTTCACTCCAACATTCTTTGCATGTCTACAAAAATCTTTTTTCAAATAAAGATGTATTCAGATGTTCTCAGGATTACAAAGTGAATGTATATTTTTTGCAGGGTCACCACTTAACCTACAGCAGTCTGCCTTCTGACCCCATAAAACCCACATCCACCCCGCGTGCATTTTTTTTAGCTCAAAGAGACTCAAGCCACTCTAGTATCAACTCCAGAACTCCAAATCTCAACTTCACATCATCAGTTCAAAGTCTCAGAGCTTATTTTCTAAATCACAGGAATCAGCTATGGGTGAGACTCTGAGTATGATGCATCCCGAGGAAAAATTCCTCTCCAACTGCGGATCTGTTTTAGGGGTGGGGGTGGGGGTGGGCAAGAATGCCACTCCCTTCTCCAGGGATCGAGCCCATGTCTCCCGCACTGTAGGTAGAACGCTCTACCGCCTGAGCTAACAGGAAAGCCTCCAACTGCAGATCTGTGAAACTAGAAAACACACCATTTGCTTCCAAAATCCAAGTGTGGGACAGGATAGGTATTCTTAGTCCAAAAGGGAGCTATATTAGAAGGCATAAAGACATCACTGGTCTCCATAACATTTGAAATCCAGTATGGAAGTTCCATTTGATCTCAAGATCTGAGAACACATCACTGTGGGTCAAGGTTCTGCTCTCTTGGGCCCGTGTTGGCCTCACCCTCTGGGGTGGCTCACCTTGGCAGCTGAACAGCTCTTACCAGCCTATTTCCTGCTGGTAAAATTTTGGAAGTCTGATAGCCTTCTCTCATTTCTTCCTGTCTCTGTCCCCTTCAGCCCAAGCTGGTGGTGGTTCTGCCACATTCTTAAAAACACTGTGGGTCTCCCACATATGTCCCAGATCCAGGCCACTGACATGAAAATCCTCTGTGGATCTCTCTCGGATAACTCCTCTCTACTCCTCCCATGAGACAGCTGAGCCACCGTGAGTCAAACAATTAAACCCTTTAGCAAAAGGTTGAACAGCTACACACTTGGCCTTCTCTCTAGAGTGTTTTTCTAACAGTCAAATTCCTAATATTACCATCTTTTTACAATCTGGATAGGCTCTAGGTTCCTTTCTGTTTGGCAGTTCATTCTTGAATTCATCCCTCTCCTCTAACATTTCATTATAGAAGAAACCAGACCAGCTTCTGGGGGCTCCAGGCATCCCTTGGCTTGTGGTCACATCACCCAAATCTTGTCTCCATCTTCACACCGTGTTCTCCTCTTTGCGTGTCTCATAGTTCCCTCTGCCTCACATTTGTACAGGCACATGTCATTGGATTTAGGGTCAATGCAGGATTATTTCAGCTAAAGACTCTTAACTTCATCACATCTGGAAAGATCTTTTTTCCAAAAAGGTCATGATTACAGGTTGTGGGGTTGGGGTGTGGGCATAGCTCCGTGGGGGGGCTATGTCCAACCCACTCTTAAGCTGGCCTCCTCTCTCTGTCCTCACTGGCCCACTCTCCTGGGGCTTCTGCCAGACTCCCCCCAACTGGCCTCTCCTGCTTCCTTTTCCGAACCCCAACACCACTTTCCTCGCAGCCTGAGGGCTGTTTTCATCATGAGTTCCTGGCTTTACATCCCACAGGGCCTTTTCCTGACGCTTCTGCACGGCCAGCTCCTGCAGACAAGCCACGTGTGAGCAGAAGCGAATGCCCTCAGGAGGGCGTCCGAGACCCCTAGCGAGTGTGCTTGCTCTCCCTCTGGGACCGCTCTGCTCTGTACAGGTTTTATTTTAGTCTCAGCATTCATCAGAACTTGGAAGTATCTTCTCTGTCTACCCACCCATTCTACCCATTCCCATCCATTTGTTTGTGAAATTAAAGACCAGAATCTCTCCTGCGGTGAAAATCTGTAACGTATCTCACTGCCATCCCATTGGCATCGCCTCTTCTCTTAGCATTGGCCTCCATGTTCATGGGTTCTGGGCCTCCACTGCCTTCATCACTATTTACTATCACACTAACTGGGAGTACTCAACACACAAGACTTTTTTTTTCTGATTGAAAATCTCCAAACAAAATTGTAAAAAGCAAACAAATCCAAAGAACTTCAGAAGTATCACTTCTACAAATAAGAAGTGACTCATTACAGTTTCTGTTTACCTCGTTGAAAGACGAGAGGTTAAGTTTTTTGGCAATGAACTTCTTCAGATGCAGGACTGTGGCCTGGGCTGAGCAGCGGATCCATTTTCGCTTCAAGCCCCGCAGTTTGCTGCTGTTGCATTCCAGACAGATGCTTACCTGCGAGAGAAAGGGCTCAGCTGGGGAGGTGCACCGAAGCTTGCCACGGGGCTGCTCCCCGGAGGCTTTCCTAGCCATCTACCGATCCTGTTAAACCTAAAACTGCAGACGTTTTGGAAATCATAAATCTGTTTTGACCTAAACTCATTACCTTAAAATCTGTTTATTTTTACCATTCTGTGAAAAACAATCTAACATTATTAATTGTTTTATTAATACAGTTCTTTAAAGTAAACCCGAAAATTAATTATTTATTGTGGCAGTACATGCTAGCCTCAGAGTTAAACCGACAAAGGTGGAAATCCTACTGTAAAAGCTTCTAGCTGGCAGGACATACACGCGTCGCCACAGAGGCCAAGTGTCCTGCAGGAATGACGAGAAAAGACATCACACAGCAGCCACCACGGCCCCTACACCCCGGAAGGGCCACCACAGGGCATATCACGCTCGGCCAGCTCACTAGAGGGCAGAGGACTCAGCAAAGACATCACACGTGGCGGCACCATGGACCCCCCATCCAGAGAGGGTCACCAGGAGGCAGCACGCGTGGCCAGCTCACCAGAGGGCGGAGGACTCGGAGCAAAAGCACCAAGTCTCAAGTTCACGGTTAGGGTCAGAGTACTCAGCGTGTGACAAGGAACTTCAAGACAACAAACTAAGTAAAGCGACTCTAGATGGCAGACGCAGTGGAGGGACAGCCTGGCCACGCTGCACTGCTGAGCTGGCCCCACCTGAGACGCCTGGCCTCACTCTGGGGCAAGCCTTTCTTCAGGAACGGTTAGGGTGTGCCAAAGAACCAGACCCCCAAAACTCAAACAAAAGAATCATTAATAACTAAAATATATATGTCTAAAATTACTAGATATGAAAGAAGGAATTAAAAGTATAACTATGAATATAACTATGAATAAAGAGCAGGCAGGTATCTTTTGAATAAAAGATATTCAAATATAACTTCTAAAAATAAAAAACATTCATTCAAATTAAAAACTCAATGGCTGGTCAAACCACAGATTAGTCTCAGCTGAATGCAGATCAATTTTCTGAAAGATCAATGTGAACAAATTACCCAAAAGAAGTATAGACACAGAGGTATCAATTAAAATAAGAAAACAAAGGAAAGGTAAGACACATGAAGACAGACCAGAGTCTGAAAATCACAAGAGGCCAGAGGAAAAAGAGAAAATAAAGGCAAAAGGATGCCCCCAAATGATGCAAGACATTAAGTCCTCAACTCCAGGAAGCAAAAGAATCTGAAACAAAGGAAATCAGAGGAAATCTGCACCCAGACATTAGGGACCCCTCCGAGCACCGGGGACAGGCCCAGGGGACCGGGTGGGTCTGCACGAGGGGCATGAGCCCGGTCACGGGCTTCCCACCATGCCGCCAGAAAGGAAGAACCAAACTATCATTCAGAGAGGAAGTGGAATGATGTCACCAGCAAACGAAGACAGAACACAAGTACAAGAAACGAGAAGCGGCAGCTCAGGAGGAAAGAGCCGGAAGCAGATGGACTAGCTGGGGTTAAGGAGGCGCCCAGGCAGCGGGAGAGCCCTGCTGCTGTTTAGGGGAGACAAGAGGAAGAAGCCACAGGGCCCCCGGCAGCAGGAGCAGGAGGCGGTGGGCTGGGCCGTCAGGGAGGGGGTGCACAGAGCTGCAGAGCGCTCTGGAAAGCCCAGCCTGTGCAAGCACGGGAGTGACCACGAAGCGCACCCCACGGAGGGGCACTCGGGACAGCGACACACTCCCCTCCCACCGCACACCGCCCATTACCTGTCTGTGTTTCTGACCACACTGTCCCACACACAGGACCTTATTTCCCAGACCAGGGATTGAACTGGGGCCCCCGCAGGGGCGTCTCAGCCACTGAACCATCAGGAAGTACTCAAACGTATTACCTATTTAAAAACACTAAGTTAAAAGCATGTTTGTAACTTTTTAACGGCTTCGTTGAAGTATAATTTACAAATATGTTTTAAGTATACAATTTAGTAAGTTTTAGTCAACTTAGAGTTGTACAACCACCACACCACAGAGTCTGAGGTCAGACCCATCACCTCATAAAGACCCTCGCGGTTTTGGTGGTCAATCCGTCCCACCCGGGCAGCCACCCTTGGCCTGCGTCTGTGGACCAGCCTCTCCTGGACGGCCTACAGATGGGATCATACAACGGAGTCTTCCCATCTGACTTCTTTCACACAGTCAAGTGCACGGCAGCACCCTGACCTTCTCCACCTCCTTGCCAACACCTGTCACCACCTTTTTGATTACAGCCACCTTGGTGAGTGTAAAATGCTATTTCATTATGCTTTTAATTTGCATTTTCCTAATGACTGATGATGTTGAACACATTTTTCATGTGACTATTAGTGAAAGTTGCTCAGTTAAATCTGACTCTTTGAGACCCCATGGTCTGTAGCCTGCCAGTCTCCTCTGTCCATGGAATCCTCCAGGCCTAAATACTGGAGTGGGTAGCCCTTCCCTTCTCCAGGGTATCTTTCTAGGTCTGCTGCATTGCAGGTAAATTCTTTACCAGCTGAGCTACCAGGGAATGTGACTATTACACATTTGTAATTCTTCTTTGATAAAATGACTGCCGATTTGTTAATTGGATTGTTCATCTTCTTATTAAGAGTTATATATCCTAGATAAAAGTCCTTCTCAGAAATGTCATTTGCTAATATTTTCTCCCAGCCTATGGTCTTTTAAATTTTTCCCAGTAGTGTCTTTTGAAGAGTAGCAATTCCTTTTGGCTGCGCCGTGTGGCTTGAGGAATCTCAACTCCCTGACCAGCGGCTGAGCCGTGCCTCGAAGGGGAAGCACAGAATCTCAGCCACTGGACCGCCAGGGCGTCCCAAGAGCAGTATTTCTTCATTTGATGAATTTTCTTACGTCAGTTTTCTTTCCTGAGTTGTGTTCTTGGTTTTGAATCTGAGAACTACAAGCCTAACCCAAGATGCTACGGAGTTTTTCTCATGTTTTCCTGAAAAGTTTCCAGGTTTGAGCCCTTACATTTTGAGTTAACTTGGGCTTCCCTGATAGCTCAGTTGGTAAAGAATCCACCTGCAATGCAGGAGACCTGGGTTCGATCCCTGGGTTGGGAAGATCCCGTGGAGAAGGAGAAGGCTACCCACTCCAGTATTCTGGCCTGGAGAATTCCACAGACTGTATAGTCCATGGGGTCGCAAAGAGTTGGGCGCAACTGAGCGACTTTCACTTTCACTTTCCATGTGGCGAGAGGCAAGGGCACGAGTGAATCTTCTGCACGCGGGTGTCCAGCTGTGCCAGCACCATCCAAGACACTGTTCTTTCCTCAGGAAGGGCCATGGCACCTGTGCTGGAATCAAATGACCTTGAATCTAAGAGCTTACTTCCACACTCCACAATGATTAAAAAATCTACCTTAACAACTGCAACACAATGTCTTGATTACTGCAGCTTTGTTTATAAGATTTGATGTTCAAAATTGCCAATGCATATATTAAAGAATGTTCGACTCAAGAAAGTAGAGAAGGAACAAAAGGGAACACAGAGCAGAAAGAAGGAATGGTTAACAGAAAAGAATGTGGCTCCATCTCTGGCAAGAATGACCAAAAAAGCAGGAGACACCAGTGGGATACTAGGAAGAGCAAGAGAGAAATAACCAGACACTTGGCAAAGCCCAAAGACAGACAAAAGAATTCTGTGAAAACCTAAGTCCAAGTAGAAACTTTCCTAGAAAACATATAACTTACCAAATAATCTAAGAAAGGAACAAAAGATTTGAGAAGGATTAAAATCATTAAGGAAATTTAATGTATAGTTTAAAATCTTCCTACCCATATTCAAAAAAATTAACTAAGATCTGATGGCTTCATGGGAAGTTTAAACAAAATATTCAATAAAATGGATGTTCTCAATCTTATACAAACTTTCCTAGAGAATGAAAATGGGAGAGAGAGACTATCTCCAGCTCTGAGACTTCTCCCCTTGAAACCAAAGCTAAACAGATACACACAGTTCCTGTGAAATGATTACATCAGAACATGCAACTCACACCCATGAACACAGCAAGAATCCTCGTGAAGGAAGCAAGGGCCGCCCCAGGAGCTGGAGGCGGACGGGCAACCAAACAGATCACAGACCCCGGAGTCTGGCACAAACAGTGCGTGGAGATGTGCCAGGAAGACCAAGGCCAGCACCCAGGAGTCTGTGAGGGCTGGAATAGTCAGAACACCAGACAGAAACCAGTGGGATCCTTGTTCCGAGGCCTGAGCCGTGCATGCGCCCAGGACACACCGCAGGGCCCACCGTGGCGCCACGGCACATGGCAACCGTGCGAAGTGGCCGCGGGACACACCTCAAAAACAAGCTCAGAAGTCAATTTTAACTGAGAAAAGGCGCCTGTTCTGTAGCGTCTATGGTCTGTGGCTACATCATAAACATGAAGACTCAGGACCCAGGTCGGTAGAGTCCAGCAGGCCCGTCTTGGGTCACGGCCACTCCCGCTCTGCCTTCCTTGGGGCCAACAACAGAACAGCGCACGAGGCGCAGACTGGCGTGGACATGTGGCCTCAAAGGGGTGCAGTGGGGCCTGTGCCCCCGTCCCCGGGACAGCCTGCTGGCTCCTCTGAGAGCAACCAATCACACAGACACCTCTTTGGCATGTTTGTGATAAAAAAGGCAAAATTTAGTAACAATAAAGATAAACGCTGGAGGTTTAAAACTGACAGAACAGGGGTTAACAAGATGGCCCACCCTGCGCCTGAAGAGGCCGGGCCAGCAGCCTGACCCAGACCCCAGCGAGACCTCCAAGTCCAACAGGACGCAGGAAGGCGGAGACATGGCCCCCGGGAGGTGTCCTGCACCCCAGTGTTTGTTCTTCTCTCTGGTCACTGAGACACATCGGAGCACCCGCCCACACTTCAGAGATGTTTCTCTTCCTGAGGCACCCGGGGAAAGTTTTTAACAACACAGAGGCATATAAACTGGAAAATTAAGGTTCCGCTATTCTATCCTTACAACCACACTATGCTAATCATGTCTGTAGTAACTGTCAGTGTGCGTATATACACATATATTTTACTTCTTAAATATATATATGTATGTGTGTTTAGTTGCTCAGTAGTGTCCGACTCTTTTGCAACCCTATAGAGTGCAGCCCGCCAGGCTCCTTTGTTCATGGGATTTCCCAGGCAAGAATACTGGAGTGGATTGCCATTTCCTTCTCCAGGGGATCTTCCCGACCCAGGGATCAAACCCACGTCTCGAGCATCTCCTGCACTGCAGACAGGTTCTTTACCACTGAGCTGCCATATGTCAGAATATATACATAGGCAGACTTTGCTTTATTGCACTTCACAGATACTGTGTTTTTTATGAATTGAATGTTTGTGGTAGATGATGGCTAGCACTGTTTGGCAATAAACTATGTTTTAATTAAAGAATGTATCTTTTTTTCTTTCCCCTCTGAGGGCTTCCCTGGTGGCTCTGTGGTAAAGAATCTGCCTGCAATGCAGGAGATGAATGAGATGTGGGTTCGATCCCTGGGTTGGGAAGATCCCTGGAGAAGGAAACGGCAACGCACTGCAGTATTCTTGCCTGGGAGATCCTATGCACAGAGGAGCCTGGAGGGTTACAGCTCATGGGGTCGCAAAAGACTCAGGCACAGCTCAGCAACTAAACAATGCTTTCAGATCTAACAAAACCTCACACCTGACAGACCACAATATAGTGGAGCATGGCTTTAATATGCACTGGGAAATAAGAAATTCATGATTTGTTTTATTAGAATGGTCTGCAACTGAATCTCAGTGTCTCCTAAGGAGCCTATATGTATAAATGTGTGTGCATGGATATGTTACACATATATTCTGCTACAGCCAAGACCCTAAGTTCTCATGGCTATTGCCGACTTTCTCCTCTTTCAGATGAGCTTCAGAAGCAGTTGGTTACATTCCTATAAAAAATTGATTACAGTCACAACCACTGAGATAAATTTCAGGAGAACTCGAATCCTAAGGTCAACCTTCCATCCAGGAACACCCAGTTATGCAATTTTCTCTGTGTTCTTCCAGAAGGTTCTGGTATCTTTGTTTTGGTCTCTCACATTTATTGCTAGGCTGCCTTAAAGTTCTTATTAATTTTCTGAACAAAGCCACCCACCCTCTGACTCTGACACGCTTGTCCGACCACTGGAAAAGGGGTCTCAGCACCTCGAGGAACTGAGTCACATGCGTGTGCCCAAGAGTCATAGCACGCCCAGCTCGCGTTCCTGTCTCCCGATTGTGGGGTCCAGGGCCCCCCAAATCATGCTAAGTGACAGCTAAGTGTGCAGCCAAAAGGAGGAGGAGGAGAAAGGGGAGGAGAGGAGGGGTCAGGAGAGACTCAGAGAGCCGCCGGTGGGTGCACGACTGTCTCTGCTGTGCCCTCCTCCCGGTTCGTCTCTGTGAGAGGACAGCCCCCCGAGGCCAGGCTGCGTGCCCACCTGCTCCCTTTCTCCCGGCCCTTCCTGCCAGGGGAGACCCCCCCGAGGCTGGGCCGTGCGCCCACCTGCTCCCTTTCTCCCGGCCCTTCCTGTCAGGGGAGACCCCCTGAGGTCGGGCCACGCGCCCACCTGCTCGTCGCTCCGGTGGTAATCACCGTCTTCCTCCTGTTTCTCCTCCGCTGCCTCTTTGTTCGAACTGTCGTCCGCTTTGGTTTCTCCTTTTAGCAAAAACAAAAGACTGCATCACGATATCCAAAGTGTTAAACCGTTATTTTTCCCCCACAGAACACTCAAACGCTATGAAATCCCACGGTGACAGGAGTTCACACGCCTAAGAGTCAGAGGAGCGCTGGTTGACAGGGCCTCAGTCATGAGGCTACGGTGGGGGCGGGTGCGTCCAGGGGTCCCGGGCAGGCTGCCGTCCGCCGCACACAACCAGGTGTCACGCCTCAACTCCGCCCAACAGCATGGCTCCCAAAGCTCGCGCTGGTCCCACACGGCTTTAAAAGTCAGGCCTCCAGCTCGGGAAAGACGGGATTCCTGGCTCCCAGGCCCCGAGCCTGCAGGTATGCAGCCCCTGCTCCTCTGGGCTGGCAGCCAAGGCCTCCCCTTCCCAGATGCTCAGAGATGCACAGAACAGACCAGAGTGCTTAGGAACCTGTGTGGCCCATGAAGTCAAAGGTTTGAATACACTGTTAAAATACGTACAGATTCAAAGCACCACTAATTTTCCATCAAAGCCAAAGAGAAGTTGGCCTTTCCGTAAGAAAACAGGCAAATTGGGAGAAGAGCCCTGGGAGGCCCATCGTGCACACGTGGTCCCTGCACACCCCACCTCCAGGCAGCTCTGGGGCCCCTGCAGGGACCCCCCATGGCCCTCCACGTAAGCCCTGGGACTGGGACCCCACTCCTCAGCGCCCCCCGGTCCTGTCAGCTCCACAGGGACGCTGACGCCCACCACGCCTGCTGGGAACCTGCAGGGGCTCGTGCAGCCACTCACCATTTCGGTGGGGGTCCAGGTGCTGCTTTGCAGAACACGTCTCCCCCTTGATGTCTCCAGGCACTTCCAGGCCTAACTTGTGGTAGAATTCCCTCTGCTTTCTCATTTCCGCTATGAAAAATTAACATGTAATCCTTAATCTTAGGCAGGCAATGAATTATATTAAAATTCTGCACACAAATATTATCACATGAAAAAAAGGGCAGGTTTGGATGAAAAGGTCTGAAGGCTGCTACCCATGAGAAATGAACAACTTTGGACCATGCTCCCTGGAATTTCAGGGCAGCTGCCAGTTGTGTGACCTGGGCCGTGTGCCAGGGTACGACCTGGGCCCCGCTGAGTGTAGGTGCCACTCGCTCCCCCAGGACAGGCCTCCAGGTGCGCCTGGCAGGAGAAGGGCGCTCGTGGTGTCTATGGCTGGGAACCTGGGGGCTGGAGCCGCCCACCACAGGGGAGGGGTCTCTACTGGACGGAGGGGATGGAGCTGGGCAGCAAGCAGCCTCCAGCCCGGCCGTCGGGCTCAGACGCGAGTGGGGATGGGCCGGGAGGCAAGAGGACAGCGGTCCAGGCTGGGTCCTCACACGCCCCTGGGAAGGGCTGACTCTGCAACACAGGCGGCTACTGAAGAGTGGCTCATACCCAGGCAACGAAGCGGCGGCCACCGCTCAGGGCCACACGGCAGGGCGCAAAGGAAACCAAGCCCAGACCAGAAACCGTAAGGCACACTGTGGGGAAGACTGTGCGTGCGCAGGTGACCCACGACACAGCGCCCTCCCTGCATACCACGAGCTCTGTGGGGCCAGGAGATGCCCTGGCCACATCCTGGACTCAGGCAGATGCTGCAGAATACCCGGCTGTGCAGAAAAAAATGAACGTGTGAGGCAGTGGGCGAAGAAGGAAGGAAGTGGGCAGTCAGCTCTAAGGCCTCTCAGAGCTGACTGACGCGCAAGTCCAGTGCAGAGCTGGGGGGCGCTGGAACCAAACGCGCAAAGCCCAATTTGCACCACATTTTGCTAATACTCACAACATTTCAAACTTTTTCATTGTTATTATATTTCTTATGGTATCTGTGATCAGGGAACTTTGATGTTATTATTTTAATTGTTTTTTTTCATTCTGTGTTTTTAACTAAGAGATATACACTACTTTTTAGCCATAATGCTATTATACACTCAGTAGCCCACAGTATAACGTGAACATAACTTTCATAGGCACTGGGAAATCAAAAGATTGATGTGATTCACCCTGTTGCGACACTTGCTTTATCATGACGGTCTGAAGCCGAACCTGCGGTATTTCTGAGGTCTGCCTATACCTAGTTTTAATTCCTAGTTCTTTAATTTTTACCTATCAAAATGAAAAAGAATTGAAAATAACGATACTCGATGTCAGACACACAGAGGTATGGAAATGTCAATTGGGATAACTTTTCAGAAAGGCTGTCACTCAGTAGCTAACCTGTGTCCAACTGTTTATGACCCCACGGACTGCAGCACGCCAGTCTTCCCTGTCCTTCACTACCTTCTGGAGCTTGCTCAAACTCATGTCTATTGAGTCAGTGATGCCATCCAACCATCTCATCCTCTGTCGCCCCCTTCTCCTCCTGCCCTCAATATTTCCCAGCATCAAGGTGACTTACAAAAACTGCTTCTAGTGTATCCCAAGGAAATAATCAGGTAAGAACCTAAGGAGATAGAGCCTTATTTCCAACACTGAAGTATCAGAAACAACCTGCATGCTTAGCACCAGGCAATAGGGGCAGGCCAATCAGAAGCGTGCCTCCCTGCCAGCCTCATCCTGCCCAGCAGACATGTCCAGACAGGACCACAGAGCCTGACAACTCCACTCAACACCACCACCCACTCCCAACCGCGGGTGCACAAGAGAAATCTAACCTAACTGCTGTGCTGGGACACACGCTGGTGACACGCGCTGGTGACACGCTGGGACACACGCTGGTGACACGCTGGGACACGCGCAGTGACACGCTGGGACACACGCAGTGACACGCGCTGGTGACACGCTGGGACACACGCAGTGACACGCTGGGACACACGCTGGTGACACGCAGGGACACGCGCTGGTGACACGCGCTGGTGACACGCAGGGACACGCTGGGACACACGCTGTGACACGCTGGTGACACGCGCTGGTGACACGCTGGGACACACGCAGTGACACGCTGGGACACACGCAGTGACACGCGCTGGTGACACGCGCTGGTGACACGCTGGAACACGCGCTGGTGACACGCTGGGACACGCGCTGCTGACACGCTGGGACACGCGCTGACACGCTGGGACACACGCTGGTGACACGCTGGGACACACGCAGGGACACGCGCTGGTGACACGCGCTGGTGACACGCTGGGACACACGCAGTGACACGCGCTGGTGACACACGCAGTGACACGCGCTGGTGACACGCTGGGACACGCGCTGACACGCTGGGACACGCGCTGGTGACACGCTGGGACACACGCAGGGACACGCGCTGGTGACGCGCTGGTGACACGCTGGGACACGCGCTGACACGCTGGGACACGCAGTGACACGCTGGGACACACGCTGGGACACGCTGGGACACACGCAGTGACACGCGCTGGTGACGCGCTGGGACACACGCAGTGACACGCGCTGGTGACACGCTGGGACACGCGCTGACACGCTGGGACACACGCAGTGACACGCTGGGACACGCGCTGGTGACGCGCTGGGACACACGCAGTGACACGCGCTGGTGACACGCTGGGACACACGCTGACACGCTGGGACACACGCAGTGACACGCTGGGACACGCGCTGGGACACGCTGGGACACACGCAGTGACACGCGCTGGTGACACACGCAGTGACACGCGCTGGTGACACGCTGGGACACGCGCTGACACGCTGGGACACACGCAGTGACACGCTGGGACACGCGCTGGTGACGCGCTGGGACACACGCAGTGACACGCTGGAACACGCGCTGGTGACACGCTGGGACACGCTGGTGACACACGCAGTGACACGCGCTGGTGACACGCTGGGACACACGCTGGGACACGCGCTGACACTCAGGGACACACGCAGTGACACGCAGGGACACGCGCTGGTGACACGCTGGTGACACGCTGGGACACGCGCTGGTGACACGCTGGGACACACGCTGGGACACGCGCTGACACTCAGGGACACACGCAGTGACACGCAGGGACACGCACTGGTGACACGCTGGTGACACGCTGGGACACGCGCTGGTGACACGCTGGGACACGCGCTGACACTCAGGGACACACGCAGTGACACGCGCCGGGGCACCGGGACGCATGAGCTGGGCTCTGCGGGACCACACCCGTGAAGTCCTGTGGACTGTCCCACCTGGGAGGGGCCAGGATCGCACGGGGCCTCTCCATCTCAGCCGCACACGGGAACGTGGGGACCGAGGGCCTGGGCTTAGCCAAACTGTGAGAGACAGGACGGCCCCACCCATGAGCCCCTGATGCTAACATGGTCTCACGCTCTCAGTTTACAGAGGTGCTGAACTCCCTGTTTCAAGAAGAAGCCTCTTTGGGGAAACAAATGGCAACATCTCTGGATGAAACAGGGACAGGGACCAAGCTGACAGCTCTGGACTCTAGGCCATAAGCACACCAGGTGCTTTATGAAATCTTAGCATGTTTAAGACACCCTAGAATAATTTTTAACATTATCAGTATTTTATTTTCGTGTATTCTTTGCCTCTCCCCAGCACTAGAAAAGAAAGTGTTAGTTGCTCAGTCATGTCCGACTCTTTCTGATTTCATGGACTGTAGCCACCAGGCTCCTCTGTCCATGGCCTTCTCCAGGCAAGAATACTGAAGTGGGTGGCCATTCCCTTCTCCAGGGGATCTTCCTGACCCAGGGATCAGAACCGGATCTCCCGCACTGCAGGTAGATTCCTTACCATCTGAGCCACCATGGAAGTAGAAAACCCTTCTTCAACTATCAAAAGATGACAGTTTCTACATATAGTTACTTAGAAAATTTAAATTCTTCTTTCTTGAATGAATTCTGTGAACAGTGAAAGAAGACTTTAACAGTATTACTCCCTAAGTTGTATCTTAAAAGTCACATGTGACATCTACTGAGCTAATGGAGTAAGCCTGTTCTTTAAATCACAACCTTCTGAAACACAATGGTGAGGAAACACTCCCAAATGAACTGCTGCCTCTTATCTTGGAAAGAAAGCTGCACCTAGGTTTCATCAGCTGGCACCGCCCCACCATCCAGCACCCACTCTGAATGGATCACCCGTCACCAAGGACAAGACAGTCTCCGGGCTCAGGACTGTGGAGAGAACGGCCATTCCCACTCTCTACTCTGAATGGGTCACCCGTCACCAAGGACAGGACGGTCTCAGGGCTCAGAACTGCGGAGAGAACGGACATTCCCACTCTCCACTCTGGATGGGTCACCCGTCACCAAGGACAAGACGGTCTCAGGGCTCAGAGCTGCGGAGAGAACGGCCGTTCCCACTCTCAGGATACTTGTACCACATAGTATTTCTGGTCAAGTCTCTTAAGATTGACTTAAAGCTTGTATTTAAAGTTTAAATCTGGTTAAACTTGGCCGACACAGGGTTCCTGGCTCCACCTCCAGGCAGCATGAGCAGGAGGCCCCCCCTGCTCTGCCCTCGGGGCCTGGCCAGGGCTGCACACGTGCCGGGCACCGGGGGCCCCAGAACACAGAGGGACGCGTGAGCGAAGGCGGACGAGACCAGTGCGCAGATGGCAGGGAGCCCAGGGCAGGGCCAAGCGAGACGGCCAATGCCAGGACCCCTGGACGAAAAAGCCCTTAGAGGCCCTGCTGAGGACACGGGGTCCAGGGGGAGGTTCTGACACTTACCCTCTTGGAGGCCTGGGACCAATTTGTAAACAATATCCTGCATGGTTCTGTCATGACTGGCAAAAGAACAGAACAGGTGGGTTAGCCAAAAATGTCAACCCTCTAATTCTCAAACCTTTTCCATGTAACAATAACAAACTCCACAATCACAAACTGGAATTTTAGTTGAATTTTGCTTCTAGTTTGTACTTATAAAAATGTCGGGGCCAGCAAGAGTGACACAGGACCTGAGTTGACACGTCAGAGTGTGGACTCCAGATGCTGGTGAACACTCAGAGAAGGACACAGGCAAGACCCCTTGGCGACCAGGGCCCCCCGCCAGCTGGGCTTCTCAAGTCCTGCAGGCGTCAGGCAGCCTCGGGCTGTGCTAGACCAGAGAGGGTTTCTCAAACGTCCCTGACCAGGGCCTGCGCAAGGACCACCTCTCACGTCTGGACACTCATGATGATGTGAACATGTAGGTCACACACACACACACACACACACACACACACACACACACACACACATGCACGCATCCACGCATACAACACCCTCTGTATTTCCTACTCCCTGACCCCTCGCCTTCTCCTAAAGCTCCGTGGAGCCACAAGGACAGGATGGGGGTGGAACGAGCCCGACACGCCTCCTGCAGACAGGAGCCCCCGGTTTGGCAGGGCCCCCCGGCCCCGAGGCGCTCACCCGATGTACTGCAGGGGGTGGCTCTGGTGGATGACGATCCTGCATGTGGGGCAGGTGTTGTTCTCCTCCAGGTACTTCACCAGGCAGCTGCGGCAGACTGCGGGGGGGCGCGCGTCAGTGGCAGTCAGGGGTGCTCCTCCCACTGGCCCCCCACCCCGGGCCCCCAGGGACAGGCCCGTCGCCTGGGCCCACCTCCCATGGAGGACACAGACTGGAGGAGGAAGGCGCCCTCACACCCAACACGGGGCGCCCGTCACAGCAGTAAACAGGTAAATTCTACGTTAGCCTAAGAAAGCACCAGAACTTCTCTGCACGACCAAAGGGGATAAGATTCAGTGAATGTATCATAAAATACTGCCAACCGATATCTAAAATACAATTACCTTTAAAATAAAATTTCTATCAAAACTGGCAAGCATCTTCTAAAGTGAGAAATACAAGATCAAAGATCCTCACCGTCAAAGGATTTGCTTAACCTTAGGAAGTGCTCGGGTCAGCCCCCCAGGATCCAGCCTGCTGGTGAAGGCTGGGGGGGGGGTGCGGTACTTGAAGGAGGAGGACACCCACGTTCAGCACCAGCTGCAAGCTAAAGCCTGCAACAGGCCAGCGGCCGTGGGGGGCAGGGAGCACAGTTTAAGGAATTCATTTGCAAATGGCAAAAACACTTCGGGCCACTAGAAACCAATATTCTGTCACACCACATGTAATGCTTTAGCTGTTACATACAAATAACTAAGCTTTTCTTGCATTTACTTAGCTTTCTCAAATGATACCTCTTATACTGAAATTACCCCCAGTGTTTTAACTTCAGATAACTTTTCTCATTTATCTTCAGGATCTCCTTTATTTCTGCTGCTGGGTCTTGCTCTGTGCTTGAGTAAACGCTCTGGGGGAAGCCCAAGTGTTAGAGGGTGGGACTCTGCACGCACATGTGTGCAGACACTCAGTCACCGTGGTTGCATCGATGAGGTATCCACCACACAGGCGGCAGGTGATGTGGGCGTTTATGTCCCAGAGTTTAATCTTTCTGGTCAACATCTTTGGCTTCTGCAAGAGAAAAAAGCATATTAACCAAAGTATGATGTAGTCCGATGTTTCATCAAAGGTTCAAGTTCAACATAAATCCAGCTCCAGTGTGGCCAAGAGGAGCTCAGCATGAGGAGGGCTGAGGCCAGGTCCCCTCGCTCCCACCAGGTCAGGTTCCCCCCACTGGCTCCCACCAGGTCAGGTTCCCCTGCTCCCACCAGGTCCCCCCGCTCCCACCAGGTCAGGTCCCTCTGTTCCCTCCAGGTGGGGTCCCCCTGCTCCCACCAGGCCAGGTCCCCCCGATCCCACCAGGTCAGGTCCTCCTGTTCCCTCCAGGTGGGGTCCCCCTGCTCCCACCAGGCCAGGTCCCCTCACTCCCACCAGGTCAGGTCCCCCCATTCCCACCAGGTCAGGTCCCCCCATTCCCACTAGGTCAGGTCCCCCCATTCCCACCAGGTCAGGATCCCCCCCCGGCTCCCACCAGGTCAGGTTCCCCTGCTCCCACCAGGTCCCCCCGATCCCACCAGGTCAGGTCCCCCTGTTCCCTCCAGGCCAGGTCCCCTCGCTCCCACCAGGTCAGGTCCCCCTGTTCCCACCAGGTGGGGTCCCCCTGCTCCCACCAGGTCAGATCCCCCTGCTCCTACCAGGCCAGGTCCGCACCCTGCGACCCCGCTTCCACCATGAGGCAGGCGGTCGCCCCCCATGGACCAGGTCACCCGCCCCACGGCAGCCCCAGGCTGCACGCACACTGCTGCTCCTTCCAGGCCCCCCTCCTGCTCCTCCTGCTCAGAACCCACGAGGTCGGCTGGTGAGGCGGCGCAAGGCAGGAGAGTTTTCTGGAGCTGCGGGAGGGGAGGCGAGGGAGCTGGCAGGACGTGCTGGGCAGGACAGGGTCCGTCTAGAGCTCTGGCTCCTCTGATAAGATGACACAGGTGAGCAGAAGGGGACCGCATCCCCAGGAAGCACAGCGCACAACAACATCCTAAGTCCAAATGTCTGTCACCGTGCCCGGAGCGTGGACACGCCGCCTCTGCCCCAGAGCCACCCTCCAGAGCTGCGGCGGCTCTGACTGGCTCCCCTCCCAGACCACGGGCTCACAAGGGCAGGGTCTGTCGTCATCGCCCTAATAGAAGGCTGCACAGGAGAAACAGCCCCGAAGATGCTACATCCTCCCCAAAACCCGTGTGTCACCTCATGGAGCAAAAGGCTCCTGAGACAGGATCCCCACTGGAGTCCCCGGGTGACCATGTTGCCACAGGGCCCTTCGGGGCGCAGGAGGCTCGGAGGAGATATGGGAGAAGCCGCCTGCAGGCTGTGAGCGGGAAGGGGCTTCCTGGAGAGGGAAGCTCTGAGACGAGCAGCGCCGCCTGCACCTGGACTGTAGCCCTGGACGCCTGGCCGGCAGCACCGGCCAGAGAGACCCTGAGACTTCACTCGGCCACCAGCTTCCAGGACACTCGCTGTGGCTTGAGCAGGAGACGCCTCTGGATGGTACACCGCGCAGAGTACAAGGAGCTTCCACGACCAGGATCACTGACAACTCTGCCCAGAGGCAGAAACGCCCCGGGAGATGGAGGCCAAGGCCCAGGAGGCCCATGGTACACTGGGCACTGGGCTGGATGGCGAGGCCTCACCGCGGACACAGCACACGAGGCTCCCGGCTCCCGCGCAGACGTTCTCGGCTCAGCGCTGCCTGAAGACAGGCAGAGGGAAGGAGGGGGCCGGGCAGGCAGATGAGGCCGCACCGGGCCCCGGGGAGGCCCCAACCCGAGACTAGACCGTCACCTTACACCAAAGCCCAGAAGCAACCACCAGGACAGACTGAGGCAGCCAGCAGGGCGCCGGGCGCAGTGCCCCTGGACACGCGAGGGCCACCGCACCAGCAGCAACGCCCCGCGACTGTCAGAGAGAGTAGGACGGGGGCTCGCAGCAGGGGGTCCCCACTAGACAGCCCTCTCCCGCGGCCCCGAGCTGTCAGGAGAGATGAGGGTCATTCCCACAGGGGCTCCACGGGCCCCGGGAAGCAAACCTAAGTCTGCGGGGCCAGGCTCTCGGTGTCACGGTCACCAGGTGCTGTGCGGAGCCTGCCTGACCACTCGGACCTGCTGAGGCCGGCTCCATGAAGAAGGGCCTGTGCGCCCCGTGGAGCCGAAGAAATGGGCGGTAACGGAAGTGGGGGGAACCCAAGTCGTCGCCCAGCGAAGCGAAGCAGAGACAGGATGAGAACTCCACCGGATGCCAGGGCCTGGGGTGCTGTCTACCACCTGCCCAACTGAGCCTAGCACTGTGCCCTTGACTCACTGTGCACTGTTCACATGCCCGACAGGCTCACACTTGCCACCAGCCCGACAGCCAGGCCAAAACCGGCTCCAAATCACACAGGCCAGGATCAAGATCGGTGTAAACTCATCTTTAGTGGCAGCAGGCAAACAGATACAGTGTGTGCATGAGTGTGGACATGCTCACTCACTCTACAGATGTCTGTGCACATGAGTGTGGGCACGCCTACTCTACAGATACGCGTGCACGTGTGGACACGCCCACTCTACAGATGTGTGTGCACATGAGTGTGGACATGCCCACTCTACAGATGTGTGTGCACGAGTGTGGACACGCCCACTCTACAGATGTGTGTGCACGTGTGGACACGCCCACTCTACAGATGTGTGTGCACGAGTGTGGACACGCCCACTCTACAGACGTGTGTGCACATGAGTGTGTACACGAGTATGGACATGCCCACTCGCCCTCAGCTCCGCCCCCGGGAGCGACCGCTCTGGGCAGCCCTGGGCCGAGGGTGCACACTGCCTCTGCCGCAGGAGCCAGCACCGCTGGATGTGCAGCCGGCCCTGGCCGGGCGAGGACCTGGCAGACCTCTGTGCTTAGAGTCGGGACAGCAACCATCACTGCTGGCGGTCAGCGGAGTAACACAGGAGCCCATGAGGCCACACGGACAAACAGGCAAGGAAGGGGCGCCCTTCCCCACAGAACGTGAGCTGGTAAACAGAAGGAAGGCTGGCAGCGAGGGTCACCACCCAAGGCCAACTGCAGGGACGCGGACTCAGGAAGCCTTGGTGGGGATCAGCGGGGGACGACTTCACCGAGGACACGAAGGTGCATGAAGTCTCCAAATACTCAGCAGCCTTCGAGGAGGGCAGGACCCTCGGGAAGAAAGCCCTGTGTGTCACCAACGGCGTGACGGGTGACACCCGGGCAAGGACCCCCCTGCAGGGGTACCTCTTGGCATCAGGTCTGACAGGCCCCTACCAGAGCCTGAGCCCCACGGGGGCCCGGCCTCCAGTTCTGCCCATGTGGCCCTCCACGCCAGTCAGGCGCGTGACCAGCCACTCTCACAAGGGGCCAACGCCCACTGTTGCCCCACCCTGGCCAGGACCTGGGCACCCGTGGTCGCCCCAGCTCGGCTGCGACCCAGGGGCCTGCGGCACCGGACGGGCACCCCTGGACCACAGGCGGGCGGTGCGTGGGGCGGCCCCGGAGGCGCCACTGACGGTCAGGACGGCGGCCTGCGCGGGAAGCCTGTGCCCACCTCCTCGAGGCCGTCGTCCCTCCTGCTGCCTCTGCATCGGACGCCGCTGCCTATGGGTGCGCCACGCTCACGCCTCGTCCGCCGGGCCCTCCGTGCTCTGGCTCCTCACGTCTGCGCCTTCCTTGCGTCTCTCGCGGTGTTTCCATTTTCTAGCACAGAAATGGCACCTGCTGTTCAAGGTCACGTCACTTATGTGACATACACAGCACCACAGTCACGTTTCTGCTAGAAGCTGTGAAGAGCCCCACGCAGCAAACAGCAGAAGGGAGTCGATCAGAAATATCAGAAAAACTGGAATGTGTGTCAGTAACTGCGCTCGAACCTGCTCTGGAGCTGTCAGAGATGAAATTTTAAAGGAGCTACAAAGCACTATGGCTACAACAGAGTCAAAATAAGACAAAGTGTAATTTAAGGTAAGCTTAATCAACTCACACGCACTGAAAGCAGCAGCTCAAGCTCACACTGCATTACCTGTGCACAGAGCCAAGTCCTCTGCTACATTTTGAAGCCTGTGGAGACACAAGGATGGGGCGTCACCCACACGTGCCGTTCCACGGAGCCCGGCCCCTGGATAGGCGGCTTCAGCTGCTCAGGTCAACAGGTCTCTCCCTTTACCTGCTCAGAACAACAAAAAGAAAAGCAAGCTTGGTTGACAGTAAAGCACCCACAGCAACCACGGAGACATGGTCAGGCCCCGACAGGAGCCTGGTGGCTCGAGGCCCGGGGGCTGGGGGTGGTAGGGAGGTAGGCTGGGCCCCATGCCCAGGGGCCCAAAGAAGCTCCTGGGAAGGTGGTGGGCTTTGGGTGACCTGGCGGGAGGCTGGGAGAGCAGCCATGTGACTCCTGGGCTGCTTTCACAATTCCCGCCCTGGAAGGTGTCCCCAGGGCAGCTCACCAGGGGAAGCCACACGAGGATGCCCGCAGGCTCCGCATGGGTTCTGGGCCACTGCAGGGGACAGACACGCCAACGGGCATGTGTGTGTGCGGACGGTGGCGCCAGGGCCGCCAGCGAGCACAGCGCGGGGCTGGGGTGAGCAGCAGCAGAGAAGTGGTGACCAGTCGGGGAGACGGAGCTGAAAGGCCTGGAGCTGGAGTCATTCCTGGAGCTCCGGGGCGGGGCGCCTGCACCCAGCGTTGCTTAGACGCAGCTAGTGACACAGGCACAGATGCTGCACGTGCGATCTCAGACGTCAGAGAGCAAGGGACACAGATCCCCAGGGCCAGCGTTCTCGAGGAGAAGACTGACAGCAAGTGATAAACGCTATGAGCAGGCATGCCGTCCGTTCAGACACTGCAGGTGACAGACAGGACAAACCAGAGCAAGGGAGGAGGTAGGGAGAGCAGAACACCTCCCTGAAGTCACAGCTGAGCAACATTAGAATGTCAGGAATAACTTCGTGCCAACAGAGTTGAAAACTCCTAAGGAATTTGACAAATTGCTTGAAAACAGCTCACCAGAACTGAGGTGAATGGAAACAGAATCGAGAGTTCTGGACCCCTAAGGACGCTGAGCCAGGCGGGTTCCACCAAACCTGCGTGCTGCAGCCCGCCCTGAGCACACAGGTGGCGGTGTTCCCGACTGGGGCTGAGGCTGCACAGCTCAGGCCAGGGGGACCCGCGGGACACGGACCACCGACAGCTGCAGCACCGCCTGTGGAGCGCACAGGAGGGGCTCTGTGCAGGAAACGAATGTCGTTTATGACAAAAGCTAAAAGGACAGAGATGCTAAGATCTCCCCAGAGACACACTCTCAGCAAGTTAAGAGCAGAAGGAACTTCCCCACCTGAACAAAGCTCTCCATCTAAGAGACACTAACACTTCCATCCACTGGAAGGTTTATGCCTGACTGCAGAGCTCTCTTCTCAGCAGGCACCTGCGGGGAGCAGCTGCGGCCGTGTGTCTCCTGGACGCAGCCGGCAACCAGAGGTCAGCGCCTGGGGGATGCGTGACGGGACAGGTGCTCCAAGACAGCAAGTGCACCATGAAACTGGGCACTTCGGCACATGTAAACACCTCCCTGAAAAGCGCACTTTGCCAAAAGCCCGCCCAACACAAGTACCACCCCTGGCGGTGAGAATTCTCCCTTACGCCAGGCATCTCCGGGCAAGTATCCCCGAATAGCCGATTCCAGGCTGACGGAGGCCACATGTGTGAGGCACGATGCAAGGCTGAGAGGACACACCAGCCCCGCCTGGCCATCACCAGCCCTGCGTCCTGCCGGGCAGCTCCGCTGCTGGGCACTGCACCCCCCACTCTCCCCTTGGCCTTGGCCAAGCCTTGGCCCCCGGGGTTGTGGGCACAGATGTGGGGGACGGGCCCCTGCCCTGACCCCGTCTTGCTGACACCTCCTGAGTCTGACGTGTCACGGTGTCCTGAGTGGCAGATGCAACGCCATATATGTGTACACAAGATCTTTACTTTTCAAAAATGAAACCAAATGATAATGCAACACTTCAGACAATTGGTTGACCCTCCTTGATTCAGAGGCCAGGGGCGCCATTCTCTGGCCCCGTGCCCCGACACCAGTGCCAGCCGCTGGGCTGTCCCGCGCAGAGCAGCACGGCCGGAGCACTGACTCCTAACCCTCCCAGGCCAATGGCCGAGACTCGGCGGGGGGAGGCCAGTGAGGACGGCCATGGCCAGCGCCTGGGAGCCTGGCTGGTGACAGTGTCCACCGGTGACTTACTTCCCTGAAAGCTCAGCGGGGTCCACGCCAAGACCCACGTCCTCGGGAGCTGAGGGAGCCTCCCTGAGAGCCCTGTGGGTCCTGGGCTCCTGGGCGACAGCCCTTCCTGTCGCTGAGCGTGTTCACCCTGACTCCTTGGGGAGAGGACTCTGGACGCAGCGCCCGGTCCCCCAAGGCTCGTCCTGTCTGCCGTTTCCTTTGCGGATTCTGCTGTGACCTTCGCCTGAGATGACCCACAGCCCTGAGCATGAGGAGTCCATCCTGTGCCTGCACACCTGGGGCCACCTCTCAGCCTCTCAACGCCCCGGGCCTGCGGGGCCTCCATGTGTCTGCCCAGACAAGCCTGTCTAGGCCGGAGACAGTGAGCGAGGCCTGGCCGCCCCGGGCCCAACCCTGCTGCGGCCCCGGGACACGGTGGCACCTCTACCCCCTTCCCCGGTCCAAGCTGATCCAGGCCCCACCCTCCTGCTTCCCAAGGGCTCTGATGGTCCCAGCAAGCCCTTCTCATCCGGAACCTTCCACACCTCCCTCCTGACAGAACCTGCCTCCACAGGACCCCCCCTATCCCATGACTCAGTCACCCCCCCACCCAGCCTTCTGTCCTTGACTCCACCAAGTCCCGGTGACAAGGACATTACCAGCCCTCCAAGATATAAGGCTGCCGCCCACCTGCAGCCCAGCCGACCCCTCCATGCGGCCCCTGCTACTGGGGAAGCAGTAAGGGCCACACACTGGCCTCAGTCCTGGATGCTGCAGAAGGGCCAGGCCACATGCCCCACACCTCTCAGGGTCACACCAGAACTCAGGGGCACTCGTTCCTGCATGAAAAGGCCCTTCTGTCCCAGCATCTCGGACCACTGCCCTGTCCAGATCCCTGTCCACCCATCTGCAACACCCCCGATGCCACAGCCCACTTAAGGGGTACTTCCCCACACGATACCCTTGCGTGACACACACATTTATCCCCTTTCCTCCACCAGGGAAACATACCAGGCTTGTTGCGTTGGATAAAAGTGGTAAACACACTCACTAATCACAACCTGGAATCCTTCACTGAATGTAGTTAAGGAAAAAGCCTTCAGTCTCAACCCCCAACACTCACTGCTGCTCGCCATGTGCTGGGCACTACCACCATCCTCAATTCCGTCTGACACTGCAGACACACACCCCACCCTCACTTCCGCCTAACACTGCACACACACACCCCACCCTCACTTCCACCTCACACTGCAAACACACACCCCCATCCTCACTTCCACCTAACACTGCAAACACACACCCCCATCCTCACTTCCACCTGACACTGCAGACACACACTCCACCCTCACTTCTGCCTAACACTGCAAACACACACCCCACCCTCACTTCCGCCTGACACTGCAGACACACACCCCACCCTCACTTCTGACTAACACTGCAAACACACACCCCACCCTCACTTCCACCTGACACTGCAAACACACACCCCCATCCTCACTTCCACCTAACACTGCAAACACACACCCCCATCCTCACTTCCACCTGACACTGCAAACACACACCCCACCCTCACTTCTGCCTAACACTGCAAACACACACCCCACCCTCACTTCCGCCTGACACTGCAGACACACACCCCACCCTCACTTCCGCCTGACACTGCAGACACACACCCCACCCTCACTTCTGCCTGACACTGCAGACACACACCCCACCCTCACTTCTGCCTGACACTGCACACACACCACCATCCTCACTTCCGCCTGACACTGCAGACACACACCCCACCCTCACTTCTGCCTGACACTGCACACACACCACCATCCTCACTTCCGCCTGACACTGCAGACACACACCCTCATCCTCACTTCTGCCTGACACTGTACACACACCACCATCCTCACTTCCGCCTGACACTGCAAACACACACCCCACCCTCACTTTCGCCTAACACTGCAGCACACACCCTCATCCTCACTTCCACCTAACACTGCACACACACACCCTCATCCTCACTTCCACCTGACACTGCAAACACACACCCCCATCCTCACTTCCGCCTGACACTGCAAACACACACCCCACCCTCACTTCCACCTGACACTGCAGACACACACCCTCATCCTCACTTCCGCCTGACACTGCAGACACACACCCTCATCCTCACTTCCGCCTGACACTGCAGACACACCCCCATCCTCACTTCCGCCTGACAGTGCAGACACACACCCCCATCCTCACTTCCGCCTAACACTGCAAACACACACCCACCCTCACTTCCACCTGACACTGCAGACACACCCTCATCCTCACTTCCACCAACAATGCAAACACACACCCTCATCCTCACTTCTGCCTGACACTGCAAATACATACACCCTCATCCTCACTTCCACCGACACTGCAAACACACACACCCTCATCCACACTTACACACGTCCTCAGACCCTCAGTTACAAACTGTGAGGATGCCTTCCAACACCAGTCACAGAGAACCACAGCCTCCCGAGAACCAGGCACACTCTGGGCTCTCTGACTGTGGCTGTGGCTAGGTGTGACCAGGTGTTCCCACAGCTCCTCCTGGAGGCTCTGGCCACAGCCAGCCCCTGCTCCCTGCCCTCATGACCCTCAAGAAAGAACCACCTCCCCGTACAAGCCCACCCTGATCATGCTTCCTTCTATCAACATATCTCATGAGAACCTTTCTATTTTTTATTTATTTTGGGGTTAGTGCCGCTAAGCTATATTTTCCTAGGAAACAGGTCATCAAATTTATTGTCACAGAATTGCTCAGAGTAGCCTGAAAACGTATTAAAAAGCTTCACTGGGGGACATCTGACAAGTGACACATGCTTTAAGGGGCCCCCAGGGCCCCGGTTCTGGACGCTGTTTAGACAGGGCCAGGCAGCCTCCTGAGACTCGCCGAGCGGCCACGTGGACGGGCAGCTCACCCCTTCTGTTCTGAGTGGTGCCCACCCTGACTCTCAGCCACCTTGCCTGTAGACAGACATCTGCCTCTGTCCCTCAGGGCTGCGGGAACGAGGGTGCCGTGAAGAGTGGTGGCCACAGCTCTGTGTGGATGGCCCGCTGGGGAAACACCCACTGAGGAGGTCACCTGTGTCCGCCTGCCCCGTCCGAGCCTCTGTTGCCCTGGGGGCCATTCTTCTGCCCCTTCAGTTCATCCTCACCCCAACACCAGAGCCCCCAGCAGTCTCTGTGCCCACAGGCCTGCCCTGGACGTCGCTGTGGCTCCCAGACGGACGGCGGAATCACCAGGACAGCCCCCAGCCATCTGTACCACCAATTCTTTCTCCACAGACATGTCTGACAACTTCAGAAAAGCAAACCCGAGACCCCTGAAAAACCAATCGCAGAAGCCCGACTGCGGACAAGCTGAGCCCTCCCCCACGCTCCCCGTCCATGTCAGCTCCTCCATCCATGTTGGGGCCTATCCGTGTCCACTCAGCCCACATCAACTCTTCCATCCATGTCCACTCAACCCACCTCAGCTCCGTCCCCCATGGCCTCGCCCATCTCTCGGCTCTGTACATGCCTGGCAATCCATCCTCAAGGGGCCATCAGAGACCAGCAAGACTCCGGGACAGGCCACCCAAGCTTGAGCCTGAACCCATTCGCCAACTTGTCCCCCTGCTGTCAGTTTCTCAGGGTCTACGCCCCGCGACCCCACAGGGGTGAGTCCGTCACCACAGTGCACCACGTCCAGCAGGGAGCCCGCCCCAGAGCCGGGGTCCAGTCTGCCGGAGATACTCCTGACGTCCTCAAAAAACTCCAGGAAACCTATCCGTTTATTTTCACGCAGAGCTGACAAAGTGCGGGCCCTGCTCCCTGCACACACCCACTTCTCCTGCCCAGCCACGCCAAGCGGAGTCCTACACTCAGCTCCCGCCCCTCCGCCTGGGGGAGCTGGCCAGGCTGCCCGCACCCAGAGGCCCCGGCCGTGCCTGGGAAGAGCTCTGCGCTCTGCTGGGCCCCCCGGGGCCTTCTCCCCACAGCTGGTCTGTCCACTCCGGGCCCCGGTGACCTCGCTCACACTCCTGCCAGGCGTCGGCCCTGTTCTGCTCACCAGGCAAGCACGTGTTGGGTCACAGGACCCAAACACTGTCCGGCGGCTGCAAGGTGTCTGCAGGAGCCCTGGAGGACGGGCAGCCTGGGGCTGTGCACTCAGTGGCCCTGCTCGCCCAGGTCGTCCACGCTGGCTGCGCCCCCCTCAGAGCGGCTCAGGGGACCTCCAGGGTGAAGTCCTGCGAAGCTCAGGGCGCTCCACAGTCCCCATGGGCCCCTGCTGTTCTAGGACACTCCACGTGCAGTCCCGCCTGGGGTCCTTGCAGGACTGTACTCTTAGCCGGAATATTCCCGCTCTGGGGCCTACTTGCTGGCTCACTCCCAGCAAGTCTTGTCTTAAGCGTCCCCTCCCCAGTGAGCTCTTTGAGACCATCCTAAGGTCCACACCCATGCGAACGACTCTGAGCCTTCCCCCTCCAACCCTTAACTGATAACTTTGTTATTACTCGCACATAGATTATAC
The DNA here is from genome assembly GCF_963930625.1 of Muntiacus reevesi. Lineage (NCBI taxonomy): Eukaryota > Metazoa > Chordata > Mammalia > Artiodactyla > Cervidae > Muntiacus > Muntiacus reevesi. The sequence goes on along the minus strand of NC_089270.1, from coordinate 164,792 downwards.
TGTCAGGCATGTGACTGGGAACACTGAAAATTCAACAGACCAGCTATATGACAAAATTGAGAAAATCTGTCCGAAGGGTATAAAAGATGGGAAATAGAAGAAATGCCACGTCCAACCAACAGGTGCTCCAGAAAAGGGAAACAGACAAGATGCTCTGACAGTCTGGAGCCGGGCTGGGAGCACACACATTCCTGGGTCATCCGTGCACTCATTCATAGGCAACACTTCATAATCTGGAGAAAATGATTTGCATATCTCCCCAGTTGGGAGATTTGCATGTCGTCCCCTCAGACGACAAGGGCCCTGGTGCTGCCCACATCCACGCAGGTCCCCGAACCTGAAGACATCAGGGCGCGAGGGAGAGTCCTGAAGGTTTCGGGGCAGGAGGAGCCTGGAGGAGGGATCGCCTGCACCAGCCTCCTCACCTGCAGCGCCCGACTCCAAGGAGTCCAAGGAAAGACACCTGGGACATAGGATCCTACATCCAGCCAGACAACAGACCCAGCAGACTGGCAGAGGCCTCAGGAAACGTGCTCAGACATCCATTCACAGGACGTCCTGAAGCACGTCATGAGCCAGCAGGCGCTCGCGTGTCAGCACAGGTGCAGGGAGCGCTGGGGCACTGGCAGGCCGGCCGCTCTGGCTGTGACCGAGGAAGGACGTGTGGAGAGACGTCCCCACTCTGACCTGGGCGGAGGGTGCCAGGCAGACAGGGGCCCCACAAGCTCAGCATGAGGCCTCCAGCCGGGACCAGGCATGGGGACAGAGGACCAAGGAGGGCGCAGGGCGCAGGCCGGACCCTTGAGAACGTGGGCCAGGAGAGGGACAGCAGGCAAAGTGAGGCAGGAGGGAAGTCCGGCCAGAGAGCAGAGTTGCCTCACAGTCTCACCTACTTCCCACTCAGGTCCAAGCTTCGGAGAAGCACAGAAAACACAGTGAAAGGGCTGAGGGACCCCAAGATTCCGCTGGCAGGCAGCTGGCTGCAAACCCTGCTCAGGAGCAGACACGTGACCCCTCCACCAAAAACACCGGCTCAGGCAGAACCAGGGAGCTGGGGTCTCAGAACTGTGCTTCAACACGACTCCTTGTCACCCCCACCCACGTCTGAGTTACAACAGCCGGCCAGCCTGCCTGTGGTTGCTGGGAAGCCCCAGGGAGGACACCGCCTCACTGGGTTCACAGGTGCCCCTGGTGGGTCACACCAGACAGAGGACTCAGGGGCTGAGACCCTGGGAGCCTTGGAAGGGAGAGGAAGGGGGGTTTGCATCTGGGGAGTATGAATTTTGGGGGGCCAGAGGGAAGACTATGAAAGGCAGAATTCTGAGATGGTCGCAAGATCCTGGGCCCTACCGGACACACACCTCTGCTCTAATTATCCTACCTACTGCTGTAAAGGGGTTTTTGAAGATGTAATTAAGGTCTCAAATCAGCTGACCTTACAACAGGGCAAGTATCCAGCAGCCTAACCAAACTGCACGGCCTTTCAGAGCTGAGTTTTCTCAGCTAGTGGCAGAAGAGCAGGCCACAGCAGAACACAACATGCTGAGGGCCCTCGGCCCTCAGGCAAAGGACCGCGGGGCCTCGGGGCCAGGGTGGGCCCGCCGGTGAGTCCCTGACAAGGGCCACGCTCGGCCCACACACCGACCTCGGCCCGGGGCCCTGGGCAGCGGAGTCAGCCACGTGCTGCCGGACTTCTGACCCAAGGAGCCGTGACACATAACTGGGTGCCCTTTCAAGCCACTAAGTTTGTGACAATTGATTTTCCAGCAATAGAAAACGAGACAATAGGGTTTGGAGAAATGAAAGTTGCTAGCCTCTAAAAGAACGGGTGAGTTTCCCAAACACGTGAAAATCAAAGTAGCCACCACTTCTGGAAATACTCTCATTCAGCACCTATTCTCCCAGCTCCAGAGACAAGAACCAGGTTAATAAACAAGTGGAAGAGGCGAGAACCCCTTGGTATGGACTGAACTGGGCCCCTCAAGCTCCCGTGTTAAAGCCCCAACCCTGTTTCTACACACCGGGCCTCTGCGAGGCTGACTCATGAGTTGGGGCTGACGGGTGAGCACCCTGCCGGGAAGGAGCCAGCCTGCTGCCAGCCTGCCTGTGAGGGCGAGAAGGCCCGTCCAGGCCAGGAACCAAGCCCACTGGCACCCTGAGCTTGGACCTCAGCCTCCCTGGACCGCCCTGTCTGGGGGGGTCTCGTCCCGGAGGCAGTGTGGAGACCCCGTCTCCCAGCTCCTCCTCAGGGCAGCTGTTGCGAAGCAGGGAAGACGACTGCCTCCCGCAGTTCCCGTCTCCAGGGTACGGAGGAAGTTATTCCACCCAGAGGAAACGCTACTCTAAAGCAGAACTCGTATTTCCCCTGACAATTTCAAAAACTTTCTACCCACTAAACCTTTTATAAAGTCTGCTAAGAGCAACACAGCTGACCCGAGTGGGACTCGCCCCTGTGCGCCTGTGAGGATGAGAGAACGGCCCCGGACATCTCTGTCAGACACAGACAGGGCGGCTGAGGCAGCCCCCGGGCGAGAGCGGGTGCCGCTCCCAGGACAGAGCGTGGCTCCTCTGGGCTCGCTGCTCCCCGGAGCCTCGGCCCAGTGCCCGGGGCAGAGGAGCGACGGCAGTGCTGAGTGTGGGACGCACGGCCTGCCAGCACAGCACGGAGTCCCCACAGCCTCCGTGAGGCACCTCTCACCCCAGGAGGGGCCCAGCCCCGCTCTGTCCTCGGGGAAACAGGGGACACACACAAAGGTGGACGGCACCCTGAGTGAGGAATCAGAAAAACTCACAAGTGATGGGTGGCCTGGAGAAGTCTGTGCTGTGGGGAGCCCAAAGGGTGGGAGAACCCCAGTGCCACTCGGGGAATCACCTGCCTCCCAGACGGAAACACTCAGGAAGACCTTCCTGAGCCACCCAGGGAGAGCTGAGAGTGGACAGGAAACGAGCCAGTTCGCGGAGTGAGCGTCCACTTCTCAGTGTGACCTCGACGTTGCCGTTGTGTGGAGACCACCTTCTTCCCAGTGTCATGGGCTGTGACTCACCCAAGGAACGGGGCAGACGGTCGGCAGCTACTTCAGATGACTCAACAATAGCTGTGTGTTCAGGGAAACCAGTAAGCACGTGTGGCGGAACACACACCACCGCGGGGCCTCGGGTTCGGGCAGCAGCTGTGTGCTGGGCTTAGGCGCTCAATCACGTCTGACTCTCTGTGACCCCACAGACTGCAGCCCACCTCTGTCCACGGGGTTCTCCAGGCCAGAAACACTGGAGTGGGTTGCCATGCCCTCCTTCAGGGGATCTTCCCAACCCAGGGATTGAACCCAGGTCTCCTGCATTGCAGGTGGATTCTTTGCCGTCTGAGACATCAGACGATTCAACAATAAATGTGTGTTTAGAGAAACTGATAAGCAAATCTGGCAAAATACACATAATTGTTGAGTCTAGGGTTAGGGTAGAAGGGTGCTCATTGTCTAATTCGTTTTTTCTCCACTGTGTTTTTTTTTTCCCTCAGAAACTTTGGTAAAAAACTAAAAGGGGCTTTGCTGGTGGCTCAGTGGTAAAGAATCTACCTGCCACCGCAGGAGAGATGGGTTTGATCCTTGATCCAGGAGGAGCCCACGCGCCCTGGAGCAACCAAGCCTGTGAGCCACAACTGCTGCGCCTGTGCTCCAGAGGTGACGCCCCACAACGAGAGGTCCCCGCACTGAGAAGCCCGCGCCCCATGACGGGAGAGCGGCCCCCGCTCACAACCAGAGAACAGCCTGTGCAGCAGCAAAGACCCAGCACAGCCATACGTAAGTAAGTAATTTTTTTTTTAAAGCAAAATTAAATCACTTAAAAGCAGAAGTCACCACCTGTGACTGCGCCCCCTGCCTGCGTGTCCTCACCAGGCAGCCACGGGTGAGCAGGTCGTCCTGGGTGATCCACGGAAGGCGTTAATGCACACAACAGCTCCAGAACAGGGCCATAGAAGGGAGCAGGTCAGCTTTTAGTTAGCTGAGCACCTTCTACGCGCCTGGCCCTGCTGAGAATCAGCAAACATAGCAGCTGACAAGACCCCCCAACCAAACCCGCTGGGCTGCCACGAGACGCACAGAGGACCCACAAGTTGGCCAGGAACTTCACAGAGGTCTGTGGACACCTTCCTACTCTTTGCTTTTTCGTGTCAAACACCTGGAATTTGCAGTTAGTGTGGCAAAGTTCAGCAAATATTGATGCGTTTAAAAAAAAAAAAAAAAAACCCCTGTTGCCCTCCACTCTCTAAATTCACCTAAGCATTAGAAGTTCTCGTCAAAAAAATAAAATAAGCCTAATAACTAGTTTTTGAAGACAGTCTAATTACTTTTAAAATACCTCACTTTTTAAAAACAGTGAAAAACTATCAACTTGCAGAACTGAAGAACAGTTCCATTTTTTGAAGCATAATAAATTGTGCAGCATTTTTGCAACAGCAACAGCAAGTATCAGAAAGGTAGTAAGAAACTGTCCTCAAACCTCAACATAGTGCAATAGAAAAGAAAATTAACTTTCAACTTCAAATTCGATTCTGACCATTAACCAAATAAAACCATGAAATAACAAATCCTGTCATTCAGTAAATTAAAGAGTAATAGTATAGGCTAACACAAACTTTGTTTATAACCCAAATAAGTAAGTGTAATCACTGGAAAGGACCCTGCTTCACCCCAGCAAGGTGGAAACCTAGCGGGTCCAGAGAGTAGGGTGGCAGGAGAGGACGCCCCTCCACGTGGTGACCAGTCACGGGCAGTGGGCCCCACGTGGGTGCCCTTCACAGCCTTCACAGTCCTGCAGCGCTGCCCCGGCACCAGGAAGTCAAGGTACCAGGGTCCAGGCACCCAGGAGGGGAGGTGTGGGCTGAGAACCAGGCCCCAGTACACAGGTTCCTGGAGCACTCTTCCCTTCGAGGGTCAAATATGCAAAACATCTTGGACCTCACACTTCAAAAATGTCTTAGAAACATCAGTTTATAATTCCCAGAGCAAAATAACTGGCAGGAATCAAAGTTCTAGAAACAACTAAAATCACTGCACTTGCAGCTTCAAACAACTCTACATCTCTGACACACATACCTACAATTTAACTGTGTGTGGGGCGGGGGCTTATGGTTTGCTGCAAGTGTTCTAGGCTAACTCCTAAACATCTTTCCTACTTGTAACTTCTCTCCCATCATGCACAAGCTCCAGCATCACTCCATCAGCACAGTGGTGACAACAGAGCAACCTGTGTAACTCAAGAGACAGCTGAGCTGCTGCACCCTCGGGCTGACCTCACTGCTCTGCGCCGTCCTGTTCATTCACCCTGCAGGGCACTCCTCAGGAGCCAACATCTAATGGAGGCCAGGCATTAGGATGGCCCGGCTGCCCCCAGCCCCTCCCAGGAATCACCTGTGGCTATCCTCCTGCTCAAGCATGGGCAGGGCCTGGTAACTGGGTTCTAACAGAGAACATGGCAAAAGGGATGGGATATCCCAGCCAATATCAGGTCATGAACACTATGGCCTGCCCACTCTCCCACTCAGTCACTGGCTCCCTAGAGCTGCCCTACGGACGTCTCCAGCGAGCAGCCTGGAAGCAGATGCCCCTAGCTGAGCCTACAGACAAATACCACAGCCCCAGCCAGCACCCTGTCTGCAGCCTTGTGAGACCCTTGAGGCTGGGGACACAGCTAAGCTGTGCCTAGACGCCTGACCTCAGACAGTGAGATAACTGATGTGGTTTTAAGGTACACTACATTTTGGGGTAACCTGCAGGACAATAATATATAAATAATATAACCATCCAGCGCTTCATACCTTCAAAAATCCAAAAATGAGAAAATAAAGAGCCTAATCAAACTTGAATGCCCAGTTTCACAAGTCTTTTCCAAAACTTCAAAGAAAATTAAGTTTCTTAAAAAGTAAAGTGTAAGTTTAAACAAACGAACAAAATCAGAAGCCAGCACTGAGCAAGAAGGTCCCAAGCGTGGTTACGTCTGACAAATAAAAGTTTCTAGGCTGGACTATTCATGGACTCCATTTAAGATTAGGTCCTATGAAATGTTACACTGAAAATTCAAAGGGGGTTTTTCCTAAGTAACCAAGAAGAGAAGCTATGGCACAAAATGAAAAAGTGAACTGATCATTCAAGCGTCTCCCTTGGGTTTTAGACTCACGCCCCATCCTAACACAGGGCAACTTCTCTGAATGTTCTCCTGCCTGTTGTCCATACAGTGAACGCACTGCACGCTGGCCCCACGCCAGGCAGGCAGTGGCCCCCTGGGCAGCCTCATGTACTGGACCCTCTGGAGCCTTTCCCCAGCCCAAAGGCAGCACGTCTCCATCCCTGCTTTCTAAAGGCCACTGTGGGCAAGATCCGGGTGAGGTCAGATGGTAATGTTTTGGAGAAGCAGAGCCCCCACCCCAGGGTCTCTTCCTGGATTGGAAAAGGTACCTGATGGCTCACCTGACAAACACTGGACCAATGGCCCCCAAACCCTTCCCGCAACCCACATGGCCATTCAGATCCCATCCCTCCTGGAAATTCCTGGACACTGAAAACACCTCCAGCCCTAGAGAATGGGGCCCTTTTGGTGACATCACCGGAGGGCGGGGAGGGTAGAAGTGATCGAAGGTGCCTGACACTGACCAGAGTCCAGGTAAGGAAATGACAGCCCTGGAGCAGAGACTGGGAGAACAGGGTAGGTGACAGCTTCCTGGGTCTGGGGAGGGGCACCCTGCTGGCTCGGGGCATGGAGCCAGTGTGGAGTAGGGGCTCCATCAGTCTCAACCCAGTCTAACCCCAGGGACCAGTCCAGGCAGCAACTGCTGAAGGTCAGAAGGTTTGTAGGGCCCAGGTGCTCAGGGGCCTCACAGAGAGGGCTGGTTTGCACCTGTGGGGCTTACGTGCCCAGGATCCCTGATGCTCCAGACCTTTATAGCAGGTGGGGTCCAGCTGAGTGGATTCTGGGCACTCTGGAAACTGCCCCAGGGCCCAGGCCCCTGGGGGTCCAACCTGGGGTCCCAGCACTTCTCAGAGACCACCCTTGAGGCCTGGGTGCTTCTCAGCGACTCATTCAAGTCGCAGCCTTCCTGGGGGCCTGTCTCCAAGTTTCAGCTCTCATCACAGTCCCGGTCCTGTCTGAGACCCAGCCTTCTTCAGGACTGCCCAGCGTCCAACTCTCCTTCACGACCTACCTGGGTGATCCCTGCAGCCTGTCACAAGACAGAGCCCTCCACGTGGCACAGCCCTAGGGTCCGGGCTCCTGGGAAGGATGGGCTGTCCCCGGGTCCCAGGAGTGCTCACAGGACAGTTTCGAAATCCTGGCCCTACTGGAGACCAGTTCTGGGGTCTCAGTCCTCTCTAGTGGGTTTACTCAAGCCCTGATCTTTCCATGGGCCAGTCCTGGGGTCCAGACCGCCCCCAGGTGACCCATCCTAAGGTCCATGGCTCCTCAGTGACTTGTCCCAGTCCCAGCTGTTCTTAAGTCCCGGCCATCCTCGGTGACCTGTCTCGGGGTCCAGCTGATTCTTGCTGAGTCTTAAGGTCCCAGCCCTCCTCCATGACCCACATCGGGGTTGGGCTCTCTCAGATCTGTCTTGGCGTCCAGTACTTCCTAGTCTTTTCTCAGTGGGTCCTAAGGTCCAGTCCTCCCTGACGACCCATCCTGGGGTTAGACCCTCTGCGGTGGCCCGGCCAGGGGTCCGGTCCTCCCTGGTCCCTCCCCGGTGACCCGTCCTGGGGTCCGGTCCTCCCTGGCCCCTCTGCGGTGGCCCGTCCTGGGGTCCGGTCCTCCCTGGCCCCTCCCCGGTGACCTGTCCAGGGGTCTGGTCCCCCTCAGTGGCCGGTCCTGGGATCCAGTCATCCCCGGTCGCTCCCCGAAGACCCGTCCCGAGGTCGGGCCCTGCCCTAGGTCCGGCCCCCGTGGGTCCGGCCCGGGCCTGGGCCTACCGAGCAGAGTCGGGGCGCCGCAGGCCGGCCCGACGAGGGTGCAGGGGCTCGGGCCGGGGTTCGGAGCCTTCCGGGCCCGGACACGGGCCGAGGCCGCGGCCTGTGGAGCAGGCGCCACGGGCCAGGCCAGGCGGGGCGCGGACTCACTGACCTGCCGTCTCAGCTGCGGGCGAGCTGGGCGCACGCGGGGGCAGCGCGGGCAGGGGGAGGGGGCGCCGCTCCCTCCGGGTCCCCCCCAAGAGCCGGAGAAAAAAACCCGTCCGGAGTTTAAAACAAAGAGGCGGAAATGCCCGAGCGGAGCCGACCGCAGAGTCGGGGGCGCCGCGCCTGGAGCATGCGCGTTGCGCGGCCCGGCTCCCACCCGGCGGCCGGGGCAGGGGCGGGGCCTGGAGGGGGCGGTCTGAGGGCGGGGACAGGGCGGAGCCAGAGGGCGCAGGCGCGTCCGGGCTGGGGAGGCTCGGGCCTGAAGGGGAGAGGGTTGCCGGCCGCGGAACCCTGGACGGGGGCGTGGTGAGAGGTTGTGGGTGGGGACGGAGGGCGGGGTCAGAGGGAGCCTCGGGGCCGGGCTCCGTGCAGAGACCAAGCCGAGTGCGTGAGACGCTCCAGAGGCTGGGGAGGCGGGGCCAGAGATGGGGCGGGGCCTTGAGGGGCGTGGGGGCGGGGCCTGGGAGGGCCGGTGATGGGCGGGGCGGGGTCGAGGGCGGGGCGGAGGCGCGGCTTGCGGAACCCCGGGTCCTGCAGGCAGCTGGCGTTAGGACCCCGCCCCCAGACCTGGGGTTTCCTCCGAGAGAGGCAGTCTCCTGGTATTCTTGTTTTCTTGGGAATCAGCTTCAGGCAGGAACGGGGGCGCCGCGGACAGACAGAAACCCTGCCTCTGGGCTCCCAGACAGTAGGCAGCAAGGCTGACCCCGCCACCCGTCCATGGGTCCGCCTTTCTGCAGGCCCTGCCCTGGAGCTGTAAAGCAGTGATCGTGACGTCCACGCCCTCGTGGGGTCCACACTGCAGTGGGGGGAGAAAATCACAAAGGACAGCGTAAATGTGGTGTCCTGTGGGAAACAAGCCGATTGGGGCAGGCAGCGGATGTCCGGAGATGGTTACCTTAGAGTGAACCGGCACGTAAGGGTCGTGAGGAGCAACGAGCCCTGCAAGTAACCGGTTGGGGGCGGCTAGCACGTGGAGAGTCCAGCCAACCTCAGCCCCCGGGGTGGGAGGAAGTGTGAAGAATGCTTTCCAGAGACCAGGCGAAAGCTAGAGGACACAGAAGTTGGAGATCAGGTCAGATGGAGAGATTCCTGGAGTGTCTGAGCAGAGGGCTCTCTACCTGGGGTTGACCTCCCGCTGCCCTATGTCTGTGGGGGCGGGGCTGGGGCGAGAGGCAGAGCAAGGGAGAGCCAGGGCGCTGCACCAGGTGGGGAGCTGTAGGGCGGGTGGGACTGCTGGGGTAGCTGGCATGAGAGGAGGCAGGGATGGACAGCTGCTGACCATCTGGGGAAAGTGATGTCACCTGACCCCCAACTGGGACTGCCCTGAGGCTGGAGGCTACGGGAGTGCAGCGGGAGCTTGCAGCATCTCGAGATGATGAGATGGTTAAGGGAGTGAGTGAGGACGAGGGGCCAAGTCCCCTGCAGCCCTCCCGGTGGAGATACTAGGGAGTCCAGGAGGAGCCAGTGAGAAAGAACCCTTTTAGGAGGTCTGGCAGACTGAGGAGGAGGCCCCCACAAGTGAGTGTTGTGATTTGGCTGGTGACGGGATGAGGTTGGTGAGGCACCTCTGCGGCCGTGGCCAGTGCAGTGTGGGCACATTGTTGGGGAAAGCATTGCTTAACGGAAGAGGGCAAAGAAAGACAAATTTTCAAGGCTATAGACTGAAGCCACGAGTGGAGTTTGGGTGCCAGAAGGAAAAGACAGTTTACTGCCTCAGGGGTGGTGACTGGATACAAGGGGACAGTGACCACGCTGCAGGAGGAGAAAGCCGTTTACTACCTTGGTGGCGGTGATTGGGTACAAGGGTGGAGAGACCACACTGTGTGTGCAGAAGACAGCGTACCACCTCAGTGGTGACTGGGTACAAGGGGACAGTGACCACAAAGTGTGAGGAGAAGGGAGTTTACTACCTCAGTGGTGGTGGCTGGATAGAAGAGGAGAGTGACCATTCTGCATGAGGAGAAGACAGTTTACTTCCTCCGTGGTGGTGACTGGGTAGAAGGGGAGAGTGACCACGAAGTGTGAGGAGGAGACAGTTTACTACCTTAGTGTTAGTGACTGGGGACGAGGGGATCAGGGCTCAGTGCGTGCGAAGACAGTGTGGTACCTCGGTGGTGGTGACTGGGTATGAGGGCAGAGTGACATGCTCTATGAACCCCAGTCCCCACCTAGGACTGGGGACTAGGTGTGGGGGCATTTGGCAGCGCTTCACATGGGGGTGGTCCACACCCTGCGCCAGTGCATGGTCTATTCTAGATGCTTCTGTTTTCCAAGAAATGGGAGCTCAGTTGACCCAGGTTGGAAGAGGAGGCCCAAGGGACAGCAGACTGGGGTCAGCCCTGGACTTAGGGGAGGTGACTCCAACAAGTCATCTGACAGCCCTCTGACACTGAGGCCACCTGTCTGCAAGTCGGGGAGGGCCAGTAACAGGCATATGAGGCACAGCAACAGTTCCAAATTTGTTCCAGGCCTGGGGTCTCTTGCTGGGGGTGCAGACCAGGCCTCTGGACTGCCCACCTGTTCTCCAGGGTAGCCTCCTTGATAACAACAGCCCAGACCTTGACCTGAACCCTGAGCTCTGGTGCCTAGCTGCCCAGCCACATCTCTGCTGCAATATCTGAGAAGCTCAGGCTCTGATGGCAGAAGGGCCACTCCTGACCTTCCCACAGCCCCTTCGCAGGTGAGCTCCTTCCTGCCACCCCTACATGTGTCAGTGGACCCCTCAGAATCTACTGCAGCTCCCCAACTCCACCCTGTTCCAAGGCCATTGGCTTTGCCAATTGGTGTATCACCTCAGGACTGGCCTTCTGCTTCTTTCTTTGGGACCCAAATCTAGTCTCAACATGAAATGGTAAATCTCATAACACGTATAGCTGCAGAATGTCCCTCCTCTGCCCCAACCAGGGGCCTCACTCAGAGCCAAAGCACAAGAGCAGAGGTCATGGGGCCTGAGGACACCTAGAGTGATGGACCTGTGTGTTGTGTTGATGGTGGTGATAAGCTCCTGAGTGTGCACATAGGTCACAGCTCACTGACGTGTGTGGGTTACACTGTGTGGTTATACATCAACAGAGCAGAATAGAAAGAAGGAACCAGAAGTCAGGACACAAGCAGAGAGAAGAGACCCCCATCCCACCTCGCCCATGCCTCCTCTTTCCCCAGAGGTGAGTGGTCTTCTCTCCTCTGCCTCCCAGCCACCTCCAGAGATACCCATCCTCCACACCCACCCGGCCCCCACCCCCGCCCGCTCCCCTCCTTTTGAATGTCCTCTTCTTCCCTGATGGACCTTTCCAGTGAGGCCATCTGTCTGATCAACAGAACAGAATGACATGTGCTCTCTCGACGTGTTTTTTTCTGCTTATCTTTGTAACATGACTCCTCAGGAGAGCCGTCTACACTGGCCCACCCAATTTCCCTTCCTGTTTGGTCTCTTAACCCTGCAGGCTTCTGCCCTCCACCAGAAAAACACTCTGGCCCAGGTCACCCCAGGTTCTGTGAGCTGCGTCTGCCATCACCTCTGACCCGCCATGCTGTTCTCTGCTCCTAGAAGCTCAGCCCCTCGGCTGGCTGTCCGTGTTCTGCCCTCTAACTGGCAGCTTCTCGGACCCTGGCCATCCTCGTCTCCTCTCTCTGCGGCCACACCGGCCAGTGCTTTCACTCTGCCCCATGCTCTTGAGCTCTGTCCCGATGCGAGTGACCCTCCTGGGCTTGTGTGCCACCGTGTCCCTCGGTGACTGCAGGTGGCGAGTTTCCCCATCTTGACCAGCAGGGCTCCATCCTTTCTGCTACTGGCACACAAGAACCTGGGCTCATACCTGACTCCTCCGGTGCTGTTTCCCCACATCTGGCTCATAAGGAGGCCCTGTCAGCTGTGTCTGCACATGTGCCTGATGCAGCCGCGGCTCTCAGCCTCCGCAGCTCCTGGCCTGGGCCTACCTGTCCTGTCTAGGTGGCTGCCATACCCCACCACCCCTAGTCTCTCCTGGACAGAGCAGCCAACGAGCTGACCCTCAGCGTCTAGGTCAGAGTGCACCAGGCATCCCCTCAGCCGCAATCACTGCTCCAGTTCCCAGAGGTCCTGCCTCGGGCCTGGGCCCTGCCTTGACTCTGGCCTGGCCTCCTTGGCCCTCCGGGACGTGCTGGGCCCTCACACCTCAAAGGCCATGGCTGAGCTGCTCCCAGGCCTGAGTGGCACTCTGGCCAACCACAGGGCTCCTCCTGCCCTCAGACCTGTGCTCGGATATCTCCGAGGCCTCTCTCGACCAATCTGGCGACAGAAACACAGCACTTGCCAACTTATCTTGTTGGCAAGAATCTCCTCTCAGTATTGCTGGTGGCAACAAAGAGGGATTGACAGCATTCGGCACAGCGATGTGGGCATCACCCTTTGGCTCAGAGTCCCCAGGTAGGAAAGCGCCCTAAAGACACACGGTGTGTGCACGCCCTCAGTCACTTTGGTGGCGTCCGACTCTTTGTGACTCTATGGACTTATACCTGCCAGGCTTCTCTGTCCTTGGGGTTTCCCAGGCAAAAATACTGGAGTGGGTTTCCCTGTCTTTCTTTAGGGAACCTTCCCAATTCAGAGATTGAATCTGTGTCTCCTGCATTGCAGTGGGATTCTTTACCCACTGAGCCACCTGGGAAGTCCCAAAGATACAAAGTACAAAAGATATAACAGGGCTGCTAACTGCAATATAATTTATAACAGAAAAGCTGGAACAGTCCATAGGTATGGATCCCAAGTACTTAATAAACCACTGACCCTCTACACAGGGGTTCTTGCATCTGTAATAAGGGTGCAGACACCTGTGCATGCTATCACGGGGTTGCCTCCAGGATGGTGTCCAGGGCACAGCATTAAGGTGGCCAAGCAGGAGGAAAGGGTACCTAGACTGTGGGGGTTACTGCATGTTCCACGTTCTTGTCTGGGCTAGAAATCTGTGAAGATGGTGGCAGCAGCGGGACTTCGATCTCCCTGGACTCCTCATAAAACACAGGGAGGTGCAGCAGCCCAGCAGCGATCAGGTGGCCAACACTGACCCCAAGGCTCTATGACAAGCAGGGAGAGACAACCTCCTGCCTTGATTCCTGAGGTCAGCATGTGTGTGGAGGGACTGAGGTCACCCTCCCACCAGAGACAACTGAAAACTGGGCCACACCAGGCAGTGCAGGCCGTGACCCGAGAAATGGACAAGTGGGGCAAGCCAGGGTTCGGAGGCCAGGGTGCCGAGGCTGTGGGGAGGGCACAGGAGAGGAGGGCCTTGCAGAGGGGTGCTCCAGAGCTGGGTGGAGAGCCTGAGTCCTGGGCTGAGCCCTGATAGGGATGTACATGGAGGAAGCTGTCTGGGGATGCACAGAAGCTCTGAGAGGTACCGAGACAGATGTTCTGGGAGTTCATGACAGGGGGGCATGTCCCACCAGTCCAGGAGCCCTTGTGGGCCAGGCCCCAGGCCAGATGACCCAACCCTTAGCAGGAAGGCAGCCCCCCACCAGCCTACGGTGGAGATGCATGGAGGGAACAACAGGGTGTCCAGAGTCTGACCTTGCCTAGGACAAAGCACAGGCAGGAAGCACTCCACAAGAACAGTGTCTTGGGTCAGGTCCAGCAGACTTGCCAGCAAGCAGAGGAGAATGCCAGTCACCGGGGCCAATGTACAGCTACTGCCAATGCCAGAACCAGAAAACAGACACTACAATGGATTTTATACCCTAGCCATGTGTTCAAAGGCAGGGAGGTGGCTGGGCACTCTTGGGCACGGGTCAGGAAGTGAAGGGGACCAGAAAGCAAAGGCGTGGCCCAGACCCCTGTGGACAGGAGCCAGGAGCCACATGTGGGCCACTGAGCATCGAAAAGAAGCAGAGCAGCAACGGGTGACGATACCCAAACCACGGATACATGATGCTACTTAAAAACCCAGAGTGGCAGCAATGTAGGGCCCTGAGGAGCCAGCTCATAATTTTCAAACCTGATGGATGATGGGAGAAAATCAGTTATCCTCCTGGCCTTGCATACAAACTGCATCTCAAGGTAACCAAACACCTGATGAGGGATCAGTTTTCTTTGTGAATATCCCAGCTGATAAATGAAGAAGTACAGAGTTAAAATACTATCATTTCCCAGCCCTAATGGGAATGCCTCCACAAACTACCATACAACTGCATTCATTTCACATGCTAGCAAAGTAATGCTCAAGAGCCTTTAAGACTGGCTTCAACAGTATGTGAACTGAGAACTTCTAGATGTAAAAGCTGGATTTAGAAAAGGCAGAGGAACCAGCGATCAAATTGCCAAAATCTGTTATATCACAGAAACAGCAAGGGAGTTCCAGAAAAATATCTACTTCTGCTTCGCTGACTATGTCGTGCCATGCTAAGCTGCTTCAGTCGTGTGTAGCCCTATGGACTGCAGCCGCCAAGCTCCTCTGTCCATGGGATTCTCCAGGCAAGAATACTAGAGTGGATTGCCATTCCCTTCTCCAGGGGATCTTCCTGACCCAGGGATCAAACCGATGTGTTTTAACGTCTAACCTGCAATACAGGAGACAGAGATTCTATCTCTGAGTCGAGAAGATTCCCTGGCGAAGGATAGGGAAACCCACTCCAGTATTTTTGCCTGGGAAACTCCATGGAGAGAGAAGCCTGGTGGGCTACAGTCCATAGGGTCACAAAGTTATGACCAATCTAGACAGCATATTAAAAAGCAGAGACATTACTTTGCCAACAAAGGTCCGTCTAGTCAAGGCTATGGTTTTTCCAGTGGTCATGTATGGTTGTGAGAGTTAGACCGTAAAGAAAGCTGAGCACCAAAGAATTGATACTTTTGAACTGCGGTGTTGGAGAAGACTCTTGAGTCCCTTGGACTGCAAGGAGAGCCAATAAGCCCTTTCTAAAGGAAATCAGTCCTGAATATTCATTGGAAGGACTGATGCTAAAGCTGAAGCTCCAATACTTTGGCCACCTGATGCAAAGAACTGACTCATTGGACATGACTCTGATGCTGGGAAAGATTGAAGGCGGGAGGAGAAGGGGAAGGCAGAGGATGAGATGGTTAGATAGCATCACATTCGATGGACATGAGGTTGAGCAAGCTCTGGGAGTTGGTGATGGGCAGGAAATCCTGGCGTGCTACAGTCTGTGTGGTCACAGAGTCGGACATGACTGAGTGACTGAACTAAACTGAAGACAGTCAAAAGTTTTGGGCTTCCCAGGTGGCGCTAGTGGTAAAGAAACCACCACCCAATGCTGTTCAGTTCAGTTCAGTCGCTCAGTCATGTCCGACTCTTTGCGACCCCATGGACTGCAGCACGCCACGCCTCCCTGTCCATCACCGACTCCCAGAGTTCACCTAAACTCATGTCCGTTGAGTTGGTGATGCCATCCAACCATCTCATTCTCTGTCATCCACTTCTCCTGCCCTCAATCTTTCCCAGCATCAGGGTCTTTTCCAATGAGTCAACTCTTCGAATCAGGTGGCCAAACTATGGGAGCTTCAGCTTCAGCATCAGTCCTTCCAATGAGTATTCAGGACTGATTTCCTTTAGGATTGACTGGTTTGATCTCCTTGCAGTCCAAGGGGCTCTCAAGAGTCTTTTAGAACCACAGTTCATAAGCATCAATTCTTCGGTGCTCAGCTTTCTTTATAGTGCAACTCTCGCATCCGTACATGACTACTGGAAAAACAATAGCCTTGACTAGATGGACCTTTGTTGACAAAGTAATGTCTCTGCTTTTTAATATGCTGTCTAGGTTGGTCATAGCTTTTCTTCCAAGGAACAAGCATCTTTTAATTTCATGGCTGTGGTCACCATCTGCAGTGATTTTGGAGACCCCCCAAAATAAAGTCTCTCACTGTTTCCATTGTTTCCTGCTATTTGCCATGAAGTGATGGGACCGGATGCCATGATCTTAGTTTTTTGAATGTTGAGTTTCAAGCCAGCTTTTCCACGCTCCTCTTTCACTTTCATCAAGAGGCTCTTCAGTTCCTCTTTACTTTCTGCCATAAGGGTGTTGTCATGTGCATATCTGAGGCTATTGATATTTCTTCCAGCAATCTTGATTGCAGCATGGGCTTAATCCAGCCCAGCGTTTTGCATGATGTACTCTGCATAGAAGTTAAATAGGCAGGGTAACAATATACAGGCTTGACATACCCCCTTCCCAATTTGAAATCAGTCCATTGTTCCCTGTCTGGATCACAACACACTGTGGAAAATTCTTAAAGAAATGGGAGTACTAGACCACCTTACCTGCCTCCTGAGAAACTTGTATGCAGTTGAGGAAGCAACAGTTAGAACCAGACGGATGATACCACTCTAATGGCAGAAAGTGAGGAGGAACTGAAAAGCCTCTTGGGGGTGAAAGAGGAGAGTGAAAAAGCTGGTTTAAAACTCAACATTCAAAGAACAAAGATCATGGCATCTGGTCCTATTGCTTCATGGCAAACAGATGGAAGAAAAAGTGGAAACAGTATTATTTTATATTCATGAACTCCAAAATGGACAGTGATTGGAGGCACAAAATTAAAGGATGCTTGCTCCTTGGAAGAAGAGCTATGACAAACCTAGACAGCATATTAAAAATCAGAGACATCACTGTGCCGACAAAGATCCAAACAGTCAAAGCTATGGTTTTTCCAGTAGTCATGTATATATGTGAGAGCTGGACTGTAAAGAAGGCTGAGCACCAAAGAATTGATGCTGTTGAACTGTGGTGCTGGAGAAGACTCTTGAGTCCCTTGGACTGCCAGGTGATCAAACCAGTCCATCCTAAAGGAAATCAGTCCTGAATATTCATTGGAAGGATTTCCAGTACTTTGGCCATGTTATGTGAATAACTGACTCACTGGAAAAAAACCCTTTTGCTGGAAAAGATTGAGGACAGGAGGAGAAGGGGACGACAGAGGATGAGATAGTTGAATGGCATCATTGACTCAATGAACATGAGTTTGAGCAAACTCCAGGAGATAATGAAGGACAGGGAAACCTGGCGTGCTGCAGTCCATGGGGTCACAAAGAGTCTGACATGACTTAGTGATTGAACAACAATAGCAGTGGGAATGCCAACCTAAAAGAGAGGTGGCCAGACATCTGTGCCTCCTGATCAAAGGCAGTGCCACCTAAAAAACCCAACCTTAATCCAACTGCAACAGGTGTTCTGTGCCTCACCGCACGCCCGTGTGCCCACTGCTGACCACCCCCGTGGGCACACTCAAGTGGGCAGCATAATCTGTCCAGTCTCTGTCCCAGGGCATCTCCAGCAAGGGGGAAGAGGAGCCCCTGTGATCTCCTGAGAGGGGGTGGTGGGGCGTCAGTGGGGCTACACCTTTGGGAGTCGAAGTTTGAAATGGGCAAAAGACCTGAAAAAACACCTCACCAAGTGACTTACCAGTGGCAAACAAGCATGTGAAAAGATAGACCACATCATACGTCATCAGGGAAATGCGAACCAAAACAACATTCTGGTACCACTGCACACCTAATAGAACGGCCAAAACCCAGAACACCGACAACACCAAATGCTGGTGAGTACATGGCCTACCAGCAACTCTCATCACTGCTGGTGGGGATGCAAAATGTTGCAGTCATGTTGGAACATACTGTGACAATTTCTTAGAAAATAAAGCTTTTCTTGCCATTAGATTCAATAGTCGTGCTCTTTGGTATTTACCCAAAGGAGTTGAAAATTGCACAGAAATATTTATAGCAGCTTTAATGATAGTTGCCCAAACTGGACGCAAGCAAAATGTCCTCAGTAAATGGATAAACTGTGGTCCATCCAGACAATGAAATATTACTCAGCATTAAAAAGAAATGAGTTATCAAGCCATAAAAAGAAATGCAGATTCTTTACTCTCTGAGCCACCCTGAAAAGACATGGAGAAACCTTAAATGTGTATTTCTAAGTGAAAGATGCCAGTGGTAAAGGCTACATACTATATGATTACAACTTTATTACATTCTGGAAAAGGCAAAACTGTGGAGATAAAGGATGAGAGTTTGCCAGGGGTCTGGGTGGGGAGGGGCAAGCAGGTGGAGCACAGACGGCCTTCAGGGCAGTGAGGCAGCTCCGTGTGAGACTGTGAGGGTGGACACGTCATCACACATGTGTCAGACCCACAGAAGGTAAGCTGTGTCAGCTACGAACTTTACGTAGTATCGATACATACCAGTACATGCCAGTGTATCGATATTGGCTCAACAATTATAACAAACATGCTGATGTTAATAACAGGGGACGTAATGTGTGGGGGCTGGAAGACAGGGGACATGTGGGAACTCTGTACTTTGTGACTAGTTTTTCTGTAAACCTAAGTCTGCTCTAAAAAGTATAGTGTGTTAATTAAAAACAAATTACTAATCAATGTAATGAAAGAGTATGATACTTATATCCTGAAAACTAGGAAACACTTTTGAAGGAAATTGAAGAAGATCTGAATAAATGGGGAGACATCCATGTTCAGGGATCAGAGACAAAGTTGTTAAGATGTGAATGTTCTCACAGCTAATCTACAACCTATGTCAAAACCCAGATGACTTCCCCACGGATATTGATAATGTGATCCTAAAAATGTGTGTGGAAACTGACAAGACCCAGAATAGCCAAAACAATCTCGAAAAAGAAGAACAAAGTTAGAGTACTCCCATTTCCTGATTTCAAAATTTACTACGAAGCTACAGTAATCAAGACAGTTAGTACTGGCGTAAGGTCAGAAATCCAGATCAATGGACTAGAACTGAGAGTCCAAAAATGAGCCCTCACATTGGTCAACTGGTTTTCAAAAAGGATGCCAAGACAAGTTAATGGAGAAAGCATAGTCTTTTTAAGAAATGGCTCTGGGAAAACTGAATATTCACATGCAAAAGAATGAAATTGGACTGCTGGTCAACTGGTTTTCAAAAAGGATGCCAAGACAAGTTAATGGAGAAAGCATAGTCTTTTTAAGAAATGGCTCTGGGAAAACTGAATATTCACATGCAAAAGAATGAAATTGGACTGCTACTGCATATGTATATTAAAAAAATCAGCTCAAAGGCACTAAAGGCCTAAATGCGAGAGTTCACTTTTAAACTCTTAGAAGAAAGCATGGGTATAAATCCTGGATTAGGCAATGGTTTCTTAGACAGGATACAGGCACAAACAACACAAGGAAGAATGGATAAGTTGAATATCATCAAAATGAAAGACATATGTATTTCAAAGGACACCATTAGGAAAGTGAAGAGAAACTCAAAATTTTGCAAATCATAATCTGATCAGAGATTTGTACCTAGAACACATAAACAATACGTAGGAGGACTTCCCTGGTGGTACAGTGGACAGGACTCTGCCTGCCAGTGCAGGGGACCCAGGTAGATACTGGTCTGGGAAGATCCCACATGCCACAGGGAGCTAATCCCGTATGCAGTAACCATTGGGTCCACCTGCCGCAACTATTAAAGCCCATAAGCTCATGTGTTTCCTTCCGGTGCTCCGCAACAAGAAAAGCCACCACAATGAGAAGCCCACATACTGCAATGAAGAGTAGGCCCTGCTCCCTGCAGCTATAGAAAGCCTGCACATAGCAACAAAGACCCAGCACAACCAAAAATAAATAAATAAATAACAAAAAATCTTCCTCAAAAAAAGAATATGTAAGAATACAAACAATGCATAAACACTTATAACTCAACAATAAAAAGACAAACACTCAATTAAAAAATGAACAAATTATCTGAATAGATATTTCTCTAAAGAAGATACACAATTGGCCAATAAGCACATGCAAAGATGCTTAACATCATTAGCCTATAGGGAAATACAAGCCAAAACCACAGATACCACTTCTCACCTGCTAGAATGGCTAGGGTCAGAGGGACAGGCAAGGGACTAACCTGGTGGTCTGGTGGTTAAGACTCCATGCTTCCAATGTAGGAAGGGGAGGGGTTCTATCCCTAGTCAGGGAACTAAGATCCCACATGCTGTGTGGTGAGGCCAAAAAGAGAAAGACAGGCAAAACAAGTGTTGCCAAGGATGTAAAGAAATTGGAATCCTCAGGCACTGTTGATGGGAATGTAAAATGGTGCAGCCACTTTGGAAAACAGTCTTGCACTTCCTCAAAAAAAATTAAACGTGAAGTTAGCATATGACCCAGCAGTTCCACACCTAGGAACAGATCCAAGAGAAATGAAAACAAATGTTGGCCCCAAACTGGCATATAAGTGTCTATTATTGATAAAAGTCTCAAGGTGGAAACAGTCCAATTCCATCACCTGATGAATTGATAATGTGGTAAATCCATATAATGAATGAAATACTATTTGACAATAAAAAGAAAGGAAGAACTAACATGCAGAAACATAGATGAACCTCGAAAACATTACTCTCAGTGAACAGGGCAGTCACAAAAGACACTTGTTGTTGGTGTTTAGTTGCGAAGTCCTGTCCAAGTCTCTGTGATCCCATGGACTGCAGCACGCCAGGCTTCCCTGTCCTCCATCATCTCCTGGAGTTCACTCAAACTCATGTCCATTGAGTTGATGATGCTATCCAACCATCTCTTCCACTGTTGTCCTCTTCTCCTGTCTTCAATCTTTCCCAGCATCAGGGTCTTTTCCAATGAGTCAGTTCTTTGCATCAGGTGGCCAAAGTATTGGAGCTTTGACTTCAGCATCAGTCCTTCCAATGAATATTCAGGGTTGATTTCCTTTAAGATGGACTGGTTGGATCTCCTTACAGTTCGAGAGACCTTAAGAGTCTTCTCAGCACTACAGTTCAAAAGCATCAATTCTTTGGCGCTCAACCTTCTTTATGGTCCAGCTCTTACATCTATACATGACTACTGGGAAAAAATAGCTTTGACTATACGGACCTTTGTCAGCAAAGTGTTGTCACTGCTTTTTAATATGCTGTCTAGGTTGGTCATAGCTTTCCTTCCAAGAAGCAAGCGTTCTTTAATTTTGTGGCTACAATCACCATCCACAGTCATTTTTGGAGCCAAAGGAAATAAAATCTATCACTGTCTCCACTTTTCCTTCATCTATTTGCCATGAAGCAATGGGACCAGAAGCCATGATCTTAGTTCTTTCAATGTTGAGTTATAAGCCAGCTTTTTCACTCTCCTCTTTCACCCTCATCAAGAGACTCTTTAGTTCCTCCTCACTTTCTGCCATAAGGGTGGTGTCATCTGCATATCTGAGGTTGTTGACATTTCTCCTGGAAATCTGGATTCCAGTTTGTGATTCATCCAGCCTGGGGTATTTCACATGATGTACTCTGCATGTAATTTAAATAAGCAGGGTGACAATATTCAGCCTTGTCATACTCCCTTCCTGATTTTGAACCAGTCAGTTGTTCCATGTCTGGTTCTAACTGTTGCTTCTTGACCTGAATATAGGTTTCTCAGAAGGCAGGCAAGGTGGTCTGGTACTCCCATCTCTTTCAGAATTTTCTACAGTTTGTTGTGATAGACACAGTCAAAGGCTTTAGCACAATCAATGAAGCAGAAATAGATGTTTTTTCTGGAATTCCCTTGCTTTCTCTATGATCCAACAAACATTGGCAATTCGATCTCTGGTTCCTCTGACTTTCCTAAATCCAGCTTGTATATCTGGAAGTTCTTGGTTCAAGTACTGCTGAAGCCTGGCTTGAGAGATTTGGGGCATAACCTTGTTAGCATGTGAAATAAGCACACTTGGGCAGTAGTTTGAATATCCTTTGGCATTGCCCTTCTTTGGGATTGGAATGAAAACCGACCTTTTCCAGTCCTGTGGCCACTGCTGAGTTTTCCAAATTTGTTGACATACTGCATGCAGCACTTTTTTGCATGCAGCACTTTAACAGCATCATCTTTTCAAATTTGAAATAACTCAGCTGGAGTTTCATTGCCTCCTCTAGCTTTGCTTATAGTAATGCTTGCTAAGGCTCACTTGTCTTCATTTACAGGATGTCTGGCTCTAGATGAGTGACCACAACATTGTGGTTATCCAGGTCATTAAGACTTTTCTTGTATAGTTCTTCTGGTTACTCTTGTCACCTCTTCTTAATCTTTTCTACTTCTGTTAGGTCCTTACCATTTCTGTCCTTTATTGTGCCCATCCTTACTTGGAATGTTCCCTTGATATCTCCAATTTTCTTGAATAGCTCTCTAGTCTTTCCCATTCTATTATTTTCCTCTATTTCTTTGCATTCTTCATTTAAGAAGGTCTTCTTATGTCTCCTTGCTATTTTCTGGAACTCTGCATTCAGTTGGGTGTATCTTTCCCTTTCCCGCTTACTTTTAACTTCTCTTCTTTCCTTAACTATTTGTCAAACCTCCGCAGATAACCACTTTGTCTTCTTGCATTTCTTTCTCCTTGTGATGGTTTTGTTCACTGCCTCCTGTACAGTGTTAACAAACCTCTGTCCATAGTTCTTCCAGCACTTTGTCTACTGGATCTAATCCCTTGAGTCTACTCATCACCTCCACCATATAATCATAAGGGATTTGATTTAGGTCATACCTGAATGGCCTAGTCGTTCTCCCTACTTTCTTCAATTTAAGTCTGAGTTTTGCAATAAGGAGTTCATGATCTGAGCCACAGTCAGCTCTAGGTCCTGTTTCTGCTGACTGTATAGAGCTTCTCCATCTTCAGCCGCAAAAAAATATAATCAGTCTGATTTCAGTATTGACTACCTGGTGATGTCTGTGTGAGGGTTGTCTCTTGTATTGTTGGAAGGTGTTTGCTATGACCAGTGTGTTCTCTTGACAAAACTCTGTTAACCTTTGCCCTGCTTTGTTCTGTACTCCAAGGATAAACTTGCCTGTAACTCCAGGTATCTCTTGACTTCCTACTATTTGCATTTCAATTCCCTATGATGAAAAAGACATCTTTTTTTGGTGTTAATCCTAGAAGGTATTGTAGTGCTTCATAGAAGTGGTCAAATTCAGCTTCTTTGGCATTAGTGGTTTGGGTGTAGACTTGGATTACTGTAATGTTGAATGGTTTGCCTTGGAAATGAATTGAGATCATTCTGCCATTTTTCATGTTGCACCAACTACTGCATTTCAGACTCTTATGTTGAGTATGAAGTGAAGTGAAGAAGAACTAAAGACCCTTTTGATGAAAGTGAAAGAAGAGAGTGAAAAAGTTGGCTTCAAGTTCAACATTCAGAAAACTAAGATCATGGCATCTGGTCCCATCACTTCATGGCAAATAGATGGGGAAACAGTGGAAACAGTGGCTGACTTTATTTTGGGGTGCTCCAAAATCATTGCAGATGGTGACTGCAGCCATGAAATTAAAAGACGCGTACTCCTGGGAAGGAAAGTTATGACCAACCTAGACAGCATATTAAAAAACAGAGGCATTACTTGCCATCTAGTCAAGGCTATGGTTTTTCCAGTAGTCATGTATGGATGTGAGAGTTGCACTATAAAGAAAGCTGATCATCGAAGAATTGATGCTTTTGAACTGTGGTGTTGGAGAAGACTCTTGAGAGTCCATTGAACTGCAAGGAGATCCAACCAGTCCATCCTAAAGGAGATCAGTCCTGGGTGTTCATTGGAGGGACTGATGTTGAAGCTGAAACTCCAATACTTTGGCCACCTGATTCAAAGAGCTGGCTCATTTGAAAAGACCCTGATGCTGGGAAAGATTGAGGGCAGGAGGAGAAGGGGATGACAGAGGATGAGATGGTTGGGTGGCATCACCAACTCAATGGACATGGGTAGACTCTGGGCATTGGTGATGGACAGGGAGGCCTGGCGTGCTGTGGTTCATGGTTCATGCGGTCGCAAAGAGTTGGACACGACTGAGTGACTGAACTGAGCTGAACTGTTGATTATGAGGGCTACTTCATTTCTTCTGAGGGATACTTGCCCACAGTAGTTGATATAATGGTCATCTGAATTAAATTAGCCTATTCCCACCCATTTTAGTTAACGGATGCCTAAGATGTTGGTGTTCACTTTTGCCTTTTTCTGCTTGGCCACGTCCCGTGTACCTTGACTGAGGGACCTGACGTTCCAGGTTCCTATGCAATATTGTTCTTTGCAGCATCGGACTGTACTTTCACCACCAGACACATCCACAACTGAACATCATTTCCACTTTGGCCCAGCTTCCTCATTCTTTCTGAAGCTATTAGTAGTTGCCCTCTGCTCTTCTCCAGTAGCATATTGGACACCTTCTGACCTGGGGTACTCATCTTTCCATGTCATATCTTCTTACCTTTTCATGCTGTTCTTGGGTTTCTTACGGCAAGAATACTGGAGTGGTTTGCCATTCCCTCCTCCAGTGGACCATGTTTTGTCAGAACTCTCCACCATGGCCCGTCCGTCTTGGGTGGCCCTACATGACATGGCTCAGAGCTTCATTCAGTTACACAAGCCCCTTCACCATGACAAGGCCGTGTTCCATGATGGGAGTATTAATAAAGCTGTTATTTCATAAACAGGATTACAAAAGAAAGTACTAAATATTTAGAACTGATAGAAATTAAAGTGCTACATGTTTATCTCCATGGTAAAAATATTAAATTAGATAACATGCCACAAATACTCACACAGATTTACATAAATGACCATCTCACACAATACACAAAACAGTTATATATCCATCTCAGAAACACATAATGAAAGGTTAAATACCCTCTCCCACCATATATATAAAAAATGAAAACTTTATTTCATTTGAGTGTGTGTTAGTCACTCAGTCGTGTCCAACTCTTTGTGACCCCATGGACTGTAGCCTGCCAGGCTACTCTGTCCATGGGATTTCCCAGGCAAGAATTCTGGAGTGGGTTGCCAGTTCCTTCTCCATCTTTATTTCATATCATATACAAAATATTAAACATTGAATTACAGCACACACTCAAAAAGATACCATTTCCAATGTACCAGAAAGTTTGATAACTGTCTCATACAAAACACAAAACATCACGCCATACAATGGACAGAAAAATGAGTATGAATTTCAGTCATATAGAGAGAAAAGTTAGACATCCACCTCACACTTCAAGCAAATAAATTAGTCACTCACATACACATACATACACACCCCCCATACTTTTCCAACTCAGAACATCATGCTAAAATATTCATCACACCATATCCACACTAAGAAAATTAGATATCCATCTATAAATATTTTTAAAAAATAGATCCTAGCAGCTCTCCATGAAAATCTCTGTTTCTGCATGGTCCAGGCACTCAGAGCAAGATCATTTGCAGCCAAGTCAGGAAGGTCCATCTCAGAGGCAATCCAAGGTAGACAGGAATGTCCCCTCCAGGGGAAGATCTGCTTACATTCCAGAGTAAATGAACATTTCTCTCTGTCTGGAAGGCAGGATGGGAGGTCCCCAAGTAGTCCCATAAGAGATCAGAGTTCCTAATTTCAAGGTTCTTCTGAAACACACATCTCTGCATGCCAGTGGGGAGGAGCTAGAGGAGCTGGTCTGGGCGTTACCGCTGCTGCAAAGAGCTAACACTCTTGCCTCTGACCCAGGTGTTGCTCCCACAGACGGGAGACCGTGCTGGGTCACCCTGTTAGCCGCAGGGGGAGCTGTCTCAGACCCTTCACCATTTCTGACCTAACTGTTCACTTGACATCAAATAATGAGATGCCCATTTTTTCCATTCAGTACTATATACACACAAAAGACAGAACCCATCTCACACCTCACACACCTTGGTAGCTGCTAACCATGCAGCCTTACATAACACGCCGTGCACACACACTGGATACCATCTCACACCAGATGCACTGAATAGGTGGGCATCTGGCCATGCATGGCATCACTTACCTGCTTCCCTCTCCCCCTCCCTCTCTCTCTCTGCCCGCTCCAACATGATACGACCACACCATGCACACACAAAAAGTTGCCCGTCTTGTACAGACACATACAAAAGTGAGAAAGCGAGCTCCTATTTTTTCAGCAGGCTGAATGGTCCTGGGAAGCACAGGTGGGGGGCCCCAGGGTCCTCTGTGGGAAGGGCTGGCAAGCTGGGTCCCAGAGACTTTTGCCAGGACTTTGGGGTGTGTGTGACCCTGTGCTGACCTCCCCCAGCTACACTGGAGAGAGACCAGGGGCAGATGGGGGGTGGGCCCTGAGGGCTTCTTTCTGGGCAGTCAGAGCCTTTCTGCATTTAAGTAAATAAGCTCATGTTCCAGGGCAATTTTGTCAAAAGTTCTCAGCAGACAGACCCCTGCTCAGCCTCCCACACGGAAGTCACTGTCCTTTTGAGGAGCTGGAGAATCCGGATTCTGATTTGCTTACTCAGTCCCTGCCAGGGTGGTACCTAGGTGTGTGGTGTTAGGGTGTGTGTGCAGCAGGGGCTCAGACTCCAGGAGAGGGGACGCTGTGCTTCAGGACCAGATGGTCTGGTGGGTCCTGCCCCATTGGTGAACTCGTGGGCCCCCGTGGAGAACCTGCCAGGCAGGCTAGGGCCTGGAGATGCAGGGGCTGCCGTGGGGGACACAGGGAGAAAATGCACCCACCCCCACCCAGTCTCCTCGGTCACAGCCACCTGCTGGCCCCATCGCCTCCAGGGCTTTGGGTGTGGACAGACTGGTTCCTGCCCTCCTATAGCTGGCAGTCTCCTGAGGGGAGAAGATAAAAACCAAGTAAACCCCAAACAAACAAGATGGGGCAACTCATGGGCAACTCATCGTGTAACACAAGATCTCTTCCCTGATATTATTATGCTGCCTTTGCTCTAGTCTTGGCATAGACCCCTTCAGTTGCCTAATTATGAGCAAGAGACAGTTTAAGAAAGACATGCTGGCCTGGAGAAGCTTCAGTGAATGGCTGTGTGGGATGCTGATAGGAGTCTGTCTTTGATTCAGAAAAGAAACGGAAACTCAGTTTTGGTCATAATTCTGTGTGTTGAATGTTATTTTAAATAAGCATTTCTAGATAATTTTCAGAAGTGGCATGAAAGGTGGGTTTGTGTGGAGATCAAAGGGTGTGTACTTTCAAGACGTGATGGCTCCAGAGCTGTGTACCAGGATTCCAGGCACAGAGAGACACGCGTGTGCGTGCTGGTGCAGCATGAGTCACACCTGGACAGCGGAGGTGCTTGCCCTAAGAAACTTGTCCAGAATTTAAACAAACTCTCTCATTAAATGTGAGTAGAAAAAGTCTTTTGTTTCCAAATGAATGTACTTTCCACATTATGTAAGTTTTTAAAAGTTAAGCTTCTTATTTTGAGGTACTTTATTCAAATGCAGTTGTAAGAAATAACACCAAGATTCCTTGTACACTTTGCCCAGTCTCCCCCCAATCTAAGTTCTTGCAAAACATGGATGTCCACAATTAAGCCATAACACAGATGTGAATACAATCCATGAGCTTTTTATCCAGTTTCATTCGCATTCATTATGTGTGTGTACCTGACATGAGTGTACCCATCCCACAGTCAATATACACATGTACTTTTATGTCTTTTGTCCATATTCTAACCGCAATTTTTTTTTCCTGTTGAGTTTTGAGGCCTCTTTGTATATTCTAGATACCAGTCCTTTGTTGGGTACATGGCTTGCAAATATTTTCTCCTCGTCTATGTCTACAAAACTACCTTGGATGGGAATTGCATTAAGCCTACAGATCAATCTGAAAACATTTGACGTATTTACTAGGCTGAGTTCTCTGATCCATGAACATAGTATATACCTCCATTTTTGCAGGTCTTCATTGGTTCCTTTCCTTACTGTTGCATAATTTTTAGCAAACAGATTCTCTGTACACTTTGCTAAGCTTGCACCCAAGTATTTACTTTTCTTTGATGTAACTGTGGCGAGTGGCAGCTAAGTGGTCCTGGAGCGGCGAGCGGCCGAGAGGAGATACCCCATGTCCAAGGTCCTGTCCAAGGTCAGGAGCAGCTGCCGTGAAGAGATACCCCACATCCAAGGTCAGGAGCGGCGGCCGTGAGGAGATACCCCACGTCCAAGGTCAGGAACGACGGCTGTGAGGAGATACCCCATGTCCAAGGTCAGGGGCAGCAGCTGTGAGGAGCTATCCCACATTCAAGGTAAGAGAAACCCCAGTAAGACAGTAGGCGCTGAGAGAGGGGATCAGAGGGCAGACAGACTGAAACCACAATCACAGAAAGCCAGCCAATCTGATCACACGGACCACAGCCTTGTCTAACTCAATGAAACTAAGCCATGCTGTGTAGGGCCACCCAAGACAGACGGGTTATGGTGGGAAGTTCTCACAAAATATGGTCCACTGGAGAAGGGAATGGCAAACCACTTCAGTATTCTTGCCTTGAGAACCCCATGAACAGTATGAAAAAGCAAAAAGATAGGACACTGAAAGATGAATTCCCCAGGTCGGCAGGTGCCCAATATGCTACTGGAGATCAGTGGAGAAGTAACTCCAGAAAGAATGAAGGGATGGAGCCAAAGTAAAAACAACACTTAGTTGTGGATGGGACTGGAGATAGAAGCAAGGTCCAATTCTGTAAAGAGCAATGTTGCATAGGAACCTGAAATGTTAGGTCCATGAATCAAGGCAAACTGGAAGTGGTCAAACAGGAGATGGCAAGAGTGAATGTGGACATTCTAGGAATCAGCGAACTTTGGACTGGAATGGGTGAATTTAACTCAGATGACCATTACATATACTACTGTGGGCAAGAAACCCTTAGAAAAAATGGAGTAACCATCATAGTCAACAAAAGAGTCTGAAATGCAGTACTTGGATGCAATCTCATAAACGACAGAATGATCTCTGTTTGTTTCCAAGGCAAACCATTCAATATCACAGTAATCCCAGTCTATGCCCCGACCAGTAATGCTGAAGAAGCTGAAGTTGAACAGTTCTACAAAGACCTGTACAAGACCTTTTAGAACTAACACCCAAAAAAGATATGTTTTTCATTATAGGGGACTAGAATGAAAAAGTAGGAAGTCGAGAAACACCTGGAGTAACAGGCAAATTTGACCTTGGAGTACAGAATGAAGCAGAGCAAAGGCTAATAGAGTTTTGCCAAGAGAACGCACTGGTCATAGCAAACACCCTCTTCCAACAACATAGGAGAAGACTCTACACATGGACATCACCAGATGGCCAACACTGAAATCAGATTGATTATATTCTTTGCAGCCAAAGATGAAGAAGCTCTATACAGTTAGCAAAAACAAGACCAGGAGCTGACTGTGGCTCAGATAATGAACTTCTTATTGCCAAATTTAGACTTAAATTGAAGAAAGTGGGGAAAACCACTAAGACCATTCAGGTATGACCTAAATCAAATCCTTTACGATTATACAGTGGAAGTGAGAAATAGATTTAAGGGGCTAGATCTGATAGACAGAGTGCCTGATGAACTATGGACAGAAGTTCATGACATTGTACAGGAGGCAGGGATCAAGACCATCCCCAAGAAAAAGACATGCAAAAAAGCAAAATGGCTGTCTGAGGAAGCCTTGCTACAAAAAGAAGAGCAGCGAAAAGCAAAGGAGATAAGGAAAGATATACCCATTTGAATGCAGAGTTGCAAAGAATAGCAGGGAGAGATAAGAAAGCCTTCCTCAGTGATCAGTGCAAAGAAATAGAGGAAAATACACTGGGAGGACCCTGAGGAGTCGGGTGGAGAGGGAGGTGGGAGGGGGGATCGGGATGGGGAATACGTGTAACTCTATGGCTGATTCATGTTAATGTATGACAAAACCCACTGAAAAAAAATAAAATTAAATTAAAAAAAAAAAAGAAAGAAATAGAGGAAAATAACAGAATGGGAAAGAAAAGAGATCTCTTCAAGAAAATTAGAAATACCAAGGGAACATTTCATGCAAAGATGGGCACAATAAAGGACAGAAATGGTATGGACCTAACAGAAGCAGAAGATATTAAGAAGAGGTGGCAAGAATACACAGAAGAACTGTACAAAAAAAGATCTTCATGACACAGATAATCACGATGGTATGATCCCTCACCTAGAACCAGACATCCTGGAATGTGAAGTCAAGTGGGACTTAGGAAGCATCACTATGAACAAAGCTAGTGGAGGTGATGGAATTCCAGTTGAGGTATTTCAAATCCTAAAAGATGATGCTGTTAAAGTGCTGCACTCAATATGCCAGCAAATTTGGAAAACTCAGCAGAGGCCACGGGACTGGAAAAGGTCAGTTTTCATTCTAATCCCAAAGAAAGGCAATGCCAAAAAATGCTCAAACTACCACACAATTGCACTCATCTCACACACTAGCAAAGTAATGCTCAAAATTCTCCAAGCCAGGCTTCAGCAATATGTGAACCGTGAACTTTCAGATGTTCAAGCTGGTTTTAGAAAAGGCAGAGGAACCAGAGATCAAATTGCCAACATCTGCCGGATCATTGAGAAAGCAAGAGTGTTCCAGAAAAACATCTATTTCTGCTCTATTGACTATGCCAAAGCCTTTGACTGTGTGGATCACAATAAATTGTGGAAAATTCTAAAAGAGATGGGAATACCAGACCACCTGACTTGCCTCTTGAGAAACCTGCATGCAGGTCAGGAAGCAACAGTTAGAAGTGGACATGGAACAATAGACTGGCTCCAAATAGGAAAAGGAGTATGTCAAGGTTGTATGTTGTCACCCTGCTTATTTAATGTCTATGCAGAGTACAACATGCAAAATGCTGGGCTGGATGAAGCACAAACTGGAATCAAGATTGCTGGGAGAAATATCAATAACCTCAGATATGCAGATGACACCAACCTTATGGCAGAAAGTGAAGAACTAAACAGCCTCTTGATGAAAGTGAAAGAGGAGAGTGAAAAAGCTGGCTTAAAGCGCAACATTCAGAAAACTAAGATCACGGCATCCGGTCCCATCACTTCATGGCAAATAGATGGGGAAACAGCGGAAACAGTCGCTGACTTTATTTTTGGGGGCTCCAAAATCACTGCAGATGGTGACTGCAGCCATGAAATTAAAAGATGCTTACTCCTGGGAAGGAAAGCTATGACCAACCTAGACAGCATATTAAAAAGCAGAGGCATTACTTTGCCAACAAAGGTCCATCTAGTCACGGCTATGGTTTTTCCAGTGGTCATGTATGGTTGTGAGAGTTAGACCATAAAGAAAGCTGAGTGCCGAAGCATTGATGCTTTTGAACTGTGGTGTTGGAGAAGACTCTTGAGAGCCCCTTGGACTGCAAGGAGATCCAACCAGTCCATCCTAAAGGTGATCAGTCCTGGGTGTTCATTGGAGGGACTGATGTTGAAGCTGAAACTCCAATACTTTGGCCACCTGATTCAAAGATCTGACTCATTTGAAAAGACCCTGATGCTGGGAAAGATTGAAGGCAGGAGGAGAAGGGGACAACAGAGAATGAGATGGTTGGATGGCATCACGGACTCAATGGACATGAGTTTGAGCAAGCTCTGGGAGCTGGTGATGTACAGGGAGGCCTGGCGTGCTGCAATTCATGGTGTTCCAAAGAGTTGGACACTATTGAATGATTAAACTGACCTGACGTAACTGTAAAGCATGTGTCTTTAATTTTGGTTTCCACATGCTTAAAGTAGATGTATAGAAAGGTGATTGATGGTTCTATGCTGCCTATTCCTCCAGAGCCCTCTGGAGAGGGAGGAGAGCCCTGCGGCAGAGCAGGGGGTCGAGAGGAGTCGAGGAGGGAGAGTGCAAGCCAGCCTGCAGGGGGCCTCAGGAGGAGGACTTCGGGGAGTCAGGAGAGGTGTGGCCCTCAGGGGAGGAAGGAAGCTGGACAGGAGACCGCCCACCCACAGGAGAGCTCCTGTGGGAGAGAGGAGGTGGCCCTTCTCTCCTTCCGGCCTTCAGTTCAGTTCAGCTGCTCAGTTGTGTCTGACTCTTTGCGACCCCATGGGCTGCATCACACCAGCCTCCCTGTCCATCACCAACTCTCGGAACTTGCTCAAAGTCATGTCCATTGAGTCCGCGATGCCATCCAAATATCTCATTCTCTGTCGTCCCCTTCTCCTCCTGCCTTCAATCTTTCCCAGTATCAGGGTCTTTTCAAATGAGTCAGCTCTTCACATCAGGTGGCCAAAGTATTGGCACTTCAGCTTCAGCACCAGTCCTTCCAATGAATATTCAGGGCTGATTTCTTTTAAGATTGACTTTTAAGTTTGATCTCCTTGCAGTCCAAGGGACTCTCAAGAGTCTCCTCCAACACCACAGTTTGAAAGCTTCAATTTTTCGGCGTTCAGCTTTCTTTATGGTCTAACTCTCACATCCATATATGACTACTGGAAAAACTATAGCTTTGACTAAACAGACATTTGTCAGCAAAGTGATGTCTCTGCTTTATAATATGCCGTCTAGGTTGGTAATAGCTTTTCTTTCAAGGAGCAACTGTCTTTAAATTTCAGGGCAGTCACCATCTGTACTGATTTTTGGAGTCCAAGAAAATAAAGTCTGTCACCGTTTCCGTTGTTTCACCATCTATTTGCCATGAAGTAATGGGACTGGATGCCAGAATCTTAGTTTCTCGAAGGTTGAGTTTTAAGCCAGCCTTTTCACTCTCCTCTTTCACCTTCATCAAGAGGCCCTTTAGCTCTTCACTTTCTGCCATTAGGTGGTGTCATCTGCATATCTGAGGTTTTTGATATTTCACCCAGCAATCTTGATTCCAGCTTGTGTTTCATCTAGCCTGGCACTTTTTTTTTTTTAGCCTGGCATTTTACATGATGTACTCTGCATAGAAGTTAAATAAGCAGAGTGTCAATATACACCCTTGACATACTCCTTTCCCAAGTTTGAACAATCAATTGTTCCATGTCCAGTTCTAACTGTTGCTTCTTGACCCGAATACATGTTTCTCAGAAGGCAGGTAAGGTGGTGTATTCCCATCTCTTTAAGACTTTTCTACAGTTTGATCCACACAGTCAAAGGCTTTGGCGCATTCAATGAAGCAGAAATAGATGTTTTTCTGGAATTCCCTTGCTTTTTCTATGATCCAACGGATGTTGGCAATTTGAGCTCTGGTTTCTCTACCTTTTCTAAATCCAGCTTGAACATCTGGAAGTTAATGGTTCACGTACTATTGAAACCCATCTTGAAGGATTTTGAGCATTACCTTGCTAGCATGTGAAAAGAGTGCAACTGTTCAGTACTTTCAACATTCTTTGGCAATGCCTTTCTTTGGGATTGGAATGAAAACTGACCTTTTCCAGTCCTGTGGCCACTGCTGAGTTTTCCAAACTTGCTGGCATACTGAGTGCAGTACTTTAACAGCATCATCTTTTAGGATTTGAAGTAGCTCAGAAGGAATTCCATCACCTCCAATAGCTTTGTTTATAGTAATGCTTCCTAAGGCCCACTTAACCTCACACTCCAGGAGGTCTGGCTCTTAGGTGAGTAATCATACCATCATGTATATCCAGATCATTAAGACTTTTTGAATAGTTCCTCTGTGTATATTTGCCACTTCTCTGCATCCGTTAGGTTCTTACCGTTTTTGTCCTTTATTTGTCCATCTTTGCTTGAAATGTTCCCTTGGGATCCCTGTGTAAAGTCCACAGAAATCTATGTCTGATGTCTTCTCAGCTGCAGACTGCAGATTCCCAGGTAAGGGGAGGTCACCTGCTCCTCCCTGGCCCACGGTCCCGTGCTCTGGCACAGCCCTTTCCCTGGGTGGGAGGACAGGCTAGTCTCCACCTCCCCCTTTGCCGGCATCGTCTCTGCCCGTCCTCCCTCAGTTTTGCTTCTCTGCAGGGCATCTACTGGAGTCAAGAGCATCTACTGGAGTCTACAGCATTGATTGGAGGCGCTTTGCAAACTGACTCCAGCCTCCTCCTCCAGGCTGGCCTCCGGATGTTATTTGTTTGGACCTTGGGAAATTGGTGGGTGGGGGTGGCGGAGGGGCTCTTTCCACACCCCCTTTCAGTAAGTGCGGCCTTTCTGCCAGGCAGTGACTTCCCGGAGCCTCTCCTGACCCACGTGCGTGAGCGCATCCATCGCAAGGACCTCACAGAGGCCCTGCGAGGGCATTTTGGTCCTCTTTCTGCCTGACCACTGGTAACCCCTGCCTGTGGGGCGGGTTCTGACCCGACCCCACCTCCGAGGGCGGTCCTGGCCCATCAGCGCTGCTCCAAAAGTCGGCGGCCCGGGTGTGGCGGCAATGGCGGGGCCGGCGGGGGACTGGCCAGAGGCTGCCGCGGCGACCTCGGCCCGGAGCGTGCTGGGGGGCTACCGCACCTACGCCCGCCGGTGGGTCTTCCTGCTGGTGATCAGCCTGCTCAGCTACTCCAACGCCACGGTAGGGGCTGGGCCGGGGCCGGGCGGGCGGGGCAGGGCTGCGGGACAGGCCGGGACCCTGCCGACGTCCGGTGCGCGCCGGGCGCCGCGTCCCGGCGAATAGGCCGCTGAGAACCCGCTCGGCCAGTCCGGGACGCAGCCCTCCCGGCTCGCGACGGCAGAACCGCGGGGGAGGGCCGCCTGACCTCAGCGCGGGCCGGGGGCGGAGACCCTCTTCCTTGACCGAGGCTGCGCAGGGAGGGCGGGTCTCCTGTCTGTCCTGGCAGGGCCTGAGCCCCACAGGATGCCTCTCCTGCCTCCGACTCACTGTTTACAGCCACGGAGGGCTCCTCCCGAGCGCGCACCCACTGCAGCCTGGGCGCCCGCTCTGCCCCCTGCCTGCCTCCCTTCCCTGGGCCCCTGCCGCCCTCCGCGGGTTTCTGGCTCACTTCCAAGGCCCCTCACCAGAGGCCTTTCCTGCCTGCCCACCCAGTCCCTTTCTTCACAGCCACCCAGCTGGGGTCGGCAGTGACCCTTCAGCTGTTCTAGAACCGACCCCACTGCTGGCAGGGACAGTGCTCATCATCACAGCTCCTGAAACTAGAGAAGCCCCCGCGAGAACCGGGTCTGCCGGTTCTGGGGCCCCAACTCTCCCAACCTGCTGCTCCCCCAGACTCGCTCCTTGAGGGCCCAGGCCCTCTGCCGGCCCAGCACGCACCACGACTCAGCCAGCAGACCTTTCTCTGCTCCTCCAGCCCGGGGCTGTGCCATCCTACGTGCCTTGGACTGCATGCTCTTCCCAACCTGAGGCTAGTGGCTGCCTGCTGAGCAGTCAGGCCGCAGAGCTGCCTGTTCGGGGCCCCCGGGTCTCCTCCTATGGGCTGCCTGAAAGAACGTTGTTCAGCCTCACATTGGACCTCAGGGAGTTGGGCAGCAAGGGGCGGCCATAATCATGAAACGCAAAGTGGCAGTGGGTAGTGGGGCCCGAAGCTCAGAGAGGACCCGAGTGGCGGAGGGAGGTCAGGTGCAGAGACTGTGACGAGGAGGGGCTGGCAGGTGAGGGCAACCCTGGAAGTTACTACCTTGGAGAGGTTCTTGGGTGACAGCCCCTCTTGGACGTCACTGCAAACTTTTTGGGACCTCTTTCCTCCTCTTCTTGCTGGCCAGCCCTGTGCTGGGACAAGTGGCATCCGCAGCCTGGTTCGTTTTTCTCTGCAGCAGTTGCCGGTCTGCGTCTGAACACTGTGAAGACAGGACTGGGTTTGGGTGCAGTGGTTTGAGAATGCAGAGCGGGGGTCTCTCTCAGCCCCCTCCAGCTGCTTCAGTGCCTGGGGGTGGATGTTGGAACACGAGGCTGTGCCCCTGCACTTGTCTCGTCCACAAGTTGTCATGGAGCAGACAGGAATCACACCAGGACTTGTCATGGTTCCCGTGGGGTCACTAGGGAGCTCGGGTTGAGATGCACCCTCGCTTACTCCTGCGGCCAGATGTGCTGGGCCCTTGGTCCCGGGCGGGGTGGGCAGTGTGAAGGGCACGTGGGCGGCACTTGCAATGAGGCCTCAGTGGCCCTGGAGTGGTTTGGGTGAGGGCCAGCGTGGGGGGACAGCCACCCACGTTCTCAAAGGACGCACAGGGCCTCCCAGCAGGCTGGGAACACGTGGAGGAAGTCCACGCTGTGGGCACACAATCACCCCCACGTTGCTGTGTGGGGTGATTTCAGACCTGTCTCTGCCCCGCTGGCCACAGGTTCTGGGGAGGATGGAGGGGCGAGGCTAGTGAAGGTGGGCTGCGCTCAGAAGGTGTGGCAGCCAGAGCTAGGCTTTCTCGCTGCTGAATCAGCTGGGCAGGAAGCAAGTGGCCTGCACCAAGCTCTTCCTGAACCTAGAAGCTCTGTCCTGAAAAAAGGGAAAAGGCAACTGTTGCTCAAGGTCGCTGTCATGTGGGGCTCTGTGGTCAGAGCTCTGTTCGGGTTAGGAAGGCTAGATCCTGCAGCATGGGGGCAGGATGTGAGGCCTGGGCGAGCTCCCGCCTTGCTGTGTCCTCTCAGAGGTGGAGTCCGCGGGCTTTGATCTGTGACACCTTCATTTCTGGACCAAGCCAGGACGCCTCCCCACTCCCTCCTGCAGTAAGCTCTGGTGCACCTGAGTTCCCTCCACGGGCACTGAGTGTCCACAGAGTGGCCCCCCACAACGTGCTCCTCGGCCTGTCCTGTCCGGGCAAACTACACGTCCACGTGACAGGGGGCCGGGGGACCCTCTCCCACCCCCCGGTGCTCCAGCTTTGGCCAGTACCCAGTCTAGGCGCCCTCTACCCCGGCAAGGTGGCCATGTCTCATCTGCTGTCAGCCCCAGGCCTTCCCCTTGGAGGGTCGGTCCTGGGGGCCTCACTGTCCTGCAGAGTCCAGGCAGGTTGTTGCCTCCATCTGCCCCAGGACCATGTCTGCAAGGATGGTTCTGGTCCTCTGCCCCAACATGCTGTCTGAGCCCCCAGCTGGTGCCTCCCCTCTGGTGTGACCAAGTGAAGACTCCAGCCCTGACGGGACCCCTGGACCCTTTCTCTCCCTCAGCCCAGCTGGCCGCGCCCAGGGCAGCCGGCAGCCAGTCTCCGAGGTGCCCACCCTGGGCTGACGCCAGCCTGTGTCTCGCAGCTGTGGCTCAGCTTCGCGCCCGTGGCTGACAGGATCGCCCGGCACTTCCTCCTCTCCACGGAGCAGATCAACTGGCTGTCACTGGTCTACCTCGTGGTGTCCATCCCGTCCGGTGTGGTGGCCATCTGGGTTCTGGACTCTGTTGGACTCCGCTGGGCGGTGAGTCCGACCGCACACCAGGGCCTGCTCTGGGACGGGTGGGTCCCCGAGCGTGGGCTCAAGAGCCACCCCTCCTCCCGAGACCCGAGTCCTCAGGCAGAGCCCCTGGGTGGCGAGTGGGGGCTGGGGCACTGGGGGCGTCCCGGCTGTTGCAGCTCTTCTGACCCCACCCTTGCAGACCACCTTAGGCGCGTTCCTGAACTTCTCAGGGAGCGTGGTCCGCTCCATACCCTGCATGGCCATCGGCACCCAGGACCCGTTTGTCCTCCTCTTGGGTGGGCAGAGCCTCTGCGCCCTGGCCCAGACCCTGGTCATCTTCTCTCCAGCCAAGCTGGCCGCCTTGTGGTTCCCTGAGCACCAGCGAGCCACAGCCAACATGATCGGCACCATGTGTGAGTCTCGGCGAGGCCGGCGTCCCCTCTGCTGAGTGTGTGGCTGGGCGCCTCTGTGTGCTCCCCGGTCTGGGGGGGCCAGGGCTCCTCCGTGGATGGGGGCCCAGCCTGCCTTCCTGAGCTGACACACGTCCCTGTCCATTTAGCGAATCCCCTGGGTATTCTGGTGGCCAACCTGCTGTCTCCCATCCTTGTGAAGACGGAGGAGGACATCCCCTTGATGGTGAGGGAGCTCACAGGTGCACGTGTGTGTGCACCTCTGTGTATGGTGTATAGTGTGTGGCTCTGCTTGAGTGGCTGTGTGTGTTTGCATGTGTGTGTGTGCATGTTTGTGGGCTGTGTGTGCACGTGTGCAGGAGTGGTGGGCTCGTGCACCCACACCGTCCGTGTGTGCGCACTTGCACCTTCTCTGGACACAGGGCTGAGTGCACCCCATGTACGTGGGGCTTCCTCCGTTTCAAGTGCTGGGTGCCTTCCGAGTGTCAGGTACAACCCCGGGCACTGGGATGCTGGGTGTTTTTCTTGGAGGGGAGAGAGCACCAGGGCGGCGAGAGGCTGGCTGCAGCAGGATGAGGCATTGGGGGTGGGGGGTGGGGTGGGGAGGAGGATGAGGGGCCAGAGAGAAAGGCACTGCGGTGGAGGGGAGACTGAGGGGTGTGGCTGCAGCCAGAGGTGTGTGTCTGCTGAGCAAGGGGAGGGCGGAGGGAAGCATCAGTCCAGGTGGCAGGCGGTTGGCTTGATGTGATGGACACCCTGGGGGATCCGAAGGGGGAGTGATTCCATCTGGTCCAGAATGGCTCGGGGAGCGAAAGGTGTGCCTGGAGTGTCCAGGGAGAGAGCCTGGGCTTTGATCCAGCTGGTGAGTGGGGTGCACTGAGGAGTGAGGGGCTTCCAGCTGGGTGAGAGCTGGAGTCACTCACAGAGGTGGGAGAGGGGGTCCAGGTGATAGCTGGATAGAGCTCCCAGAGACAGTCGAGCCGTCGGAGTCACCCTTGGGTGAAATTTTGAAAGCCAGGCTTCTGAATACAGCAAAGCAGAGGAGGCCCTGAACGGGCCCTGGGCTTGCCGGTGTCCACCTGAAACGACAGGCGGGGGCAGGCAGTGAGGAGGCAGCAGCTTGTCTGGAGCCCGGGGAGCAGGCTTGAAGCACCCATGTGCATGTGTGTGCATCCATGGGGACCTGTGTGCGTGCATCCACAGGGACCTGTGTGCGTGCACTGATGCACACCCTCCCCACAGCTAGGCACCTACATCCTCCCTGCCGGCCTCGCCTTCCTGCTGGCCACTGCATGCCTCTGGGAGAGTGTGCCCCCCACCCCGCCCTCTGCGGGGGCTGCCCAGTCCACCTCGCTGTCGTTCCTAGCTGGAATGAAGCTGGTCAGTGCCCCATGTGCTGTGGGCCCTGGGGGCAGGGGGAGGGGGGCAGGACGGGGAGGGGAGGCCGCCCCTGGAGCCCCTGCCTGTGCTGCTGAGGCTCTAGACTGAGTGACCCCTCCCCTTTAGCTCACAAGGAACAAGGCCTACATCATTCTGGCCGTGTGCTTCGGGGGTGGCATTGGCATCTTCTCCAGCTTCTCGGCCCTCCTGGAGCAGGTCCTCTGCGTGAACGGCTACTCCAGCGTGAGTGCTGGCCCCGACCTGGGGGCCCCCCGCCCAGACACAGCCTTGGGGGCCTGTTGACCTGCTGGTGGCTGTAGAGTGGCCCACGAGCTCCCCAAATGCTGTCTCCACACCTGGATGGGGTGACCTCCTGTTAGGGTGCTCTTGAGATGCTGTATGAATCTGTCTGCAGACAGTGGGTGGCAGCTGTGGGCCGAGGTGCTGGCAGAGGCCCTCCGCCAGGCCTGTAGGTCCTTCTGGCATCAGACTGGCAGCATCTCCGCTGTGCCTGCTGTGGTCTGGCTTCAGCACTGGGTGTGGGGTTCAGGCCCCAAGTGCTCCCAGTTTCTCAGAGGTGACAGGCACCGAGGGTGTCTGCGGAAGCCAGGCCCTTTCTCTAGGACTGGTCCAGTTCCTGGGTGGAGCTGAGACAAGGACATGGCACATCCAGGGAGGACACCTCCCGCCCCCAAGCGTTCCACGCAGTCCTGCCTGGATCTCCAGCGCTGCTCGGTGACCCTGCCATGGGCTTCCTGGTGGTGGTGTACACAGTAAGGATGAGTGCCACCTCCTGGGCTCAGATGATGGACAAGGTGGCCCCTACCCTCCAGGAATTTGCGGGCCTCTGTGGAGCTTTCTTCATCACGTTTGGAGTCTTGGGGGCAGTGGCTCTGGGCCTGTACGTGGACAGGACCAAGCACCTCACCGAGGCCATGAAGATCGGCCTCTGCCTGACATCTCTGGCCTTCGTGGCCTTTGCTGTGGTAAGAGTCCTCTTGAGCTGAGACCACCTTGCAGAGGGTGAGAGTGGGGTGCCCCAGGGGTGGGGAAGCGGTTAGGTTGGCCATAACAGACACCAGACCCACTCAGACCCAGGCGTCGCCACCGGGGTGTCCCTGGAGTGGTGTGAGCGCTGTGGCCTCTCCAGCCCTGGCACTGCCCTGCCCCAGACAGGGCCTGGCAGGGCCTGGGGTCCAGGCTGGGGCACTTTTGACTCCGGCCCTGCCGATCTGTGCGGCTCGCTGCCCAGGTGTCCCAGCTGCAGGGACAGACGGTTGCGCTGGCTGCCATCTGCTCGCTGCTGGGGTTCTTCGGCTTCTCGGTGGCGCCCGTTGCCATGGAGCTGGCGGTCGAGTGCTCCTTCCCCGTGGGTGAGGGCGCAGCCGCAGGACTGGTCTTCGTGCTGGGGTGAGTGCCCATTCCCATGACTTTCCTAGGGACCCGGCGACCCAGGGACCCTCCCCTTGCCCCACCCCCGCAACCAGACGCACCGCGGGCGACCTGAATGCCTAGTGTGTGCTGCCCTCAGGGTGCCCGGGGCAGCGCTGGGGGGGTGGGGTGGGCTGAGGGCTTCGTGGCTGTGCAGACAGGCCGAGGGCGTTCTCATCATGGTGCTGCTGACCTCCCTGACCGTGCGCCACGCGGAGCCATCTGTCTCCACCTGCCGGGATGGCCAGGGCCCACTGGACTGGAAGGGTGAGGGCGCAGACCAGGAGGTTGACCCCAGCCAGCCCTGGAGTCTCCCTTCCACCGGCCTCTTTCTCTTGGCGACCTCTGCCATCCTGGCAGGGTGTCCTTCGGGGGGTGAGGTGGGTTGGGGCGGACCCGAGGGCAGCAGGAAGAACCTGGAGCACAGCCTGGTGGGAGCAGCACCCCCACCTGTGACCCCATGTGTGAGCGGTTTTGAAGTGAGATCAGAGACAGGAGAGACAAAGAGATGCAGAGAAAGACAGAGATGGAGACAGAAAGCCAGAGAGACAGGAGTGGGATCGTGTTGCACACCCACGTCCTCAGACCTGGTGGGGTGACCTTGGGGCTGGGCGGGGATCTATGCCCGAGGTTGCTCTGGGGTCCCCTGCACCTGGGTGAGTGCCCAGGCGCTTGGGGCGCCTCAGGCAGAGCTGGGCTGTGTCTCCCCAGTGCCCATGCTGCTGATGGCCGGCCTCTGCGTCCTCTTCAGCTGCCTCCTGGTGCTCCTCTTCCACACCCCGTACCGGCGCCTGCAGGTTGAGGCTGATGCCAGCCCCTCCATTCAGGAGGACGAACGCCCAGCAACTGCAGCAACCCTGGACCACGTGCCCTACCTGGCAGCCACGCCCTGAGGCTCCAATGCAGCACCCTGGCCCCCAGCAGCCCCTTCCTGGAACTGGTGCTCCTGGCCCTGCATCCTTCCTCTAGGGAACCCTCCAGGACGTCTCAGGGGCCAGGCAGAGGGCCAGAGGCTGGAGAGCAGTTGGCATGAGAAAAAGAGGACCTGGGGATGTGAAGGGGAGGCAGGGACGTGGGCTCTGGTCCCTCTGGCTGGACCTATCACGACTGAGGCTGGGATGACGCTGGCATCCTGGGGGACCCAGGGTTGTGGCAGCGGGGCCCAGAGGATTCTCTGTGGCCGTAGCAAGAAAAGCTGCTGCTGGGCAGACAGGCCACTGACCAGGGGTACCCCACTGGCCAGACCAGGCCCAGGGTGGCTGCTGCAGGGGCTGGCCTGGCACCAGGGGCCCAGGGTGAGGGGGAACTGAGTGGGTGTGGGATTCCGAGGGCCCCAGCTTGGCTGGGTGTGGAGTGGACAGGTGTGAGGAAGGCCTTCCTCGAAGGAGCCCATACCAGAGCCACCTCTGCTGACCACTGAATGACCAGCCCTCCAGCCTGGTGCCAGCATAGATGGGCAGAGCAGGTGGGGCCAGGCTGGGCAGGAGGCAGAGGGTGGGCCCCAGGCAGACACTGCTACTCCCTGAAGACCCTCCTGCCCCCAGGGGGTTACCCCCACCCCAGACCTTCTTCACCCCACGGACACTCCCACCCCTGGAGGACACTCCTACCCCCAGGAGGACACCTCCGCCCAACAGAGACACTGTGGGTTCTGCCCACTGTTTGTGAGCAGGAAGGTTTGTGGGTTCACGTTTATTCAACTGGTCACAGCCCTGTGGAGTGGAGGTGCCCCTTACTCCTCTTCCCTGAGTGAGCACATGGCCCGGCATCTTGTAGTCAGATTGCCTGTGGCAACGCTGGTGGAGAACTGGAACATCTGGTCGACCTGCGAGTTTGGTGGGGGCGGGGGGGAGGTCAGGCCCAGGCTGGGGTGGAAGGAGTGGGAGGGTCCCCAAGGCTGCAGCCAGCAGGTGAATTACAGGAACTGGACTCCAGGCTCGTCTTGTTTCTGTGCGTGGGGGGAAGGAAGCTGGGGGAGATCCTGCAGGGCAAGGGGTGGGGCCAGGGCTGGCATCCCCCTTCCTGGACACTGGGCGTCCCACCCTCCCGATGCTGCAGCTTTTAGGGGCTAAGGCACATCCCCCCAGAGCCCCAAGGGCCATGCTTGGGCCTCACAGAGGGCCTTGGGGAAGGACGTAGGGCGCCAGGGGCCAAGCCTCTTCAGCAGTCATGTTGTTGGCCTGGGACATGAGCTACCTCTTGGGAGCCTGGCCCTGGGTGAGTCCTGGGCACTAGGGGGGACCCTGACTCCCACATCCCTGGGGCAACAGCCTGGCACACTGACTAGTCCTGTTATGAGACTGAAGGAGCCCAGAGGGGCTAAAAACTCAGCGATGGTCTGAATGGCAGTGACCGCTGGCCCCATGTGGGGGTATGGCTGACCCTGCCCTGGGTTACCATGAGGGACTCAGGATCCCGGGCAGGCTGATCAAAACCTGAAAGCTGGGACAGGTGGGGTGGAGGCTGGGGGTGGGCCTGGCTTCCTCCCGCCCTGGTGGTGCCTGGGTGCACAGGGTCACGCTCACGAGTCCTTGTTGGCGCTGCCCTTGCCAGCAGGGTCCAGCATCTTGAATGCGCTGAGGACAGTCTCCTCAGGGTCCATGCCTGCCCACAGGAGGCCTTGAACCTTGGGCGTCTCAGGTGCTAGTCCTGCCCCCTCGCCACCTAGGGCTCCACGTCCTCACCCACTCGATGCTTTCAGTGGCCTTCCCATTCTGAGCACCTGAGAGACCCTCAGCTCCCACCCCAGGGTACTGTTCTTGGTACTGTTCCTGCTAGGCCCAGAGGTGGGCGAATTCTCAGTGAAGGACAGAGGCCCCCACCAGCTGGTGGAAGAGAGGTTGGCCTGGGCTGGGGGCAGACAGGGCCCCCAGATGTGGGTCCCGGAATGCCAGGTCCTGGAGATTTTCAAGAGGTCTGCAAATCTGGGTTTTATGTGAGATGTGCAGACGTTAGGAGTCCAGTAAGTGCACAGAGAGTGCTTGGCAGACCTGAAGCTGGCCTGGTACTCACCACTCAGCTTCTCCCCAAACACGTTCAGGAACATGGTGAAGTTGATGGGCCCCGAGGCCTCCTTGAACGTGGCATCCAGCTTGTCATCCTTGACTTTGATCTTGTCTG
The DNA here is from genome assembly GCF_963930625.1 of Muntiacus reevesi. Classification (NCBI taxonomy): domain Eukaryota; kingdom Metazoa; phylum Chordata; class Mammalia; order Artiodactyla; family Cervidae; genus Muntiacus; species Muntiacus reevesi. The sequence continues at coordinate 121,348 of NC_089270.1, read as the reverse complement.
TTGCAGGAATGGGGGGTGGGGGTGGGGGTCACAGGACAGGAGTATCAGCTGCCCTGGTGGCCTTGTGGTTGGTACAGGTGCTGTGGGGCTGCCCCCCTCCGTCATTCTCCAGGTGTCCCCAAGTCTCGTTGCCATGGGAACTGTGTGTAAGCACAGCAGGTTCAGTTGGGAAACTGGCCACCAGTGCCCACCTCTGGGCAGCCTCTCTGCACACCTGGGCTGGGTCAGCTGTGTCTTCCCTAGGGCTGACCACAGAGCTGAGGGACAGAATACCCCACCAGCGTGACCCCCGCCTCCCTGGCAGAAGGCAGCAGAAGTGAGGGTGAGGGCCTCTCTGACGTGGATCTTTAAACTTGGGGCTGCAAGGTCCTGGAGTCGGGAGACCGAGGGAGCAGGCTCTGCTAGGCTGGCCTTCTCAGGAGGACCTGTGCCCCTTTCTGCCAGGGAGGCTCCAGGGGTGAGGAAACCTTAGCTCCGCTGGGAGGCTGGGAATGGGGCCGGTGGTGGGCGGAGAGGCACCCACGGCCGTGCCGCCCCAGGAAGGGGCTCGGGCCACACGGTCGACCTGCTCTGTGAGTCCAGAGGGGCCGGACATGGCCACCACCTCCGCTGGAAGCCAGCCTGCACTCAGGCTACACTTTGTACCCGGACCCCGGATTCCCTGCCCAAGCCTCGAGCCCCTTCCTGGGCCGTCCCCGGGGCTGGTCTGGGGGGACCGCTGTCCTGGGTGTGGCGGCAGCCGCACTGGAGCCGCGGGCGGGGCGGGACAGGCAGGAGGGAGAGCGCTCGGTTTTGCACTTTGTACAGTGGACTCACACTTTTCAAATATTTGTACCCGAGGTGTCCGGGGCTCGATTTGTGCTCAACCTGGTTCGAAAACGTCAGAGGACAGGAAGGTTGCACCCGCTGCGGGGAACACGAACTCGCAGCCGGCCACTGCACAAGCGGGATTCGCCGCGCGCCGCGCCTGATGACGTCACCGGGCGGGCGCGCGCGCCGTTCGCCCTCCGGCCGCCAGGGCTCGGCACTCGGCGTCCTCGAGCTGTGGACGGCGCATGCGCACGCCCGGCCGCGCCTCTGCGTCTGCGTCTCCGTGGTGTTTAGGGCCTTGTGGCGTCATCTTTGGTCCGAGTTGTGCTTCCGGCGCGAGGGTCACGGACAAGATGGTTCCGCCGGTGCAGGTCTCTCCGCTCATCCAGGTGAACCAGGCCCCGCAGCCGCCGCCGCTGATCGGCTCTGCGTGGGCAAAGCGCGTGAGCGTCTCGGTGGGGCTCGAGGCCCCGGCCCGGCGCCCCCGACTCTCAGCACCCCCTGCCCTGACCCGGAGGCTGCGACCCCCCCATCGGGCCCCGACGCCGCGAGTGTGATCCCCGCTCCCCCTACCCCTCTCTCAGCGCCGGGGACCCCCGCCCTGACCCCGACCCTGTGGGCTGCGACCCCCCCATCGGGCCCCGACGCCGCGGGTGTGATCCCCGCTCCCCCCACCCCTCTCTCAGCGCCGGGGACCCCCGCCCTGACCCCGACCCTGTGGGCTGAGACTCCCCCATCGGGCCGCGACGCCGCGGGTGTGACCCCCACCCCCTCCCCTCTCTCAGCGCCCGGGACCCTGCCCCTGTGGGCTGAGACCCCCAGGCGGTGTGCCCCCTGCCTCCCCTGACCGCTTTTCCCCACAGCTCGGCCGTTACTCCGCCCTGTTCCTTGGCATGGCCTACGGCGCCAAGCGCTACAGTGAGTGTCCGCGGGCGTCTGCGGCCCCCCGGCCGGGGCGGGAGAGGGGCGGCGTGGGAGGCCCCTGACCTGAAACCCGAGAGGGCCGGATCCTCGCGCGCGGCCGGTTGGAGGTTGGCCGGGCAGCCCCTTGCAGCACAGAGGACTGAGTGCGGGGCGGCTGGGTGCCTGGAGTGGCCGCGGGCGTCCTGTAGCTGCCCTCTGGGTCGGGCTCTCCGTTAGGAGGTGGGTATCAGGCCTTTACCTACATCCAGGTAAAGGAGAGTGGGAATCGGGCGCCCCTGGCACTCACGGTGTACCTGAGGATGGCTTTGCCTCTGAACTGAATTCCTTTTAGAGCTTCAGTGAAAACGTTCACTGGACACCCCCGCCCCGGCCTTTCCTTTGACAGATTACCTGAAACCCCGTGCTGAAGAGGAGAGGAGGCTCGCAGCCGAGGAGAAGAAGAAGCGGGATGAGCAGAAGCGCATCGAGCGGGAGCTGGCGGAAGGTGCTCACGCAGCTGGCTCTCCTAGATTTGTCCCCCGCCCCGCGTTGGGTTTTCAGAAACAGCTGCTGCTTCATAGGGAGCAGCAAGTGGAGAGGAAAGGCCGCCTTCTGCATTTCCACCGGCCCCTGGGCCATCCTTTGCGGGGTGGGCTGGGGGTGGGGAAGGAGAGCCCTTGTGGGGTGTGGGTGCTAACCTGCCTTTAGTGAGGCTCGGCCCCTGGGCCTTAGAGGTGGACTCTCACCATTAGAGGCCAGCAACCAGAGCCAGGCTCCACCCGCCCTGACTGCGGGGCATGTCCTAGTGAGGACCCGCGGGTCAAGGAAGGCTGAGGACAGAGTGGCAACAGAGCATAGCCAGGCTCCATGAGATGAGACGCTGGATGGTTTAACCCCCAAAATCTAAGGTGGTCCTTTTGGGCTATGTACCTGTGTAATAGTGTGTTTTCCTTCTAACTTTCCAGCCCAAGAGGATACCATATTGAAGTGAGCCTGCCCTTCTCCGGAGCAGTGTGGATGAATAAAGTTTTCTGTGCTCTGTCGGTCTCTGACTTTCCTTTATTGTCCCCAGTAGTTTGGTTTCTGGACTCAGGCTCAGTTGTATGCCAACCTTCTCAGATTATGTGCAGTGTGAATGGAGAGGGATTCCAGAAAAACTAATCAATGATTCAGTGATTGGTACATAAACAGGGCGGAACACAGAGAAACTTCATCGCTTGCTCTGGGGGCTGGGGGGTGGGAATGAGGAGGGGAGCCCTTAAGAATGCAGTTTGTAACAGAGGCGCAGCTCTCCCAAGCATCATGGGTGCTGCTGAGCTTCTCCCCTCAGCCCTGGCTCAGACCCTTGGGCAGGCAGGAAAGAGAGGGGTGGGGGTGTCCTGATGCCCTTAGTGGTAGAACTTGGATTTCTTTTCTCCTTTTGCACATTCTCCTCTTGACCCCATGTAGGGGATGTGGCCTCCTGAGGACTTGGCTGGGGTGCAGCTAGCTTTTCAGTGGGCCTGGGCCTTTGTGCCCGAACAGACAGCAAACTCTGCCCCTGCTGGCTATGCCTCTTCAAGCCCAGTGTATGCATGCCAAGTTGCTTCAGTCGTGTCCAACTCTGTGCGGCCCTATTGACTGCAGCCTGCCAGGCTCCTCTGTCCATGGGATTCTCCAGGAAAAGAACACCAGAGTGGGTTGCCGTGCCCTCCCCCAAGGGATCTTCCTGACCCAGGAAATGACCCCTTGTCTCTTACATCTTCTGCATTGGCAGGAGAGTTCTTTACCACTGACGCCACCTGGAAAGCCCACAAATGTTATATATTTAATATGCGTGCATGAGGCCTGGTGTCAAAAGTTGCTATTGCAGCTTTGTGCCTGAAGTGGACTTCCTAGGCTTCAAGCCCCAGTTCATTTGTTTTCCCTGCTCTCAGTAAAGGGGAGGCTGGGGTGCATGCCCCCTAGGAGTTCCTGAGGGTGGTGGGTGACTGGCACTGGGTCCCTCTGGGAACTGGGGGGGACCCCTGTCACACGCTCTTGTCCCCAGGGGTCACTGTGAGCTGAGGGTTGTGTGGGGGCCCATGCGTCCCCTGCCCGCTGCTGCAGGGAGCCGTGGGAGAAAGCGGCATCTGAACCAGCCTTAACCCAAGTGACCTTGCAGCACTGGCCGTGGCTGTAGCCAAGAGGAATTTCCAGTGTCTGGAAACAATTGCTTTGACGTTAACATTACAAGTTAAAGTCCTTTATTTCTATCAGATATTTAGCACCCATTTCAAGTGTGAGTCGTGTGTTCTGTCTGGGTCTGACTTGGCTTTTCTTCCCAGCTCAGAACCATTTGGTCCTTGGAGGTGTGTGGTTGCTTCCATGAAGGAAACCTCAGGGGTGCAGGAGGACTTGGGCAGGCCACAGGTGCGGATCCCTCAGCAAGGTTCAGAGCAGCTCCCTGGGCAGCGTTTATTAACAGATTATTTCTGCACAGATCACTCAGCTCTGATCACTGGTCTCACAGCCTGGACCTTTCTGGCAGGATTTCTGGTTGGTCACAAATGAATGTCCTCCACCACATAAAAAAGAGCAGCATGTTTTCTTTTGATTTTATTCTAAATTTCTATTCATATATTTGTTCCTAAACCAGATGGAAATTGGTGTCTATGTATCTATTTCTCCACCCTTATACACATAAATACATGTGCAGTTGTGAATACATTCACCCAGTGCTTTCAGACACACAGTTCACAGACCCTTTTTGAAGATCTCTTGGTGGTATGATTATGTATCCAAAAGTTGGATGAGGGTAAGGTAGGCTTCACTGTTCAGATCATTCATTGTTGGCTTTAGTTCATAAAAACACAAACCTTAAAAAAGTTCAAAGTATCCAAAATGGTCTTCAGTCATTTTCTCAGGCTCCCTAACCTCTTGTACCAGTGGTTAGAGGTGGAGTCCAGGGAGGGGGTGGGGTGTGGGGCAGGGGCCTGCCGACCACCTCAGAGGATGCGGCAGGTAGAAGACCGGGGTGCTGGGCCGCCGTTGCAGATTTCTGTGCCCGCTGCAAGAGAAGACAGATGGTGAGCGAGGACCACGAGTGGCCCAGAGCCTCCACTCGCCCTGCAGGGGGAAGGGCAGGGCAGGGGCTGGTCTGCCTAAGGAGATTAGCCCAGCCGATCCTAATTTAGTTCCTGGTGACGCTCCAGCAGTGGCCTCGCAGTTGGCTGGTTTCTATGGGTTCTCTCCCCTGCGGACATTTCAGAGAATGGTGATGACAGTCGCAGAGCACAAACAAGGCTCGGGGATGCTGATTTGGGGGACACCGGCTGGTCACAGTGAAGCCGTGCTCCCACAGTGCTGGGGGTGGGGTGGAGAGGTGACCAAGCTCTGCATCTGGGACGGGAACACCACGCGTGCTGACCCCTAGCTTGCTTCTTAGGTTCCGTGGGTCTGCTGTTTGAGCTCTGAGGCTGGCGTGGGAGTGTAGATAGTTTATGAGCTACTTAAGAGGGAACTGCTGATTGATGGGAACAGAAGACCTGTTAAGAGTTGGCTTTCCTCCCCTTTATAAAGGTGACTTCCCTCCAGAATCCCTGAGTCGGACCCCGAGCAGGCCCTTTCAGACCGGGCTCATCAGCTGCACTGAGTCAGCCAGCCCGTTCCTAGGGGATGGGCCTCCATCTGGCGGGGTGGCCGTCTGTGCAGCCCGGAGTCCGGGTACACTGACTGCAGGGCTGCCTTGTCCAGACAAGTGTTCCCTCACACCCGCCCCCTGCAGGCCAGGGCCGGGCCGGTGGCCTTGGTTGAGGCTGGAGTGGAGCCCAGACCTTTCTTGGCCGTCGTCTCCTCTTTCTTCTGGTCCTCCAGGGCCTTCACCTTGGCTTCGTACTCATCGGCCAAAGCCTTCCACTCCTTCCTGTTGTTCTGCAGTCGGTCAAACATGGGCAGGATCTCCTCGTGGAAGCGGGAGAACTCCTGGAAAGGAAACAAGTCAGACCACACCCCCAGTGTCTCCTGGGCAGGATGGGCCGGAGGTGGGGTGGTTAGAGAGGCCACATCCCCAGCAAAGACCTAACAAGGGAGAAAGCCTTGTGGTTTGTGTCCTTGAGGTTGGAACAGGAGCTGCGGGGTGAGGTCCTGAAGAATCGAGTAGAAAACATCCAAGCAGAAAGGACATTCCCTAGCAGGGGGCTGAGAAGGCTGGGCAGACATGTGGGTCCTGGGGCCCCTTCACTGTCATTCATACATTGCATGTCACCTTCCTGGGGCCCCTTCACCCTCACTCATGCTTCGCATGTCACCTTCCTGGGGCTCCTTCACCCTCACTCATACATCGCATGTCACACAGAGCACATGCTCACACTGAACACCTGGACACACAGGCTGTGCAGGTAGATGGAGGCAGGGAAGGCCTGGGAGGGAGGGCCTGGTGGGCCCCGGTGGTGACAACCAAAGGACCAGCACGTGTGTCCTGGCACTTACAGACCCCAGCCCCTGGTGGAGGCAGAAAAGGGAGCTGGTGCTTCAGTAAAGGGAAGCACGAGGCCTCGGGGGCGGAGGTGGGGAGTGGTACAAGGCAGTCAGAACCCAACACCCTTCTTGGAGTACGGGGTCTGCCCCCGAGACTGCAGAAAACAGTCGTGGCAGCTGACCTTCCAGAGGGCTCTGCCCCCACCCCTTGGTCAGTCCCCAGAGCTGAGGTCCAGCACCTGTCCCAGGTCCTTGGCTTGCATCTCACTACCCCCAGCTCTGCCCAGGTGTTTGTGGGGTTGGGCGCACCCAGGTGGCGGCTAGACCACCCCCGTCTTCCCAGGGCTCAGACTCTGAATGGATGCACCACACATACCCTGCAGTTGGTGCCTTGACAGCATTGTGTGGGCCCTGCATGGGGGTGCCTTTAGATGGGGTTTGGGAAGGGATGTTTGGGGTGTGACGTCAGGGTGTGCAGGAGGACGTTCTGGGAAGGAGAGATTTGGGTGGGAAATTTCATGATCCTTCTGAGGAAATGACAGGGAGGGGACCCCCTTGGGGTGAGACTGACGATTTCGAGTTTAAGTGCAGATTTGAGGGGGGAGGAGCCCCACAGCAGCCCCCGCCTCACCCCTCCCCTGCAAGCCCAGCCAGGCCCTGGGCTGTCCTGCTCACCTTGTACACGAACGTGCACACGAAGTCGATGAAGCCGACCTGCAGCTTGGGGAGCTCGGCTGCCTTGTTCCGGTCCATCATTGGCTTAAGGAGGAGCAGGGACACCGTGAGGCCCTCCCTGAGCCTCAGGACTCAGCCCCACCCCCGCCTGATGAACCTATCCAGGTAGGGACACCCTTTCACCTTGGAAGGGAAACCCGGGACCCAACACTCCCCTCCAAGACACAGCGCCATTCTGGGGAGCTGCCCTAGGTGGCGCTCGGCCCCTGCCACGCTAGCTCCGGTGTGGAGCCTGGAGCCAAGTTCCTCTGGCTCCCCCATGAGCTATTCAGGGTCCTGACCCAAGACCTGACCCACAACTCCTAAGGGGCAAAGCCCAGATATTCTGAAGGAGCTGAGTTAGTGTCCAGCCTCTGGACCGCCCCCTGAGCTGCCTCCTGGCAGTCTCCTCCTCACAGCTGCCCACTGTGGAGCTCAGCGTGCTGCAGTGAGTCATGCGGGGCCCTCGTGTCCCGGCCCCGGGAGACAGACAGGCTGCCTGTCCTCCCACCAAGACTCGGGGTTGGTCAGGGCACCCTTTCCTGCAGTCTGCACCTGGCCCCGGGCCTTCGCAGCCCCGTGCTCAAAGAGCTCTTCAGAGGCTGGAGTTGGCCTGTGAGACCAAACCTTCCTCTGTCTCTTCTGCTCATGGTTGGGCAGTGCTCGTGTCCTTGTCCCCATGCAGGTGCCAGTTTGGTCTAGCAACAGATTCCTGATCCCCACATTGCTGACCCAAAGATCCTGGCATCCTGTGGGCCTGTGGGCAGATGGAGCTCCAGGTACACCAAGTCTGCCTCCCTCTCTCATCTCCTCTCCTGTGAGGTCTGGTGACTGTGGGCACAGGTCCAAGCCCCCGTGTCCTTCCAGCAGTGGGCAGTCCTGCTCTGCACACCACCCCAGCCCTGCCACACACTCCCCACCTCGGCTATTCCCTCCACAGCTACAGCCACATCCAGGTGAGCCCTGGACTCCAGCCACCACTCCCCCGCCCAGCACTCTCCCCGTGGGCCAGGCCTGCCCCACCCTGAGCCCCCCCGGAGCAGCTCACAGCCACATAGGGGCTCACTGCAGAGCTGCCTGGGCCCATGGGGGCTCTCGACCAGGAGCCACAGCCTGGCTCTGTGGCTTCGGCAACGGCTGTCCACCTCTACAGGGCATCACCTCTTTACCCAATCCCTGTATTTCCACAACTTTACCCAGATCCAGGCTCATGTCACATGACCCCACAAAGTGAGAGTTAGGCCCCAGGATTCCAGAACCCCTGGGGGTCCCCAGTCTGCACCCAGCCAGGCCTGAGGCTCCCAAGGACCGAGACAGCTGTTGAGGATACTGGAAGCGACACTCACAATGGGCTGCTGATCCAGAACCGTCCTCTCCAAGTCCCCTTGTTCCCAGAACTCAGCTGCCACCAGCAGAGCGACCTGAAAGGCACACAGAAGGCAAGCGCCCGGTGGATTCAGCGCTTGGTCAGATATTGTCCTGAGATCCTGCCAGGATGGCCAGGGCCCTCGGCCTTCTGTGCCCCAGACTGGTGGCCCTACTACTGAGGCTACACTGCTGTGGTACCCAGCAGCCTCCTCCAGCGTGGCGGCTCTGGCTGGGCCCCAGAGCTGGGCAGCCACCCTCGCCTCACCTTGCAGACAAGAGGGGCTGTTTCCCTACCCCAGGCCCCACTTAGATGCAACCCCATGCAGACTGGCAAGATGTCTGGGGACCCATGTGACTCTGACCTTGCTCTGAACTTCCCAGGGCTTGGTGATGGCAGACAGGTCACACGCCGTCATCATCATGGCCCTGTGGGCAGATGGAGCTCCAGGTATGCCCAGCCTGGCCTCCCTCCCTGCCCTCCACCCCTGCCAGGCCTGGTGTTCCTGGGGGCACAGATCCAAGCGCCAGTGTCGTTCCAGTAGTGGACACCCTACCCTGCGCACCACTCCAGCCCTCCCCCGTCACCCCGGGCCGCCAGGGATGAAAGTCAGCAAGTGTTTCTTGGGGGCCAGTGATTTACACATATCTCCTCATTGGGCCACTGGGGCAGGCCTGGGGTTGGACTAGTTCTGAATCTCCACTTTGCAGATGAAGGAATAGAGGCTCATAACGTGAGCAAATAATTTAATTGTGGACTCGGTCTGTCTGACCCCAAATCCTGCAGCCTCCCCGGAAAGGAGAGCAGCTGGGGTGGGGGCATGGACGCTGTCCAGAAGTGAGCTGCCCAGGCTCTGGGCTCCTATTCCAGCCCACGGAGCTTTGCAGGAGGCACTGCAATCGAGGGGTGAAGTCGCCGCGTTCTGCTCACATGACGATCTCCTTCCTTGTGGTCTCCAGGGACAGGTACTCCACCCAGCTCTTCCTGTCCTCGTAGTTCTTGGACTCATCCACAATTTTCTGAAACATCGTCCTCTTCCTGAACCCGAAGGACAAAGGGAGGGAGTCGACCCCTCCCTCCCACCCACGCAGGACCCTGCCAACTTGTCCTCCTTGGTCTGAGCTCCACCCACCCTCCAAGAGAGGAACCGAGGCCAGAGTCCAGGCCTGGGGTCCGGAGGTGGGGCACGTGTCTGGGGCCCCAGGTACCCCTCTGCCGGCTCCTTCCTAACAGGGCCCTGGGGCGCCAGCGGGGCAGTGGGCGGCACCCACTTGAAGTAGAGTGCCAGGTCCGTGGCGATGATGGCGATGTCCATGAGGTGGATCACGTGCTCGTGCTGCCGCCGGTTCAGGTTCTGGTAGATGTTCAGGGTCTGCGGGGGCGGGGGCTCCCGTCACAGCTGCGCCCACTTCTGTGCCTGTCCCCAACTCCCTCCTGGAGGCCGTCCATCAGTCCCTCCCCGTGTCGCTGGCCATGTTCTACCCAAGGGTCATGGGCCCCAGACGCCTGTGGCCCCATATTGCCCTGGGGGGGCATCTAACAGCCCACCTCCCCTCAACACCTGGGATATGAGCCCCCGCCCCCAGGGGGCATTTCCAAACTGGAACCACCAGGCAGTCCCATCACCCCCATGGCTTCAGAGCCTGCCTCCCTTCCCAGCCCAGAGCAGTGTGGCATGGTCGCTGGCAGTGGAGGTTCAGGGGTGCAGGCACAGGTCAGCTGGCCAGCGACTAGGGAGAGTGAGGGGAGGACACGGACCTCCTCGGAGAGAAGGAACTTCCCGAACTCCAGGTGGTGTCGTTCCAAAATCGAGGAGCCGTGGAGCTTGGCTAAAGGGTTTTGAGACCTGTCACAGAGGTTTGGCTAAGAACAAGCCGTGGGCAGAGGCCCCAGGGCAGCCTGTGTGCCCAGCACCCCAGGGAAGGGGCGGCACCCTCAGAGGCCCCAGGACGCGCGCCTACTTCATCTGGTACAGGTTGTTGGTGCCCCGATGGTCAATGTCGTGGCACAGGCCGGCGGTCACCATGGCAAAGGCCTCCAGGTCCGTGTAGTAGCTCTTCAGCTTGCCCGTCTGCAGAGACAGGCGCCCAGATTCCTCATGCCCACCTCCCTTCCTGCCCTGCCTGGCCCCCGGGGAGCTCAGCTGAGCCTGCAGCCCCTCCCCAGCTCGCGGGCCTTGAAGGCCCCGCCTGCAGGCTCCCCGCCCCGGCGCCCCCGTGGGGGGCAGGCGGCGCCTCCCAGCTCCGATCAGACAGGGTGCCCTCTCCCCATCCCCGCCCCGTGCACGCACCATGAGCAGCGTGAACATGGTCTGGGCCACGTTGAAGCCGTGGCGCCAGTTGTGGTAGGTGATTCGCCGGTAGCCCTTGCTCACGGAGAACAGGAACCGCACCAGGACCTGCGGGAGGTCAGCCACTGGGCGCAGGCACCGCGGCGCGCAGTTCCAGCGGCGCATTTCCAGCCGACGGCAGTGCGAAAGGCTCTCGCCCCTCCCCGCCCCGCGGCCCTCCTGTCCACTGGCCTCCAACCGCCTTCCTGGATGGCACCTCGGGTGGACGAGGGGCGGGCCGGGGCAGTGGGGCGTAGGAGGGGTGGAGGGGTGCGGATGGGGGCGGGGCGGAGGAGGGGCACGGAAGAGGGGCGGGCCGGGGGCGGACGAGGGGTGGATGGGGGCGGATGGGGCGCGGACGGGAGTGGATGAGGGGCGGACAAGGGGGCAGAGGCGGGGCGAAGGGGGGCGGATGGGGGGTGTGCGGACGGGGGTGGCAGGGAGCCAGAAGAACAGAGCTGAGGCCGAGAACAGCTCCAGCGTCCACAGGATGCCTGGGGCCTCCATCCTGTTGCCAAACCTCGGGTCGGGAAAGGACCCCAGGCGAGGGGCCTGGAATATTTTAGAAGAAAATGTCCATTTCAGCCGTGGGCATCTGAGTGGGGCAGGATGTGTGGGCTCCGGGCACAGCGGTGGAGAAAGAGGTGCTTGCTGAAGGCCCAGAGGTTGAGGGGCAGCAGGAGGGTGAGCCTTCCTCTGAAGGGCAGTTGCGTTGGATGATAGAACACGGGCTCAGTGGAGCTTCTTACTGCTTCCACAGCGGTTTTTAGGGCCAGAAATTATTTGGAATTCCTGCATTCTGTTAGTATTTTCTATAATGTATTTCTTTTGTGTTTTCCCTGAATTTTTTGGGCAGCGTCTTAGAAAACGCCAGACTGCTGCGCTTGTCTGGACCGTAATGTAAGATGTTCTCTGACTTGACTTGGGGAAGCAGATGCTCCCTAAAGGTGGATGCAGGCAGAAGCCGGAAAGCCACAGGGAAGCAGCAGAGCTGGGAAGGTGGACCCTGCTCCCGGGGACCGGCCCTGAGGGGCCCGCTGTGCTTTCTGCACAGGTGCTGGGCTGCTTCTGCTGGGCCCCCTGCTCCTGACACCAGACCCCCGCTGCTGCCCAGTGATGTGTGTGATCAGACTGCCTGCAGCACAGGCAGTATCGCAGACTGTGTATCACACTCTCCTTCCGCCCGTCCATCCAGTGATGTAGTCTCCACACACTTGCTGTGTGTATTTTGCTGGCCTGCACTGTCCATTCTGTGTGGACATGGCTTGCCCCCAGACTTCCTGTGGAAACTGGGATCCCGACCATCTCTCTCTGACCTCCTGGGAGAGCTGGGACTCTGGATCACAAATGAGACCTCACCTCCTGGGGGATTTGGAACTTTCGAACCACACCCAGCTCATAGTACATCTGGATACCGCATTTGACCAGCTCCAGCTCCGTGCACTCCAGGTCCGAGAAGTGGAATTCATAGATGTCAAACTTGGCGGGCCCTGGCAGGACTTCCTTCTGTGGGAGGGACAGTGGGGCTGAGGGGCAGGCCCGCCAGAGCCCTGCCTGCTCCTCGGCTTCTCTCAGGATCCTCTGTCCAGCCTCAGACACGCCAGGTGTCTCTTAACTTTGGCCTGCAGCCTGAGACGCTCTCAGCCCCTCCTGGTTCACCCCTTTCCTCTCCTCTTCTCCCACAGGTGGCCCAGCAGCAAGAATTTGCCTGCTGGGCAACTGAAGTTGTGAGGGAGATGCAAAGATATACACATGCGTGGGCACACGCCGAGATCAACGAGGACATGTGAATACACAGGCATGTGGGAGGATACACAGACACACAGGATCACAGGGACGGGCGTGTTCAGCACAAACGCCGCAGGACCACCCTCTGCCACCTAAGGGGGTGGTATCTCCCCTTGCTCAGGGCTCCTCGCCACCCCCCCCACCCCAGGCAGGGCCGGACTCTGACCAGGATTTTCCCCAGCTCGTCCTCCTCGCAGTCGGCGGGCTCCTTCCCGAGGCGTTCTCTTGTTGGCTGGGAGAGAAGACATATGAGACGGGGACGGTGTCAGCTGCCCCCCTCGTGGATGTGGAACAGGGTGACCCCTCGGGGAGCCCCAGCCGGAGCCTCTGGCCTCAGAGACCGTGGCGGTGGCCTCAGACCAGCTCTTGTTCCCTCTGCACCAGTCCCAGCTTTCCACCTGGACAATGGTTGTCGAGCCCTCACACAGCACGACCGGAAGGGCTGGGGTCTCTGCTGGGGGCCTGCAGCCAGGCAGGGAGCCCCGGGCGGTGCACACCCCGCCCCCGTGGGCGCACCGGACGCACCAGGATCAGCTGGATCTCCTCCCTGTCGCACCGCACGTGGTACAACACCATGTCCTGGGCGATGTCCTTGCGGTTCTCCAGCTTGTTCATCTTGTCATAGGTGTCAGTGTTCAGTGCCGACCACCCCAGGAACTGCGTGAGGGACTGCAGGCGCACGTCACCCCACAGGCGCCCCGGGGCACCCCCAGGCCTGGGCCCCGCCACCCAGGGGCCGCCTCCGGAACCCCACCTCCATCAGGACTTCATCCTGCTCGTCGAAGGGCTTCCCGTCCTTCCTGTTGTAAAATGTTGCGACCCCCACGATCTCCTCCTTCTTGTTGACGATGGGCATGGAGAGGACGTTCTTGACGACCCACCCAGAGTCATCCAGAGGCCCCGCCTGCAGCGAGAGGTGTCCAGAGCTGACCGCTGCCCTGGGTCCGACCCTGGTCTGTGCCTGCTCGTCACCCAGGGAGCATGAACATCGCCTCTTCTGCCCTCAAAGGGCAGAGGCTGGGTCCCTGCTTCCGTCTGTTGGCCCACCATGCCTGCGAGCCGGCGGTGACCTCTTCCTGGAAGAGGCGGAAGATGTCCACCAGGACGCCTCACTGTTTTGAGTGCTGTAGTCACATTGGTTCCCGCTCTTGGAGACCCCCGCTTCCCCCCCCACCCCCCCGCCGCTTGACCAGGTGCTCTGCTGCCAAGTTCCCAGCAACTGCTGAACAAGGGGCCTGGCATTCCCCCAGGCTCCACAGACAGTGTGGCGGGTCCACTCATGGTTAGCCAGTGACATATGGACCCTGGCCAGTTCCTGGAGAAGGCCCTGAAAGATAAAGCCCAGTTCCACAGTCCACATGACCTGGGCCTCCTTCAGAAAAGAGCCCACCCTGATCGTGTGTCCCCAGATGGAGCAGACGTGAACCCTTGTCACGTGCAGCTGCAACCACCCAACCAGCCGACCTGAGTGCACAGAACACGCTTTGCTGGTGTTAGCCTGTGAGATCTGAGGTTGTTTCTTAAGCAGCAAAAATGAATTCAGTTCATCATTTCTGAATCACAACATCTTTTTTCCTAAAGTACGGTACACATTCCATTAATGAATAGACAGATACCTGAAAATTGAACATTTCATCGGCAGGGGCATTCATAATGTTACAGATCTGAAAAAGGATCAGAAACACAATTTCACTTGAAGTGGCCAAATATAGAGTATGATTCTAAGATAGACTGTCCAATCTGATGAGCTTCTATGTAGGCAAAGCTGGGGCACACAGGCCTGTGGGGAGGACTGGGGTGCCATGGGTCAGGTGCAGGGCTCTGGGGGACTCACAAAGCCACTTTCTGCCACGTAGGTTGGAAGGCCGCTGGCGAGGGCCCAGTGGTCGGCCGGGGGCGAGCTGTGGGGAGAGAAGCAGGGGGTGGATGGGCAGACGCTCAGGCGTGTGTGTGCCGATTCCCTTCCCTGGGCGCCGGGAGGGTGTGGGAAGCAGGCAAAGACTTGAAAAAGGGAAGGGCAGGCCAGGGCTGAATCTGGGGACACCTCCTTCTCTGCCCGTGAGGAGGACCCCGCCCTGCAGGAAGCCCCCGCCTCTTCCCAGGAGCCACAGGCTTCCCCCCCGCAGGCTTGGCTCTGGGTCCTGCTCCCTGCGTGAGCCCCGTGGGGCAGGGTCCTAATGGGGCTCTGGGGCTTGTGCAGCTGTGTGGCTGTGGGGCTGGAAGTGACCAGCTGCCACCCCTGGGCTCTCCAGGCTGCCCTCACCGCCACTGGCTCTGCTGCCCGCTGGGCTGGTCCCTCCCGTCCCAGCGCCCGCCCCCAGCTGTGCAATGTTGGGCCTCCCTGGAGACTCCACCTGCGGGCTGACCGGGTGAGCCAAGATGAGACCCCAAGGGCCTCAAAGGCCAGCCACTGCTGACAGGACCACGCGGACAGCCCCGCTGAGCCTTGAGTCCACAGCAATGTTCGTGGGACGTCAGGCCTTCTCGTGACCCCGGCATTTCCTCCCAGACTATTGAGTCAGCCTCCCTCCGCACTCTGTCCTGCCTCACCCCACAGCGCAGGGAGCGTTGACGTGCGTGGGGGTGAGCGGGGGCCTCGGACTCCGCCGTGACGGGCCCTCAGCCCCGTCCAGCCTGGGCCCTCTGGTAACACTTCTCAGAACCCTGACACTTACGGGATGACCTTGATGTCTTCCTTGCCGTGGAGGATGTAGTCGATGACTTTGTAGAAGAGGATTTCCTGAGAAGCAGACCGCAGCAGGCATGAGGGGCTCCCCAATGGGAACCCCGCCACACACACCACACCCACACACACGACACACCACATGAGCCCACATACTGACACGCAGGCACACACGTGAACTGCACACACGCGTGGGCCAGCACTGTCTGACCTGGGACACATGTCTGTCTGCCCTCCAGCCATGTCCCCCCCACACACTGGCCTCTATCCGTCACACAAGTGCGTGCAGCTGAGCCAGGCCTGTGTGTGTCTCTCTCTCTCACACACACACACACCTGTCCCTCCCATGTAACTGGGACAAGTTGTGGTCACAGCCAGCCTTTGTGCAGAGATTCCCACATGTACTTGGCACACAGAACCCTTGGAGTTCCTGAGACAGCCTGTTGTCACCCCACCTGACAGGAGGGGAGATGGAGTCACAGCTCTGATGTGTGACCCCGGCTGGATGCACAACGTGTGGCTGAGGTATCTGCACACGTCCCTACCCAGCTTGCACCCCTATGCAGCCCCGCTCGCGCAGATGTTAGAGCGATCTAAGTACAGGGCAGCAGCTCTGCTCAGCCAGAGCAGATGTTGGTCAGTAAACCAGGCTGACAGCCCTCGTCATGACCAGGCCTGGCGCTTGGCCCCAGCGCGCTGCAGGGGGCTGGTGCTGGGGAGCCGTCCTCAGGGGCCTGCCCTCTGGAGCGGTCAGAGAGCCAGGCAGCCCGCCGCCCTGTCCTTGCTCACCACAGCCTCCCGAGCCTTCCCTCCCTCCTGGTCAGCTGGGCAACCCCTCCCCTCGCCAGGAAACCGGGTGCAGGGCAGGCCTGTGCCCCTGCCTGCGACTCACTCGGCCATCAGGTGTGCGGGGGCCTGAGTACGCCTGGGCCTCTCCCATCAGCACGGGCCACACATCAAAGAATTCCTGGACGAGAAGAGAAGGGAGCGGGGCATCGAGTCAGTGGCGGAGCAGGACGAGGCGGGCCGGGGGCCTGAGGGTGCTCACCTTCTCCTTGGTCATGTCCAGGAGGCCCACCGAGTACCGGTCACAGTTCAGATAGGCCCGGACAGTGTAGAAGGCCTTGTGAAACTGCCTCTCGATGTCTGTCAGCTCCTCAAACACCTTGTTGGCCGACCACAGCAGCACCTGGGGGAGTGGCACAGTGTCGGGTCCGTGGCCACACCCACCCCCGTCTGCACAGCAGCACCTGGGTGAGGGCTGTCACACCCGAGACACGCACTTCCACACGTGCACATGGAGCCCGGGACACAGGCAATGGTGCCCCGGGGACAAGGGCAATGATGCCCCGGGGACGTGGACAGTGGCGCCTCGCCCGGCATCTCTGCAGGGTGCCAGCACCCGAGGTTTGGTCTAGCATGTGGCCCTTGGCTTTCTGCCTCAGGGTCTCCAGAAGCTTCCCCACAGGTAAGTTCTCCAGGCTTTGGCCCCATCCCTGCCACTCACTCCTCGGTGCTGGCCTCAGGCTGTGGTGGTGAGTGAATAAGTGAAAATTTAGATCAATTGCCATGACCTTGAAAGGCAGAGATCTGACCAGTCAGCTCTCCACAACTAGCCTGTGAGAAGCTGGGGCCTTAGAACATGAATTCATTGTTTTCTGGACGTCAGGTGCTTTCGTGGTCTCTGCAAAGCACATTGAGATAGAGAATGCCCTGACGCGCTCCAGGAGAGCCTGGCCAGACCCTGCCTGGGACGTTAGCCCCCAGCCGGGCCTGGCTGCTGTGCAGGGTCAGCCTCTCCCCTGCCCTCCTCAGCCTCAGCCCCGGGCCAGCCCCTCTAGGCCCCACTCCTTCGCACACAGTTACCGCCTCCCTGCCTTCTGACCTGTAAGGAGGGCGGCCTGGTGCCCGGTCCCTCCTCCTCCACCGTGAGGAGCCAGCCTCCTTGCCTGGCTCCCTTCCTGCCACTTTGTGAGTGTGTGTGCAGTGTGTGCATCTGAGGGTAAGTGTGTGCATGTCAGTCCCCTGTGCCTCTACCCTCAGAGGCCTGCTGAGCTCCTTGGTACCAGTCCTGGCGGGAGCAGAACCCATGTCACAGATGTTGGAGGGGGGCGGTCAGGTGCCCAGGCATGTCATGGACAGCGGAGCTTGGGGGTGGGGGGTGTCTGGGCTGAAAGCCTAATTTTTGAGTCATCTGAGTACTTCAGTTCCCAAACCTGTCCTCTTGGAGAGGGACAGAGTGAGGAGGAAAGGACTCGGGTGTCACAGCACAGCCTCTAGGGGAGACCTCCCTGCAACTCCACCTTGCCCCTCCAGTGCCACAGTCGGACCAAGGGCCAGTCCCCATGCTGGACGCTGCTCTGAAGCAGGTTCTATCATGGCCTCAAGGAAATGGGTGCTCAGCGGGTCAGGCAGTGTGTCCACGGTGGTCTGAAGCCAGGTGTGAGGCCCACCCCAGGCTTCTGTCTTTGCCTTCTTCCTGTTTCTCTCTGACTTGAGTCTGAGGTACCATCTGATGGGATGAGGGCATCTTAGGGGGCACCTGTAGCCATTGCCATACCAGGTTTTAGAGCATTCCAGCCCCCAGGAAGGTCCTCAGCTCCCAACCAACACCCCGATCCCTCCTGGAACTGCCCTGCTGACCGCTGAGTGTCCTAGAACTTTGTCTAAATGGGTTCGTGCAGCACCTGTCCCACGCCCGCCCCCCTCTGCCTGTCCCACATCTGTCTGGAGCGGCTCTTCCCAGGCCGGTCTGCCCTCCCCGCTCTGTGGGCCCTTGGACTGCTTGTCTGGACTGCTGTGACCTGTGCTGTCTCGGTGGTGCCGCTGGAGCCCCTTCTCTGTCTGAGTGACCAGGAGCCTGTGGTCGGCGGGAGCTGCAGTGCAGCCCTTCACAGATTCATTGTGGGTGTTCTTTAACGCTCCAAGATGAAATCTGGGAGGGGACGCCTGGTGACCCTGGAAGTGAGGGGCATCCAGTTGCATTTGGGGACAGATAATGCGGAGGCCTGCACCACCCCTGGAGTGGGGAGGCTGGCCTGTGAGACCTAAGCTTATGCTCATACTATGGGGGGGATTTCAGGCTGCCTGGAGGGCAGGGGGCAGATGGGAAAGGTGACCCAGAGGCCCTGGGCAACTTGAGCTCCCAAGGCCCTTATTTAGGGGCAAGTTCTTGAATCTTAAAGAATTTTGAGAATCAGTTGTTAAACAAAGCCATTATTCAAGTTAAATAATATTAACTTAAAAATTAAGAAAATTAGGGAATTCCCTAGCTGTCCGGTGGTTGGGACTCCGCACTGTCAATGCTGAGGGTTTGGGTTTGATCCCTGGTCAGGGAACTAAGATCCCACAAGCCACATGGCCAAAGAATGGAAAGAAAGAAAAAGAAAGAAATTATATTAAGGCAAAGATAATAAATATGCAAATACATTGTTTCCCCGGCATTTTACTACAGGTGACTGTTATGCTTATGCTTATGGTTTCTGATAGTGGAAAGAAGGTTCACCCTATGATACATCTTCTCCCAGCCGTGTGTCAAGTGACATCAGAGTGGGCGCTGCAGTGACAGAAATTGGCTTGCACTGCCCAGGGGGCCGAGCCCACCCCTCCTTGCTGCCTCCACTCACATGTCCTGACTTCCAAACACTTCCACATGTTCACAGATCAGGAATGCAAGATAGCTTTGAGCCTGGGTGCTCTTTATGTAGCCTTGTGAATTGGGATGCCTCCCACCTCCTCCTGGGAGCGGCAGTGCACACGCTCTGCTTTCATACCAGCCAATGGGTCATGGACAAAAGCATGGCCTGGGCGGCGTGGAGCCAAAGTTCTGTACACCAGGGTCCTCTCATCCAGCTGGTGCTGCAACATGGGCAGTGGGAATTGCAGCTACAACTGGCCAGTCATCCTCACACAGCAGATCTGAGAGAAATTCCAGCATTCCAGGGCCAAGTCTATGATTTCTTTGTTGTTTCTCTGGCCTCTGACTTAAGTGGCCAAGACACCTTCTAAAAGGGGTTGTTGGGAGCCCCTGAGGTCGAGTCCATGGGGAGAGTGATCAGGGCTGATTGACGGTGGTTCTTGACTAGGGAAGGGGCCTAGGACCCTGGAGGATTGCTAAAGTCTATGCGAGGGAGGGGTGGGCACTGTGTATAGAAGCACTTTAATTTGCAACTGGGGCTCCCCTACAGCGTGAGGAAGGAGTGGGCACCAAACTGAACTGCAGGCAATGTGGGAGCCAGGCTTTGTTCATTTCAGTCTTTTCTTTTCAAAAAGAGCTGTGAAGTAATTAGAGTTCTTTAAAATGCTGTTCAGAGTGTAAGGTCTCAGAATTGGCTTTCTACTGGGGTTAGGCGACATCTGAGTGGAAATCAAAGTGTTTAATTGAGACATGAATGCCCATTGTTGGAAGTCCCCTTTATAACTCCCACATCTGTACATGCATGTGGTCTGAAGAGCTGGAAACAACGGGTCTCTGGATGGTCGTGTTTCCTGTGTCAGGGATTCTTTTGCTGGAATGATATTTACTGTCTGCCTTAGGACTGGTACAACTGGACGATAGAACAGACAAAAATCCTTGACTCTTAGATTCATTTTCTACTGTGGGGAGTGCAGGCTAGAACATAAACAAACAAAGCAACCAGATGGTTCATCACAGGGAGATGAGCAAATGCAGGGGGGTCCAGCAGGTGCAGGTGGGTGGGGGGAATGCAGGGCTAGAGTGAGGAGGTGCTCAAGTCAGGGGAGATCTGTCTACAAAGGAGCCATGGGATGTATAGGGCAGTGTTCTTGGCAGAGGGACCAGCATATCCATAAGCCCTTGAGAGGAGCATGGCTGGGGCAGGATGGTGGAGTAGGGAGAGGTGGGCAGGGGCTGCAGGAGAGGCCCTGAGGGCCCCCCAGTGATAGGGCCTAAGTTTTCAAATTGTGGCTCTGACTGAGTTGAGTTGGGATGGCTAATGAGAGAGGCAGAAGGAGTGGGACTGTGAGACAGTATGCTGGAAGAGGAGCTGAAAAGTGAGGATATCCAGAGCAAGGGCTAGGAGCTCAGAACATGACAGGCAGAGAATTAGAAACCTAGCTTCTCCTGAGATCCAACTTTCCTGGAAGGAACACAGCCCCCTGGGTGAGATCTGCTGGGGGAAGGTGTGTGTGGTGGGGCAGAGTCCGGAAGATGCCCCCAGACTTGCCTCCCAGGCCCACACCTGGGGTGTGTGGGGTGGGTTTGAATCTTGGCCTCAGGCCACTTCTTGAAGCTGCAGATAAGAAGTTGGGGAAATGTCCTCACAGCAGTTAGGTTAAGGGGCCTGACTGAGAGGAAGCTGAGAGAAAGGCAGCCTCAAAGACGGGGTAGGATGAAAGCCACTCAGAACCCCTCCCAGAGGGACGGCGAGGCCTCACCAAAGGCAAAAGCACACACAGCGAGCATATGGGAAGAAATAAGGGCTGGAATTTAATGAAATACTTGAATACTACCATCCAGGAGGTTCAACTCATACCAAATGGGATGAATTCAAAGACACCCAGGTTATAATCAAGCTCTCGAAAGATGGGGATACTCTTGAAAACAGTGAGAGAAGAGACTCATCACATACTGGGGACCCTCACTAAGTTTATCAGCAGATTTCTCATCTACTCTCATTTCAGCACAAAATCTGCTGAAACTTTGGGGACCAGAAGGCAGTGACCTGGGGTATGGTGGTTTAGTTGCAAAGTCGTGTCCGACTCTTGCAACCCCATGGACTGTAGCCTGCCAGTCTCCTCTGTCCACGGGATTCTCCAGGCAACTCCACTCCACTGGAGTGGGTTGCCATTTCCTTCTCCAGGGGATCTTCCCATCCCAGGAATCGAGCCTGGGTCTCCTGCATTGCAGGCAGATTCTTTACTGATTGAGCTGGTCTTCCCAACCCAGGAATCAAACCCAGCTCTCCCATGTTGCAGGTGGATTCTTTATCAACTGGGCCACCAGGGAAGCCCAATCTGGGGTGTTCAAAGTGCTAAAATTAAAAAACAACAGCAACAACAAAAACCTGTCAATCGAGAATCTTGTATCTGGGAAAACTGCCCTTTAAGAGTGAGGGAGAAATTAAGACATCTCCAGAAAAACAAAAGTTGAGGGAATAAATGACCACTACAATTGCCCAGCAAGAAATGCCCTCCAGGTAAAGTGAAAGGACCTCAGAACTAGAATTATGATAACAATGAAAACTAAAATATTGCTGAAATAAATTGAAGACATAAATAGTTAGAAAGACATTCTTTGCTTATGAAGTAGAAGACTTAATGTTGTTACAATGTCAATACTATCCAAAGTAACCTAGAGGTTCAATGTAATCCCTATCAAAATCTCAGTGGTACTTTTGCAGAAGTATAAAAATGCATTCTGGAGTTCATATAGCAGCTCAAGGGAATCTTAAATAGTTAAAACAATTTTGAGAAAGACTAAAACTGGAGGACTCATATTGCCTGATTTCAAAACATAGTACAAGCCTACATTAATCAAAGCATGATACTAACATAAAGACAGACATATAGACCAATGGAATAGCTTACAGAGTCCAGAAATAAACCCTGGCATATATGGTCAAATTATTTTTGACAAAAAAAGCTAAGATCATTCAATGGGGAAAGAGCAGTCTTTTCAACAAATGGTGCCAGGAAAACTGGATATCCACATGCAAAATGATGAAGTTGGACCCTTACCTCACATCATAAGCAAAAATAAACTCAAAACAGATCAAGGCCTAAATGTAAGATCTAAAACTATGAACTTAGAAGAAAACACAGGAAAAAAGCTTCCTGACATTGGATTTGGCAATGACTGCTTTAGTTCAGTCACCTAGTTGTGTCTGACTCTTTGCGACCCCATGAACCACAGCACACCAGGCCTCCCTGTCCATCACCAACTCCCGGAGTCCACCCAAACCCTTGTCCATTGAGTTGGTGATGCCATCCAACCATCCCATCCTCTATCATCCCCTCCTCCTCCTGCCCTCAATCTTTCCCAGCATCAGGGTCTTTTCAAATGAGCCAACTCTTTGCATCAGGTGGCCAAAGTATTGGAGTTTCAGCTTCAACATCAGTCCTTCCAATGAACACCCAGGACTCATCTCCTTTAGGATGGACTGGTTGGATATCTTAGCAGTCCAAGGGACTCTCAAGAATCTTCTTGCTTATATCTGATTGCTTAGATATAACATTATGACTGACAACAAAAGAAAAAATAGACAAACTGGACTTTATGAAAATTAAAAACCTTTGTGCATCGAAAGACACCATTAACAGAGTCAAAAGGGAGGGAGAAAATATCTCCACAATGGGAGAAAGTATTTGCAAATCACACATCTGTTAAGAGATTAATACAAAGATTATGCAGAGAACTACTAAAATTCAACAACAAAAGCAAACAACCAGATTAAAAAATGGGCAAAGAACTTGAATAGACATCTCTCACAAAGAAGAAATACAAATGGCCAATACACATGAAAAGATGATCAATATCAGTAATCTTTAGGGGAATGCAAATCATAACTACAATCAAAACTAACACCTGTTAGGATGACTACTGTTAAAACCCAAACAAAAAAATGTGTATTGGCAAGGAAGTAGAGAAATTGGGACCCTTTTGCACTGTTGGTGGGAATGTAAAATGGCACAGACACTTTGGAAAAAAATATGGAGGTTTTTTAAAAAAATTATACAGAATTACCATATGATCCAACATTTCCACTTCTGGTCATACACTGAAAAGAATTGAAAGCTGGATTTCAAAGAGATATCTGTGCACCCATGTTCACAGCAGCATTATTCATAAGAGCTAAAATGTTGGAACAACAAAAGTGTCCATCAACAGATGAGTAGAGAAGCAAAAATGTGGTATATACATACAATGGTATACTATTCAGCCTTAAAAAGGAATAAAATTCTGAACATGCTCTGACATGGATGAACCTTGAGGACATTATGTTCGGTGAAATAAACCAGTCACAAAGAGACAAATACTATAGGATCCCACTTATATGAGCTAAAATCACAGAAACAGAGAATAGAATGTGGTTTCTATGGGGATGGGATGGGGGATCTGGGGAGTTGGTGTTTAAAGAGGATACAGTTCCAATTTGGGAGTCTGTACAGAGTTCTGAAGATGGATGGTGGTGGTGGTTGCCCGATATGAATGTGCTTAATACCACTGAACAGTAGGTTAAAAACGATTAAGACAGTCACACACACACCCTGCAGCCCTCACCCCAAATTTTATCTTCCTTTTCTGGGGACTGGTGATGACCATTCTGTTAGGCCTCCTGTTTGGCCCCTGTTTCATCTCTGACAGGGTCCAATAGTTTCAGACTAAATTGCTGTTACTATAAGAACGCAGCATACAGAATTCTGATACAGAATTCAGATACAGATACAGATTTCAGATACAGAAACCTGCATGCAGATACAGAATACCTCGTCAAGTTAGAACAGGCAGAGAGAGACTTCTGCTCCGCTAGGCAGGACTATGTCCACACACGGCATAAAGTAGGACATAAAGTTATGACATCCAGGACATAAAGTTACAGAAGGAAGAGACCTCCGCCCCAGTTCCTGAACAGTATCTTGAGTATGCAGTCCCTCAGGGGGGCGTTGCTGGGGAAGCACAAACCGCCCACCCTAGCCAGGCACCACAGTCTCCATGTGCATGACAGGAGGTCCTGATAGTGAGCACAGAACTAATAAGCCACCAGCTAGAAGAGTTTGGGAAAGGTCAAAGAGAGACACGGTGCGTCTGACCACCTGTCAGGACCCGTCCCTCTGGCATTCATCCTGGCTGAGCAGTGGTGCACCACCAGGAAGAGCCCCAAGTCACAGTGATTGGCCAAAGACACCCTGGAAACTGCCCCATCCTCAAGGCTGAGAGCCGCGTGGGGCGCGGTCCTCCTGGCTCCCTCACCCTGCTGCCTCTGCGCTCTTCCCCAGCACACTCTCTGGCGTCGTCAGGAAAAAGTGTAGCAAACTGGCCCCATGCTGTCGCTACAGGTTAAGTCCAGACATTCTAGAAGAGCATGAAATTACTATGAGCATCCTCTCTATTACCAAAATCAGTAATGTGACTGTAAAGAAATAAACATAATGTAATCCACTGCCATTCAAACAAACAAACAAAACAAACAAACAAACAAAATATGATTGAGGTAGTAATTTTTTTGTTATATGTATTTTATCACAAGGAAAATAATTGGGAAAAAAGTAAAGGAATGGAAATATATATTCCATGCTAACACCAATCAAAAGAAAGCTGAGAGAGCTATGTTAAGTTTATACAAAGCAGAAGAAAATATTTTTCTTCTTCAGAAGAAAAATTATCAGGAGTAAAGAGGGACATTACATAATGATAAAGCAGTTGTTTCTCCAAGGAGACGTTAATCCTTAATGTGTATACACCTAACAGCAGAGCATCAGATTGCATAAAGTAAAGACTAATGGAACTGCAAGACACATAGATAAGTTCACTATTATAGTTGGAGACTCTAGTGTTCTTCTTTCAGTTCATTGATAGATCCTGCAGCAGAAACTCAGTAAGAAAATAGTTGAACTAAACAGCAATGGCTGCAATGAATATCTGTAGACAACTTCATCCTACAACAGCAGAACACACATTTTTCTCAAGGTCACATGGAACATTCACCAATACAGACCACATTCTGGGTCACAAAACATGTCTTAACACATTTAAAAGAATTAAAAATCATAAGAATACATAGTCATACCACAGGGCGATAAACTAGAAATCATTAACAGAAAGATAGTTGGAAAATTCCAAAATAGATTAAACAATACACTTCTAATTAATATATGGATCAAAGAAGAAGTCTCAAGAGAAATTTACAAAGATTTTAAACCAAATGAAAATACAACTTATCAAAGTTTGTGGGATACCATGAAAGCAGGGCTTGGAGTGAAATTTATATCATTGATTGCATGTATTAGAAAAGAAGAACAGTCTAAAATCAATAATTTAATCCTAGGAAACTAGAAAAAAAGATTATTTTAAGTCTAAAGCAAGCAGAAGGAAATGACTAATAAGTAACAAATATTAAAAACAACTGTATGCCCCCAAATTTGATAATCTAGATTAAATAATTTAGATTAAATGAATCTTTCAATGCTTTGAAAGACACAAACTACAAATACCAACACAAGAATAAACAGAATAATCTGAATAGACCTAAAAGTATTAAAGACATTGGGTCAATAATTAATAATCTTCCAAAAGAAAGCACCAGTCTCTGATAGTTTCACTGGTGAACTGTACAAAACATTTAGGGATGAAAGTATGCCAATTCACAGCAATCTTTTCCTGAATATAGAAGCAGAAGGAAAACCTCTAAACCTATTCTTTGAGGCCAGCATTATCCTAATATCCAAACCAGATAAAGACATTACAAGAAAGAAATCTATAGGCCAAAATCTCTCATGAACATAGCTACAAAAATTCTTAATAAAATAATAGCGAAACCAACTCAATAGGACATAAAAATAGTTATGCTCCACAACTGAGTGACAGCATACCTCCCAGGTATGCAAAGCTGGTCCAGCATTTGAAAATCAATTAATGTAACCCACCATATTATTGGGCAAAAGAGGAAAACATTAACATGAGCCTATCAATTGATGGAGAAAAGTATTGACAAAATCCAACTCTCATTCGGAATAAAATCTCTAAGCAAAGTGTAAATAGAGGGGAGCTTTGTCAACTAGAAAAAATTCTACAAAAACCCTTAGTGAATGTCATATCTGATGGTGAGAAAGTGGTTCTTTCCCTAACATCAGGAGCGAGGCAAGGATGGCCATGTCACCACTCACGGCAGCATCGTTCTGAAAGTCCTAGCAGGTGCGCTAAGACAGAGAAAGAACAATGGAGAGAGATGGGGAAGGAAGAAATGAAACTGTCTTTGCTTGCAGATGACATGCATTATCATTCATGGGAAAATACTAAGGGATCAGTTTTTAAAACCTCCTGGAACTAATTATTGTCTTAAGGTTATAAGATAACAAAGTTGACATGTAACGAAAGTTGGTTGCTTCCCTTTATACGAGCAGTGAAGAGCTGGCACTTGAAATTAAAACCACAATACTACTTACATTAGCATGCTGCTGCTGCTGCTGCTAAGTTGCTTCAGTCGTGTCCGACTCTGTGCGACCCCATAGACGGCAGCCCACCAGGCTCCCCCGTCCCTGGGATTCTCCAGGCAAGAACGCTGGAGTGGGTTGCCATTTCCTTCTCCAATGCATGAGAGTGAAAAGTGAAAGTGAAGTCGCTCAGTCGTGTCCGACTCGTAGCGACCCCATGGACTGCACCCTACCAGGCTCTTCCATCCATGGGATTTTCCAGCCAAGAGTACTGGAGTGGCGTGTCATTGCCTTCTCCGTACAATAGCATAAAATTAAGTAATTAGGTACAAAGTAACTCAGTATTCATAGGCAAAGTGCTGAACCCATATGCAAAATTGACAAAACTCTGAAGAAATCGAGGACACTCTAAATAAACAGATATTCTCCATTCATGAACTGGAAACTCCTTATTGTTAAGATGCCAATTCTTCTCAACCTAATGTGCACATCTAATCCAGAACCAGTTAAAATGTTAGTGAGCTGTTTTGTGCATATGGACAAACTGATTTTAAAATTTATATGGAAAGGCTAAAACCACAAAATAGCCAGTACAATACTGCAGGAAAAAAAAAGTTGCAGAGTTGATATTCCCATCTTCAAGACTATGAAGCTATAGTGATCAGGGCAGCACGGTATTGGTGAAAAATAGGAACATAGACCAATGGAACTGAATAGAAAGCCCAGAAATAGATGCACACAAATCAGTCAACTGCAGCTTGACAAACAAACCAAGAAATTCAATGGGAAAAGGCTGGTCTTTTCACTGCTGCTGGAACAATTGGATATCATATGCAAAAAATTGTGTGTAGACGCAAACCTTACACCTTTCTTGAGATTAACTCATAGACCTAAGTGTAAAATGCAAAGTATAAAACTGCTAGAAGGTGACAAAGGACAAAATCTAGATGACTTTGAGTTTGCTGAGGAGTTTTAAGATGTAACACTCAACTGCAATCCATCCTAGTAAATTTATTTAATGTATTATGTTTATTAATACAATCAATTATATTATAATAATTATATTTAAATTAATATTATGATTAATATTAACATTTTATAAGATATATTATACTTAATATATCAATTTATATTAAATAAATTTATTAAAATTAAAAACTTATGTTTTCAGACTCATGGACAGTGGTTACCAAGGGGAAGGGGATTGCAGAGGGCTGGAGTGGGAGTTTGGGGTTAGCAGATGTAAGTCACTATATATAGGGTGGATAAACAGCAAGGTCCTACTGTATAGCACAGGGAACTATAGTCAATACCCTATGATAAACTATAATGGGAAAGAATATTTGAAAAAGAATGTATACGTATATATAAGTGAATCACTTGGTTAAATAGCAGAAATTAACATAACATTGTAAATCAACTATACTTCAATTTAAAAAAAGAGAATATAAAACTTTTTTCCAAATATACTAGCAAGAGAATGAAAAGACAAGCTATACCACTGGAGAAAATATTTGCAAAATACATATCTGATAAAGGACTTAAAACCCAATGTTACAAAAAACTCTTGAAACTAAACAATAAGAAAAAAAAATCTGATTTCAAATGGGCAAAAGATCTGAACAGACACCTCACCAAAGAGTAGAAATGCAGTTGACAAATAAGTATATGAAAAGATGTCCAAAGTCACTTGTCATTAGAGCTGTGAATTAAAGCAACAGTAAGAATGACCAAAATCTAAAACACTGACAGAGATGCAGACAGAGCCGCAGGGGTTTTCGTTCACTGTTGGTGGGGATGTAAAACAGGACAGCCACTTTGGGACAGTGGCTCATGAAGTTAAACACAATTATATACCATATTATCCAGCAATCACACTGTTTGGTATTTACTCAATCAAATTGAAAACTCATGCCCACACAGAAACCTGTCTACAAACGTTCATAGCAGTTTTATTCATAATTGCCCCAAACTGGAAGCAATCAAGATGTCCTTCCATGGCTGAATAGGTAAATAAATTGTGATGCATCCAGTCTTTGGTATAGTATTCAACAATGAAAAGAACTGGGCTACCGAGCCATGAAAAGACATGCAGGAACCCTAAATGCATATTACTAAGTGAAAGAAGCCAGTCCTGAAGTGCTCCATACTCTTTGATTCCAAGTATATGACAGTCAGCAAAAGGCAAAACTATGGAGACAGTGAAAATATCAGTTGTTAGGGCTTTGGTGGAGGTGGCGGTTTTTAGGGTGTTGAAATGATTCTTTATGACACCGTAACGGTAGATACATACCATGATGCACTCGTCAAGATCTATAAAAAGCTACAGCACAAGAATGAACTGTAATATTTGCAAATAAAAAATCATTTCATTCCAGGAAAGATTGGAAATCCTTTCAATTCCTGGAAAGATTCCAGGAAAGAATGCAGACTGTGACGAGAGAATGCAAGAGACCTCCTCACGGAAGGGGACAGGGAGAGGTATTGCCCTCAGCATTTTGGAAATGATGGCATCTGCAAGCACAAAGACAGAGGAGTGCACACACTCTGGGCTCTGGTGATGAACTTGCTTCTTGTGGATCACAGGTGACAGTTTTGAACCTGCCGCACACGTGCTCCGAAACTGGACAACGAGCAAGCCAACAGCAGAGGACGGGAGCCAGGGACATCCCTGGGCGCTGGAGGGAGGAGGGCAGGACGACTCAGGGGGTGGGGCTGGAGACATCAGCAGGAACTCGGGCCTAGCTTAGTGTAGACGCGGGTGGCTACCTGCAGAAACCGTTTCAGCTGCGCACACGCACCCACGTCTCTGTGCTCGGCCGACTGAGGGCCTGGAAGACACAGCATGCCAGGCCAAGGTCACACCTGGTGCTCTGGATGTTGTTTCTAAGACTATCTCCAGCAAAAGGAGCCAGTCCCCTTGGGGAATGGGTAATTTCAGGACTGGGCACAGAAATATAAAGGAGACAGGAGCATTTTGTAGACAGTAAGGACGTGCGAGAGTAAGGAGGTTACGTGGGAAGCACTAAGGATGCACAGAAGCCCGGAACGAAAAACCCACCCACACGCCCACAGACTGAACAAAAGCCACCCAGAGTGATGGGGTCGGTGGACATGTCAGAGGGCACAGGAGCCACGAGAAAATGAACTGAACAATATAATTAGTTTAGTCATGCTGGGTTACACCTTAAAGCATAAAGAATACCCCTGTGTCCAGACTAATGGACAAATGACAGCAGAAAGAAGGAAGTAGCATAGTAATCTCTGGTGCAGCCCCGTCCCCACTGCATGGAGACTGGCGTCCAGCCGGCGGCTCTTCTAAGAGCACTTTGCAGCTCTCGGTGGGCTCTGCCGGCCCCACGCCCAGCCTTGCTTTCAGCCCCACACTGCAGTCCAGCACTGCTGGCCTCAGGCCCTGCCAGGCCTCCTCTCACCCCACCCTTCCTCCCCCGAGCATCCCCCCACCTCCCCCTCCGCACAGAGGACCATGGGCCGAACCCCGCTGAGGCCCCTGGGCCTCCTCGCTCAGGGACAGAGAAGTCTCCAGTCCTGGAGGCAGTCTCTCTCCTGTGTGGTGGGGGCAGAGTCCACCTACAGGCTTGGCTGACGAGTGCTGGGACTCTCTGACCCTGCTGTACACTCACGATCCACCCCTGCTCCTTCTAGAGAAGACTGGAGGCGGCTTCTAAGGCGGAGCGGTGATGCCGAGTTTGCGGGTGGTCACAGCCCTGGGCCTGAGGGCAAGGCCCCCGCCCTCCCGCAGGGTCCTGGCCTCCCTGCCCGCAGCTCCACACATTCACAGCTCTGACCCACAAGCACAAAGCCCTGGGTCCTCTCCCTCAAGGAACCCAGGTGCCATGGCACCACGTGCCTCTGTCCTGAGGGATGCCTGGGCACACGCAGGCACCCCGGAGGGCGGCGGGGAGCTGGCGGGGGCGCCCGGCTGGCAGCGCGTTAGGGTACCTGGCCACGTCTGGTCTCGCAGTTGTGCAGGTAGCTCAAGTGGTAGATCTTCAAGTTTAAGGTCCCGAAGTTCAGATATTTCAGGAAAACCTGAAACAGAGGTTGTGACAGCAGCAGTTAAAAACCCCGGCTTTCAGATGCATGCCCAGGTGTGTGTTTGCGGAGGAGAGGCCCAGTGGCGGAGAGTGGGGACCACACACTGCACCGACCTCACCCCCGGGCTGACTGGCAGCAGACAAGCAGGTGAGCCCCCGGGGCCACATGAGGAGAGCGGCCACGCAGACCCTGCCCCCAGGTGCAGGTGTGCATGCCGGAGGGTCCCCTGACACTCACGTCTTCATCTTCACTTGTGAAACATGGGCCATCCAGCTTGTTCACAGCCATGATCACAGCCACGACATCTTTGCCGTTCATGACGGGTGTGGCCAGGATGTTCCTCGTCACATAGTCGGTCAGTTCATCCGCAAAGGAGCTGAAGTGGGGGCACTATGAGACGAGAGGAAAGAAGAGAGAGGCCATCGCTCTGTGGACCCAGAGTCCTGGCCCCCCTGTCCCTGGGGGTCACGGCTAAGCTGCCCAGGCCAGTGCTAAGACCCAGGGGGCCACGTCCTGGATATCAGGAGCCTGGAAAGCACACGCAGACATGGCCAATGGCCTGTGCTTGGGGTTCCAGCTTGGCTCAGTCCTTATCACCCCATCTCAGAGCCAACGACCCCCAGCTCTTGAACTGCAGACTGCAGAGCTTGGCTATGAGCAGGCCTAGTGCCTCCACATTTGCTTCCATCTGGCTAACTGGCCTTCCAGATGCCTCTTGAGTCTGTCTAGTCCATGCGTCCACAAGCCCCTCCTGGTCCGGGCTGTAGTCTCCTCCTGCCCTCAGCCACCCTGAGCCCGCTCCCACACTCAGGCCCTGTCTGCCAGCCCCATGGACCTCCTGGGCCCCTGCTCCAGCAGGCATCTGCTCCACGGGGCTTCTTGCCCCCACAATGAGACGTCTGTCCTCGCCTGGGCCCCGGGGCAGGTTCCCTCAGCCTTGGAGTTGCTCTTCAGGGCCTCTCCCCGGTCAGGGGCCGGTTGAAGGAAACAGCTCATCTGAGCTTTGTTCTGGTCCCGTTGCCCTTTGCATCCTGGACCTCACGCCCAGAAACACCTGCCCGCCTGTCCCCTTTCCAAGGATTGGCATCCACACACCAGCCCAGAGAGGGGAACTGGGCCTTATCGCCCTGCGCCTCAGGCCCAGCCAGGCCCTGGGACTTCGTTAAAGTGCCCCCAGCTCTGTGCCTACTGCTCAGGCCCTGTCATCGGTCAGTCACCGCAGCACCCCCGGTCCCGCCTGCCTTCTGGCCCACCCGTGCTCCGCGTGGCTTGCCCAGTCCTGCCCTCCTCCCTCGTCCAGGCCATCCAGTTTCCTGGGAGTTTTCCCACACAGCAACTGCCCCCCACGACATAGTCTAGATGCCTCAGTGACGCGGGTTCAGAGACCCTGGCATTGCCGGGCACCACCTCTGCCCGCTGTCTCCCCTCGAGCCCTCGGTTCTCAGCAGCCACCTGGTGGGACCCCCACTGGCCACTTGGGCCAGAACCTCAGAGCCAACAGCACAGGTGTGGGTCGGGGGGGTGGGGGGTGGAGGCTCACAGAGGGGAGAGGCCAGATGAGGTGGGGGGAGGGGGAGGGAGGGGCGGGCGCTCTCAGCGCAGCCCCCCAACTCCTGCGGATGTTTTCCTGGTAATTTATGCTCTGGACCCTCTGATTCATGGGTGACCCATTTCCTAAAAAGGAAGTGAACATGAAGCTAATCCCAGAGATTAGCATATTCAGGTCGCGGGACCAAGGCTTGTTTGAGAAGATAAGTTTAAGAGGATTGCAGTCTGGAGCCAGGGGCCTGGGGGTCCGTCCGCAGGTTTGTTTTTGTCTTGAGGGATGAGGGGTTGCGGCTGCTGTGGCAGCGGCCTGTCCCTGTGG
Organism: Muntiacus reevesi; assembly: GCF_963930625.1. NCBI lineage: Eukaryota > Metazoa > Chordata > Mammalia > Artiodactyla > Cervidae > Muntiacus > Muntiacus reevesi. The sequence goes on along the minus strand of NC_089270.1, from coordinate 89,280 downwards.
GTGCCTTCCTCTGGACGCTTCGCATCAAGGGAGGGGGCGGAGCCACTCCCAGGCGAGATCCGTGACCCTCCCAAGGTGGTGGGGAGGACAGAAGAGGCGGCCAGCCCTTCCTGTGCTCACCATGGGTCCCTCCCCACACGCTTCGCAGGTGTCCACCCCAGTCCCGCCCCTCGTCCTCTGGGTGCCCTGGGCCAGCTTCTTTTTAAAAATTTTTTTTCTGGCCGGGACACTTTTGCATCTCCTCCCCCACCGGGGACTGAATCCCAGGCCACAGCAGAGAAAGTGCAGAGTTCTAACCACTAGGCCAGCAGGGAACCTGGACCAATTTCTGAACCACCAAGCTTGCCCACCCCGGCAGGAGGTGCGATCTCTGACGAGGCTGCGAGCTCAGGGCTCCGGGGTCCAGCAACCTCACCTTCCTGGGTCTCCGTACCGGTCCCTGCCCAGAGCTCTTCCTGCCTGAACCCCCCCCAGGGAGTCGTGCCTCAAGGGGCAGCAGGCGTCCTCCCTGCCCCCTCAGGCCTCCCCCGGCAAACTCTGAGCTAGCTCTGCTCCACTTGCTGCCTCCTAAAACCTGAACACCCCCGGGGCCTACGGATCCCACCTCCATCACGTCCTGGATGTTCACCATCTTCTTGGTCTGCGCCACGTGGCCCACAACCCCGATGTCCAGCGGGAAGACGATCTCAGAGTCGGGAGGCACCAGGCAGTCCTCCAGGACGCTGTCGGGCTGCACGCTGAAGAGGCGGGTGGCGAGCTCGGCCACGCCGTTGCGCTGGCGGTACATGAAGAGGCTGCAGCGGTCGGCATGCAGGATGGAGCAGAGGCGCCGCAGGATCTTAAAGACCACGCGCTCCATGTTCACGCTCTCCTGCATGTCCTGCACCAGCTCGAACAGGGCCGCGCTCTCCTCCACCTGGCACAGCTCTCGGAAGCTGGCACAGCCCTCGGGGCACCCGTCCTCACAGGCGCGAGCCGCATCCTCTGGGCTCAGCTTCTTCCCAAAGTACTGGTCCGCGAAGCTGGGGTTCTGATCCAGGAACCTGTGCACCTGTTCCTCACTGAGGCTCATGGTGTCCAGCCACCCGTCCGAGAGCAGCACCCTCCCCTGCGCACAGGGCCCTCCAGCAAACACTGTCATCAGCAAAGCCTGTCTTAGTGATGATTACCACACCAGCTGACCCACCCACGACTGCCCTCCCTCCCCATGGGGCCCGGACTGCATGCTTCCTGGGAACATCAGACCCCCTGAGCTGGGGGCTGCAGGGTAATAGCTTAGGGCCTTCTGCCTGTGGCAGGGGTCCTGGCATGGGGGCAGGCCCTTCCACCCACCCCCAGGGAGAGGTGACGGCACAAATGCCACGAGGGGCCACCCAAGGATCGGGATGGTCCGGCAGCAGCCCCGGGTCTCCTGGGCCCCCAGACCTGGGCTCAGGTGTGCTGGGTGGTGGGGCAGAGCTCTGCTTGGGGGGTGGGGGTGGACTCCCGAATGTGCTACCCACCCTGGGGAGGGAAGCGGGGAGAGGGGAGGAGGGGTGAAGGAGGGGTTCTGCACTGCCTCCCCTTCTTTTCGCACTGAGGAGGGGGCTATTCTCTGTCAAGAGCCTGCATCTCTAGTTAGGAGTGGTCTCCATAAGCGCCCACCACACTCCTCTCTTCTTGGCCCAACCCCCACTTGTTGGCACCCTCACTCAGGCTGCCAGGCCCTCTGCTCACACAGAGCCCAGGGTGGCTCTGCCAGCACCACCCGGTGTTACAGACGGGATAATGCCTGTGTGTCTGGGCCTCACACAGGGACCCGTGGGCCCAGACAGCAGCGGGGACTTCCAGCTGAGCTCTGTGCCACTCTCCCTCCTTGAGGTCTGATCCCAACCTCCCTGCGAGCTGGGATGAGATGAAAAAGCTTGGGTTACAACTGGAGGACTCACCCCAGGTCTGCCTGACTCTCCAGTTGTAGGAGTTCCCTTCACTTCCCTTCACACAAGAAACCATGTGCAGATACGTGAACATGCATGTGAGTGCATATGCTGGGTGTGCACGAGGATGCATGCACGTGAGTGGGCACGTGTGCTCAGGGACTGCTGCACGGTCAAGGGTAGGAGCTCTGCCCACCGTGGGACCAGCGTGCACATCACTCAGCAGAGTCGGGGGGGCTGGCATTCTGGGCTCACCTTCTGCAGCAGCCAGAAGGGTGCTGAGCACCCTGGGCAGAGGTGGAAGCGGAGCGGTTTAGCTGGAGACCGAGTCACGGAAGGCCGGGAGAAGGGCTTCAGGTTTCCTTGTCTTTCTCATGTTGCCATGTCTATGCTGTTGTCATGCTCATAACTAGGAGGCAGGGCTGTGTGTGCTGAGCTGGTGGAAATGTGTGGACGTGACATGCATGTGTGGGCATACATATGTGCACATGCGTGTGGGAGTGTGGCGCCAGCACCTTTGCGGTTGTACAAGCTTGCTCAGCACCAATCTCCATTCGGGGGGGCCTTCTGTGTGGGCCCTGGGCGGATGCCCGGCAGCTGCATCAGCCACAAAGGCCCAGCTGGCTGAGCTCAGGGCGCCGGCCTGGAGCCACGCTGCCCGCCTCCGCTTCTTCACGCAGCAGAGGCCTTTCAGGGCTGCACTGAGGGCCCCGCTCTCCCAAATTAGGGAGTGTGGCTATGGCCGGGGGGCAGTGAGAGGTGGGGCGGGGGCACAGTTGCCGTGGGCCAGAGCTGCAGAGCTTGGACTGGGGCCCAGGCTGAGGGTCACCTTGCTCTAAATCCAGCTCCGGGCAGCTTCCAGGGCCCCCTCCCACCACAAGGTGGAGTTCAGCCCGTGCTGGACGGGAGGGCCATGCCTACAACGAGGTGACCGTCTGGCCAAACAGCCCAGAGGAGCCAGATTTCTGGGGGTGCGTTTCCCAGGCTCTGCGCTCACCCCGCCGGGGGCCACCTTGCCTGTTTCTGCTTTTCCTCTCTCCGCCTCTGCAGGGCTGAGGGCAGGAGGAGTGATTCTCCCCTGTGTGGGGGCAGAGGGCTTGGCCCTGGGCTCGGGGCACTGCTGCTGGAGGGTCTTGGCGAGTCCTCGGGGCAGAGCACACACGTGAGACCCCTGGCGGCAGTGGGTGGGCGTGAAGGGGGCCCAGAGTGACTTGCTGGTGGGTTTTGCTGCCCCCTGAAGTGCTCGTGGGTGTGGGAGCTAAGGCATTAGTGCCCTGAAGAGCCCTGGGCACACGGTGTAAGCGCCTGGCCACCTCACCTGCAGGGGGGCTCCTCCCCCTCACTTCTCAACACACCCACTGGTGGGTCCCAGGCTCTTGAGCAGCCCCAGGTGTGGACTCGATGCAATTAGATGTTCCGTTTAGGGGTGCCTTTAAGGTGTGCAGAGAGGTGTGTCTGAGAGGCTCCTGTGCGGCGCGCACGTGCTACTGTTCAGCCGCTCACTGTGTCCGACTCTGTGGCCCCGTGGACTGCAGCACGCCAGGCCTCCCTGTCCTTCACCATCTCCTGGAGCTTGCTCAAACTCATTTCCATTGAGTCAGTGATGCCATCCAACCATCTCATCTTCTGTCGTGCCTTTCTCCTCCTGCCTTCAATCTTTCCCAGCGTTAGGGTCTTTTCCAGTGAGTCAACTCTTCACATCAGGTGGCCAGAGTATTGGAATTTCAGCTTCAGCATCAGTCCTTACAATGAATATTGAGGACTGATTTCCTTTAGGATGGACTGGTTGGATCTCCTTGCTGTCCAAGGGACTCTCAAGAGTCTTCTCCAACAGCACAGTTCAAAAGCATCAATTCTTTGGTGCTTAGCCTTCTTTATGGTCCAGCTCTCACATTCATACATGACTACTGGAAAAACCATAGCTTTGACTAGATGAACCTTTGTCAGCAAGGTGATGTCTCTGCTTTTTAATATGCTGTCTAGGTTGGTTATGGTTTTTCTTCCCAGGAGCAAGTGTCTTTTAATTTCATGCTGCAGTCACCATCTGCAGTGATTTTGGAGCCCCCAAAAATAAAGTCCCTCACTGTTTCCCTTGTTTCCCCATCTATTTTCCATGAAGTGATGGGACTGGATGCCATGATCTTCATTTTTTTTTTGCTGTTGTTCAAGGGTTCATCAGGCACATCAGGTAACTTCTCCACAGGTGAACTTGGAAGGTGTTTGAGGAGATGTGGGATTGCCACTTCACCAGGTTCCTGCTAATTTTACCTCATCATGGTGTGGGATTTTATCAGCAAGTCCGCCCCAGGAGCTGTATAGCTATTACATGGAGAGAGTTCTAGGTCCTTGTCCCAAAGTGTGGAAAGGATGCAATTTTGTAAGAAACAAGTGCCCTGAAATTAAAATGAACCAGGCAAGAGGATGGAAAGGGTGAGGAAATCAGAGTTCACATTCCGAAATATCATTACACTGTGGTACAGAAAATGGACACAGCCATTAGGACCTTGTCCTTCCACAAGGCGTGTCACTGAAGGGATGAGGGGCAGGTGGAAATGTGGGAGGCAGAGGGGAGCTTCGGTGGCTCAGACGCAGGCTGGGGTGGGCGTGCACCCCTGCCCACAACCACTGTCTGACACCAGGGCAGACTCTGGCCTGCGAGCCTCTCGCTGTGCTGCTCTGGGTGAGAAATGGAGCCAAGAGGCGTGGGGCTCGGGCGTGGTGCACAGGGACAGCATGTGGGGCAAGGCAGGCAGGGACATGGAGACAGCAGAGGTGCCCCTTGGGGGCCTGGAGGGAGTGGGTGCGGGGCTGGAAGAGTGGGTGGGGTGAGGGAGCCGCTCTGAGTCTGTGCTGGTCTGGGCAGTGCTGTCAGAAGCTGAAACCTCTTCCCTCTCTGCTGCCATAATCTTCAGAGTAGCATAGACTTGGGTCTTGATGTGCTGGAGCCTGCAGCGTGGAGTGGGGACCTACACCCTTCCGGGGGTGCAGCTAGAGGGCAGCAGCATGAGCCGCGTGGTGCACAGAGTGCAGACACAGCAGCAGGAGGCAGGATGTGCTTCCTCCAAAGACGGTCGGGTCACCCCGGCCCCGCCCTGCGGGGTCTGCAGAGCCCCCAGGGAGACTAAGGATGACTGCGGTCCCTTAGGAGCCCACGCCCAGTGGCAGGGGCAGTGGTGGTGCCCATGGAGAGGCTGAGTCTCTGGGTGGGCCAGAGGCTGGCCTTCCAGCCTCAGTCACCTACCAGCTGACCATGGCTGCAATGTGACTGCAGGCAAGACTGGCAGAAGTGCCCAGCTCAGCCCAGCCCGAATGACTGACCCACAGACCATGAGACACGAAGCTGTTTAAGCCTCTAAGAGCTGGGGCATCTGGTCCTGTCCTGCGTGGCTGATTCACTGAGCAGAGCCCAGGGCAAGCACCTGAAAGGAGAGACGCAGTCCCGGGGTAGCAGGCTGGGCAGACAGCACGCTGCAGCCAGGCACCAGGAACCAGAGACGAAGCTGACTGGGCAGCAGGTGCGACCACTCGGCCCCGGGCCCTGGCACAGCCGAGGAAGGAGGACGTGGTCATGGCCTTCCCTCCAACCTCCCCTCCCCACTGGCTACAGTTTGCCCCACGGGGTGTGGGTGCCCCAGCCCGCAGGGGTGTCCCAGCCTGCAGGGGCAGCCACTCAGAAACTCGGGTGGCCTGCCACCCGCCGGGGTGGCAGAAGTGGCAGGAGAAGCGGCCAAGGGGGACTGTGCCCACCCCCAGCTCCAGGCGAGTGGTCAGGGGGCTGAGATGGCCCGGAGGCAGGGCCTGGGGCACAACCCCGGGGCCACAGCGGGGTCTGAGGCAGTGCTCCCGTGGGTCAGCACTGAGCAGGAGGCAGCTCTCCAACTGACATTGAGCGTGTGAGAACTGACACTGTTGGAGAGCCAGCAACACCGAGAATCACTCCACCACCTCCCGGGAGGGGCTGGAGGGTCCAGCAGAGACGCAGCTGCACTCACTAGAGCCATACTGTGCTAGGAGCTTTGCCCTCCCTCCAGACCGCCTTCTCTCTGCACACATGTCCAAGCCAGCGATTCTGTGCTCGGACCCAGGGCAGGGGTCATTTCTGGCCTGCTGCTACTTTTCAGGGGCTGCACAGAATTCCGTTTTGTGGCGCTTCCCTGACTTACTTGGTCTCCTGTTCATAGACACTTAGGATGTTTCTGTTTGGGTTTTGAGGGGAGGTAAATGCTGCAGACGGTGATTGAAGCCATGAAATTAAAAGTCGCTTGCTCCTGGGAAGAAAAGCTATGACCAACCTAGACAGCATATTAAAAAGCTGAGACATTACTTTGCCAACAAAGGTCCATCAAGTCAAAGCTATGGTTTTTCCAGTAGTCACGTATGGACCTGAGAGTTGGACCATAAAGAAAGCTGAGTGCCGAAGAATTGATGCTTCTGAACTGTGGTGTTGGAGAAGACTCTTGAGAGTCCCTTGGACTGCAAGGAGATCCAACCAGTCCATCCTAAAGGAAATCAGTCGTGAATATTCATTGGAAAGACTGATGGTGAAGCTGAAACTCCAACACTTTGACCACCTCATGTGAAGAACTGACTCATTGGAGAAGACCCTGATGCTGGGAAAGATTGAGGGCAGGAGGAGAAGGGACAACAGAGGATGAGATGGTTGGATGGCATCACCAACTCTATGGGCATGAGTTTGAGTAAGCTCTGGAAGGGACAGGGAACCCTGGCGTGCTGCAGTCCGTGGGGTCACAGAGTTGGACACGACCGAGTGACTGAACTGAATTGACTGAAACGCTGCCTGTTCTCCACCCCAGTCCTGGAACAGCAGGGAGTTGATATGGAGGGAATGTCACCTTTGCTGCCAGCCCTCCAGAGAAGGTGTGACTTTGGGTAGTGCCAGGTGGCCTTGCTAACACTGTCTGCCTCCCTGGCCAGAGCTGGGAGCAGCCCACACTCACCCAGGCCGTTACCTACATGGATCCAGGGGCAGAGGGCAGAAGAGATGGAATCCCTCAAGCTTACAGAGTTTTAACAGCTTCACTTAACTCAATCAGAAAAGGACCTGTGGCTATGACTGCAACTAAGTAGCATTCCACCTCCATGGGGTGGGTTGAGGGGTTCGCAGGAGAGCTTTGGGGGGCAGGGAAGTAGGACCAGGCATCCCCCTGGTACCATAGGGCTTGGTCTTTTTTAAAACTGCAAAGAAGGCCCCAGTGGATCAGCATCTGCCTTTTGTTTTTTTAGCCTGGAATCTGTGAAAGGGAATCTCTTTGGAAATAGTCTTCACAGTGGTAGTCGCTCAGTTGTGTCTGACTCTTTGTGACCCCATGAACTGCAGCCTGCCAGGTTCCTCTGTCCATAGAATTCTCCAGGCGAGAATACTGGAATGCGTTGCCATTTCCTCCTCCAGGGGATCTTCCCGACCTCGGGATTGAACCTGGGTCTCTTGCATTGGCAGCAAATTCTTTACCGTCTGAGTCATCAGCAAAGCCCTCTGCAGTCTTTGCAGATGTAACCCAGTTAAGATGAGCTCTACCGGATTCAGTTCAGTTCAGTTCAGTCGCTCAGTCGTGTCTGACTCTTTGCGATCCCATGGACTGCAGCACGCCAGGCCTCCCTGTCCATCACCAACTCCTGGAGTCCACTCAAACTCATGTCCATCAAGTCAGTGATGCCATACAACCATCTCATCTTCTGCCATCCGCTTCTCCTCCCACCCTCGATTTTTCCCAGCATCAGGATCTTTTCAAATGAGTCAGCTCTTTGCATCAGGTGGCCAAAGTACTGGAGTTTCAGCTTCACCATCAGTCCTTACAATGAATATTCAGGACTGATTTCCTTTAGGATGGACTGGTTGGATCTCCTTGCAGTCCAAGGGACTCTCAAGAGTCTTCTCCAACACCACAGTTCAGAAGCATCAATTCTTCGGCGCTCAGCTTTCTTTATGGTCCAACTCTCACATCCATACGTGACTACTGGAAAAACCATAGCTTTGACTTGATGGACCTTTGTTGGCAAAGTAATGTCTCAGCTTTTTAATATGCTGTCTAGGTTGGTCATAGCTCTTCTTCCAAGGAGCAAGCATTTTTTAATGTCATGGCTAAAGTCACCATCTGCAGCGATTTTGGAGCCCAGAAAAATAAAGTCTGCCACTGTTTCCCTTTCTATTTGCCATGAAGTGATGGGACCGAATGCCATGATCTTAGTTTTCTGAATGTTGAGCTTTAAGTCAACTTTTTCTCTCTTCTCTTTCACTTTCATCAAGAGGCTCTTTAATTCCTCTTCACTTTCTGCCATAAGGGTGGTGTCATCTGCATATCTGAGGTTATTGATATTTCTACCAGCAATCTTGATTCCAGCTTGTGCTTTGTCCAGCCCAGCGTTTCTCATGATGTACTCTGCATATAAGTTAAATAAGAAGGGTGAGAATATACAGCCTTGATGTACTCCTTTTCTACTGGATTAGGTGTTGTCTTTATAAGAAAAGGTACAGAGGAGGACATTCATGGATGGAGACAGAGGCTGGGTGATTTATCTACAAACAAAGAGATATCAAGGACTGCCAACCACCACCAGGGGTTGGAGAGAGTCCTGGAATGGATCCCCCTGAGGGGACCAGCTCTGAGGCCTAGACTTCTAGCCTCCAGAACTGAGAGATAATAAACTGTTGAAGCCTCTACTTTGTGTACTGGGTGAGGGCAGCCCTAGGAGGTGAACGCAGGTAGTGAGCCATGTGCGGCCGTGAGCTGTAGTTTGCTGGTCTAAACCAGCCACAGCCTCGTCCTAGGGCCAGAGGCTGGCAGGGATCAGCTTGGAGTCACTGACGGCTGCCACTGAGGAGAGGGAGGCAGCCAGGCCACGCCGGCCAGGCATGACTCCCCCCTCCCGGGCACGCACAGTGGCTGCCCAGACCTGGCTGTCCTGGGAAAGGCAAGCGTGAGGGCAGGGTCAAGGCCACAGGAGGGAAGAGCTGAGAACGTGAAGGGAACCTGGAGTCCACCCTCCTCAACAGGTGTTGGTTCAGTCCTTTGAGCAGCGTTTCTGAACCTGTAGGGGATGTTCAGCTATTATTGTATGAACCAGGGCTCCCCAGAGAAACAGACCAGGAGGTTCTGGGGCCTGAGTGTGACTCTCAGAGTGGGGCCCACCATGGGAAGTGTCTGCATGAACAGGGAACAAGCTAAAAGGGTGGGCCCTAACTTCAGAGGGGATGTGAGACTGACTGAGACAGAAAACTCAGGCGATGACCACAGACTCAAGGGCCAAGAGGACACTGAAAAGTCCTGTGACCAAATATTCTGGTTCAAAGGATTTGTCTGCCCAGAAGAAACTGTGACTGCAAGTTAGATAACAAGTATGGAGTTGGGATAAAATGCCACTGCCCAGCGGGGGTCATAAAGCAGTGGCTGATGGTCTGGTAAGAGGATTAAACTTCATCAGCTCCATCCCTGCAATTGACCTCAGGCAACTGACCTGTGGCTTTGGCTAATGGGATGTGGGAGTGATACCAGGGTGCTTGGCTTTCCCCTATCAACAGAGCCCAGACAAGAATTTCAGGCAAGGCTTTACTGGGGTCCCTGCTGCAGCAGAGGGGAGTGAAGACAAACAAGTTCTCAAGAAAAAGAAATGCAAAAAAACAAAATGGCTGTCTGAGGGGGCCTTACAAATAGCTGAGAAAAGAAGAGACGCTAAAGACAAAGGAGAAAAGGAAAGATAAACCCATCTGAATGCAGAGTTCCAAAGAATACCAAGGGGACATAAGAAAGCCTTCCTCAGTGATCAATGCAGAGAAATAGAGGAAATAGAAAGGGAAAGACTAGAGATCTCTTCGGGAAAATCAGAGATAATGCACCAAGGGAACATTTCATGCAAAGATGGGCACAATAAAGGACAGAAATGGTATGGACCTGACAGAAGCAGAAGATGTTAAGAAGAGGTGGCAGGAATACACAGAAGAACTATACAAAAAAGATTTTAATGACCCAGATAACCATGATGGTATGATCACTCACCTAGAGCCAGACATTCTGGAGTCTGAAGTCAAGTGGGCCTTAGGAAGCATCACTATGAACAAAGCTAGTGGAGGTGATGGAATTCCAGTTGAGCTGTTTCAAATCCTGAAAGATGATGCTGTTAAAGTGCTGCACTAAAAGGCCAGCAAATTTGGAAAACTCAGCAGAGGCCACGGGACTGGAGAAGGTCAGCTTTCATTCCAAGCCCAAAGAAAGGCAATGCCAGAGAATGCTCAAACTACCACACAATCGCACTCATCTCAAATCTTAGCAAAGTAATGATCAAAATTCTCCGAGTGAGGCTTCAACAGTACATGAACTGAGAACTTGCAGATGTTCAAGTTGGATTTAGAAAAGGCAGAAGAACCAGAGTTCAAATTGCCAACATCCATTGGATCATCCAAAAAGCAAGAAAGTTCCAGAAAAACTTCTACTTCTGCTTTACTGACTATGCCAAAGTTTTTGACTGTGTGGATCATAACAAACTGGAAAATTCTTAAAGAGATGGGAATACCAGACCACATTACCTACCTCTTGAAAAATCTGTATGCAGGTCTAGAGCAACAGTTAAAACCGAACTTGGAACAATGGACTTGTTCCAAATTGGGAAAAGAGTACGTCAAGGCTGTATATTGTCACCCTTCTATGCAGAATACATCATGTGAAATGCCGAGCTGGATGAAGTAGAAGCTGGAATCAAGACTGCCGGGAGAAATATCAATAACCTCAGATATGCAGATGACACCACCCTTATGGCAGAAAGTGAAGAGGAATTAAAGAGCCTCTTGATGAAAGTGAAAGAGGAGAGTGAAAAATCTGGCTTAAAGCTCAACATCCAGGAAACTAGGATCTTGGCATTCGGTCCCATCACTTCATGGCAAATAGATGGGGAAACAGCAGAAACAGTGTCTGACTTTATTTTTCTGGGCTCCAAAATCGCTGCAGATGGTGACTGCAGCCATGAAATTAAAAAATGCTTGCTCCTTGGAAGAAAAGCTATGACCAACCTAGATAACATATTAAAAAGCAGAGACATCACTTTGTTGACAAACATCCGTCTAGTCAAAGTTGTGGTTTTTCCAGTAGTCATGTATGGATGTGAGAGTTGGACCACAAAAAAGGCTGAGCACCAAAGAATTGATGCTTTTGAACTATGGTGATGGAGAGGACTCTTCAGAGTCCCTTGGACAGCAAGGAGATCCAACCAGTCCATCCTAAAGGAAATCAGTCCTGAATATTCATTGTAAGGACTGATGGTGAAGCTGAAGCTCTACTATTTTGGCCACGTGATGCAAAGAACTGACTCATTGGGAAAGACCCTGATGCTGGGAAAGACTGAGGGCAGGAGGAGAAGGGGACAACAGAGGATGAGATGGTTGGATGGCATCACCGACCCGATGGATCTGAGTTTGAGCAAGCTCCAGGAGTTGGTGATGGACAGAAAAGCCTGATGTGCTGAAGTCCATGGGGTTGCAAAGAGTTGAATACCACTAAGGATCTGAAACTGACTGATGTATCTCACTTTCTCCCTGGGGAAAGTTCCCTGGTGAGCTTGTTCCTTATATGGGGTGAGGGTAGGGGTGTGTCCAGGGGGTGGGCCGGCCGGTGGTTGAGGTGATTTGCCCTTTGGTGATGTTGAGTGCAGGGGGCATCTGTACTCTGCTTTTGCTCTTGACCCCCTGGCTTTGCTTCTGGCTCTTCAGAAGTGGCAGTTGGATTTTTTTTTTTTTTTTTTTTTTGGTCTTTTGGCAACTTTTGTTCAGAATTTGGCTCAGTTGTGCAGGTATGTGGTTATTTTTGGCCCTATGTATTTTTTTTTTTGTATTTTGTTTCTGGAGGAGAAGTGCGTCCAGGTGCAAGTATGGCAGCAAAGGGGCCCAGGTCCCAGCCTATTTCAGGAGGAAGCAAGAAAGGCCCTTCTAAACAGCCACGGGGCTCCACTGCCTTTTATCCCTCTTTGCTGAACACGTCACATCCCCAAAGGGGCTATTTGGGTCCTAGAATGAAGAAGACAGACCTGTGACTGTGAAGTATGAGTGAGGGATACATTGACTGTTGTAAGCCACACTCATCTGAATCTGATTACCACCGCAGCACAACACAGGAAGTTAACTTCTTTTTTAACTACAGATCAGAGTTGGGTTAATCTTGTTCCCCAGTTTATGACACATTATCACCGTTGGTCCAAGTCCCTCCTGTATTTTATCTTATCCACACGTCCTATTTATCCACCTGTCTACCCACCCACCACCCATCTGCTCCCCAGCTCCTGTCTTCCAATTTGAGTACTATCTTCTAGTATCTTCCATCAGGTAGCACCTTAAAAAGTTATGGTGGGCATATAAAGAAAAAGTGAATTTTTTTTTATGAATTCAAGTTCAAATTAAGGGAATCAATTCACTCATTGTTGATGTAAGCCACTAAGCAATGCTTAAAGGGAAATTAATGCATTAAAAGATTGTATAAGAAAACAAGAAAGGTCTCAAATCAGAACTAGAAAAAAAAGAGCAAACTAAAGCCAAAGTAAGCAGAAAAAAGAGGGGAAAATAAAAGAGCAGTATCAATGAAATATAAAGCCAAAAATAAAGAAAAGAAATTAGAAAGTAGTTTCTGGAAATGACCAAAAACTGACAAACTTCTAGCCAAACTGACAAAGAAAAAAAAAACGCAGTGAAAGCTGGGTGATGGCAGTCTTGGAAGTCCTGCTCACAGACAGACCCGAGGCATGGTACACCCTCCGTAGAGCGGATCAGGGTGGCGGGCTCCGGGTCCCGAGGGATGGGGGGGTCTAAGACATCCAGCAGCACCATGCAGGTGAGCTTCGTGTGTCAGCGCTGCAGCCAGCCTCTGAAACTGGACACAGGCTTCAAGGTCCTGGACTGTGTCACCATCCAGGGGCTCACAGCTCCATTACTTGCCACCGCCCAGCTGAAACCAGCAGAGACCCAGGAGGAAGAGGCTAACTCGGGAGAGGAGCCATTTATTGAAACTCGCCAGGATGGTGTCTCTCACAGATTCATCCCCCAGCTAGGATGATGTCCACAGAAAGTGCCAACAGCTTCACTCAGATTGGGGAGGCATCTGATGGTGACACCATGGAGAACCTCAGCCGAAGACTGAAGGTCACTGGGGACCTTTTTGACATCATGTCAGGCCAGACAGATGTGGATCACCCCCTGTGTGAGGAATGCACAGACACTCTCTTAGACCAGCTGGACACTCAGCTCAATGTCACTGAAAACGAGTGTCAGAACTACAAACACCATTTGCAGATCTTACAGCAAATGAGTGAAGATGACAGTGAACAGCTTGGGTTGGAGCTACAGGATCTGCTATTAGAGGAGGAGAGGCTGATCCAAGAGCTGGAAGACGTGGAGAAGAACTGGAAGATAGTGGTGGAAAATCTCAAAAAGGTCCAGGTTGAGGCTGAGAGATTGGATCAGGAGGAAGCTCAGTATCAAAGGGAATACAGTGAATTTAAAAGACAGCAGCTAGAACTGGATGATGAGCTGAAGAGTGTAGAAAACCAGATGCGTTATGCCCAGATGCAGCTGGACAAGCTGAAGAAAACTAACGTCTTTAATGCAACCTTCCACATTTGGCATAGTGGACAGTTTAGTACAACCAATAACTTCAGACTGGGTCGGCTGCCCAGTGTTCCTGTGGAATGGAATGAGATTAATGCTGCTTGGGGCCAGACAGTGTTGCCGCTCCATGCCCTGGGCAATAAGATGGGTCTGAAATTTCAGAGGTATTGACTTGTTCCCTATGAAAACCACTCATATCTGGAGTCTCTGACAGACAGATCTCAGGTCAGTATTCCCCAGTGCTGAATGAACCTAAAGTAGGACCAAAGTGAGCAGAATGGAAGGCACAGTAAGAATGGAAGCAAAACTAGTATGCATGGTGGAAAAGCTGAAAATGGAGTAAAATCCCATGACACTGATGGGCAGGATGGATCCAACACTGCAAGCAAGAAAGTGTGACCACTTGATCCCTGGAGAAAAATGCTGACTTTGATGGTGTGGGGGATTTTCTTGGTGCAGAGCTCAAGCCTGCTCTCCAGTTTCAGGAAAGTTTTCCCTTATGCCCCTGAAAAGATACAGGAATGCTTTCTTTGATTAAATTTTGTAGGAGCCCAGAGACAGACGGGCACCTTACTTAAGAGAGTAAGCCTGAGATGCTTCCATCACTGCAAAACAAAGCATTTCTTTTCTTCTGCCTCCCTACCCTCCCCATGAGTGAGGGGTGCCTAGGAAACAGTGAAGAGAACTGTCCCCCTCACTCACCCTCTGCTCCAGGCTTCTCACCTGTGTGGATGTGTGTCCTATCCCTGCGCTCCACAATGACAATGAGGCTCTTGGGACAGCCTTCTTGATATTGGACTTTCAAGCAAATGCAAAATGCACTACTGTTCCTCACCAAGAGTTAATAGATAAAATGACGTGAATGGTCCCATGATCAAGTCCCTGCCCATTTGCCTGAACTGACCTAACTCAGATCTCAGTTACTAATGAGTTCTGCTGCGCTCACCTGCAGTACGGATGTGGAGAGAGGCAAACTGAAGACACAGGAGGCAGTGGTGGCCCCTGTTCCATCCAAACTCAGTTTAACTCTGAGGAACAGTGGACAGAAGCTCTCAGGTTCTTGCTGATGAATCTTAAGTGGGGTCTTGCTTGGGTATTCTCACAGTTTTATAACAAATGACTGTCTTTTTCCTTAGGAGTTCATTTGCCTTAAAGGCTTTCAATTTTGCTTTGTTTTCAAAAAAAGAAAGTGTTAAATTTGGCTACTATTAAACAGCATATGTTTACAATACCAAAAGAGAAAAAAAATCCACAAAAGCCACCTCATTTTAAAACATCATATAACAGATAGTTTCCAGAACTACGACATGCCATGTACAGCATCTGGTCTTTGTCACAGTTTTGACTCTTAACCTCATGCCTTCCTTTCCCTTTGTCTCCTCAAAACAAATAGTTTAAGTTTGCTTTTTTTTTTAAACTGAGTTGAATTGAGATTGATGTGTTTTCACTGGAGTTTGTCTCTCTCAGCTTCCTGCACTTAGAACATGAACTAGAAACTTTTGTCTCCACTGCGAGGACAAAAAGTGTGAGAGGCACAGTTGGATAACATGAGAAAATGACACAGGCTTTGGTCACCATGTGATGTGATCAGAAGCTTGAAATTTAACACTTCTCACTTGGTTCCAGTACTGAATGCCTGGTCTGCTCTGTGTTAAGAGATATGAACTGGTGTTTAATACTGTTTAAGACCTTGTGGGGAGATTTAATGATTTGTAATAAAAGATTGACTGCAGTCTGATAACTGCCCAGAAAAAAAAAATGCAGATTATCAATATTAGGAATGAAAGAGGGAATTTCAATACAGATCCTACAAACATTAAAAAAACTTAAAAAAATTTTTTTAAACCTTTTACTCTTTCAGCTTTTTGAGATATATTTTACATACAATAAAAATCACAGCTTTGAAGGGAATATTGTGGACAACTTTATGCCAACAAATGTGAAAATTTTATTGTAATAGGCAAAAGACACAAATTACTAATGCTTATTCAAGAAAAGTATATAACCTGAATAGCCCTACAACTGCTTTTAAAAATTGAACTTAGAGTTAAAATCATCCCAGAAAGAAAACTTTAACCCCACATGGCTTCACAAGTGAATTCTACCAAACACTGAAGGAGGAAATAATACCAGTTCTACACAGATTCTTCAGAACAGAGAAGGTAAGGGAGTACTTCCCAACTCGCTTAGTGAAGTTAGCATCACTGTGACAGGACAAAATATTACAAGGAAGCTAAAAATAATATCCCTCACTAGCCCAGCCACAAAAATCTTCAACAAAATAATAGCAAATTATGTGAGCCCAGTATGAAAAGGATGGAACCATTTTGACTGCTGAGAAAGGCAGTCTTTTAACCTCTGCCTTGGCGGCATAAGATTGGGTTAGGGTTAGCATCTCCTCACCAAGAAGTCAAGAGTTTCAGACTGTACTTTGCTTATTGCTTTGGAATATTTTTCCCTCTTTCAGGCTCACAGTATGTTCCTTTTTTCTGCTTAGCAGTGTGTGCCATGGGCCCCTGACCAACCCCATATCTGTTTCACGTCGGGGGGAGACGGGGTCCTCCTGCTGCAGCACAAGTGGTGTGCACGCTGCTCTGGGCCACATCTCAACTACTGGGCAGGACCCGCTGGCCATGGGAGCTTCAACACTAGTGGAACTGTCATTTTGCACTGTCACGTCCCTGTGTGAGTAAAGCTTGTTCCATCCAGTGCTTGACTATTTTGTGTTTTCCCTGGTGATGCCTAGACCAAGATGTAGTGAGCAGAAGTATTTGTATTCCTGATAATAGGTACCAGATGCTACTTGCGTGAGAATAACCAAGTGAAATTTAGCTCAGAAATACAATGAATGTAATTCACCATACTAACAGACTGAAAAGGAAAAACCATATAATAATCTCAGCAAATACAACAGCAGCAACAACAAAAACTTGAGAAAACTCGTCACTTGTTCATGATTTAAAAAAAAAAAAAAACAACTCTCAGAGAGCTAGAAATGGATTTCAACCCAGTGAAAGCTTTCTCCTCAAAAGCTAGAGCATACACTATCCTTAAGGATGAAAGATCAAAGTGATTTCCCACTGGAATCAGGGACAGTAGGGGCTCTCCTGGCTGCTAGTGATTAGGCCCCCAAGCTGCCACTGCTCAGGGAACTAAGATCCCACATGACACGGTGCAGCTGAAAAAATCAGAAACAAGGCAAGGATTGTTACTCCTGTAACTTTTATTTGCTACTATGCATGAGGGTCTATCCCATACAATAAAGTAAGAAATAGAAATAAAAGGCATGCAGGTGGGGAAGAAAGCATTAAAATTGTTTCTACTTACCTGTGATATGATAGTTTATATAGAAAATGTTAAGAAATCTAAAAAATGGCTGCTAGCATAAGTCAATTTAGCAAGGTTGCAGGTTTAAAAGGCAACTTAAAAATCAAACATATCTTCATATCCTTGTAACAAACAATTGGACAACAAAAGTTTATTTAAAGTAATAATTAAAGAAGGATTAAATATATAAAATACTTAAAGGTAAATTTAACAAGATGTGTGCAAGTCCTTTATACTGAAAACTATAAAATATTGAGAGAAATTAATAAAGATCTAAGTAAATGTAGAGATAAACTGTGTTCATGGAGCAGAAGACTCAATATTGCTAACATATCTGTTATGCTCAAATTAATCTACAGGTTCAGTATGATTCCAATCAAAATCATATGGTCAACATTACTAAGAAGACTGCTGATAGCACCAAGGTTTGGTGAAGGGACGGCGTGTAGGGAACTTTCATTCATAGCTCAGGGGAATGCAGGATGGTATAGCCACTGTGGAAGACAACTGGTCAGCTTCTTATAAAATTAGATATAAACTTAAGACAAAACCTAAAAATTCCACTCCAAGAAAAATTAAAACACATCTTCACAAAAGACTTGTGCATGAATGTTAATTCATAATAACTCCATATGGACAAACTAAAGTCCATCATTTTATGAAAGATAAACAAATTTTGGTGGAATTTTTATTAACAATAAAAACAAAGCATTGTCAAGTGAAAGAAACCAAACATGAAAGACAATATACTTTATGACGGCAAGTATCTGAAATTTTATGCCAAAGCTATAGCAAGAGAAAGCAGATGAGCAGTTCTGTAGGGCCTCGAGTGGAGCAGAGCATTGCTGAAAAGGGGAACTTTGGGGGGTGTTTCAGACAAGGCAATGGCACCCCACTCCAGTACTCTTGCCTGGAAAATCACATGGATGGAGGAGCCTGGTAGGCTGCAGTCCATGGGGTCGCGAAGAGTCGGACATGACTGAGCGACTTCACTTTCACTTTTCACTTTTATGCATTGGAGAAGGAAATGGCAACCCACTCCAGTGTTCTTGCCTGGAGAGTCCCAGGGATGGGGTCGCACAGAGTCAGACACAACTGAAGTGACTTACCAGGGCGGTGTTTGGACTATACCTGTATTGTGCTATGGTGGTGACTCATACCAATGTGTACAGTTGTCTAAAGTCAGTGAGTCAAACACTTAAAATCAGTGATTGTTATTGCACATAAATTTTATCTCAATAAAAATGGGCACAAAAAGCTAAGCACATATATTATATTACTCATGATCAAATAAAATCCACACTCAAGTGCATCAGTGCACAAGCATAAGAAAGTTCACAACAAGTTTATTCATAATATCCCAAACCAGAGAGAATCAAATGCTCATCATCAGTAATGTGGATAAACTGTGGCACATTCACACAATGGCTCAGTACCAGCTTTGACAGAGATAAAACTATAGACAGAACAACAGACATCAAGTTGGACGAAAGAAACAAGATGTGCAACAATCAGGCTGTATGATTCCACTTGTATAATTTAAAAAAAAGGGCAAACCCAAACTAAAGTGTTCAGGGATGTATACTTAGGTGATTAAAGTACAAATAAACACAAGGAAGCAGTTCAGTGAAGTCAGCAGGACCTCTGGGGAAGGGTGAGGTGAGCTGCATCCTTGAGTCTGCAGTGTTCTGTTTCCTGATTTGGTGGCAAGGACACAGATGCTCATTTATGTCATTAAACTGCTACATGCATGTTTTATGGGTTTTTCTGTGGCTCTATTATATTGCATAAGACAAAAACTTACAAAATAATAAGGTACATTCTGTGTCTCCAAGAATTCACAGGCTCTGATTTTGTGAGACTGAGTTTTTCAGATTAACCATCACCTGTGCAGAGAGGGTTGCACTTATACACGAAGATCTATACTGATCATTCCCTGAAAAGGGGGGGCTTAGAATCAATAATGAAAGAAAAATTTGAGCACTTAGCCAGTTAAAAAGATAAAGGATGAAATAGTGGAAGGTAAAATGAAAAACAAATTAGAAAAAATAATTAGAATCAGCCAAATTAACTGAAGTAAACACTGTAGGAAATTGGATTTTAAATGCTAATAAATATGTAAATATTAAAATGCAATTTAACGTTAATAGGGAAAACATTCTTCACTTGACACATGATTACTGCTATAATTAAAAAAAACACATGATGTTTTAAAAACATTGTCCTCTCTGGTTCTCCGTTTTTAGAATGTGACAGTGACATGTCCCACACAGAGGCGCCACAAGGGTCCCTGTGAATTCGCTGGGCGTGTGGTAGGCTTTGTGGTTCTTAAAATCACTCCTTGCCACCCAGCCCTCCCCACGTAGAGTCATTTCTCAAGAGGGCGCTACTTCTCTTCTGGCATGAGCTCCCTGCCTCAGAGCTCACCACGGCCCTCAAGGTACCGCCTGGACCCCGCTGTGCCAGGGGCTGGGGGAGGGGGACAAGCTTCACGGGTGAGCCTGTTGGGGGCTGGGGGAGAGGACTCTGCCAGGAAGCAGGGCAGGGCCTCTCTGGTGGCTCAGTGGTAAAGAACCCACCTGCCAATGCAGGGGACGTGGGTGTGAGTACTGGTCTGGGAAGATCCTACACACCTCGGGACAACACAGCCCATGAGCCACAACTACCAAGCTTGAGCCTCAACTGTTGAAGCCCGTGAGCCCTAGGGCCCATGCTCTGCAACCTGAAAACCATGACGGTGAGAAGCCCAAACACCACAACTAGAGAGTAGGCCCCACTTGCCACAGCTGGAGAAAGCCCACGAGCAGCAACAAAGACTCAGCACAGCCATTTAAAAGAAAGCAGTGGAATTAACTTTCAAACTATGCACGGTTGCAGATGGGGGAGTGGGGCGGTTACAGGGTCCCTGGGAGCTGTGTGTGGCAGGGACTGTAGACTGCTGTCCCTTCCTCCTGCAGACACAGAGGGGAGAGAGACACACTCATCAAGATAGCTGACCATTGTCCGCGTTCTGGCGGAGCAGTCAAAAAAGAGATGGCCGGCCACCTGCCGGGTGCCAGGTGGTGGGGCGGGAGCCCGAGAGTGTGTTTGACGAGCACCGTGATGGGGCAGGCCCCTCCACCTGCCCCGACCCCTACTTGCTTCCAGCCCCCAGCCCAGTCTTCTCACTGCAGTGCGTCTAGAACATCCCACGGTGCCGGGGCCTTTCTAAGGCTCCTCACCCTCTGGACCAAGTCCGAACTTGCACAGCTCAAGGCCCGTCATGACAGGACACCTGCTGGTCACGCTGCCTGCAGGGCTCCACATGCTCCTGGCCAGAGTGCCTTCCCTCACTGCAGCAGGGAGGTGGTCCTCGCCGTCCTGCAGGCCTGGTCTGTGTCACCTGGCCCTTTCTCCTTGTGAGCAAAACTGGACTGACATTAGATGCTGTCACAGGACAGAGCAACCCCAGGTTGGCGGCAGCCCACCCATTCATTCATCTGCTCACTTGTCCATTCCACACGGCCAGGACGGGGCCTGATGGGGAGTCCTGATGGGGAGGAGGTGGGGACAAGCTGGACATGGACCCTGCTTGCACTGAGCCTCCAGTATGGTCGGGAAGACAGACATTTAGACCACTGGGAGATCCTGCCTGTTATGGGAGACCTCTGGCCAAGAGCTGAGGGGCAGGGAGGCAGTGGGGTGCAGGAAGGAGGGGGTGCAGGGGGAAGGGGTGCAGGGAGGAGCGGGTGCAGGGGGGTGGGGACTAGGGAGGTGGGCAGAGTCTGGGTTTGGTGTGGAAAACCTCTGTGAGGATAGCAGAGCCACCTGCCTCAGGGTTCATGGCCAGGACTAAACAGGAAAGTCTTTGGACGCACTCTTTACACTGTTGAAAGGACAGTGGGCACCCAACAGAAGTTAGGGCAATAAAGGGAGCTGAAGCTAAGGTCTAAGAAAGGGGACGGCAGAAGCTAGGTGAGGATGTGGCCTGGGGAACATAAAGCAGAAAAGGGAGCAGCATATGCCAAGGGCTTGCTTTGGTAAGAGGCACCACTCATTTAAGGAACAGAGCAGTGGTCAGGAGTTGAGTGAACGGCTGGCAGAAGCAGGCTCTGGAGGAGAGAGGAGGTAAGATCCTGGAGAAATCTTAAACCAGGAGCCTGCCTGCCTCGGACTTGAGAGGCTGCTGCACAGCCACCCGCAGCGCACCCAGGCCGACTCAGGCCTCCATCCAGGCCGGGCTCAGGACCAGCCAAGGCAGCTCATTTCCTCCCGCAAAGCCTCATCAATCTGGCTGCCGCAGCATCGCATAGGCAATGGAGAAGCCTCTCCATCCTCCACGGAGGTGGCTGCAAACCTCGTCTCCCTGGAAACAGAAATAATCATTGGAAGTCAGCTCATGGCAACTCCGCTCACACGCGTGGGTGCCACGATTATTATACAAGCTGATTTACACACTGTCCTTTAAAACCTATACCCCATAAATGTGAAAGAAGGCTCACTATCCCTACTTTTCTGGCAAGTCGTCATGCATGAGGAGAGGACTGAACGAGGAGGTTCAGCTGATGCTCTAAAATCTGCACTCCCTGCTAAAAATACAGTGAAACCTGCTCCTTCTCCGCGCAGCCACCGCCGTTCACGTCCGTCCCACGCAAATGTCCAGAGAGACGCACGAAAGGCCTTCACATATATTCACTGGGCAGATGGTTTCCGTGAAACGTGGGCGAGGGTCCCCTTGCGCGGACTGCCTGGCGAATGTGGGTGAGGCTTCCTCCAGACGCGAGGGCCCTCTGGGGGCTGGTGCCCCTGCTCACCGGGCACCGCCGGACACTGTGCAGGAGAGGGCCCGACGCTGTGAGCTCTGCGGGATGCCTCCACGGGCCAGAGCTTGCCGAGCGGGCGGCAGGAACTCGGGTGTGTTCTCAAAGCACCCCTGCATCTCCCCCGGCCCCTCCTCCCGCATCGCGTTCCCTAGCTGCTGCACCGCCCGCTTCCCCGGGATTTAGCGCGAAGTTATTTAACGCTGTAATTAGCCGGCAGGGTGAGTCATCGGTCCCCGGGCCTCGCTGCAGCAGCGGCAGAGCCGGTGTGGAAAGAACCGAGGGCGCTCGGCGCGGTGGGACCTCAGAGGGCTTGTCGGAGACGTGCTCCCAGGCCTCGTTTCAGCAGGCTGGGTGCCCGAGAGGCCCGAGCAAGGCCATCTCCACGCTCTGCTCGGCCCCACACCTTCCTCTCCCACCGAGAGCGCCGCGTCGGTCGGAAGGAGGCGATTTACCCTCCCCCCGCGCCGCACCCCCAGTCTCCCGCTTTGCTCTCAGGCCCTGAACCGCCTTCGGATGAATTAACTCACTCGGACCCGCATTTGCGGGGAAGTCCCGCATGATCCCTGAGAAAGGCTCGGACGAGACTCCTCCAGGGCTCCCCGAGGCCTCATCCCCCGCCCCCCGCACTGGGGCCCGCGCTCCCGGGAGGCGCCCGAGGGTCCCGGCACCCGAGCGCCTCCTCCGAGCCCTCCCCTCCGCCCAGCAGCCGCACTCCCGCCCTCCTCCCGCGAGTAGTCGGCTCACTCCTTCCCCGGCTCCTCTCTTCCCTTTCCCTCCTGCCCGCCGCCCCCGCACACAAACCCCTGCTCCGGGGGGGGGGGGTTCTTCCTTCTTCCCTTAGCCCCGGACTCGCCCCACACCGCCCACCCTCAGGCTTTCCCCGTAGCCCTCAGCACGAGGGTCCTCTCTTCCCGCACTCCAGGCCAACTTCCTCAGGTTTCCTGATCTCTGACAGGCGGGGGGCGAGGAGTGAGACCCCAGCCCCGTGCCCCGCGCAGCGCGCCCACTGAGGCCCGAGAGGTGGGAGGCGCTGGGGGTGGGGCCTGGGGGCGTCAGGGGCGGGCGCCCAGGGGTGGGGAGCGGCGTGCCCAGAGAGGCCGGGGCGCTACTCGGGGGAAGAAGGCGGAGAGACGCGGCGCGGGGGGCTTCTCCTTGGGGGGGGTGGCCGAGGGGTGTCCTAGGGGCGACGCGGGTTGGGGGGGCGGGGGAGGGCGGTGCCTGGGCCGGGCGTGCTGGGCCGCCGGCGGTGGGGGGAGCTGAGCGTCCTGGGAGGGGCGCCGCGGGCTGGGGAGGGGGCGCGCGCGCCCTGCGGTCCTCCGCGCCGCATCGGTTCCCTGCGCGGGGCCGCGGCGGCGGCGGCGGGAGGCGGAGGATGCGGGCTCCGACTGCGGCGGCGGCGGCGGCGGCGGCGCGGGCCCGGGAGGACGCGGGAGGATGAGGAGGAGGCCGGCGGTCCGGCCGCGCGGCGCCGGGAGGAGGCGCAGGCGGCGGGGGCGGCGGCGGGCGGCGGCGGGCGCGCGGGGTGCGGGCCGGCTCGGGCGCGGAGGATGAAGTGGAGCGTCCGCGGGGCCTGCGCCGCGCTCTCCTCCTGCCTCCTGCTCGCCTGCGCGCTCAGCGCCGCCGCCGTCGGCCTCAAGTGCTTCTCGCTGGGCTCGGAGCTGCGCGGGGAGCCGTTCCGGCTGGGGGCGGCCGCCGGCGCCTTCTATTCGGGGCTGCTGCTGGCTGCCGGCCTCTCGCTGCTCGGCGCCGCCCTGCTCTGCTGCGGGCCCCGGGACGCGCCCCTCGCGGGGCCGGGCCCGGGCCCGGGGCTCGGGGTCGCTGCCGGCCCCGCGGGGGCTGCGGAGGCCGCGCCGGGCGACCCGGGGGGCGCCGCCGGACCCTCGGGGCCGGTGAGCAGCCAGAACCTGCTCCTGCTCGGCGTCCTCGTCTTCATGCTCGGGGTCCTCAGCGCCTTCGCGGGCGCCGTGATCGACGGCGACACCGTGTCCCTGGTGGAGCGCAAGTATTCCCACTACTGCCTGCCGCCGCGCGCGCCGGCCGCGGCCCCCGGTCCGGCCCCGGGCCCTGCGGCCGCCGGCCCCGGCCCGGCCCCCGGCGCGCCGCGCACCCGCGGCACCCTGGACAGCGCCACCTCCGCCAAGTGCCGCCAGCTGAAGGACTACCAGCGCGGCCTGGTGCTCTCCACCGTCTTCAACTCGCTCGAGTGCCTCCTAGGCCTGCTCAGCCTCCTGCTGGTCAAGAACTACAAGTCGTCGCAGGCCCGGCGCGGCCGGCGCGGCCGGCGGAAGGGAGGCCGGGCCCTGGCGCGGCCCCGCGGCGGCCCGGGGCTCCGCGCGCAGCCGCCCGCCTCCCGGGCGCGGCGGGGCCGGCGGGGCCGGCGGGGGCGGAGGCTGCAGCCGCGGCCCAGCGAGGCTTCCATCCTGTCTCCGGAGGAGTCGGACTTCGCCGCCCCGGGGGACTGCGCGGGCTTCGCGACGCACCACGCGGTCTCCTACATCAACGTGGGCGTCTTCCACGCGTTTGACGAAGCGGGCGTGGAGGTGTGCTGTGGGGGTCACCCGTCTGTGGAGCTGCCGGGGTACGCGCCCTCGGACCCCGACCTTAACGCCTCCTACCCCTACTGCTGCCGCCCGCCTTGCGAGGCGGCGCGCCCCTGGGAGCCGGGCCAGGCCTGCTGAGCCCCTGGGCCTGTGCGGACGACCGTGCCCGTCTCCCTGCCCTGCCGCGGCGGCGAGGGGGGTGGGGAGTTGGCGGGGCGCAAAGCCAAGCCCCTCCGTGGCGCCGCAGCTTCAGGGGCGGTCTGGCCTAGCGCCTCTAGGGGCTCCCCGCCGCGAGACTGGTCCTCCAGGACTATTATCTCTGTGTTTGGGAGGTTTCTCTTCTTTTCTGTGTCTGCTCGTATCCGGACTCCCTTTTAAAGTTTACAATAAATGTTTTGGGGTTGGCTCGCCCCCATCGCACTTCTCTTTGGCAAGTCCGTTCCCTGGTCGCCCCCGAGGCCCAGGCCCGGGTGAAACCTCACCCAGCGAGCGGAAAGAACGCTGACCGAGAGGACAGAAAGACGGAGCGGCTGATACTGTTGGAATGGAAGACGTGAAGAAGCACCCACAGCAACACTTTGTACACGGATGTGCCTGCTTTTGTTGATAACTTTCTTACTGTAAAGCTCTCCATAAACAGTGAAAATGTTTGGTAAATTTATTGCAATTTAAAATTGGTGAGTTCCTTTATTAAATTAATTGCTATGTTATTGGAGATATTCATCAAATTGGGGTTAGAGAATGTCGACACACAAATCAATTTTGGGGGAAAATGAATTTGGTCTGACAGATGTGAGTTTGAACAGTTGTATTATGCTAGCTGGTTGGCTAAATCCAACCTCTTTCTGAGGCTAACTTTCTGTGTGTATATCAGGTCCCATACATTTCTTTTTCTGGAAACTGGAGATTGGGTTTTTATGGCAAAACTGAGCTTATTTTGGTTAATACATATGAACAATCCAATCCTATTTTGGAAATCACAGTCATAGTTTTTCTGGCAAAGATTATTATCCTGTTGGTTAATTCAGTAATCTGGTAATTTTGGATATTATAGCATTCCATTTGAAATATACCCCTTAAATAGCCTTAATTGATGTGAAGGTCATACTTTTAAATCATTAGGATACACATGTGTGTGCCTATTTAAACACAACGTGAAGTGCTCTGAATGATGGTGAAATGTGTTTCCGCCCAGTCCTTTGGTTCTGACTGGGATCCAGGTAAGCTCTGGATCTTGGGGAAAGCTGATCCAACTACCATGTGCTGGAATTGTGGTGCCAGGCAGGTGTGCTGCTAATCTGAGTGTGCTGTAAGCAGAGTCCCACTCTGACCCAAATGGTGTGACCCTCCTGCAAAAGGAGTTGAGGACACACCCTGTGCTCTGCTAGGGTGAGCGCAGCACAGGACACTTGAGGCGAGAAAAGCTAAGGGAATAATGTGGAATCTCTCTGGAGTGTATAGGGGTCCACTGCTAATTGTGGAAAAGCAGCCAGACTTGGTGTTGGAGATGTGGTTTCCAGGTGCGGGCTCTGGGATGAGACCAGCTGACCCACCCAAAGCCAGAGTTCCTCTGTACCTAGGTGACTGAGTCCAGCACCTAACCATGACCAGCAAGGCCACCCAGTTGCAGCAGAGGCTGTTAGAGAGGAGAGGCCTGCTATCCACGCAGAGAAGCGGAAACCTACCCATTCAGTGGAGGTGGCAAAGTTGTTATGCTGATGCTTGGACAATTACTTAGAAACTTGGGGATTCTGATCTAAGGGGCCTTAGGCAGTGTCTTCTCCTTGTTATGTTGATGCCATCCGAGAAAAATGAATCATTCCGGGTCAATCTCCCAGGTCCTCATACCCAGACCTCTTCAGATAGTGGTCCATACTAGGCTTTGAGATTCAGTGAAGCTGAGAGCCCAGCCCAACTTGTTCCCCTGCTGGTCCTTATCACCTGACCACCAACCCCCCCTCACCGCCCCCACACCACCAGCCCACTGGCCATCAACCTAAGCAGAAAAAGTGATAAGTGGCAGCAAAAGAGACTTTTGATAAAGCTTTCCCCCATCTACCTAGATCAAATCAATAAGGCAGGGCTGCTCTCCACTCATGGAGTACAGACCTCAGGGGCAGCTCTAAGGCTGACTTCCCAGAACCACATGTGGAGGCAGCCAAGCCAGGGTGCGCCCAGTGCGTGGGCACACGGTGAGCTCTTGGGGAAGGCTGCTGTGCAGGGACCAAATGGAACGGAGCAAACTCTTGAGCAGCGCGGACATCTGATGTCAGACCTTCCTGCATCCTTCCTGTTTCCTGAGGTTCTGTCTTACACAGTTTGTCATTCAAACATGCAGGCAAGAGCAATGACCTCTCTCAAGTTTCAGACTTTTCTTGGGATGGGACAGAAGGCAGAATGGGATGGGGCAGCAGAGGGCATCTGGGGACACAGAGGCTTCCCCCTGTCAAATGTACGTGTGACCAAGAAGCTAGATGGGATTTTAAAATATGTGTTTCTAACTCCAGAATATGGTTAAGTCCACTTTATAGAGGCCGATATAATGATATGGGATACCAGGGTTTTATTTTATCCCTTTTGTTTTATCCCTTCACTCAAATTGTTCTGAAGACTAGCACTCAGGGAGGCAGTGGAGAGTTACCACCTCACTTCCTTCTAACTGCTTGTGATGGTTCCAGAGTCCTAGGAGGTTAGCCAGCTCATTCATGCTTTTTCTCCTTTTTGAAAATTTACATTAGTTGTTTAGAATTGATTCTAATGCTCCTTGGAAAATAATGCCAGCTCTTGGAGCGTTCTTAAAATATGGGTCTTATTCTACTTTTCAGAATAATAATAAACTCTTGGCCTGGTGGAGGCCAAACCAAGAGTTTATATCATAATGAAATACCAAAATTAAATAAACACATTTTTGTGTTTTTACTTTGTTTAATGCTGAGTTTGTAAGTTATTTTAAACATAGTTTGTTTACATTTAAAAGAATGACTTAATTAACAACACATGACACAGTCACCAAAAAAATCTGTGTTTTCTTAATGTTGATGAACAAGCGCTCCCAAGGTGCCAGGGCTCACATGCCATCCTCAGGCAGAGGAGGCGCTCTTGGCCACACAAATCTTGACTACAAAACTGAATTTTTGACTGATATAATTAAGCAATCATTTTATTTAAAAAATTAGTCATATGGTGCTTGTGGTGAAGATCAAACTGCTGGCTATCAATGTTTTTACTCTTGGCTAGTGTCATGATGCCATGCAGGTGGGAACCTCAAATATGTGCAAATGCACACACATGCACACACGTGTGCATGCATACATGTGCATGCAGTGCACACTTGTGTACACAAAAACAGGTACACATGTGTGCATGTGCGTGGGTATGTGTATATGCACATACATATGATTATACATGCAGGTATACATTTGTGACAGATGCGTGCACATATGAGCATGTGCACACATTACATGAGTGTGTCAGCACACAGGAATGCACACAAATGAACACATGCATCTACATGTGAACATACATATACCTGTGTTTACACTCCCAGATATAACATGTTTGCAAACACATGCACCAGTCCATGAAGACACACACACACACACACACACACACACACAGACACACACAGACACACACACACACACAGACACACACAGACACACACTGCCTCTTGGTGTCTGAGGTCCAGGTCAGTGGCCTGCCTGGGACACCAGGAACTCTAGGTGCAGTGTGTCGGTGGAGTGGCCTGGCTGTGGGCTGGTACCCCTGGCTGAGGCATCGTGGAGCACACTTGTGGGGAGCACTCCTTGGAGGATTCTGTGGCTGCTGAGCTGCATGTTGGCCTGCACACTCTGTCATATCCAGGTGGGATACGCTGGTGGGACGACTCTTCACCCAGATGCCAGCACAGCACAGCCAGCCACACCAGGGTAGCGCTGAGGTTGGGGCCAGTGCTGGTGGTGGTGTGAAGTTCGAGTTCCCAGGCTCCCGGGCAGCAGTGTTGCAGAGACCTCTGAGTGACCTCTGGGGAGCTCCGCTCTGGGCACAGGCCCCTTGCCAGCACTCAGTGTTGTTGCCCCAAAGCACCATTTTCTCACCAAAATACGAATGAAAATTAATAAATAAGAGACTCTAAGCAAAATGAATTCTGGCACATAAATACGTATAAATTCTTTATATGCCTGTGAACTTCTTTTTATAGGAGTGGGAGCCAGCAGCCTAATGCTAGGTGGTTCATTTTCTACATGATAGGATATCTTTGTTTAATTTGCTACTTTTCAGCACAGTAATTACAGGAAAAAACTCACCAAAGTGGAAAATAAAAATCTAACTTCGGAAAGTAGTGCCCATACATCCTTACATCCCCAGTTTGAATTCTAAGGACTTTCTGGGGGTGGTGGGAGAAAGCCTGGGGGTACCTGTCACTGTTTTTAATGGTTTTATCAAAATCTCCACATTTGGAGGGTCATCCTCACACAGGTGAGTTTCATCTAGATAAGTTCTGTCTCTGCCTTTTCATCTACCATTGCTCCTCTGAAGAATATCAACAGAAATCCTGCTCCTTTTGAATCGATGAAGTCTGTGTTAGAGCACAACACTTTCCACACAACAGTCACTTCCTCTCTGAATCTGGGTAACTCTGGTCCTGGTCCAGCAGACTGTGTAAGTCAAGCCACCTGGGCTACATCGAGGGCAGGCGCGCCAAGTAGGCTGGTCAGGGATGGAGGCCATCGCGGCCCTTCTCTGCTGCCTGTGGCTGCAGGAGGGCCCTTCTCTGCTGCCTGTGGCTGCAGGGGGACCCTTCTCTGCTGCCTGTGGCTGCAGGGGGACCCTTCTCTGCTGCCTGTGGCTGCAGGGGGACCCTTCTCCGTGCTGCCTGTGGCTGCAGGGGGGACCCTTCTCCGTGCTGCCTGTGGCTGCAGGGGGGCCCTTCTCCGTGCTGCCTGTGGCTGCAGGGGGGACCCTTCTCCGTGCTGCCTGTGGCTGCAGGGGGACTCTTCTCTGCTGCCTGTGGCTGCAGGGGGACCCTTCTCTCTGCTGCCTGTGGCTGCAGGGGGACCCTTCTCTCTGCTGCCTGTGGCTGCAGGGGGACCCTTCTCTGCTGCCTGTGGCTGCAGGGGGGCCCTTCTCTGCTGCCTGTGGCTGCAGGGGGGACCCTTCTCCGTGCTGCCTGTGGCTGCAGGGGACCCTTCTCTGCTGCCTGTGGCTGCAGGGGGACCCTTCTCGGCTGCCTGTGGCTGCAGGGGGGCCCTTCTCTGCTGCCTGTGGCTGCAGGGGGGACCCTTCTCCGTGCTGCCTGTGGCTGCAGGGGACCCTTTTCTGCTGCCTGTGGCTGCAGGGGGACCCTTCTCCGTGCTGCCTGTGGCTGCAGGGGGGGGACCCTTCTCCGTGCTGCCTGTGGCTGCAGGGGGGCCCTTCTCCGTGCTGCCTGTGGCTGCTGGGGGGACCCTTCTCCGTGCTGCCTGTGGCTGCAGGGGGACTCTTCTCTGCTGCCTG
Source organism: Muntiacus reevesi (assembly GCF_963930625.1). NCBI lineage: Eukaryota > Metazoa > Chordata > Mammalia > Artiodactyla > Cervidae > Muntiacus > Muntiacus reevesi. Next base: position 59,600 of record NC_089270.1, on the reverse strand, counting down.
TGGCTGCAGGGGGACCCTTCTCCGTGCTGCCTGTGGCTGCAGGGGGGCCCTTCTCTGCTGCCTGTGGCTGCAGGGGGACCCTTCTCTGCTGCCTGTGGCTGCAGGGGGACCCTTCTCTGTGCTGCCTGTGGCTGCAGGGGGGCCCTTCTCTGCTGCCTGTGGCTGAAGGGGGGGCCCTTCTCCGTGCTGCCTGTGGCTGCAGGGGGACCCTTCTCTGCTGCCTGTGGCTGCAGGGGGGCCCTTCTCTGCTGCCTGTGGCTGCAGGGGGACCCTTCTCTGCTGCCTGTGGCTGCAGGGGGACTCTTCTCTGCTGCCTGTGGCTGAAGGGGGGGCCCTTCTCCGTGCTGCCTGTGGCTGCAGGGGGGGCCCTTCTCCGTGCTGCCTGTGGCTGCAGGGGGGCCCTTCTCCGTGCTGCCTGTGGCTGCAGGGGGACCCTTCTCCTGACACCTGGGCCCGGCTTTGGCCTGTGCACCTGCTGTGCCCCCATATTCCTGCAACACCAGCCTGGATCCTCCATCAGCTCCACTCCTGACAAAACTTTCTTCTAAAACACGTGTCAGATTGTGCTGTCCTTCCCAAGAACTTCCAGGAACTACGTTTTCTGAAGAAAAAGTAAAACCTCATGAACCTGACCCAGTCTGACCTTTCAGCCTTCTCTGTGGGGCACAGCGGCTCTTGTCTGGGGCCCAGAGAATAAGTAGGTGTGGAGACTGAAGCTGGTGTGTGCCATGGACATGTCAGGAGGTGGGTGTGCAGTGGGGAGGCAAAGTGACTGGTGTCGCTGAGCAGGGAAGATGATATGGAGTACCAGGATGTAGGCCAGGAACATCTCAGAGGCCTGGACCATTACAGGAACCTGGGCCATCTCAGGGGCCTGGACCATCTCAGAGGCCTGGATCATCTCGGGGACCTGGACCATCTCACGGACCTGGACCATCTCAGTTACCTGGACCATTTCAGGGGCCTGGACCATCTCAGTGACCTAGACCATCTCAGGGACCTGGACCATCTCAGTGACCTGGACATTGTAGGAGCTTGTCTTAGTTCCCTGGACTGCTGTCACACTACATGGACTAAAACAAAAAATATATACTATCTCACAGTCTGGAGGCCAGAAGCCTAAGGTCAGGTAGTTGGCAGGGTTTGCTCCTTCTTGAAGCCCTAAAGAACTCATTCTCTTCCTCCCTTCAGGCTCTGGGAGCCAGCAGTCCCAGGCATACCTGGGCCCATGGACATACCATGTTATACCTGATCCCACTTTTGGTGGCCTCTGGCTCTCTGTGTGTGCCCTTCTCTGCTTCTTATAAGGACTTTGTTGACTTTAGGTCCCTCTCTAGTCCAGAATGAACTGCAAAGACCCTATTTGCAGATAAGGTCATCTTCTAGGTGAATAAGAATTTTGGGGACTTCATTGAACACTTTTGAACCTGGTACAGAACTCAGGTGTGTGGTCTGTGCCCTCCTTCCTGCCTGGGGCCAGCTGCTGAGGATATCCAGGGAGAGCACCCCTTCCCTGAGCCAGGAAGCTGGTGGTGCCCTTGCCATCTGTCAGATGAACATTAAAAAAAAGCTGAAACAGTGAGATTAATCACTCAAGGGGGAAAACTTTCTTAACATTTGGCACATTTGCAAACGTTTTCAGATAAGAGCTCCAGTGACTGTGTTATTTTGTAAATCCCGCCTGGCACATGTTACTTCCCCCTCTCAGCAGCCTGGGGAGATGGAGGCAGGCATGGCCTCTGTGTCAGAGGCTGGAGTCCTGGTGGAGATTCCCCTCTCATCCAGTCAAAGGCCAGAATATGCGCTCTGAAGGGGCCTCTCTGCCTGGGGCAGCGTGGACTCTGCAGTGGCCTCAATTTTGCTCCTTTTAGGGACTTTTTCCCCACCTGCTGCTTCTCCCAGCCTTGGCTCACACAGTCCCCTCAACACCTGTGTCCATCCCTGGACCCTCACCCCCATGTTGTGTCCTGGCCCTGCTGGGACGTTGCCTCTGCTGGGAGCCTCTTCCAAGGGCACCTGCACGGCCGTCTGAGGCAGCGCCCCCTGCTCCTGTGCAGCTGGCTGGCCCCGGGAGCCCCTTCTGCCTTCTAGTGTAGCTCAGGATATTTTTCCTTAAATGCAAGACTTCAGTTCTCCTTCGTCTACCACCGTGGAGCTACCCAGAGCTGTGAGCTCTGCCACCTCCTGCCTCCCTCAACTCTTGACCTCACCAACCCTTCCTGGAGGCGGGGAAAAGCTCCTAGAGTTTCCTGAGGCCCCACCCTCACCTGCCCAACCAATCAGCCTTGCCTGAGCCCTCACTCCAGCCCCAGAGTCCTATGCCCACCACCATCTCTGTCAGTGTGGTGTCATCTGACCAATGGCTAGTTTGTGCTGAGAGCTCTTTATAAGGGCAAGGCCCTGTGTGACAAGCACTTTAAGATTGCTGCCTCCCTTAATCCTGGAAACAGCACTTCAAAGGTAGGAAAACCTAAGCTTAGGGAACGGGCTGTGTACCTGGGGTGGAGCTGGTGTGAGGACAGGGGTCTGAGCTCAGTTCTTCGCTGTGCCTGGGCCCCTTGCTTTGTTCTAGCCACAAGAGGGACCAGGGTTCTTTTTTCAAGTGGCATTTGTGGGAGTTTTGTGAGCCCAGGTTTGGCAGTGTAGCAACCTCCAGCTGTCGGCAGACCTCTGCTTTCAGCGAACAGCCTGCTCACTGCCCTCCTCAGGGTCCCTTAGGACCCTAAATTCAGACTTGCCAAAACTCAGCCTTTCCTTTTTCTCCATTGAGGGGCTCCACCCCTATGCCTGTCACCAGGGGTGTCAATTCAGCCTCTGCTAATTCATCTCTGTGTTCATTCAATGGCTACCCCGGGGACTGGATGTCGGGAATTCCAGAGGGTGCCCCATGCTCCATCCTGCCACTTGCCCTGATGCAAATGCAAGTGACACTCTTGGGAGAATGGAGGGTAAAGATTTTTGTATATATTTTCCATACTAAGTGCAGAAATCTGGTTGTATATTACATATAAGGCACATCTCAAAGTAGACTGGCCGCCATTCAAAGACGATAGCTGCGGTAGTAAGTTGCTGCTGACTGGTCTAACTTAGTGTCATGGCAGTCCAAGCTCAGGTTGGAAAAGAGTTTACAGACAGAGCATTTCAGAAAGGAGTGAGTTTATTGAGAGCAGAGAGCAGAGACAATGAGGGCCCTGTGAGCACAGCAGCCGACCTCCTGACAGGCCAGGGAGAGCTGATGCGTTTCATGGGTTGTGAAGTGAAAGGTGCTCAGTTGTGTCCGACTCTTTTAAGACCTTATGGACTCTACAGTCCATGTAATTCTCCAGGCCAGGGTACTGGAGTGGGTAGCCTTTCCCTTCTCCAGGGGGTCTTCCCAACCCAGGGATCGAACCCAGGTCTCCCACATTGCAGGTGGATTCTTTAGGAGCTGAGCCACAAGGAAAGCCCAAGAATACTGGAGTGGGTAGCCTATCCCTTCTCCAGTGGATCTTCCTGACCCAGGAATCGAACTGGGGTCTCCTCCATTGCAGTCAGATTCTTTACCAACTGAGTTATGAGGGAAGCTGTTTTCATGGGTTAGTAGCCAATTTTTATAGCCTCAAGACAAAAAAGATTCCTGCTGGAAGGGTGGCATTAGGTGATGGGTTAGGGTGTTATATGGTGAATACTGGATTGGGCCTCTTTGCCTGTTTTGGTCAGGAAGCTTGTTAGTGATGATCAACGGAACTTTTGGCAATGGTTACAAAGAGTTTCAGTAAGTTCTGGAAATGGCCTTGGTTCTGGGCCCCGCTTCTGTGGCCTTGGTGCAAGGCCTTGCTCCCGTGACCTTGGTATGGGACCGTGTTCTTAGGACACCTCTTCCCCACACACTTCCTTTATTTTTATCTGGAAGGAGGTTACATCTAATGTATTGCAAGTAATATAATATATGCATCAAAAATAAAACACAGAACAGTTTAAAATATCACTTCCCATGTTCAGTCCACGGTTCTCTTTTACTGTTAAATATGTAGTGTCTAGGAGCAGCCGGAGTGACCCCTCACCCTCTGGGCTACCCTCACCTCTTGCTCCTCATGGGCCACCTGGAGTGTTTTTGTGCTTCCACAACAAAAGTGTGTGTCTGTGCATATTATATAGTGTTGCCTGCATGTTTTCTAAAAATTGAAATATCGCTGACTCACAACGTTGTGTTAATTTCTGCTGTGCAGCAAAGTGATTCGGTTATACACATATATTCTTTTCCATTACCGTTTACCATAGGATACTGAATATACTGCCCCGTGTTCTACAGTAGGGCTGTGTTGTTTCTTCACCCTACATATACGAGTTTGCATCTGCTAATCCCAAACACCCAGTCCATCCCTCCTCCACCCCCGTCCCCACTCGGCAGCCTCAAGCCTGTTCTTTATGTCTGTGGGTCTATTTCTATTTTGTAAGTAAGTTCATTTGTGTCATATTTTAGATTCCACATGTGAGTGATATCCTATGGTATTTGTCTTTGTCTGACTTATCTCACTTAGCATGATAATCTCTAGGTTCACCCATGTTGCTGCAAATAACATCATTTCATTCTTTTTTTTTTTAATGTCTGTTGTTTTAAATATTTAAAATGTTGTGTTGGTTTCTGCTGTATAACAACTTGAATCAGCCATAATCATATATATATGGAGAAGGAAATGGCCACCCACTCCAGTATTCTTGCCTGGAGAATTCCATGGACAGAGGAGCCTAGTGGGCAGTCCATGGGGTCGCAGAGACTCAGACATGACTGAGCGACTAACATTACATTATATATATATATATATATATATATATATATCAGTTCAATTCAGTTCAGTTCAGTTCAGTCACTCAGTTGTGTCCGACTCGGTTGCAACACCATGGACTGCAGCACAACAGGCCTCCCTGTCCGTCACCAACTCCCAGAATTTACTCAAACTCATGTCCATTGAGTCCGTGATGCCATCCAACCATTTCATCCTCTGTCGTCCCCTTCTCCTCCTGCCTTCAATCTTTCCCAGCATCAGGGTCTTTTCCAATGAGTCAGCTCTTCGCATCAGGTGGCCAAAGTATTGGAGCTTCAGCTTCAGCATCACTCCTTCCAATGAATATTCAGGACTGATTTCTTTTATGAGGGACTGGTTGGATCTCCTTGCAGTCCAAGGGACTCTCAAGAGTCTTCTCCAGCGCCACAGTTCAAAAACATTAATTCTTCGGCACTCAGCTTTCTTTATAGTCCAACTCTCACTCCATACATGACCACTGGAAAAACCATAGCCTTGACTAGACGGACCTTTGTTGGCAAAGTAATATCTCTGCTTTTTAATATGCTGTCTAGGTTGGTCATACAGATTTTTGAGACTGCATGCAAGTACTGCATTTTGGACTCCTTTAATGACTATGATGACTACTCCATTTCTTTTAATGGGTTCTTGCCCACAATAGTAGATATGATGGTCATCTGAGTTAAATTCACCCATTCAAGTCCATTTAGTTTGCTGATTCCTAAAATGTCGATGTTCACTCTTGTCATCTCCTATTTGATCATTTTCAATTTGCCTTGATTCATGGACTTTACATTCCAGGTTCCTATGCAACATTGCTTTTTACAGCATCAGACCTTGCTTCCATCACATCACATTCACAACTGGGTGTTGTTTTTGCTTTGGCTCCATCTATTCATTCTTTTTGGAGTTATTTCTCCACTGATCTCCAGTAGCATATTGGGCACCTACTGACCTGGGGAGTTCATCTTTCAGTGTCCCATCCTTTTGCCTTTTCACACTGTTCTCAAGGAAAGAACGCTGAAGTGGTTTGCCATTCCCTTCTCCAGTGATATATGTATCTCACCTCCCTCCCCTCCCCCATCCCGCCCCTCTAGGTCACCAGAGTGCCAGACTGGGCTTCCTGTGTCACACAGCAGCTTCTCACCAGTGCTCAGGATAGTGTATGTATGTTGACGCTCCTTTCTCCATTCACCCCACTCTCTCCTTCCCCCACTGTGTCCACAAGTCCATCGCTACATCTGCATTTCCATTCCTTCCCTGCAAGGAGGTTCATCAGTACCGTTTTTCTAGATTCTGTATATATGCATTAATATACAACACTTGTTTTTATTTTTCTGACTTCACTCCTTGTAATTCTGTATGTTCTTTCCACCTCACTAGAACTGAGTCAAATTCATTTCTTTTTATGGCTGAGTAATATTCCATTGTGTAGATGTGCCACATCCTTTTGATTCATTCATCTTTTGGTGGACATTCAGACTGCTTCTGTGTCTTGGCTATCGTGCAAACTGCTGCTACCAACATAGGGGTACACATTTTTAACCCTACTCGATGGTCTCATACTGAGAAGAGTTGCTGGACCCAGTTCCAATGACTGCGTGTGGAGGCTTCTCCTGACCAAGCAGCTCTCTGTGGCAGTACGGAGTCCACGAATCCCACTCAGTCCTGATACCATCAACCCAGAGATAGAATCAGATCCCACCTGCCACTTCCGACATCAAACCCAGGGCCAGTTTGCTGCCTGTGCCTCTGACTGACTGTCAATCAGAGGCACCCAAGAGCCTCTCCTCTGGTCATTCCCTTAATTGGATAGAATGGCTAGCAGAGTTCAGGGAAACATTATGTTTACTCACTAGTTTAGTGATTTACTATTAAAAGATATTAAAGGATATGAACTAAGAAGCAGATGAAGAGACATGCAGGGCAAAGTCCTTAACAAAGGCCTTCTTTTTTTGTGGAGCTGGGGGCCCAGCATGCTGGCACATAGAATGTTCCTGGTTCCCTGACTTGGGAACTCTCAAAAAGGGTAAGAAAGCACTCCCCCCACCCCCCCTTTTTTTAAGGGAGGATTCATTATAGAGTCATGATTAACTAAGTCATTGGCCAATAGTGATTGACTCACCAGGAATCAGCGGGCAGGCCTGGAAATTCCAGCTCTCTAACCACCCGGCTGGTTCTCCTTTCAACAAGCCTCCATCCTGGTTGTTGTCAGTTGCTCAGTCATGTCTGACTCTTTGTGACCTCATGGACTGCAGCACGCCAGGCTTCCCTGTCCTTTACTATCTCCTGGAGTCTGCTCAAATTCAAGTCCATTAAGTCGGTGATGCTAACCAACCTTCTCATCCTCTGTTGCCCTCTTCTCCTCCTGTTTTCAATTTTTCCCAGCATCAGGGTCTTTTACAATGAGTCAGCAATTCAAGTCAGGTGGCCAAAGTATTGGCGCTTCAGCTTCAGCATCAGTCCTTCCAATGAGTATTCAGCATTGATTCCTTTATTTTTCTTTAAAATGGTATATTAACATGCAATAGGGGCTTCCCTGGTGGTTCAGATGGTAAACAATCTGCCTGCAATGTGGGAGACCCAGGTTCGATCCCTGGGTCGGGAAGATCCCCTGGAGAAGGGAATGGCAACCCACTCCAGTATTCTTGCCTGGAAAACTCCATGGACAGAGGAGCCTGGTGGGCTACAGTACTTGGTGTCGCAAATGATTTAAATCTTTATTTTAGATTGAATATATTTATTTTAAATGTCTTAGTTTAAATTTTAAATGCTATAAATGCTGACAGATATAGCCCACTTAAACCCAAGCTCTGGGACCCCTGGTGGTTCCTGGATCATAAAGGCCCTGAGCTCTGCAAGGGGACCCTGGCAGCAGGTGAGCCTCGTCCCACAGAATCCCTGGACACTAACAAACCTGGAAACTTTGTATTCTTCAATTTAAACACATATATTCGGGTAACTTATCCAGAGGAAATTAAAAGCTCAGAAGTTCCCGGAGTGATTTGTCAACAGGGAAATATGATGCATAACCCAACTAAGTATTTTAAAATGAGATTTTAAAACTACTTACTACTCAATCTAAATTCAAGTACAGTAGTCAAAGAAATTGAAGCTATTCATCAACCTTATAGAATTCACATCCTTTTTTAAAAGAATAATCTTGCATTTAAACAGATATCCTTCATGACACAAACCCACGAAGTAAACAAGAGTTTAAAAATATATAATTTTTCCAGTGTCTTAATAGCTCAGTCTAAGACTTTGTGTTGGTTTGGTCCATGGCTGTGAAGAATATACAGACAGCAGCTGTGATGAGCAGATGCATTCCCTCATAGAGAAGTTTTGGAGAAAACACACTCCATATAAATAAGTGATAACGCAGGGATGTCACCAAAACGATATACACAGAAACTGGAGTAGAACAGATGAGCGCGTAGCAGAAGCAAGCACGACTCAGTGCCGAGCCGCTGTCGACAGAAAGGGAAACGTGCATTAGAGCATGCCACTCTGGACTGTGTGAGTCATGGACCCACATGCAACCACCAAAGCACGAGCCCTGGAGTGAGTCTTCAAGCCCAGCCTTGGGTCCCACTTGGGACCCAGTTCCTCAGGCAGGGGTTCTCGGAGAGCTGCGCCTGAGGCATCACCTCCTCCCCTCCCGGGGTCTCGGTCCCTACACCCAGCATGGGGAATCCCTGGGGATGGGCCTGGGCACAGGCTCCGCTGCCCTCCTGGAGTGCCAGGGCATCTGTGCTCAGCGGGAGCCTGCTGACCCCACGGCCCTCTCGACCAGACAGGGAGGTAGGGAAACTCCAGACACTGACTTGCTTGGGTTTCAGTGTCATACATGGGGAACGTGACCCACTTGGAAGACTCTGACTGGGTTCCTTCCATAGTGACAGCCCCAGTGAGAAGACAGTTCCTGTAACCTCAGCATAAGATAATTTGCAATTGAGGGGATGAATGGAGGCCCCTGGAGCTTGGACCAGCTAGGCTGTCCCCACTGCTAAGCTCCAGAACAGATGCCAGCTCCTTAGTAGAGAGGCACGGTCTACCCAGGGCCTAGTTTTTGAGCCATTAGAAATACATTTTCAGAGTTTCCTTGGTGGCCCAGTGGTTGAGAATGTAGTCTTCCAATGTAGGGGACATGGCTTAGATCCCTGGTTGGGGAACTAAAATCACACATGCTGCGGGGCAGGAAGACCCCGCACCTCAACTGGAGAGCCTGCCTGCAGAAAACGACAGAGCCCGTGTGCCACAGTCAGAGAGAAACCTGCATGCTGCAATAAAGAGCTCATGTACCTCAACTAAGACCAGATGTGGCCAAAAAAAAAAAATTTAGAAAAATCATCTCCCTCTTAAAAAAAAAAGTGTTAGCTGCTCAGTTGTGTCCGACTCTTTGCGACACTATGGACAGTAGCCCCCCAGGATCCTCTGTCCACGCGATTCTCCAGGCAAGAATATTGGGAGTGGGCTGCCATTCCCTTCTCCAGGGGATCTTCCTGACTCAGGAATAAAAAAAAAAAATTTTGTTTTTCTATCACTTTAGTCTGGTTATAGTTTTCTGATTTTACTGGAAAAATAAAAACAGAAACAATGAGTGAAATTTGACTAAAAATGAATGAGAAAAACTTTTTCTAAAATAAAAGAGAAACACTCCTTAATTAGGGAAAACATCATACAACCCTCCCCAACTGACTAAAATGCTTTCAACTCACTTAAAAAAAATGCTAACATCTTTTTTTATCTCCAATACAAGTGTAATAGATGTCAAGTGCCAGGAAAATCAAGCTGTGATTTTAGCACCAGGGAAGCTGCTCTTCACAGAAGACTGGGCTCTCACGGCCTGGCCTTCACCTGCCCTGTCCACCTGCTCGGCTGGCCTGCAGTCACAGACGTGGTGCGTGCCAAGCTGGTACCACAGCAGGCAGCCCTCCAGGGCAGGGGGCACACACCTCACCTGCTCACGGCCCAGATGTGTGAAGCGACCTGCCAGCCTCCTGACCCAAGCAAACCCACGGCTCAGGGGCGATCTCATAGCCAGGGAGGGTTCACGTGCAGCATGATTAACGGAAGGACATCCCAGGCCACACACCCACCCCATGTCCCTCCACGGACACCGGCGGGCACCCGGCTCACAGGCGTGGGCGACCAGACCAGCAGTGGCTGCGAGTCAGGGGAAGCCTGTCCACAGACATCCCAAAGGCCACCTGAAGGGATGTCCCATCCTCGGGAAGCCTGCGGCCTCAGAGCAGGAGCTCTCTCCTCGTAGGAGCCTCCCCAAAGTCCTACTCGAGTCTTGCCAGCCTCACACTGACGCTCACCTTCACCCTGAATGTCCACGGGGACAGAAGCATGGGGACAGAGGGCGAGGCTCCCTGAGGCCTGTGTCTCAGGACTTGGTCTGGGGGTGAACCTGTGGGACTGAGAAGAACCCATGATGGAGGCCAAAGAAGTGGGGTTCAGACATCGGGTCAGCAGTCACCCAGGGAGGCCTGTGCTACTCTCTGGGGTAGGGAAGTAGGGGCCCTGAGGCAGGCGGCAACGGGAAGCTCACCCTCCCCTGGGCTGGAAGGGTCCCCCTGGGGCCTTCCTGACCAGCGCAACCGCCCAGTGTGTGAAGGGGAGCATGTCAGGGGTTCAGAGGCGCTGAGGGAGCCCTGACGTACAGACACTGCACTCCTCACACTCCAGCACCTCATGGGATCCGCAGCCCACGGCAGCACCACCAGCACCCTGCCTGACGGATGAGGGTGGCCCAGCAGCAGGCCGCACACTGCCAGGTGGCCTGGGCACCCAGCTAAGCATGTGGACGGAAGCTGGAGGCCCTTCCTCATGACGCCCCTTTCCGTGGGGAGTGATGGAGAAACAAGGAAGGAAGCACGGAATGTGAGGCGGTGGGAACCCTGTGGACTAAACAGGCAGGGGAAGGATGGACGGATGGATGTGCTGGGCAGGACAGCATGGTGGGCTGCCCTGTCAGTCTGACAGGAAGGAGCCTTTGGGGCTGGTGACCGTCAGCTTCCATGGGGGCAGGACAGGCTGACAGAGTCATAGCCCCATGAGGAGCCCCTTGGGACCATCCAAGGCTCCCCTCTCCAGCAGGGATCCTGGAGGTGAGAACTAGCTCTTGTGAGAACGAGAGAATTCCTGCTTTCTTGTCCCCAGTGGACACCCCCCTCCCTGGGCCCCAACCAGGTCCCCAGCAAGTAGATGAGATGAGAAGGGGCTTTCCATCCTGTCCAACTGGAGACCCAACTTGGTATGATCGAGAAGAAGCCAACAGGGAGGTCTGAGCTGTCCCTACACAGAGATGCCCCATACCCCACACTGGCCACGCACTGTGGACTGCTCATTCTTATTTAAGGAGAAGAAAACTGATGAAAAAGACCTCTGAGTTATTGGGAGCAGGAGTTAACCTGCCATCAGATTAAAGATGAGGAGCCTCACCTGCTGGCTTTTGAGGTCAGAAAGTTCACCAGGTGGCTGGCCCACAGCACAGGTCCGGAGTATGTCGCAAATGCCGTCAGGAACACGGCTGGGATCTCCATGTAGGCATCCAGGCCCACGAAGCCTGCTGAGATGTCCACAGTGGCGATGCTGTTGGAGTTTCCCTGGAGGAGGGCAGAAGCAGTGCTGATGCGGCTGATCCTGTACAACGGCCACGAGGGAAGATGAGAGCCAGTTGCGGGGACGTGGCCCCAGGAGCCCCATTGCCTGTTCACTCCCGGCTCTGGGGCTGACCCCGGATGACGGCCCTCCACCTGCCCACCTCACTCCCAGGCTTGGGGAGCAAGTGGAATGTTTTTTACCTTTGAGAAACTATACAATGTAAGTCTGCTGATGGAGTGTGGAAAGCCCCAAACTTCTGTCAACTTCAGGTATACCAACCTCCCTCCTCCCTCCTTGGGGACCCTGTCTGAGGGGCTAAGGGCGGTGTTGCCACATGGCTTACAGGAGCAGCAGGACACTGCTGTCAGAGAGTACAGGGAGAGTCAGGCCCAAGATCCTGGCCACTAACAGGACAGCTCGTCCCACCAGAGAGGGTGGGGTTTTGAATACAAGTGAGGGTCTCCCAAGGTTTGACCCCCCACCTTTCAGTCTTCACTGACGCTGGTGGCCTTTTCTAAGACACTTGCACTGTTTACAGGCCTGACAGCACAAATGTCTGTCCCAGCACAGTGAAGGCCCTTCCCAGGAACTTTCTACCCGATGGCCCAAGACATGGGTCCAAGCTGGGTGAAGCCCACCGCCTCCTCCCCTGGCTGTGTGCCATTCTGGGCCATCACTGGGTGGTGGTGCCGACCCCCAAACATCTCAGGCCATACCTACTCCCACTGTGTTCACTGTCCACCGCTGGCCCATCCCTTGAAAACAACCTCCTTTGTGCAGCTTCCCCATGACCCATTCTGCTCACGTCTGCCTGGGCTCTCCCCCGACTGTATGACTGCCTCCCTAGAAACTAAGAAGACCTCGGAGCTGCTGAGAGGAGGAGAAGGAAGAACAGGAATCTCAAACGCCATGGCGAGGGGGGGCAGGCTGATTACGGAAAAGTGACTCTGACCCCAGGCGGTTGCTGGAGGTCCTGCCAAAGCCGACTCCGCCGTCAGGGGCCTAAGGTGCGGCCCGCACGCTCTGGGGCTTCCCTTGCGTTAGGTCACTAGGTTCTCAACAGTCCTGATGCTGTGTGTGTGGGTGGGGGGAGAAGGCGTGGTCTAGAGGCAGACACTGAGGGGCCCATGGAGGGCTGTGGATGCCAACTGGGCACTATGCTCCTGACCCTGTGACATGAGGAGTCAGTGAGCTGAGGGCTCGGGAAAGGGTCAGTGAGCCTGTGAGCCTCCTGCCAGGAAACCCAACAGTGAGAAAAGGACGTCCCGAGGGAAGGGCTGTGGGCGGGGAGACAGGAGTGGCCCCAGGGGCCCACTGTGCTCCCAAGGCCACACACCTGCCAACTCGTCTGACATGCCGTAGGGCCTGCGGTGAAAGGGCTGACCTGTGCTGATTTTGCTCCTCAGGGTCCTGCAGCACGTTTGACGGTGCCTGCTGCAGGCACGCCCGTGGCTGTCAGACACATGTGCTCTGGCTGCCTGTGGGCAGTGCCTGAGATGTGCCAGTATCACATCCTGTCATGAAAGCTTCGTGTCCTGCCATGGGAGGAGGCCACACGTGGCAGAGAAGCAAACTGAATGCCGTGAAAGGGCTGGGGGCGTGACCCCTGTTTGCTTGGGGGCGTGACCTGCAGCCAGTCTTCCTGACACTGAGGCCTCAGCGTTGGGCAGAACTGTTCAGTTCACAGGGAGCCTGTGGGCACCTTCCTGATCAGGCGGCAGGGTCTGCTGTGCCACTGGGGGCAAGTGGGAGACTCTGGTGACCTGCACTCCGGGTACGGGGAACAGGTCAAGGGCAGGGCTGAAGGCTGAGGTGGAACTCGGTCCTTCCAAGGCCAGGAGCTGGACGCTCTGCCCACCTGTCCAGTGCTGTCCCAAGCACACAGTTGCACCCTGAGGTCTGCCCTGGAGATGGCTGGGTCTGCCTCTATGGGCCCTTCAGCACTGAAGAGGAGATGCGACACGCATGGGTCCCAAGAGAGTAACAGCCGAGTGGAGCCCCAGCGGTGCCCAGTGCTGGGAGCCAGGGAGCAGGGAGAGCAGTCACCAGCAAAGCTGACAGAGCCAAGCACTCGCTCCCCTGACTGCCCGCAGGAAGCAGGCCCGCACAGCAGCTGCACACTGCCCCCAAGCACGCCTCTCTTAAATAACTAACTGTGCTTTATCTCATAAATATATGCATGATTAAGCATAATTCACCTTGCCATGCCAACAGTTCTTGCACTAAACTTCCCAGCTTATGGTAAACATTTCTTAAAGAAAAAGTAAAAGATAAACAACATAAAAATTAACAGTCTTCTATCCATAATGATGAAAACCTACCTGAAAATAGAAGAATGCTTGACCAAACCAGTAATGCATCACAGTGACCTCAGTTACGTTGTGCCTCAGGGGCCTCCAGATGAACTGAGTCATGATGGTCTGGATCGCGAGGCTCAGCACCAAGACAGGAAGATTGTGGGGTCTGAGGAGCAGTGCTGCCAGGAGCACTAAACCACTGTGTATCTCCCAAAGGCCCACAGTCCTGGCCGTGAAGTCTGCAGCAACGATTTGAGATTTAAGCAAGTCTTTGGTGCCCGTGAACAGAATGCCAAGGACAAAGACATAAACAAAACGAGCCTCAGTAATGCCCCTAAAGAAAGCAAAACAAGTCAGATTCATTAGCACCAGCTGCAAAATATCCAATACGTATTTTCCCACAAAAACCATGTGTCTACTGAGCTGAGGTGACAATACAAGCTTTGGGACCCACCCACCGCGGGGGGCTCTGTGGAAGTAGGGGTGTCTGCCTGTGCACATCAGCCCCCCAGGACCCCCAGAGGCTGGCAGGCCTGCCGGCTGACAGGAAATCATGCTCATGTGGCCAAGGATCACCTGGGTAAAAGATCAGAGCCATCACTTGTGGCCAAAAGATCTGTCCACCTGCTTTGCATAGTTAATTTGAAAAACTGCTGCAGTAGAATAAGGTCAAAGAGGGAGAAATCCACAAAGGCCCAAGTAATCAGAGACATTTCAAGGAGGACACTGGGCAGGCTGACAGCGAGCAGGAAGGAGAGCACCACTGATGTCTTTAAGGGTCCCCCTCTGGCCCTGACCACCCAGCTGGGCCTGGACGTCCAGAATCACTGAAACCAGGCCTTCCACCCCAGCCAGGTCTGGGGTTCAGAGTGGAGGAGAAAGTCAGGAGTTAAATGCAGAGGATTCCAGAACACCGATGTAGACAGCACCTGAGGGGACTGAAAGGAGAGAAACAGCTTTTAGGGAGATCTAGAATCAGGGCAGATCTAGAACCAGGAGGGAGTCTAGAATCAGGATGGACCTGGAACCAGGATGCATCCAGAATCAGGATAAACGGAGTGGGGAGTGGAAGCATGTTCCAGGAAGAATGGGAACCAGCCAGTGCAGGTTAAGGAAAGGCTGCACGGGTCTATGTTTTAGACACCAACAAGGCACATACTGTTGTCTTCCATGAAAGGTAAGGAAGTGAGCCATATCTAGATGCGAGTGATGCTGAAATAAGGTGCATCCGAGAGGAAAGAGGAATTTACTCATGTATCACCCTTTGGTTTGTAAATAAGTTGATTTGTATCATTTTTCAGATCCTATGTATAAGCAACATACACTTTGAAATTTAAACAAATAGAGACTGAGATTTAAACAACCCATCCTGGATTGGATGCCCTCACATGTGACGTTCACTCTTGACATTCAGTTTTGACATCTGCACAGAACTCCGACTTTGAGATAAACAGCCTTTGAGGTGTCTTATCACCATGCCCTTCCCATCTGACCTTCCTTTCACAGGAAGGCCTGCCAGCTGTCACCTGAGCCAGGCCCTCAGCATCATCTCGACTCCCCACGTCAGGTGACAGGCCCTACCTCCAGGTGTGCCCCCTGTGCCTCTTGGCCACCCAAACAATCTGGCCATAGCTCTCAAAATTCACCCTGACATGTTTTCAGAGAGGGTAACACTTGCTTTCTTTTTCTCTGACTAGCAAAGCAATACCAATTGTTTAGAGAAAACCTATCCTTCTCAAACTATTCCAAAAAATTGCAGAGGAAGGAATGCTTCCAAACTCACATTATGAGGCCAGCATAACCCTGATATCAAAACCAGACAAAGATACTGCACACAAAAAATTATAAGCCAACATCACTGATGAACACAGATAATAAATCATCAACAAAATAGCAGCAAACCAGATTCAAAAAAACATTAAAAGCATCATTCACTGTGATGAAGTGGGATTTATCCCGGGGATGCAAAGATGGTTCAATATCCAAAAAACAATCAGAGTTATATACCAAATTAACAAACTGAAGAATAAAAACCACATGATCCTCCTCAACAGATGTGGAAAAAGCTTCTGACAAAATTCAACATCCATTTATGATTTAAAAAATTCTCCAGAAAGTGGGTATAGAGGGAGCATACCTCAACATAATAAAGGCCATATGTGACAAGCCCACAGTTAACATCATACTCGGTGGTGAAAAGATCTAGACTAAGAACAAGACAAGGATGTCCACTCACCACTTTTATTCAGCATAAAATTGGCAGTCCTAGCCATAGCAGTCAGATAAGAAAAAGAAATAAAAGGACTTCAAACTGGAAAGGAAGAAATACAACTGTCACTGTTTGCAGATGCCATGATATAATACACAGAAAATCCAAAATACCACTAGAGCTCATCAATGAATTCAGTACAGCTGAATAATACAAAATTAATATACAGAAATATTTTACATTTCTGTAACAACGAATTATCATAAATAAAATGAAAACAATCCCACTGACAACCACATCAAAGTAATAAAACACTTAGAAATAAATCTAAGAAGGAGATAAAAGAACTATACGCAGAAAACTGTAAGATACTCATGAAAGAAACTGAAGACAGCACAAACTGATGTAAAGACATGTTGAGATGTACCATGTTCTTGGATTGGAAAAATTAATATTGTTAAAACGATCATCTACTCAAGGAAATCTACATATTCATGTAATCCTTATCAAAATACAAATGGTATTTTTCACAGAACCAGAACAGGTAATTTAAAAATTTTAAAACTTGTAAGGAAACAAAAAAGATTTCAACTAGCCAAACCAATCTTGAGAAAGAACAAAGCTGGAGGTATCACAAGCCTTAACTTTAAACCATACTACAGAGCTGCACTCACCAAAACAGTAAGGACGAGGCGCAAACACACACATCACACACGCGCACAGACTGGTGGAGCGGAATACAGCGCCAAGACGAACCCACACTTACGTGGGCAATTAACTGACGACACAGGAGGCAACAATGTACAATGGGGGGAAAGACCGTCTGCTCAGTAAGTGGTGTTGGAAAAACTAGAAAGCTACATGCAAATGAGTCAAACCAGACAACTCTCTCAAACCACACACAAACATAAACTCAAAATGGAGAAAAGACCCGAAAGACCCGAGGCCTCAGAGACTCATCACAGCTGCTGCCGCTCACCTCGCTGTTCGCTGTGTGCGCCCGCAGCGACGCTTCAGAGAGCACACCCACACCCCAGCCTCTTGCTGCATGGCCGGGTGCACCTTTGAGATGAATTCTAAGAGTACACTCAAGTCAGAGGGCTGGACAAAATCAAGATTCTTAACACATTTTATGAATAGTCTTCCAAAACAGGGTATGCTCACCCCAACCCTGTGACTGTTAAAAACAGAGAAAGCCCCGTGATGTGCAGAAAGTGGTATTGACAAGTTGCAGGAGCCAGCAGCAGGAGCTCATGTAAATTATGGGAAAGTTGGGCTTTCTGCCATGCTTCACCCCCCACTGCTAGGAGTATCCACTCATTATTATCCTCATTACTAGTTAATTCTTAGTGGAGCAAAATGAAATCCTTTGAATTCTTTAAACAATCCCTTATTTAAAAAAAAACCAAAACACCTCAGTGACTGTACTTCCAAGTTATTTGTCTCTCTCCGACCAAAGGAAGAGGCTAACAGAGTCGGCTCACCGAGGTGTTCTCATAACTGCTGACAGAAGCACAACTCTGATGTTCTCAAGACTGCACGGCCTTTTTAGTGCATGAAACATCACAGCAGGTCTAGGAACAAGTGCTTGTGTCTGCTAGTACACTTACTTTGAAATGTCTTTGTTGTCTTGTTGCCATGGGAACAGCACATTTCCAATGGCCGCCCGGTAGCAATAGATGCCCAGCAGGCCAAACGCCATGGCCACTTTTGATGTGAGGGAGCACCTCTTCTGAACCAACACAAAAATCATGGTGAGAGAAAGTGCGGCCAGAACAGAGAGTTCAGACTTATGATCAGAGCTGGAATGAAATGTAAGATGCCAGAAATTACTATCAAGGACAACTAGTGATGTTATGGATCTACACACGTGGCTTTCTAAGAATGGAACAAATAAAGGACTTTTAACCCAAACTCTCATTGCTCATTCACAACTGGTCCCCACCATCAGCTCTGCATGGGTCAGGGCAACACTGTCTGCTGCCTCTCCTTTCTGGGGCTGCCTCGCTTTCCCCAACCGCAGGTGAGGAGGTTCTGGGCAAACGGTGTGGTTACCAGCATGCACCCGCTCACAGGAGACATGTCCTGGCACCATCCTCTTCCATTCACTTGTCAGTGCAGAGGCAATCACTCGGGAGTGTCTGCCCCCTTGCAGGTGCCCCAGCAGAGAGGCTGGGCACACGGCTGTCACAGCTGTCTCTGCCTGGCCTTTGCACATGCCCCCTGCTACCTCGGTGGGCTGTCCTGGGCGGCAGGGCTTTCCCGCTCTGTTCACTGCAGCTCATGGTCATGAAGCCCAAACACTCAATACCTGTGAAGTGGATGAGTCAAGATGCATACAAACCACACGGAAAAACTACTAGGAAAGATGCAGGGGAAAGGGGGCCAGTGTCAGGGCGTGGGTCCTGGGGATGGTGGCAGGGATACACTGGGGCCTCCACTGCTGCTCTGCAAGCTGCACTTTATGCAGATCCTGGATCATTGTCACAGATGGAAAGCACAGCATAGAGGCGGCAATTTTGGGTGTCTCTGGGTGCCTCTTGAAGGCTTTGCCTGGAGGAGGAATCACTGAAACTGCAGCCTCCTCACAAACGGACTGGGAGAGTCATGCCCCGATGGAAAGGTGCAGGGGGCCAGTGTGCTGGGGGAGGGTCCAGACTGAGGAGTGGGCACAGCCACACCCTGGAGAGGGGGCAGGGGTGGTGGGTGTGCCCTTGCATGCATGCCTGTTAGTGCATCTGGGGATGGAAACCACCAAGTCCTCCTGCAGTGCTGCAATGTCCCAGGAAAATTAGAAGGTCATTGTGCTGCCCTGGCGCTCTCACCCTCACAAGCTCTGGCTCTGCCCGCCACGCCTCAGCTCCCCTCTGCTTTCACACCCCAAGCAGGGACAGGCCAGTATGCTCTTTTCAAGGCTGCTGTGAAAATGGAATGAGTGGGCACACAGCAAGCAGGTACCTGAAAAACGCTACCTGTGGTTACCGTGGTTGCCAAAGATTTGCTAGTACTGTTATCACTGGGGAGAAATTTACCATAGGAATTATTTGGCCAGAGGAATAAATAATCTTACAGCCTTTGGTGTAGAGTTCCAGAAGGACTTATCCGAAAGGACTGTGCCAGTGTGTGGTCCCAGGGTGCTCTGGTGCTCGCCAAATCCTCACCAGGTATAAAACTGCACTTCGTGATTTGACGCTGCCAAATCACCAGCTGGGAGCATGCCTTTCCCTGGTCTTTCCTCTGGGACTCCCTCCCTGAGGAGTGTCTACTCTAGTTGTGAGTCTTGCGTTCTGCCAACAGTTCTCAAGCTCTACCCAGTGACACGACAGTGACCTTTGCAGTGACCTCTGCTGGTCTCTCCCGGGAATGTTTTTTCATTTTGCTGTGCTCTTACTTGAGTTGTTTCCTAAGACTTCATCGACAGGAAAATTTATGATACGGCCAAATCTTGTTCTGTCCTAGCTTCTCCTCTTCACTCCTGCCCTCTGTACCTGCTATACTTTCCACTGCGTTACCCAGCCACCCGTGAGAGGCCTCAGAAGCAGCTGAAGACACGCCTCCAGGCTCCAGCCAATGCAGCTGCCCCTCTGGGGGTGGGGGGTGGGGGAGGCAGGGGGACAGAGAGGGGCAGGGGCACAGGGCTCCCACTCAGCCTGTCGCCCCAGCCCCGCACCGTGGGAGACAGGGCAGGGCAGCGAGTGACGAACTTCATCCTGCTGCAGTGATCATTATAAAACTCACTGGTTTTCAAACAGGAACACTTACAGTGATTTGGCAATGAAAAACCAAACTACCAGGCTAGCCTCAAATAAATTCACCTTTCAGTTCAGTTCATGGGTTAGTCTTCTACTCCTTCAGACTTCAAACACCACTTCTATCCTGAGTATGAAAAACAGGTCTTTGGAGCATCTGACCCAAGGCCACAGCTCACGCCCTCACCTGGTGAGCCAGTGGCCCAGGTCGGGCCGGTGGGCCCACTGCACGCCGGTCTGGTTCAGGGACCGCAGCAGCCGGCAGCAAGCCAGGACCAGCCAGGGGCTCGCCAGCACCATCCACCGCTCAGGGCCTCTGAGGGCTTCCAGGGAGGAGGGGTCCGTGGGCGCTCGGCTGAGCTCCCACCCCTCAGGGCCAGCACGCTTGCCCTGCAGGGCCACCGTGACCCCATCAAACTCCTCTCCCATGTGTGGGCAACGCTGAGGGGCACAGTCGTCTCCCAGAAAGCAGTTTCTGTAGATCTGGTGGCACAGAGCTAAACACAGCGTGTTGATGAGGAAATACCAGGTCTGGTGCTCCTCTTCGATGAAGCTGCTTGCGCCCAGACTTAACACGTGGCCCACGGTTCCCAAGAAGCTGAGAAGATCTAACTCTGACCACCTTGAGGTGGACTGAGGTGGATTCTGTGGAAAGGAAAATGAGTTTTGTAAGGAGGAATCTGAACAGTCCACCTTCTCGCTGCATGAGCGTACAGTGCTCACTCACAGACGATAACCTGCTGCTCCTTCACGCCCAGCACCCACTTCACCCCATCTCCCTGGGTAAACCAGAGGACGTGGGGACAGCAGGGTGACCCTGCCCCGGACGGCAAGCCTGCAGCTGAGGGACAAGGAGACTGAGGGCGTCTGGACACCACTCCTCGGCAGTGCCAGAGCTCTGAGCCCGTCCTTCATATCCCGTCCTTGCCTCTCACAGCCATGGCCCACCACTTGAGACCAAAGAACCCCAAGGGCATACTCCGCTAAACCAGACATCTAGCTTCTCCATGAACTTGTCGGAAATCCAGAGTTTCCATTACAAAGGTAGGGTATCACAGCTCTAACCCTTAAATACACTAATGTAAAGCATTTTAAGTTAAGATGAGGACTCAATGGCTATCAATTAATACTAGTTGGTATTCATTCTATTAACTGTGTGCACCTAGTACATGATGGTGACATGGTGAACCTAGTCAAGCCCTGGAGAATTAACTCCTCTGGGGAACCCCACGCTGGAGCAGGTAGGGAAACGTGTGGGAAATGACAACATACGTGTTCCCTCAGCCACTGGCCCATGAGGAGGGGTGGGTGTCTGCAGCCCCATGACCAGGAGCTGCCCTCTGGGGCCTGGAGTCATTGCCCTGGGTCCCTCTGGCCCTGGGCACTGTGAACCAACCAGGACTGCCTGTGTCTCTCTCACCACCCCGCCACCACAACCAGCTGATGAAAGAAGGTATCAGAGGCCAAAGGCTGCAAGAAAGTCTAGAACAGGAAATTGCACTTTCCGAGGCAGAATGAGGATGAGGTCTGAGTTTCTTCTTGATCTCCGTCAGTCAGCCGCTTGCTCCTCTGTGCAGCCACTCTAGAGAGGCCCCTGGTCACAGTCCCAGGGACCCCGTCTCTCCAACTGAGAAAGAAGGCATGAGGCCTGACAATACAGGTGAGTGTGTGAAGCTGGGATGCTCAGGGGCCTGGGAGACTCGCCGCTGTGAGTGTGTCCCATCAGCTCCCACGAAGCGTGGGCCCTTTCCTCAGCTCCCACCAGCACCGTGCCTACTACACACCTGGGGTTTAACCCACATCTCATCAGTGGAGCAACAAGAGCAGCCCACCTGGAAAGCCAGTCCTACCTGACTCAGACACTTTCCGCCGGCAAAAGTCCTGGTGAGAGTAGACACGACCGCACAGAGCAGTGCGGCCGTCAGCGCCATCACGCCGCCCGCAGCCAGCCACGGGAGGCTGCAGAGGTAGCACGAGCTGTCGGCCGCCGTGCACACGGCGACGTGCAGCGCCGCGAGGGCCAGGAGCAGCAGGTAGAAGAGCAGCGAGCACACGGGCGACAGCAGGGGCACGTCCAGCTCAGCCCTGCTGCCCAGCGCCTGCGGGACACTGAGCAGGAGCAGGGCGAGGACCTGGAAGAGGGGCGGCGGGTGTCCACGACCGCAGAGACAGGGCGCGCTCCCGTCCCCGTTCAGGAACACCCAGTCTCTACGTCCTTTAACTACCAGACGCGGGCGACGCTGTCCGCTCAGCGACCCTGCCCGGGGACCCTACCTCCAGGACCAGGACGGTCCCCGCCGCCATGGAGTAGACGTCGTACTGGGCCGCTCGTTTGCTCAGCGACAGCCTCAGTGTCCTCAGCGCGTCCAAGTACTGCCTGCGAACCCTGGCTCCCAGGTTGAAAAGGACTTCTGAGTTATTCTCCTCCAAGTACAATCTGATCCAGTTCCCGTGCGATCTTTCCGATACTTTAAACTGCTCAAATCCAGGCTCTAAGAAGAAAAGGCCACACACACAAATCACTGACACGCACACACATGTGTAACCTGCGAGTCCGGTTACTGATAGCACGTGGCAGAGCCTGACGCTCATCAAGACGAACTCCCGGGAGGGGTGGCTGCCCCTCAGGAAAACCCCGACCACGGTGACGCCGGCCTGTGCTCGTGCTGTCCTCCCTCCCACTGCCCTGCTCGCATGGACGCAAGGCCCTTCTTCTCAGCCTCCTCCCTTTCCTCTCTTCTTCCTCAAGGTGCAAGAGTGTAACAGCCCATAAAAGCAGAGCACTAAGAGGCCCTCAGTTCTACAAAATCCCCCCAACCCTCAGCCTCTGTGTGAGGACGGGGCAGGAAGTGCCTGACGCCTGCACCACTGTGGTCCTTTCCCCAAGGCCAGCGGGCCCCCCTGCTTTTCACTGTCAGCGCCCCTTTTGCTTGCTTTCCTTCTTCACAGACCCTCTCTGGGAAGGGATGGAAGTCTCCCAGCCCCTCATGCCACAAGGCTGACGTGCCCCACCTGCTAGATGATCCATGGCTGAAGCAAAGTCAGGGTGGTGAAACAGCCCGTCAGTGGGGCCCAGCCCTGGCTGTGGTGGGCTCCCCTGGGACGGTGGTGGCAGGCTGCCTAAGGTCCGGGGGCTGCCTGCTTCCTTTCAGGGCTGAACCAGACTCAGTCGTGACTGGCTAGCAGAGCAAGAACTTCCTTTCTGAGGCTCCAACTTAAAGCAGAGCTGTTTCAAAGTGGTCTGGGCCATGCCTTTCAGGGGCCTTGGCCCAGACTAACAGCAGCTTGCCCACTCCAGCCTTCCCCAGTCACAGGCTGGCATCCTCGCTGCACAACCCGAATGTGGGCTCAGATGTCCGCAGCCCCACCACTGCCACTGGAGCCAGGGGACCTGCACCAAGTGCTGGGGGCAGGCATGACCCCAAGCCCACTCAGTCCTCTCCCTAGGTCCAGTGGGACTGGGGTGACTACATGCCCATTTCAGAGAAGAGGCGACTCAGACACCAGCTCATGGGCTGGCAGTGACAGCTGGGGTAAGTCTGGATCCAAGCTGTCTCCCTTACTTCCTACCCTCTACTACCCCGAAGTCACAGACATGGGTGCGTCTGTGTCGGGACCCCACTGCCAGGAGTCACAGAGAAATGGAGGACCTAGGCACGCACCCAAACAAAAACTGAACACGGACCACATGCTAGGTGCATCAGGTCAGGTCCTGCCACTGTGGGCCTGTGGTCCAGCAGGGCTGTCACACACGTGCAAAACCACACACAGTGAGAAATGCTGTGGTGGGAAAGTAGAGGGAATAGCGAGAGACCCTGGTAACACAAAGGGAACGACATAAGACTGAGGTTAAGTGTGGGGAACAAGCGCGGTCTGACAGTGAAGTGAAAATGTGAAGGATGCCCAGGAGCTACCCAGGGGAGCAGGGAGAGCAGCATCCACAGAAAGAGCACACGCAAAGGTCCTGAGGCGAGCAAAGCCCCCACTATGGCCGAACGACGGTCAGGTGAGTGCGCTGCTTCAGACTTGGCTGGACATCACAGCAGGCCTCGAGCCCTGTCTCACTGTCAGACACGTGCCCAGCTCTGTTTCAGGAAACACTGTCACTGATGGTGCAGGCAACGGGCATCCTGGAGGTGTGAGGCCCTGGGGTGCCCTCTCACTCTGGGGGCTGGCCTCAGTTCATCTCACAGGCTCAGTATGGCCACATCCACTGCAGCGCTCAGTTCTCTCAACCCTGCCATCCTGTTTTTGGTTTCCTCTTTATTAGTTCTTGGTATACGAGAAGAGACACATGGTACCAGCAACAACTGATTTGCAAGTTACCTGTTTCTGGCCCAGACTGAAACAAGCATGCAGCCTGGCCTCGTCTCTGACACAGCCACCCACCGGGAGGCCTCACGATCCAAGAGCCGATGCTCCCCGAGCCCTCTTGCCATTCAGGATACCTGGTTCCCAACCACTCCCTGCCGGCAGGGTGTGTCTTCCACAACCAATGCAAGGTCAGGTTATATCTCAGCACAAACTCATGGCACTCATTCCACTTGGCAGTGCCCCACTACTTCAAGTAGGAAAACACGCCCACATCCCATTGAATGTTGCCTCAAACCAGGAAGTGACCTTCTCGGCATCCAAACAAGCCCAGCCCCAGCGTTAAACATCAGGCTTGACAGACCTGGATGGGCCAGAATGAGCTCTCTAAAGCCATGACCCTCCAGTTCTGTGTCCTCCCTCAGTTCAGGTCAGTCACTCAGTCGTGTCCGACTCTTTGCAACCTCATGGACTGCAGCACCAGGCCTCCCTGTCCATCACCAACTCCCGGAGCTTGAGCAAACTCCTGTCCATCCAGTCGGTGTCATCCCTACCAAGCTATAAATACCTTGTTCTTCCTCCCAGCTCAAAAACAAGAACACCCTCTTCCTGACCCCCATTCAGCTCAGACAACAGCTCGTCTTCCTGTTCCCGTTAGACCCGCTGCACCTGCTGCACCCACGCCAGCCAGGCATGTGACTCCCTCTGTCAACAAAGCTGCTGAGATCTCACCTGCCAGAGAAATGGTCAGTTCTTAATCCCTCATTTTATTTTTGGCCACGCCCTGCGGCTTGCAGGATCTTAGTTCACCAATAAGGGATTCAACCTGTGCCCCTGCAGTGGAAGTGATGGGTCCTAACCACTGGAGTGCCGGGGAATTCTCAGTTCCTCACTTTATTTTACCTTGAACCCTATTCAACACACCCACTCACTCCCTCCTTCTTGAAGTTCTTTCTTTACTTGGCTTTGGCAGCACCAGTCCCACCCTGGCCCTCTAGCACGCACACAAGCGCCCTGCCTTAGAAACTCTCTCTTTCCACAGCCTTGCCCACTTCAGTGATGGTCACTGCTTCCTTACAGTGTTCAGCTGAAAACCGAAGTTGCTTTTTATGCCACTGGCTCGTCCTCTTTGCACTACCTTCAAAACAGATCCAGAAGCAACCCTCTGTCCTGGACTCCAGTGCCTGGACCCTCACCCTCCGCCTGCACTGAAGCACCACACCAGTCTCCTACAGTGCAGCAGAGCCCTCCTCATAGGCGCCTGAGACAGCCTCTGAAAACACAAGTGGAAGATTTCAGGCTCTGCATGACACCCTGCAGGAGCTCTCCACTTAGTGAGAATGGAAGTAAGAGCCACTTGAACGCCTAGAAGGCCCTCAGCCCTCTTCTCCTTTTGGCTCCCCTCGGTTCACAGTGCTCCAGTCATGATGGCCCCTGGTCACTCCTTGACTGCGTGGGCACATCCTCACCACAGGACCCTGCCTGGCCACAAGGCTCCCTCCCAGGCCACCTGCCCCACGGCCCTCACCCACCTGCATGCCCATCCTTCCCTGGTTCAGCATTTTCCTAAGGCGCCCATCACCACCTGGCACCCATGGCCATCTTTCTCTTTTCCCCTCTGGATGAGAAGCTCCATGATGGCAGAGCTCTCCTCCTGCTGTGCCTCTAGTGCTCTCAATAGCCTCTGGCTGAAGAGGAACATAGTGAGAAAATTCAGCATTTGCTAAATAAATAAATTTATTACTTTTTAATACTGTTCGTGGGGTTCTCAAGGCAAGAATACTGAAGTGGTTTGACATTCTGTTCTCCAGTGGACCACATCTGTCAGAACTCTCCACTATGACCAATCTGTTTTGGGTGGCCTACATGGCGTGGCTCAGTTTTATTGAGTTAGACAAGGCTGTGGTCCATGTGATCAGTTTGGTTCAGTTCAGTTGCTCAGTTGTGTCAGACTCTTTGCGACCCCATGGACTGCAGCATGCCAGGCCTCCCTGTCCATCACCAACTCCTGGCCATCGAGTCCATGATGCCATCCATCCAGCTCATCCTCTGTCGTCCCCTTCTCCTCCTGCCCTCAATCTTTCCCAGAATCAGAGTCTTTTCCAATGAACCAGTTCTTCACATCAGGTGGCCAAAGTATTGGAGTTTCAGCTTCAGCATCAGTCCTTCTAATGAATATTCAGGACTGATTTCCTTTACAATGGACTGGTTGGATCTCCTTGTAGTCCAAGGGACTCTGAAGAGTCTTCTGCAACACCACAGTTCAAAAGCATCAATTCTTTGGCACTCAGCTTTCTTTATAGTCCAACTCTCACATCCATACATGACCACAGGAAAAACCATAGCTTTGACTAGATGGACCTTTGTCATGGCAAAGCAATGTTTGGTTAGTTTTCTGTGATTGTGTTTTCATTGTCTGCCCTCTGATGGAGAAGGATAAGAGGCTTATGGAAGCTTCCTGACAGGAGACACTGACTTTGGGGGAAACTGGGTCTTGTTCTGATGGGCGGGGCCATGCTCGGTAAATCTTTAATCCAATTTTCTGTTGATGGCTGTGTTCCCTCCCTGTTGTTTGGCCTGAGGCCAAACTATGGTAGGGGTAACGAAGATTGGCAGACTTTATTATTTTGGGCTCCAAAATCACTGCAGATGGTGACTGCAGCCATGAAATAAAAAGACGCTTACTCCTTGGAAGAAAAGTTATGACTAATCGAGACAGCATATTAAAAAGCAGAGACATTACTTTGCCAACAAAGGTCCATCTAGTCAAGGCTATGGTTTTTCCAGTAGTCATGTATGGATGTGAGAGTTGGATTATAAAGAAAGCTGAGCACCAAAGAATTGATGCTTTTGAACTGTGGTGTTGGAGAAGACTCTTGAGAGTCTCTTGGACAGCAAGGAGATCCGACCAGTCCATCCTAAAGGAAATCAGCCCTGAATGTTCACTGGAAGGACTGATGCTGAAGCTGAAACTCCAATACTTTGGCCACCAGATGAGCTGACTCATTTGAAAAGACTGTGATGCTGGGAAAGATTGAAGGCGAGAGGAGAAGGGGACGACAGAGGATGAGATGGTTGGATGGCATCACGGACTCGACGGACATGAGTTTGAGTAAACTCTGGGAGTTGGTGATGGACAGGGAGGCCTGGCATGCTGCAGTCCACGGGGTTGCAAAGAATCAGACACGACTGAGCGACTGAACTGAACTGACTGAATGAAGATAATGAAGATCTTCTTCAAAAGGATTTGTGCACCACTGTTGTATTCAGTGCCCCCGACCCTGCAGCAGACCAGGCCTCCACTGGAGACTCCTGAACACTCACAGGTAAGTCTGGCTCAGTCTCTTGTGAGGACATTGTTTCTCTGTCCTGGTTCCTGGTGCATACTAGGTTTTGTTTGTGCCCTCCAAGAGTTTGCTTCCCCAGTCCCGTATAAGTTCTGTAATCAAACTGCACTGCCCTCCAAAGTCAAACTCCCTGGGGGTTCTCAGTCCCTTTGCCAGATCCCCAGGTTGGGAAATCTGTTGTAGGTCCTAGAATTTTCTTAACAGTGCGAGAATTTCTTTGGTATAATTGTTCTGCAGCTTGTGGGTCGTCTGCTCAGTAGCTCTATAGTGGGGCCAATGGCAATCTACTCCGACAGGGCTTAGGCCACATGCTGCATGACCCGCGTCTGCTGTGGTCAGAGCCCTTGGCCCTGTGGCAGGCCACTGCTGAGCCATGCCTCCACAGGAGACGTTCCAACGCTCAAAAGCAGGTCTGGCTCAGTCTCTGTGGGGCCTCTTGGTCCTGGTGCATACAAGGTTTTGTTTGAGCCCTCCAAGCACCTCTGGCAGATACAGGGTTTGATTCTAAATGCGATTTTGCCCCTTGCTCCTTGGAAGAAAATCTATGACCAACTGAGACAGCATATTAAAAAGCAGAGATATAACTTTGCCAACAAAGGTCTGTTTAGGCAAAGCTATTATTTTTCCAGTAGTCATGTATGAATGACAGAGTTGAACCATAAAGAAAGCTGAGCACCAAAGAACTGATGCTTTTGAACTGTGGTGTTGGAGAAGACTCTTGAGAGTCCCTTGGATTGCAAGGAGATCAAACCAGTCAATCTTAAAGGAAATCAGTCCTGAATATTCACTGGAAGGAATGATGCTGAAGCTGAAGCTCCAATACTTTGGCCACCTGATGCGAAGAACTGACTAATAAAAAGGAATGCACAAGGACCACTGCAGTGCCCATCATGGGAACATCAGGAAGACACCTGGTGCAATGGAAGCGTACAGCATGACGGACATATTAGCAGCTGCTAACTGGCTTACCTTTTTCATATGATGGGACATTCTCCTGCAACAACTTGCTAAGCTGTACTGTATTTAAATGTAAAAACCTCAGCTGTTCCCGCATTGGTCTTCCTTCTACAACTGGGAACATAAGACTGCCAATATTGCTCTTCGGAATCGGCAGACCCAGTCCTATTGAGAGTGTTGCAGCCAAATCAGTCTGTTGAACGTGCGTTGGATGTCTGACATCACCTAGAAAAAAGAAAACAGTTTAGGTGACAGGCTCTAGGACATGTGTGATGGTAGTCATTCTTAAATCTGACCTTCTACAAGTAATGTTAAAACAAATCACCTACTAACCACAACCTGGTCTAAACCAACCAAAGCCGCAGGATCTAAATCTACTCATGCCTCCAGGTCAGACGGAATTTACCAGATGAACAGAGGACATGTTAACAGACAATGCAGAAAGAGACTCCACAGGACAACTAACCAAATTCTTCAACAAATAATCATGATAAAACAGGATGGGGATGGAGACTTGTAAGTTAAAAGGAGACCTAGAGACACATCAACAACAACTGAAACTATTTTAAGAAGAATGTGAGCAATTCAAGCCTAAGGGTGCTCTTGAAAAGGTTTTGGGGGTAAGTAACTAAGAGGAAGCTGGCAGCTTCCTGAGAGCAACAAGCTGAACCACAGGTCAGTTTCAAGTGTATAAGCTGAAAAGGGCTCCCCTGGTATCAGAACAACCTTAACGACTGGCCTTGGGAAAGACTCTTGCAAAGTGGCCCAAATGTGATGAGAATGAACTACGGAGAACACTGATTATCAACTGTCAAAACTGAGGGTTCGGTTAGCCTGAAATGAGAGGAGCCAACAGCTGGGTGGGTCTGACAGCAAGAGAGGCAACATTTCAGAGCCACCACGGAAAGTGACCATCATTGAGCTCTGCCGGCTCTGCCAGTTCCCAGGCCGCAGGGCCCTCACAGGGATGACGGCAGAGCTCTCATATGTGGGGGTCAAGGCTTCACTGGAGAGGTCTAGTCAAAGTACTCAGTAAATCAACCAGCCAGGCTTCAACAGTACGTGAACCAAGAACTTCCAGGTGTTCAAGCTGGATTTAGAAAAGGCAGAGGAACCACAGATCAAATTGCCAACATCTGCTGGATTATAGAAAAAGCAAGAGAATTCCAGAAAAAAACATCTGCTTTGTTGATTATGCCAAAGTCCTTGACTGTGTGGATCACAACAAACTGTGGAAAATTCTTAAAGAGATGAGAATACCAGACCACCTTACCTGCCTCCTAAGAAACCAGACATGGAATAGCAGACTGGTTTCAAATTGGGAAAGGAGTACATCAAGGCTGTATATTATCACCTTGCTTATTTAACTTATATGCTGGGCCGATTAAGTACAAGGTGGAATCAAGATTGTCGGGAGAAATGTCAATAATCTCAGATATGCAGATGACACTACCCTTATGGCAGAAACTGAAAGTGAAGTCACTCAGTCGTGTCCGACTCTTGGTGACCCCGTGGACTGTAGCCTACCAGGCTCCTCCGTCCACGGGATTCTCCAGGCGAGAATACTGGAGTGGGTTGCCATTTCCTTCTCCAGGGGATCTTCCCGACCCAGGGATCGAACCTGGGTCTCCCGCATTGCAGGCAGACACTTTAACCTCTGAGCCACCAGGCAAGCCCTAAGAACCTCTTGATGAAGGTGAAAGAAAAGAGTGAAAAAGCTGGCTTAAAACTCACCATTCAAAAAACTAAGATCATGGCATCTGGTCCCATCACTTCATGACAAATAGGTAGGGGAACAATGGAAACAGTGACAGACTTTATTTTCTTGGGCTCCAAAATCACCCCAGATGGTAACTGCAGCCATGAAATTAAAAGATGCTTGCTCCTTGGAAGAAAAGCTATGACAAACCTAGACAGCATATTAAAAAGCAGACACATTACTATGCTGAAAAAGGTCCATCTAGTCAAAGCTATGGTTTTCCAGTAGTCAAGTATGGATGTGAGAGCTGGACTATAAAGAAAACTGAGCACCAAAGAATTGATGCTTTTGAATTATGGTGTCGGAGAACACTCTTGAAAGCCCCTTGGACTACAAGGAGATCAAACCAGTCAATCCTAAAGGAAGTCAGCCCTGAATATTCATTGGAAGGACTGATACCAAAGCTGAAGCTCCAATACTTTGGCCACCTAATGCAAAGAGCTGACTCATTAGAAAAGACCCTGAAGTTGAGAGATTGAAGGCAGGAGGTGAAAGGGATGACAGAGAACGAGATGGTTGGATGGCATCATCGACTCAATGGACACGAGTTTGAGCAAGCTCCGGAAGATGGTGAAGGACAGGGAAGCCTGGCATGCTGCAGTCCATGGGGTCACAAAGACTCAGACACGACTGAGTGACTGAACAACAAAAATAAAATAATGACAACAGGCCCTGTGAGGAGGGCTAGAGTTACTGCAATATAGTATTTAATGTTCGGTTTTCATCAAAAACTACATGCAATTATGCAAAGAAACAGGAAAGTATAGCTGAAAGAGAGAGAGAAAAAAAAAGCAGGCTGCACAAGCGTCTTGGGAAGGGTCCATATGTCAGAGTTAATAGACAAAGTCTTCCAAGCAGTCATTGTAAATATGGTCAAAGAACCAAAGGAAACTAGGCAGGTTTCCTTGCCTAGGAAGGTAGTAAAGGCAGGTAGGATGACAGGGTCCCAGCCTTCAGAGATTATCAATAAAGGGTTAGGGGTTAGATGGAAACTCTGAAGGTGAGAAGTATAACTGAAATGAAAAATTTACTATGAAGGCTCAATAGCAGATTTTCAACTGGCAGAAGAATCAGGAAAGACAGATTGATAAAAATTATACAATTATACAATAAACAATTATACAATCTGAGAAATGGAAAATCTTCCAAATTTGATGAGAAACATTAATTTACACATCCAATAAGCTCAGTGAACTCCAAGCTGTACAGATACAAACTACAAGGAGTGAAGTGAAACTAATTAGATTAATGGTTGATTTCTCATCAGAACCACAGAAGCCAGAAGGCAGCAGGACAGCATGTGCAAAGAGCTGAAAGAACCAGAATCTAGCAAAACTACCTTTCAAAAAATCAAGGGGAAATGAAGACATCCCAAGACTAAAAAAGCAAAAAAGACAATTCATTAGTAACAAACTGAGGACTCAAAAAACTAAGCATCATGGCATATGGTCCCATCACTTCATGGTAAATAGATGAGGAAAAAGTGGACTTTATTTTCTTGGGCTCTAAAATCACTGTGGATGGTGATTGCAGCCATGAAATTAAAAAGGAAAGCTATGACAAACCTAGACAGTATATTAAAAAACAAAGACATCACTTTGCCTACAAAGATCCACATAGTCAAACCTACAATTTTTCCAGTAGTCATATATGTATGTGAGAGGTGGACCATAAAGGCTGAGTGCCAAAGAATTGATGCTTTTGAACTGTGGTGCTGGAGATGACCCTTGAGAGTTCCTTGGACTGTAACGAGATCAAATCAGTCAATCCTAAAAGAAACTAACTCTGAACATTCATTGGAAGGACTGATGCTGAAGCTCCAACACTTTGGCCACCTGATGCAAAAAGCCAAATTATCAGAAAAGGCCCTGATGTTTGGAAAGAGTGAAGGCAAAAGGAAAAGAGGGCAGCAGAGGATGAGATAGTTGCATGGCATCACTAAATCAATGGACATGAGTTTGAGCAAACTCAGGGAGATACTGAACAGCAGGGAAGCCTGGTGTACTGCAGTCTGCTGCTGCTGTTAAGTCGCTTCAGTTGTGTCCGACTCTGTGTGACCCTGTAGACGGCAGCCTACCAGGCTCCTCTGTCCCTGGGATTCTCAAGGCAAGAATACTGGAGTGGGTTGCCATTTCTTTCTCCAATGCATGAAAGTGAAAAGTGAAAGTGAAGATGCTCAGTTGTGTCCGACTCATCGCAACCCCATGGACTGTAGCCTACCAGGTTCCTCCATCCATAGGATTTTCCAGG
The DNA here is from genome assembly GCF_963930625.1 of Muntiacus reevesi. Classification (NCBI taxonomy): domain Eukaryota; kingdom Metazoa; phylum Chordata; class Mammalia; order Artiodactyla; family Cervidae; genus Muntiacus; species Muntiacus reevesi. The sequence goes on along the minus strand of NC_089270.1, from coordinate 27,322 downwards.
CAAGAGTACTGGAGTGGGTTGCCATTTCCTTCTCTGTACTGCAGTCTATGGGGTCACAAAGAGTGGGACGTAATTTAGCGACTGAACAACAATTTAAACCTGCCTTACAAGAAATACTAAAGGAAGTTCTTCACACTGAAAGCTAGTGACTCCAGATGGTAATCTGGATCCACTTTAAAGGTAATTATATAGTTATAAAAGATAGCATAAAATGTATTTTTCTCTTAAATTCCAAAACAATTATATAGAACTATAGGTATGCATGTATCAAACCACATATATATATTGTCAGCCTACAACATATAGAAATGGCATGTATCTGACAAACAGCAGAGCAGAGGTGAGTAGAAGCAAAGTTCTAGTGGAGAAAGAAATGACACGGTAAGAAAATACATGTCCACACAAAAACTTGTTCAGAATCATTCTTAGTGGAATGAAATGTTTCCACTTTGTGGAAACAACCCAAACATCTATCAATTGATGGATGGATAAACAAATGTAGAACACATACACAATGGAATATTACTCGGAGAAAAACCACAAAGGAATGAAGTCCTGACACCTGCTACAGGATGAAGAACCCTGAAAGCATCACACTAGTAAAAGAAGCTGGTCACACAGGACCATTTATTGTTGTCGCTTTGTTCAGTTGCCAAGTGGTGTCCGATTCTTTGTGGCCCCAAGGACTGCAGCGCACAAGGCTTACCTGTCCCTCACCATTTCCCGGAGTTTGCCCAAGATCATGTCCATTGAATTGGTGATGCCATCAAATCATCTCATCCTCTGTTACACCTTTCTCCTGCCCTCAATCTTTCCCAGCATCAGGGTCTTTTCCAGTTAGCTGGCTCATCACATCAGGTGACCAAAGTATTGGAGTTTCAGCATCAGTCCTTCCAATGAATATTCAGGGTTGATTTCCTTTAAGATTGACTGGTTTGATCTTCTTGCAGTCCAAGGGACTCTCAAGAGTCTTCTGCAGCACCACGGTCACCTAAGACCATTTATTACATGGCTCTATTTGTATGGACTGTCCAGAAAAGGCAAATCTGTAGAGACAGGAAGATTAGTGGTTGCTGGTGGCTGAGGATGGGGATGATACTGGGTTGGAGGAAGTGGAGGTGACCGGTAAAGAGGCGATGCTATACCCCAAACTGACACTAACGATGGCTAACCGACTCTGAGTGAGCTGAATGGCAGGTGTGGAGTCCTGGCTCAAAAAGTAAGCTCGATGAGAACACAGACTGTAACCGCTCTCAAAGCAAACAAGTCAACAAAACTAGGAAGAGCCTCCTGTGCGCGGTCCATGCAGTCAGGCCCCAGGCACAGCCGCCCTGGCCCTTCCTAAAGATGTGTCAGGCCTCCCAGCGAGGACATCCTTGAATGCCCATCTGAGCCATGAGACATCAGCAGTTAAGTTAAAAATCACCCTAAGGTCCCTATGGTATTAATGCCAACAGGCCAGCCCAGCTGTCCCTGCTCTTCCAGACTACAAGCGCCCTGTCTGCAGTGCCAGCACAGCGCCCCGCTGACTGCGGGTGCTCAGTGTCCTCTGCGGGGTGGGTAGACAGACGGATGGAGAGGGTGCATCCGGCCCGGGGCTCTCCTGAGACATACGAGCCCCACAGGACCCTGCTCTGGGTGTGCATGTGTCAGAGGCCAGTGCTCCGGTGGGTACTGTGCACACTCGCGGGAAGGCAGGCTCCAGCTGGGCGCCCAGGAAAGGCTCAGGTTACAAGACCCGATACCTGATGCCTTTGGAGTCAGACATCTAAGAGGAGGTAGTGCTGTAAAAAGACAAAAGGAAACAGCTGGAGCTTCTTCCCCAGCCAGTCCCTGCTCAAGCGGAAGATTCATTGATTCAATATTTCCAGTACCCATTAAACACCAGGCAATGCTGAGGCCCAAGGCATACAGTGATGCATAAAACAGACCTGGCCCTGCCCCATTCTAGCACACAGTGAGAAGACAGACGTACATGAATCACACAGTTCATTCTGTGGTTATAAACCATGATAAGGACGATGGTGGAGTGGAAGAGGGGTGTGAGAGATGACCATAAGAAAGGTGAGACCAAGGATGAGGGTATGAGCAGGCTGAGGGGCTGAGGAGGACGGGTCAGGGCATGTGAGGAAGAGCTTAACACCTGGAGGACGTGTTGGAGAGGTCAGGATATAATGAGGAATGGGGATGTGCCCAGACAAGGCCGTGAGGGAGGCAAGAAGCCTCACGTGGAGTTTTCACTTTATCCGAGGTTCAGCTTCTGAAAGGTGGTGTGTATGGGAGCCTGGGACAGTCTGGCACAGGTGAGGAGCAGGGAGATGCCCAGGTTTCCAACCTGAAGAACTGTGTGAATGGCACCATCTGTTGACAGGGATACAGGGAGGGCCGACTGCAGGTGTCGTTGTCTCATTTGCTCTACTTGTGGGCGATTCAAGAGGACGTCAGTAGGCAGTGGGGCTGACAGTTTGGCGGTTGAGAAAGAGGCACAGCTGGAGGATAAATCCAACAGGTGTGAGCCCATTCATGGCATTTAAAACCATGGAAGAGCATGCGATCATCTCAGGAGTAAATGCAGAATCAAACTGAGGCAGTCCAGAAAAAAGGCTAGGGCAAGGTTGCTGAGCCGGCCAAGAGGACTGGACAGTAGAGTGAGAAGTGGAGGGGACCCAAACAGGTGGATAGTCCCAGGACCAGGGGTCAGCAGAGCCAACGGTACTGAAAAGTATCAGAGAGTCCAGCGTGCAAACAGCTGTAAGCTGACGGCCTGTGTGTCCTAAAGGGAGGTGGCAGGGGTCTCGTGCAGGCCTGTGCTGAATGAGGGGCCGGCCTGGGCTGGAGAGCTGAGGTGTGTCTCAGTGCTGACGACAGGCTCTCAGATAGTCCTACTCTTCACTGGCCTATGACTCTAGCTGACATTGCTACCTATTCAAGATCGTCTCAAATAATAGATTCTTTTTCTTAAGTTTAATTTCTTATGTTTCTCTCAATTCATACATGCAGTTCAGATGTCCCTAAGCCTCTGGCACTTTTTATTATTTAGGTATCAGGCAGTGACATTCATACCACACAAGAAACATAAATTCCAAATCCTGACTGGTCCTTGCCCCATTAATTTCCATTCTCACTATTCAGGGTTTTTCAAATGTACACAGCTTCCAAAAATGGTTTTTAAAATTAAAATCAAAGTATAGAAAACAAAGAAATAAAGTACAGGTTTAAACTGTTAAACATCCAAATCTCACCAGGTTTCCTTTCAAATGCAGAGCTAATTAAGACCAGAGCAGTGTTTACTTCCTCCATGGAAGAGGCTCCATGACCTCCAGCTTCAGACATGCCATGATCACCACAGAGAACCAGCAGACTGGGCAACAGAGTATCTCTCTCCTGTGAGGCAAAGGGAAACATTTCAATTGTACCCAGACTAGGGAGAACACATGATCTTGTTAAGAAACCTACTTCAGATTTCAGCTTTGCTTTGTAAATAGTAGCTCTTTCTAAATGAGTTTTTTTCTAACCTATGAACTTACAGTCAGATTAAAACGTCAAGTAATGTCATAAATAGGGACTTCACTGGCAGTCCAGGGGCTTCCCTGGTGGCTCAGCTGGTAAAGAATTTGCCTGCAATGCAGGAAACCTGGGTTCGATCCCTGGGTTGGGAAGATCCCCTGGAGAAGGGAAAGGCTACCCACTCCAGTATTCTGGCCTGGAGAATTCTGTGGACTGAATAGTCCATGGGGTCGCAAAGTGTTGGACATGACTGAGCGACTTTCACTTTCACTTTCTGGCAGTCCAGTGGTTAGGACTCTGCCCTTCCACTGCAGGGGGCTTGGGTATGATCCATGGTCAGGTAACTGAGATGCCACGCAGGGCCAAAAAAACCCCAAAACTAACAACAGTTATGTCTTAAGTAAGACAAATGGGATTAAACGGAGGTCACAGAGCACAGGACAGTCTTCTTATCTGTCACACACAGCTGCCCTCTACCCTTGGGATGGACCTGATAGGCTCTGAATTGCCCGTGCTGCTTCTTCGCCTGGAACATACCTTCATACGTGGCTTACTGGCATTCCCACCCCCTTCAAGGCTCTGCTCACCACTCACATGTCCTCAAAGACTGCTTTGATCATGCAGTTTAAAATTTTGGCTTTTCTCTCACATGTACACTCTTCCTGCCCTATGTTCTGCTATAGCATTGACTACTGTCTAGGATACCTTTGACTCACTGATTATGCTCCCTGTTTTCCCTCCTGGCTAGAGGCTAAGCTCCTCAACTGTCTGTATAGGAACGGTGACAGAGAAGGCGTTCAGGAGAAATCATCTGGATGAACAGGTGGAGATACTATGAGCCACTCTTTGGCAGGGCCGCTGGGTATTGTGCCCAGCACACGGCATGTGCTGCTGTAGGTGAAGGCTGCCTGAGTGCTGGTGGGCATGAAGCTCACGCAAGGTCACCCGAGCTCACTTTAGAAGCTGCATTTCCTCCAGGAAATACTGGCAGCTTGACATGCTCACCTCCGACAGCAGCGAGGTGTGGACCTTCATCAGGATGCTGTCCATCTCACTGAGCTTCTGCCCGATCAGGGGGCTGCTGGGCCCAGAAACGTGGCCGATGTGGTCCAGCCCGAGGTAGTGCAGGATTAACACATCCCAATCCTGCCTTTTTAGGACTTTATCCAAATGCCTTGTAACATTATCATCCACCTTTAAAGGGAAAAAAGCACGTATCAATAGTTTCCCTAATTTCCCTGGTGTTCACTCTTCAACGAAAAGTGACATGGTTATTTTCAAATCTAGTGGGTTTTTTCTAGGTACTTGGATTTGTGGGAGTTTGCAAAGACCAAAAACAAAACAAACCTCCAAGATAAAAACTGTCTTAAAAAATGTTTGCATTAGATCAATCTTTCATTAATATTTTTTATGTCTCTAAGTTATGAACAGAACATATTATAATTTAAATGCACAAGGGTTGTTCGGACAAAATAATTCTGTAAGATCACTACTGGAGCATAAACTAAAGCTGACCAGATGACCAAGTTCAACAGGTACCAGGTTGTTATGAGGCAACTAAGGGCTAAGGGCAGTTGAGTAAGACAAAACAGTACCCAGAGTTGAAGAAACCAGCGGAGTGAAGCTGAGGGCATCTGTGTGTCCTATAAGAACACTATTCAGGGAGGAAAGAGACACGCATTCAGTGGTTCCCAGTAAAACAGCCCCCGACAGACCCATTAGCCTGGAGAGCCCTAACTCCTCAGATGGCCCTTCTCCCTTCCACTGAACAATCTACCATGAAGAGAAGTACTTCTGAGTGGTCATACACAGGAAGGGCAGTAATTGTTGTATCTATACAGGTCTCCTTCAGTGAAGCAGACACCGCAAAAGGCCAAGCAAACAGACCCATCCAACGCCAGCTCAGACTTGCGGTGCCTCTGCTCCATGGGCCAGCTTTCTCACTGTGGGTCTAATTATGCCTTTTTCCTCTTTGGAGGCTGCACACCCACCACAGGGTCGATGCCTCTTGGGACCAGGCTCACCCAGCACACGTCTGCCCTCATGCTGCCAACCTCACAGAACAGCTGCGAGGCAGGATCCCTGGCAGACCATGGAGGCCTCGGGCTCTGCCATGCACAGATGCTGTCAAAACTCAGGCTGAGGGACTCTTCCTGGGAAGCCCTTCCTGGCTGTTGGTACCCATCAACAGGCATCTATCTGGGCTTAAGGGTCAGAGAACTAAGCTCACACCTGTGTCTGGATTTAAGTTTCTGGCTTGGAGCTAATTATGGGAAGGAACAAGTTTTTTATCTCTCCATACTATTCTTAATGTATTAATAAAAGTCACATACAACGCAATGTTGCCCCTTGCTAAGAACAGGGTACCAGGCTGTCTCATAGGATATATTTTTCTTAAAAACTGACCTCTGTATAATCTGATACAAAAAAAGAGGTTGTTCCATCGTATTCCACAAAATGCTTTGGGAATAATTTCACCCATGTTTCATCTCCATAAAAGATGATTCTTTTCCCAGCAGCTTTGGCTCGTGTGATCACATTGTCTTCCAGCAACGTGGGAGAATTAAGATTCCTGACGACATCGATGAAGCCAGGGAGGCTCCCTGTCAGCAACGCCTGCAGGAGGGAGCACCCAGGAGTCAGTCCATGGAATCTGCGCATGGTGTCCAAGTGTTGTGTGGTGATCAGGGGTGGAAATGACTTGATGACTAAAGGAGGCAAGCATAAAGCTAAAGCGACCCCAGTACTGAAGGCTGGGTCAATATTAGGACAAATCAGGGCACAGATTCTGGGCAAAACCAGCAAACTAAGTAGTGAAGAACTGACCATATTTCAGTTAATGAGAGAATAAAGGAGGCGGTTGCGGGGTAGCCAGATGATAGCTGTGGTGAAAAAGGCAGCAATGGATGTTAAGAACTGAAGCAAATGTCAAAGGGTGGCAAGAACTTTGTATATTCTCACCTAAGCTTCAGATCTGCCTCATGCAACAAGCAAACTCCTGACCCTAAAATCCAGCAATTCTATTGTCCACCCCTGAGAAAGAATAGCTTCCCACTTACCCAGGGAGGAAAGCAGCCTCTAAACAAGAATTGTCAGGAATTCTCAACAGTAAACTGGCCCAGGGATGCTGGTAGGATACGTTCCCCAACCGCCCCCCCCCCCCACCCCGCCCTGCCACCATCATAATTATTGAAAAATTGGGTGGGTGTAACATGTCCTCACAACTTTCTGATATAGAATTAAGTCAATCACTCCTCCACCCCACCCCTGTACTTGAGCAGAGTCTAAATGGGTCATGGGTCTCTGGGATCTGGAGTGAGTTTGCAACCCATAACACTGGCATCCAGGGTCCTGTGTGATAAAAATTAAAAGGAATCTGGACAATGTGAATAGTGTAACAATTCTGCCAAGACCGCTCTATCAGCAAATTAACAAAAATGAATTAATCTTGGACTTGGAGAGTGAAGAACTTGGCAAATCCTCTCCCCCAACAGCAAAGATAAATCTGGATAAAACTGTCAAGAACAACCACTACAGGACTTTACACAAACTGAAACGTTCTTATTCAAAACGAACTTTCAAATTCCAGTAAGAGCTGTGAGTCACTTGTGGTGTTTTATCATGGGCTGAGGTGACAGAATTCCAGCTGAGCTGTTTAAAATCCTAAAAGATGATGCTGTGAAAGTGCTGCACTCAATATGTCTGCAAATTTGGAAAACTCAGCAGTGGCCACAGGACTGGCAAGGGTCAGCTTTCATTCCAATCCCAAAGAAGGGCAATGCAAACAGTGTTCAAACCACTGTACGACTGTGTTCGTCTCACGTGCTGGCAAGGCCACACTCACAACCCTTCAGGCGAGCCTTCAGCAGCACAGGAACTGAGGACTTCCAGATGTGCAGGCTGGGTTCAGAAAAGGCAGCGGAACCAGAGATCAAATTGCCAACAATCACTAGATCATGGAGAAAAGCAAGGGAATTCCAAAAACAAACAAACCAACAAAAATAAACACAAAAAAACCCATCTACTTCTCCTTTACTGAGTACACAAAATACTTTGACTCTGTGGATCACAACAAACTGTGGAAAATTCCACAGATGAGAGATGCAAGTACGACCTTACTCACCTCCTGAGAAACCTGGACTGGTTCAAAGTTGGGAAAGGAGTACGCTAAGGCCATATACTGTCACCTGCTTATTTAACTTCTATGTAGAGTACATCATGTGAAATGCCCGACTGGATGAATCACAAGCTGGAATCAAGACTGCCAGTAGAAATACCAATAATCTCAGATATGCAGATGATATCACTCTAATGGCAGAAAGTGAAGAGGAACTAAAGAGCCTCTTGATGAGGGTGAGAGAGTGAAAAAGCTGGCTTGAAATTCAACAGTAAAAAAACTAAGATCATGACATCCAGTCCCATCACTTTATGGCAAATAGAAGGGGAAAAACTGTACACAGTGGCAGATTTTATTTTCTTGGGCTCCAAAATCACTGCAGACAGTGATTTTGCCAACAAATGTCCATATAGTCAGAGATGTGGTTTTTCCATTAGTCCTGTATGGATATGAGAATTGTACCATGAAGAAGACTGAGCGCCAAAGAATTGATGCTTTCGAACTGTGGTGCTGGAGAAGACTTCTGAGTGTCCCTTGGACAGAAAGGAGATTAGACCAGTCAATCCTAAAGGAAATCAACCCTGAATATTTGCTGGAGGGACTAATGCTGAAGCGCCAATACTTTGGCCACCTGATGCAAAGAGCCAACTCATTAGAAAAGACTCTGATGCTGGGAAAGATTGAAGGCAAAAGGAGAAGGGGGCAGCAGAGGATGAGATGGTTAGATAGCATCACTGACTCAACAGACATGAATCTGAGCAAACCCTGGGAGATAGTCTAGGACAGATGAGCCTGGTGTGTTGCAGTCCACAGGGTTGAAAAGAGTCGGGCATGACTTAGTGACTTAAAAAACAAGTTCCCCTCTCGCACACTCAGCCAGGAGTACCAGGAGGGGTACCCACCCAATTGGGCGCTCCATCGAAAAGTCCCATGCCAGGGACAAACTGAAAACAGGGAAGGCCAACATCATAGCTCTCTGAGGCTTCAATGCAGTTTGTAGACAGAACAGAAAACTTAGAAATGAAGTCTGGGGCATGGGACAATTGCGGCAGACCTCTGTGAGCTCCCACACATTCCTGGAATCTGGAAGGCTGCATGCATACAGGGGGAGAGTGTACACTCAGGAGAGAACAGAGAGAACTGTTCGGATAACAGAGAGAGCTATCTGTTCCTTCCAGCTGTTTAAGACTTGCTCAGACAGACAGTAAGAGTTAGGGAGATGCATAAACTACCTGAAGATGAGTGTGTGGCCCAAACCATAGACAGGTACCTTTGCAACGGGCAGAGGCCACATCACAGGTGTGTTTAAGCACGACCTCTGACCAGTCACTGGGTCACCACTCAGTCATGCTCACCTGGCTGCCCCTCAGGAAGACTAGCTTTAAAAAACAAAAAAGAGCAGAGACCTCAATGAGTGTACATCTCAGGATCTCATGAGAAACAGACTCTAGAACTGGCTTTACCAAGCCAACAAAACAACAGTGACAACTGCCACCACTCCTGGGATGGGGATCAGAACCCAGAGTTGAGTTGGGAGTTACACAGATGTATATAGTTGTTAAATCTCATCAAATTATTATACTGTACTATATGAAAATTATATCTCAATGAGGCTATGTTTTAAAACTTGATCTTTTCACCCCAAAAATCTGCTCTCTAAAGGCAACCAGTTACTTTGGATGAGTATCTTTTCATCCTTTTGTTCTGTATGCGTATAATCACAAATATATAAAGTACACATTTTATCAAAATGGTAACTACATAAATAATGCCACAACTTGCTTTTTTCACTTAATAACATCACAAACCTCTTTCAGCAGAAAGCATACAGGTATTTCACCTTTTTTTTTTTTTTTTTTAACAGTTACAGTACTCCAGAGTTTGGATGTACAGTATATTTATCCAAGACTGATTTAATGACCACTGCTTTTAAAAACCTTCCAGTTTGGAAGTGCCGTTGGACCTCCGGTGTGAAGGCATAGTGTCGTCTAGGTGAGGCAAAGTGGGGCTTTCCAGAGTGAAACACAGCAAACTGTGAGAATCCATCATGAAAGGGGGTGGCACACATGGGGAATGTGTGCTCTGCTGGATAAAAGACACAGGACGGGGAAATGGGTTTAGACAAGGGTGAAGAGAACAAAGGCAGGACCATGCACCGTGAGGCCTGAGTTAGGAGGCAGACTGTGAGCCGCTGGGGGTTGTCAGGAGTAGAGCAGAGTGGCCTATCTGTTCGGACAGGTTCTGGGTGAAAAGAGGTGCTGGCAAGGATTTTACAGTCCAAGGTTTTACAGGCTGAGATCACAGCAGACTGGACAAGGGTGGGAGTAGTCCAGGCTGAGTCTAACTCAGTCACACAAACAGTGTAAAGAGATCTGTTCACCCCATTTCTTGTGAAGAGTGCTATAATTAACCTTGCAATGTTTACAGTATGCTAGACAGACTGTTTGGTTGCCTTTGATCTGATTACTAGTAGAGTTAAGAATCTTCTCATGTGCTTATGGCCATTTCAATTTCTTCCTATGTAGATTTCTTTATATCCTTTGTCCAGTTGCCACCAGACTGTTGCCTCTGATCAGATCCTTGTTACATATTATGGGATTTACATCTTGTTTGCTGTGTTAACTGTAAATAAGTTTCCTCATTTACCGTCAGTGGACTTCTGTTTACAATGTCTTCCACCACTTATGGTCGAATCTGTCCATTGCTTCCTCTGGGCTTTCATAAGACACTTCCCTCCTCCTCCCACTAGTTTGAGTTCACACTGACATTTTCAAGAAGGGCAGGGACTAGCTGGTATCCCCTTCAACCCAGGACACATGCAGGCAGCAACCAAGTTATAGCTGAGAGCCTAGGAACTTGTGAGTGCCTGTCTGTTAGCTCCTTGGAGGCTTTCTTGGGGCTGCTGTAGTCTTGGGAACAGTAGTTTCTTGTCTTCTGAGAATTAAGGAGGGCTCTGCAGAGACTACTGAAAGAGAATCTGACCTGGTCACATCATTCTGCAATATCACTGTAGAACACATGTGACCAGCAGAGGCTCTGGAAGCAGACAAACACAGGCTTATGCTCGGCTTCTAACATCAGCTGTGAGATTTTTACCACTTCAAGCCCGCTTCCTCACCTGGGAAATGAAGAGAGTGGCACCGACATCACGGAGCCTCATCCTCAGGCTGTGGTCAGAGGGCAGAAAACAGTGCCTGCACCACGGGCATGCTGCAGCCAGTGGTAACTGCTCATTATTACAACTATAAATTCCCCCCAAAGGAAAGGCATTCATAAATTAGTTACAATGTTTTAGAAGGGAGTTATTGTATAATCTTGGCTTCCCTGATAGCTCAGTTGGTAAAGAATCTGCCTGCAATGCAGGAGATCCTGGTTTGATTCCTGGGTTGGGCAGATCCCCTGGAGAAAAGAAAGGCTACGTACTCCAGTATTCTGGCCTAGAGAATTCCACGGACTGTATGGTCCATGGGGTCACAAAGAGTCAGACACGACTGATCTATTTTTACTTTCACTTACTGTATATTCTTAACACAGAATAGAAGTTGAACATGCTACTAGAGACATCAGTCTTGAAATTTTAAAACTGTGTTTCATGACAATTGTATCAGCACCTCCAGATCAACTAAGTCCCTTCCCTAAGTGGAAGCAGGACAGGGGACACACTTTCTAGCGTGTGCCTTACCTGATCCTATCAAATTCCAGAGCTGTAAAATCCTAACTCCAGGATGGAGTTCCTGTATACCAGTTCCTCACTGGTGGAGAATGAGGAGCAAGAACCTACAAGGACCCAACACAAAACACTGGTTTGGTGAAATGAAACAAACTGGAGATAGGAGGACCACAGTGGTCAGTGTGCAGGACTGAACAGAACCTGGAGCAGGCATGCTCACATACTTTTTCTTACAAAACTGCCCAGATTCCTAATAACACTTTTCCTATCAAAATGACGGAGGAATGAGTTCCTTCTACACTTCTGCTGATAGGACAGAGAGAGAATCAATGATCCTGATGGTCATGAGCCTGGATGCCTTTCTTCCAGCTTCCACAGGACTGTTCAGCAGAATGACTCAGCTCACTGAGAAGCTGTTCCTGAGCAACCTGACTACAGGGGGCCTCTGCCACTGCCCATCACTCTTTTCATGTTCTCCTCCTCAATTTCTTCCGTACCACTAACCACTTACTGAAACTCTTCTGACTATTTATTTGTATACTTACATATTTTCTGTCTCCTCAATTAGAAAGTAAGCTTCATGAGTATAGGATAGTTGTTGTCTTGTTCTTCACTGAATCCCTCTTACCTAGAACAGCATGCGATACATAGCAGATGCTCAATAAATACTGCTGAATGAAGGACAAACCACATCCGAAAGTGGCAGAGAGAGTGGGACACTCAAGAAAAAGAGTTTTTCATTAAGATGCAGCATTAACCCCTTCAACTCCAGACTGTTTAACTCATCCAGGAGTCATTTCTTACTAATGCTGCCCCCAAGCTTTAAATCAAAAAGTGACTTCTTCTCAACAAATAATAAGGTGTCACATGATCATCCACAGATGTAAAGCTCAGCTAGAGATTTCTACACCATACTGGCCTGCAGTATATTCACAAACTTTTAAGTGCCTGTCCTTTTCTGATCCCATGTCTTTACTCATCCTTCAGATCCAAGCATGAATGTAATTTCCTCAGACAGGCTTTTCTGAACCACCCCAATCTAAACTGAGCCCCTAGCTGGCACGGAACATCACACCCTGTTCTTTTTGATTATGCATTAATCACATTTTGTAATTGCACATTTACTTATATGTTCATTTCTTTAATGGCTAGGCCTCTCATTACAGACTGAAAGTTCCATGAAGACAGAGATAGTATTTTAAGAAAAAAAGTTTTTGAGCCAATAAAGCTTTACTCTTTTCTTTCTCCATAGTTCTTGAGTAAAGTCTCGCCCACTAGACTGAACACCTGAAGGTGGTTTATACAGTAAAAATAAATATATCTGCTGAGAACAGAGCATGTTGACTTGGTCACTGTATATACTAAAATATTGGATGAGTCATTTAACTTATTTGAGTTTGCTTCCTCATCCATAGAATCAAGAGGTTGAACTAGATAACCCTAGAGGCTCCTCTCAGAATTCTAATTGACTCACTGATGATTAAAAACAGCAGGACAGCAAAGAAGATGGTATTTCTTGGATTAGACTGGCTGAGAAGATCTGGCTCTAAATCTCTTATGCTTCCCATGAAGCATGAGCTCTGGCTACCTGACAGAGGGCATAAATCATGAGTCTCAGTTCCAGTCTATCTGGAAGGCTTCTTCAGCATTCTACTGCCCCCGCCAGGAAGACAGCACCAAAGTAGTTTCCACTCAGCTAAAACTGGGACTCCAAGTAAAAGACAACAGAACATTCTTCTAAAGCTATGAAAGAGCCCAATCATGATCTATAATATATTAAGTCAAACTGTTTACCTTGATTCGAGGCATAGTAACTGTAGGTGGCTTTGCTTCAGCCACAAAACTGAGAGATGATCCCTTTTCCACAAGATAAGTTGTGTAGGGCATAAATTTCACACCCTTTGACCCAAACACAAAATCATCTCTCAAGGCGTCTATCAGCATAATAACAACTTTACTGAAGAGAGGTGGCGGAAGCGCGGTCCAGTTGGAACTGGCTCCTAAAGTGTTTGAAAAAGAAAAAGGAAATTGAATTTTACACACTTTTTTAGTATCCAGGAACTTTATAATCTGGTTTCTCCCTACTTCTCCAGCACATACTCTGTCACATCTACACATCCCGACCCAAAGGAAAGGGCCTGTTCTTGGGAAACAACGCCGGGGTCAGAGGGCGGGTGACAAGTAAGCCCAGGGGCCCCCGTATTAAGGAGAGAACTATCCCCAGCATTGTGGGGTGTATTGACACTGGGGAGTTCCTTCTTGAGAGTCCTACAATGGGATATCAAGGAGCTTGATATAAAACAGCGCTGCAGGAAACGGATGAGCGAGCATTTACAAACTGTCTTTCCATAGTTACCAGCTAGTATTGTGTGGATTTGGTCCAAAACGCGAGTTCTTTTACCTAATATTTATTGCTGGGTATTTGAGGGTTCTACGCAGGGAGGTCTTCACTGGAAAAAACGGGCCCCTGGACGAATGCCACAGAAGAAAACACGAGAGGTCGCAGGAATCTTACCTGCTGTGTCTTACTGAGCAAAAAGAATGCCTGGAACAGGGAGTGGCCCAAACATCTGCTCAGGGAAGGGGGTTGGGGTTCACTGGATGAGTACAGCTGGGGAGAGTCTTACTTTTTAAGGGTACAGAGAGCTTACTTTGCGGTGATCAGGGACGAAGATCTTAGTGGGGCAGGTAGTGGTGCTGGCCACAAAGTTGCTGGATATAGAAAAGGAGGCTGGAGTGGCAAGAAGGGGATCCTAGGAGGTTGGGATGAGAATGGAAGAGACCCCCCGGGAGTCCCGGGAGCAGAACCGCTGGGGGTAGGGTGGCACAGTCGTACCAGCAGAGGGTTCGGGCGCCGGGGACTCTGGTTGCCGCTCCGCTCCGGAAAAGACGGGAGTCGGGAAGAAGCCCCGGAGGAAGAGCGCGACGCCGAGTACCTCGATCACGACACAGCCGGCAGCGAAGGTCCCGGAGCCCAGCCGCATCGTGCCCACCCTCCGCGCCGAGATCCGGATTCCCGGACACCTGGTCACTTCTCGCCTAGGAGGAGAGGCTCTCGCCTCCACCGCCGCCGAGTAGGTGGGAGCCAAAGCACCCGACAGACTAGCTGCGTCGTTTCCGCGTCCGCCGTCGCGCCGGAAATACGCATCAGGAGTCAGCCGCTTCCGGAGAGGCGGCTCCGACTGTACTTCCGGTGCACCTGCCTACAAGGCCCCGCCCCTCGGCCGATTTGTACCGTTTGAGCCGCTCCAGGTTGATGCTGTGGAAGAGCTGCACTCAGCGGGCCAGCAAATGGGGAGAACTCAGCAGTGTCCACAGCGTTGGAAAAGATCAATTTTCATTCAAGAAGGGCTGTGCCAAAGAATGTTCAAACTGTCGCACAGTTGCCCTCATTTCACATGCTAGCAGGGTAATGCTCAAAAATCCTTCAAGCTAGGCTTCAACAGTATGTGAACCGAGAACTTCCAGATGTACAAGCTGGATTTGGAGAAGGCAGAGGAACCATAGATAACATTGCTAACACCCGTTGGATCATAGAAAAAGGAAGGGAAAACATCTGCTTCACTGACTACGCTAAAGCCTTTGACTGTGTGGACCAAACAAACTGTGGAAAATTCTTAAAGAGATGGGATTATCAGACCACCTTACCTGCTTCCTGAGAAATCTGTATGCAAGTAAAGAAGCAACAGTTAGAACCGGACATGAAACAATGAACTGGTTCCAAATTGGGAAAGTGCAGTTCAGTTCAGTCGCTCAGTCATGTCTGAGTCTTTGTGACCCCATGGACTGCAGTATGCCAGGCTTTCCTGTCCATCACCAACTCCCAGAGCTTGCTTAAACTCATGTCCATTGAGTCCGTGATGCCATCCAACCATCTCATCCTCTCTCATCCTCTTCTCCTCCTGCCTTCAGTCTTTCCCAGCATCAGGGACTTTTCCAGTGAGTCATTTCTTCGCATCTGGTGGCCAAAGTATTGGAGCTTCAACTTCAGGATGAGTCCTTCCAAGGAATATTCAGAGTTGATTTCCTTTAGGATTGACTGATTTGATCTCCTTATAGTCCAAGGGACTCTCAAGCGTCTTCAACACCACAGTTCAAAAGCTTCAATTCTTTGGTGCTCAGTTTTCTTTATAGTCCAACTCTCACATTCATACATGACTACTGGAAACACCGTAGCTTTGACTAGATGGACCTTTGTTGGCAAAGTAATGTCTCTACTCTCAATATGACGTCTAGATTTGTCATAACTTTTCTTCCAAGGAGAAAGTGTCTTTTGCCCCTCCTATTGTTTTGTTGGGGCTTCTCCATTGCCCTTGGATGTGGGGTATCTTTTTTTTTGGTGGGATCCAACATTCTCCTGTCGATGGTGGTTCAGCAGTGAGTTGCAATTTTGGAGTTCTCCCAGGAGATGAGCGCATGTCTTTCTACTCCGTCATCTTTATATCATGCCATATCGGGAAAGGAGGACATCAAGGCTGTATATTGTTGCCTGTTTATTTAACTTATATGCGGAGTACATCATGCGAAGTGCCGGGCTAGATGAAGCACAAGCTGGAATCAAGGTTTCTGGGAGAAATATCAATAATCTCAGATATGCAGATGACACTACCCTTATGGCAGGAAGTGAAGAAGAACTAAAGAGCCTCTTGATGAAGGTCAAAGGGGAGTGTGAAAAAGCTGACTTAAAACTCAATATTCAGAAAACTAAGATCCTGGCATTCCGTTCCATCACTTCATGGCAAACAGATGGGGGAAACAATGGAAACAGTGAGAAACTTAATTTTCTTAGGCTCCAAGATCACTGCAGATGGTGACTGCAGCCATGAAGTTAAAAGATGCTTGTTCCTTGGAAGAGAAGCTGTGACAAATGTAGACAGCATATTAAAAAACAGAGACATTATTTTGCTAACAAAGATCCATATGGTCAATGCTATGGTTTTCCCACTGGTCGTGTATGGATGTGAAAACTGGACAATAAAAAAGACTGAGTGCTGAAGAATGATGCCTTCAAACTGCGGTGTTGGAGAAGGCTCTTGAGAATCCCATAGACAGCAAGGAGATCAAGCCAGTCCCTTGGACAGCAAGGAGATCAAATCCTAAAAGAAACCAACCCTGAACATTCACTGGAAGGATTGATGCTGAAGCTGAAGTTACCCTACTCTGGCCACCAATGCCAAGAACTGACTCATTGTAAAAGACCTTGATGCTGGGAAAGATTGAAGGTAGGAGGAGAAGGGGACGACAGAGGATGAGATGGTTGGATGGCATCACTGCCTCGATGGAGATGAATTTGAGCAAGCTCTGGGAGATAGTGAAGGATAGGGAAGCCTGGCGTGCTGCAGTCCATGGGGTCACAAAGAGCTACAGAGATAGCCAAGGGACATGCTGGCTTCTCTCAGCCAAGGGCCGTGTCGGTGGCAGGAGGTCCTGGGCAGTCACCCTCCATCTCAGATCAGGCAAGACTGGTAGGAGGCGTGTCCAGCTCCACAGGCCCTCAATTTCCCGGCAGGCTGAGGAGTCTATCCCCAGACAAAACCAAGGCCCTTCTCCCTGAAGGCAACCCAGGGACCATTCTTTAAAGGAGCCTGTGTCTGATCTCCTTCCTAGGAGCATACAGAGGCCACCACACATCCACCCCTGAGTGACCCACACATTACAGATGAGGCTGCCTGCCTCTGATGTTCCCGTTCTGCAGGCTCCTGCCTGGCCCTCTTGAGATCCATCATTCCCAGAGTGCTGTGTCTACTGCCCCTTGGTCTCTTCCACCTCTGCCTGTCCATCTCTCTTCCCCGAATCAGGACACTGCTCCTCCCCACAATGCTCCTGGATTCCCGCCTTGGAGCTTGCCCCTGTGGACTGTGTTGACCATCAGCATTTGTCACCCCAAAGAGGCCCCCAGGAAGATGAATGAACCTCGTGTACAGGTGGATCACTGCCAAGCTGTCTGGGTTGAGATGAGGTCACTTGATGAGCCATGTTCAGTGTGTGTGTGTGTGTGTGTGTGTGTGAGGGGTCTTCACAAGGGGAAGTTTGGACACAGACACATGGGGGACAAAGTGATGTGACAGCAGCAGTGGAGATGGGGTGATGGAACCCCAGGAGCTAGGAGGGTCATGGAACTGACCATCCTGAGAACCTGCAGGAAGAGTGGGCCCCTTACAGTTTTGACTTCAGGCTCCAGGACTAAGAGTAAGTGTGTCTGTCATGTTCCAGCCCCTCATTTAGTATGATGTGGGGTCCTGGGGTGGGGGAGTGGGTCCTGTGCTTCTTGAAATCCAGGATCATCTCTGGCTGCCTCCTCTCTGAGCACAAACCCCACTCTTCCTTGGGGAGAGAAACCTGGGACCCAGAATTCCTGCACCTTGCACATCCCTGTCATTGCCAGCTGCCCCTGTCAGCCCCATCCCCAGGGCATTCCAGGCACCATCCAGGAGCCACACTGGGATTGGCTGTAGGCCAACCCCTATCCCACACCCTGGACTTGAGTGCAGTCACCTGAGAATTGATTTACCAGTCCCCACATGCACCCCCATATCACAGGACAGGTCATAGTTCCTAGTTCGGGGATGTTGAGTGTGGTCCTTGAATCTGGACAAAGAAAACCCTTCCCAAGAGACAAGGGCACAGCTGGACCAGGACGTCAATACTGCTCCCTCCCATCCTCCATGGAGTGAGGTCAGAGCCCCAGTGACACCCAGGAAAGGATGTGACAGCCAGAGGAGTAGAACATCCTTGAATTGGGGCCCAGTCACCAACTCACTCCCCCAGAGAGATCAGTGTTTTCACCAGAGCCTCAAGATGTGACTGTTCCCCCAGCAACATCCAGGCTTGGGGAACCAGCCAGATGGAAACCCCATTCCAGTGTATCTGGTGTTTATAGGCCCAGCCTTGGGGTGGGGGGTAGTGCAGCTTGAAGGAAGATGGATGTGCTCCAGTTCTGGACACTTGCTGTCCAAGCCCATGCATTGCTGTCCCCGCCCCACGCCCAGCCCCAATCCATCTGTGACACTGTCCACCCCTAACCCTGGCTATCATTGTCCTCATCCATTCCTGACCCTGTCCATCCCTGACACCATCCATCCCTGCCCCCATCCATCCCTGACCCTGTCCGTCCCTGACCCCGTCCATTCCCGACCCGGTCCATCCATGTCCCCGTCCATCCCTGCCCCTGTCCATCCCTGACACCGTCCATCCCTGCCCCCATCCATCCTTGTCCACATCCATCCCTGCCCTCCTCCATCCTTGCCTGTTCCATCTCTCTATGGCCTTGTTCCCCTCAGGAAACCCTCTAGGTTCCAAGTGTCCACTTTTCCACCTCAACTGCATCCCTCTGTCCAATTAAATTTGCAGGATTCTTGTCCCAGTGAAGACAGGGCAAAGGCCCCACATGGGCATTTTAGCGTTTATAGACTTGGCTTCCCTTCTGTTCTGGGCTGGGGTCTGGCTGGATCTGATTTGGTTTCTAGCTGCCCTGGGGGGTGAAACCAGGCACCTGCTCACCACCGTCACCCCTAGCTCCACACCTCTTATCCAGCCTCAGGGCTGACACAGACTTCCCTGGACTCCCCGACTTGCTCACCCTGCATCTGGTCCTCAGTCCACCTGTGCTGACAGGTGAGAGCTCCCTCCAGATGCTCTCAAGTGCTTCACCCCAGCATTCTCCCGGGGTTGGCCCCTTGTGCAGGGATGGCCACTCACACCAATCCCCACCTTCAGGGCTGGAGTGGGCATCAGACATACTGCATGCACATGGGTGAACCTGCCTCAGGACCTGGGAAGGAGCAGCCATGCCCCGGGATGTGAGGAGGTGTGACCGACCACAGGGTGGATGTCACCATCTGTCTCACCAGGCGAGGGCAGCTGCATTCTCCCTTTTCAGAGACTTTCTCACCCAGCCTGGTCTTGTTCCCACACCCTGTTTTGCCCCCACTGGCCATGCCCTTGTCATGAGCAGAGCAAGACAGTGTGGTCAGTGGCTGCGGGCTGAGGCACCTGGGCACTGACTGAGCCTCCTGTGCGCATGCTGGCCGGCCTCTGCTCCCGCCCCCAGGAGGTCACCTGAGTCTGATGGGCGTGTCCGTGCTCCCTGGGCCTCGGTCCATGTTGGTCTGTGCTGATGGCTTGATGTACAGTGGGGCTTTTGGAGACCTGAGCAGACGCTGAGGTCAAAGGTCAGCCATGACTCAGGCTTCCCTGAGGGGTCACATCCAGTGGACGCCCAGCCCTACTTCCAACCTGTGCCCTCAACTGATGTTACCTGTGTCGTTTCACCTGAGTATACAGCTCAGTAAGCCTTGGGATCCTCCAAGAAAACCCCCAGGATGGTCTTGGGCCCCGACCTCCCAGTCAGGTTCAGAAGTAGGATCTCCAGGTCCTGAAATTTGTAGGGGCCCCTGCCAGGGGAAGGGTAGGAGACCCCAGTTGTGGTTAAGCTGGGTCCAGGGCCCTCCTGCTTATGGGCCTCCTGGCCATGTATCAGGAAGGAGCCAGATTCTCCCCTCTGGCCCGGTCTCTGGCTTCTGTGAAAAGACCTGGGAGTGCCAGTGCTGGAGGTGCCCCAGGGCTGTGGGCTCCTCAGGTTCCAGGGACATGCAGAGAACACAGGGCGGCCACAGTGCCCCCACAGTGTTAAAGCCTTTCCCTAGGATGAGCCTGTAGGTGAGAAGCACCATCCCAAGGAGGGGCAGGGGAGCTGGAAGATCACCCAAGGGTGGGCTCTTACCACTCTGACCTCCAGCTGAGCCTAAACTGCAGGCAGAGCTGGGCCCCTCGAGTTGGAGCTCTCATGGCTCAGACAATCATGTCCTGGGCTTTGGGGGGGGACAAATACCCTGGCGACCGTGGTCCTTGCCTATATCTGCTGTGGTTAGAGCCTGCCCTGTCTTCTCTTCGTGACAGAGTTCTCACCCCTCCCAGCAGATCCCTTGGGGGTTAATGGGACGGAAATGTCCACAGCAGGATTGGAGAATCTATAGTGGAGGCCATTGGAGGCTACACAGTAGGCAGGACAGTTCCCATCAGTCTCGCCCTTCCAAGCATCATGATTGTAGGCCTGCACACAGTGCATATTTCAATGTGGTGGAAGGTGCAGTGATTCAGGGATTGGTCCAGCCCCCTGGGGATGCCCAGTCCATGTAGGTGTCAGCGTGGAGTGCATGGGGAGTCCTGGCCATGCTTCCACACTACCAGGAGCACCCCTTGGTGTGGTCCCTGGAAAGACCAGAAAGTCAGCCAGCAATGTCCCCTCCCACTCCTCCCAGCCAAGTTGTAACGAGAAACATAAGGCAGCTTGGTGGGGGGACAGGAGGAAGCTGGTGCGGGGCAGCCTGGTGCGTCCCTGTGGAGTGCTGTGACCCAGCTCAGCTGTGAGCACATAAGGCTGTGCTGAGCCATGTGAGCTTCCCAGCGAGTCCCCAAAGATGAGAGCGGCCCAGCAGGCCTCACCCCTTCCCTCCACGTCTAGTAGCTGGAAAAGTCTCTTCCCCTGCCATTCTGGGAGCTGTTACAGGTTTCTGTGATTTGGGCCCCTGCCTGTGCCCCCTGTACGGAACTGTTTGCTCTGTGGCTTGATGTCCCCTCCTTGATGTTCTCAGGAAAGAATCAGGGGTTTCCATAGCTGTGTCTGTAGGCAACTCTGCATTTGCACGCATGTTTACATCTTCCGTGTAAACACACAGCCTTCCTAGGCCTTATGCCTCCTCGTCCATAAGGGGATGGTGGTTTTTTTGCTCATGGGGTGGGGGGAGGGTACACCTATGGCCACAGCACTGGCTCCATGGACAGCATGGTTCCTTGGGGGCCTGGAGCCCCACAACTGACAAGACTGACACAAGAGCTGACATAAGTGTTAGGGTTCGGGTTAGGGTTAGGGGTTAGGGGTTCGGGTTCGGGTTCGGGTTCGGGTTCGGGTTCGGGTTAGGGGTTAGGGTTAGGGTTCGGGTTCGGGTTAGGGTTAGGGTTAGGGTTAGGGTTAGGGTTAGGGTTAGGGTTCGGGTTAGGGTTCGGGTTAGGGTTAGGGTTAGGGTTAGGGTTAGGGTTAGGGTTCGGGTTAGGGTTAGGGTTAGGGTTAGGGTTAGGGTTAGGGTTAGGGTTAGGGTTAGGGGTTAGGGTTAGGGTTAGGGTTAGGGTTAGGGTTAGGGTTAGGGTTAGGGGTTAGGGTTAGGGTTAGGGTTAGGGTTAGGGTTAGGGTTAGGGTTAGGGTTAGGGGTTAGGGTTAGGGTTAGGGTTAGGGTTAGGGTTAGGGTTAGGGTTAGGGGTTAGGGGTTAGGGGTTAGGGTTAGGGTTAGGGTTAGGGTTAGGGTTAGGGTTAGGGTTAGGGTTAGGGGTTAGGGTTAGGGTTAGGGTTAGGGTTAGGGTTAGGGTTAGGGTTAGGGTTAGGGTTAGGGTTAGGGTTAGGGTTAGGGTTAGGGTTAGGGTTAGGGTTAGGGTTAGGGTTAGGGTTAGGGTTAGGGTTAGGGTTAGGGTTAGGGTTAGGGTTAGGGTTAGGGTTAGGGTTAGGGTTAGGGTTAGGGTTAGGGTTAGGGTTAGGGTTAGGGTTAGGGTTAGGGTTAGGGTTAGGGTTAGGGTTAGGGTTAGGGTTAGGGTTAGGGTTAGGGTTAGGGTTAGGGTTAGGGTTAGGGTTAGGGTTAGGGTTAGGGTTAGGGTTAGGGTTAGGGTTAGGGTTAGGGTTAGGGTTAGGGTTAGGGTTAGGGTTAGGGTTAGGGTTAGGGTTAGGGTTAGGGTTAGGGTTAGGGTTAGGGTTAGGGTTAGGGTTAGGGTTAGGGTTAGGGTTAGGGTTAGGGTTAGGGTTAGGGTTAGGGTTAGGGTTAGGGTTAGGGTTAGGGTTAGGGTTAGGGTTAGGGTTAGGGTTAGGGTTAGGGTTAGGGTTAGGGTTAGGGTTAGGGTTAGGGTTAGGGTTAGGGTTAGGGTTAGGGTTAGGGTTAGGGTTAGGGTTAGGGTTAGGGTTAGGGTTAGGGTTAGGGTTAGGGTTAGGGTTAGGGTTAGGGTTAGGGTTAGGGTTAGGGTTAGGGTTAGGGTTAGGGTTAGGGTTAGGGTTAGGGTTAGGGTTAGGGTTAGGGTTAGGGTTAGGGTTAGGGTTAGGGTTAGGGTTAGGGTTAGGGTTAGGGTTAGGGTTAGGGTTAGGGTTAGGGTTAGGGTTAGGGTTAGGGTTAGGGTTAGGGTTAGGGTTAGGGTTAGGGTTAGGGTTAGGGTTAGGGTTAGGGTTAGGGTTAGGGTTAGGGTTAGGGTTAGGGTTAGGGTTAGGGTTAGGGTTAGGGTTAGGGTTAGGGTTAGGGTTAGGGTTAGGGTTAGGGTTAGGGTTAGGGTTAGGGTTAGGGTTAGGGTTAGGGTTAGGGTTAGGGTTAGGGTTAGGGTTAGGGTTAGGGTTAGGGTTAGGGTTAGGGTTAGGGTTAGGGTTAGGGTTAGGGTTAGGGTTAGGGTTAGGGTTAGGGTTAGGGTTAGGGTTAGGGTTAGGGTTAGGGTTAGGGTTAGGGTTAGGGTTAGGGTTAGGGTTAGGGTTAGGGTTAGGGTTAGGGTTAGGGTTAGGGTTAGGGTTAGGGTTAGGGTTAGGGTTAGGGTTAGGGTTAGGGTTAGGGTTAGGGTTAGGGTTAGGGTTAGGGTTAGGGTTAGGGTTAGGGTTAGGGTTAGGGTTAGGGTTAGGGTTAGGGTTAGGGTTAGGGTTAGGGTTAGGGTTAGGGTTAGGGTTAGGGTTAGGGTTAGGGTTAGGGTTAGGGTTAGGGTTAGGGTTAGGGTTAGGGTTAGGGTTAGGGTTAGGGTTAGGGTTAGGGTTAGGGTTAGGGTTAGGGTTAGGGTTAGGGTTAGGGTTAGGGTTAGGGTTAGGGTTAGGGTTAGGGTTAGGGTTAGGGTTAGGGTTAGGGTTAGGGTTAGGGTTAGGGTTAGGGTTAGGGTTAGGGTTAGGGTTAGGGTTAGGGTTAGGGTTAGGGTTAGGGTTAGGGTTAGGGTTAGGGTTAGGGTTAGGGTTAGGGTTAGGGTTAGGGTTAGGGTTAGGGTTAGGGTTAGGGTTAGGGTTAGGGTTAGGGTTAGGGTTAGGGTTAGGGTTAGGGTTAGGGTTAGGGTTAGGGTTAGGGTTAGGGTTAGGGTTAGGGTTAGGGTTAGGGTTAGGGTTAGGGTTAGGGTTAGGGTTAGGGTTAGGGTTAGGGTTAGGGTTAGGGTTAGGGTTAGGGTTAGGGTTAGGGTTAGGGTTAGGGTTAGGGTTAGGGTTAGGGTTAGGGTTAGGGTTAGGGTTAGGGTTAGGGTTAGGGTTAGGGTTAGGGTTAGGGTTAGGGTTAGGGTTAGGGTTAGGGTTAGGGTTAGGGTTAGGGTTAGGGTTAGGGTTAGGGTTAGGGTTAGGGTTAGGGTTAGGGTTAGGGTTAGGGTTAGGGTTAGGGTTAGGGTTAGGGTTAGGGTTAGGGTTAGGGTTAGGGTTAGGGTTAGGGTTAGGGTTAGGGTTAGGGTTAGGGTTAGGGTTAGGGTTAGGGTTAGGGTTAGGGTTAGGGTTAGGGTTAGGGTTAGGGTTAGGGTTAGGGTTAGGGTTAGGGTTAGGGTTAGGGTTAGGGTTAGGGTTAGGGTTAGGGTTAGGGTTAGGGTTAGGGTTAGGGTTAGGGTTAGGGTTAGGGTTAGGGTTAGGGTTAGGGTTAGGGTTAGGGTTAGGGTTAGGGTTAGGGTTAGGGTTAGGGTTAGGGTTAGGGTTAGGGTTAGGGTTAGGGTTAGGGTTAGGGTTAGGGTTAGGGTTAGGGTTAGGGTTAGGGTTAGGGTTAGGGTTAGGGTTAGGGTTAGGGTTAGGGTTAGGGTTAGGGTTAGGGTTAGGGTTAGGGTTAGGGTTAGGGTTAGGGTTAGGGTTAGGGTTAGGGTTAGGGTTAGGGTTAGGGTTAGGGTTAGGGTTAGGGTTAGGGTTAGGGTTAGGGTTAGGGTTAGGGTTAGGGTTAGGGTTAGGGTTAGGGTTAGGGTTAGGGTTAGGGTTAGGGTTAGGGTTAGGGTTAGGGTTAGGGTTAGGGTTAGGGTTAGGGTTAGGGTTAGGGTTAGGGTTAGGGTTAGGGTTAGGGTTAGGGTTAGGGTTAGGGTTAGGGTTAGGGTTAGGGTTAGGGTTAGGGTTAGGGTTAGGGTTAGGGTTAGGGTTAGGGTTAGGGTTAGGGTTAGGGTTAGGGTTAGGGTTAGGGTTAGGGTTAGGGTTAGGGTTAGGGTTAGGGTTAGGGTTAGGGTTAGGGTTAGGGTTAGGGTTAGGGTTAGGGTTAGGGTTAGGGTTAGGGTTAGGGTTAGGGTTAGGGTTAGGGTTAGGGTTAGGGTTAGGGTTAGGGTTAGGGTTAGGGTTAGGGTTAGGGTTAGGGTTAGGGTTAGGGTTAGGGTTAGGGTTAGGGTTAGGGTTAGGGTTAGGGTTAGGGTTAGGGTTAGGGTTAGGGTTAGGGTTAGGGTTAGGGTTAGGGTTAGGGTTAGGGTTAGGGTTAGGGTTAGGGTTAGGGTTAGGGTTAGGGTTAGGGTTAGGGTTAGGGTTAGGGTTAGGGTTAGGGTTAGGGTTAGGGTTAGGGTTAGGGTTAGGGTTAGGGTTAGGGTTAGGGTTAGGGTTAGGGTTAGGGTTAGGGTTAGGGTTAGGGTTAGGGTTAGGGTTAGGGTTAGGGTTAGGGTTAGGGTTAGGGTTAGGGTTAGGGTTAGGGTTAGGGTTAGGGTTAGGGTTAGGGTTAGGGTTAGGGTTAGGGTTAGGGTTAGGGTTAGGGTTAGGGTTAGGGTTAGGGTTAGGGTTAGGGTTAGGGTTAGGGTTAGGGTTAGGGTTAGGGTTAGGGTTAGGGTTAGGGTTAGGGTTAGGGTTAGGGTTAGGGTTAGGGTTAGGGTTAGGGTTAGGGTTAGGGTTAGGGTTAGGGTTAGGGTTAGGGTTAGGGTTAGGGTTAGGGTTAGGGTTAGGGTTAGGGTTAGGGTTAGGGTTAGGGTTAGGGTTAGGGTTAGGGTTAGGGTTAGGGTTAGGGTTAGGGTTAGGGTTAGGGTTAGGGTTAGGGTTAGGGTTAGGGTTAGGGTTAGGGTTAGGGTTAGGGTTAGGGTTAGGGTTAGGGTTAGGGTTAGGGTTAGGGTTAGGGTTAGGGTTAGGGTTAGGGTTAGGGTTAGGGTTAGGGTTAGGGTTAGGGTTAGGGTTAGGGTTAGGGTTAGGGTTAGGGTTAGGGTTAGGGTTAGGGTTAGGGTTAGGGTTAGGGTTAGGGTTAGGGTTAGGGTTAGGGTTAGGGTTAGGGTTAGGGTTAGGGTTAGGGTTAGGGTTAGGGTTAGGGTTAGGGTTAGGGTTAGGGTTAGGGTTAGGGTTAGGGTTAGGGTTAGGGTTAGGGTTAGGGTTAGGGTTAGGGTTAGGGTTAGGGTTAGGGTTAGGGTTAGGGTTAGGGTTAGGGTTAGGGTTAGGGTTAGGGTTAGGGTTAGGGTTAGGGTTAGGGTTAGGGTTAGGGTTAGGGTTAGGGTTAGGGTTAGGGTTAGGGTTAGGGTTAGGGTTAGGGTTAGGGTTAGGGTTAGGGTTAGGGTTAGGGTTAGGGTTAGGGTTAGGGTTAGGGTTAGGGTTAGGGTTAGGGTTAGGGTTAGGGTTAGGGTTAGGGTTAGGGTTAGGGTTAGGGTTAGGGTTAGGGTTAGGGTTAGGGTTAGGGTTAGGGTTAGGGTTAGGGTTAGGGTTAGGGTTAGGGTTAGGGTTAGGGTTAGGGTTAGGGTTAGGGTTAGGGTTAGGGTTAGGGTTAGGGTTAGGGTTAGGGTTAGGGTTAGGGTTAGGGTTAGGGTTAGGGTTAGGGTTAGGGTTAGGGTTAGGGTTAGGGTTAGGGTTAGGGTTAGGGTTAGGGTTAGGGTTAGGGTTAGGGTTAGGGTTAGGGTTAGGGTTAGGGTTAGGGTTAGGGTTAGGGTTAGGGTTAGGGTTAGGGTTAGGGTTAGGGTTAGGGTTAGGGTTAGGGTTAGGGTTAGGGTTAGGGTTAGGGTTAGGGTTAGGGTTAGGGTTAGGGTTAGGGTTAGGGTTAGGGTTAGGGTTAGGGTTAGGGTTAGGGTTAGGGTTAGGGTTAGGGTTAGGGTTAGGGTTAGGGTTAGGGTTAGGGTTAGGGTTAGGGTTAGGGTTAGGGTTAGGGTTAGGGTTAGGGTTAGGGTTAGGGTTAGGGTTAGGGTTAGGGTTAGGGTTAGGGTTAGGGTTAGGGTTAGGGTTAGGGTTAGGGTTAGGGTTAGGGTTAGGGTTAGGGTTAGGGTTAGGGTTAGGGTTAGGGTTAGGGTTAGGGTTAGGGTTAGGGTTAGGGTTAGGGTTAGGGTTAGGGTTAGGGTTAGGGTTAGGGTTAGGGTTAGGGTTAGGGTTAGGGTTAGGGTTAGGGTTAGGGTTAGGGTTAGGGTTAGGGTTAGGGTTAGGGTTAGGGTTAGGGTTAGGGTTAGGGTTAGGGTTAGGGTTAGGGTTAGGGTTAGGGTTAGGGTTAGGGTTAGGGTTAGGGTTAGGGTTAGGGTTAGGGTTAGGGTTAGGGTTAGGGTTAGGGTTAGGGTTAGGGTTAGGGTTAGGGTTAGGGTTAGGGTTAGGGTTAGGGTTAGGGTTAGGGTTAGGGTTAGGGTTAGGGTTAGGGTTAGGGTTAGGGTTAGGGTTAGGGTTAGGGTTAGGGTTAGGGTTAGGGTTAGGGTTAGGGTTAGGGTTAGGGTTAGGGTTAGGGTTAGGGTTAGGGTTAGGGTTAGGGTTAGGGTTAGGGTTAGGGTTAGGGTTAGGGTTAGGGTTAGGGTTAGGGTTAGGGTTAGGGTTAGGGTTAGGGTTAGGGTTAGGGTTAGGGTTAGGGTTAGGGTTAGGGTTAGGGTTAGGGTTAGGGTTAGGGTTAGGGTTAGGGTTAGGGTTAGGGTTAGGGTTAGGGTTAGGGTTAGGGTTAGGGTTAGGGTTAGGGTTAGGGTTAGGGTTAGGGTTAGGGTTAGGGTTAGGGTTAGGGTTAGGGTTAGGGTTAGGGTTAGGGTTAGGGTTAGGGTTAGGGTTAGGGTTAGGGTTAGGGTTAGGGTTAGGGTTAGGGTTAGGGTTAGGGTTAGGGTTAGGGTTAGGGTTAGGGTTAGGGTTCAGGGTTAGGGTTAGGGTTAGGGTTAGGGTTAGGGTT